>NC_138754.1:993302-1593302 GCF_965113315.1 Podarcis vaucheri | reverse complement strand
AAGTGGCAGAAGGAAAAGATGGTGATGCTAGCCACAGCAGTGAAGCAAGACTACCGCCCCTTAAATGGAGGGAGAGGGCGGGGAAGGAATCCACCACTGGGAAGGAATCAATGTGCGAATTGCAAGAAGGAGGGTCATTGGAAGCGGGAGTGTCCTGAACCCCTGAGGTTGGAAGAAGTACGCCCAGGCCCAAGCCCAGGCTCCGGCCCAAGAAACCAGGGACAGGGACGGGGAATGATCCGAGATGGAAGATATCAGAGACCTGGACAAGGACGGAGTAGGGACAATTTCATTGGACTGGCAGAGGAGGATTTTACCCAAGACTAGGAACGACCGGACTCCATAAAGTTAGGCTTCCAGGAGCCCACAGTCACGATTCAATTAGGGAGCCATTTAATAGACTTTATGATTGATACTGGGGCTGAATACTCAGTACTCCCAGAACTATTGCAGAAAAAGGCATCCAAAAGTGTAGTCATTAAAAGTGCCACTGGTCAGTCAGCTAAGAGGTCTTTCCTCCAACCTTTGGAATGCCAGATTGGGGGACATCGTTTAACCCATCAGTTTTTGTATATACCTGAGTGTCCAATACCTCTCTTAGGTAGAGATATGCTGTCCAAATTGCAGGCCCAAATCACCTTCACTCCTCGAGGTCCAGAAATGAAACTGCCATCAAAGGCAGCAGGAATAATTTCCCTCTCAGTACCTAAGGAACAATCATGGCGCCTAATGTCAGCCCTGCAAGTCCAACCCACATTGGATACAGAGTTAAACAAGCTCCTCCGAACCCTACAGGTGCCACCAGGAGTATGGGCCGAAAATAGCCCACCAGGAATGGCTAAGAATATAGCTCCAATTGTAGTAACCCTAAAACCTATGGCTACCCCTGTATCTGTAAAGCAATATCCTTTACCCCGGCGAGCAGCAGAGGGCATCCAGAAACATTTGGACCGCCTATTAAAATATGGTCTGCTTAAGCCCTGCCAATCAGAATGGAACACACCTCTATTGCCTGTTTGGAAACCTGGGACAGATGAATACAGGCCAGTACAGGACTTGAGGCTCGTAAACCAGGCTATCGAGACCTTGCACCCAAATGTACCAAACCCATATACCCTGCTGAGTTTGATCCCACCAGAAGCAACATTTTTTACTGTATTGGACTTGAAAGATGCATTCTTCTGTTGCCGGCTGGCACCACAGAGCCAACCTATATTTGCCTTCCAGTGGGAAGACCCTTTGACAGGAACAAAAGGCCAGCTAACCTGGACAAAATTGCCCCAGGGATTCAAAAATTCCCCAACTTTATTTGGCACTGCCTTGGCGAAGGATCTAACAAGTTACCCCTCAATACCTGGAGAAAAGGTGGTTCTGCAATATGTAGATGACCTTATATTAGCGGCAAAGGATTTTGATACCTGTAAAGAAGGGACAGAGGAACTGCTCCACTTGCTCTGGGAAGCTGGCTACCAAGTTTCCCAGAAAAAGGCACAGTTATGTTTAGAAAAGGTCAAATATTTGGGCTTTGACATCTCACACCAACAACGAGCATTGAGACCAGAGAGGAAAGAAGCTATTTGCCTTATCAAGGAACCTACCACAAGGAAACAACTTAGAGGATTCCTGGGAACAGCAGGGTTTTGTAGACTATGGATACCTGATTTCAGCAGTCTGGCCAAGCCCTTACATGAAAGCACTCGAGGTGCAGAAAAGGACCCATTCGTATGGGGACCTGAGCAGCAACAAGCCTTTTTAGTTATCAAACAACGACTTATGGAGGCCCCAGCCCTTGGACTGCCTAATTCGGAAAAACCCTTTCAGCTGTATGTACATGAACAGAATGGGATTGCAGCAGCAGTTCTGACCCAGAGATTAGGAAGTTGGAACCGTCCAGTAGCTTATATGTCTAAACAGTTGGACTCAGTAGCAAAAGGATGGCCTCCATGCCTAAGGGCAGTAGTGGCCACTGCAAGCCTTGTCAAAGAAGCTGATAAATTTACCTTCGGCCAGACGATGTATGTGAATGTACCTCATGCTGTTCTGACGCTCATGGAATATAAGGGTAGTTATTGGCTAACGAACCCAAGGATGGCTAGGTACCAAGGCCTATTGTGTGAAAATCCCAGGATTCATCTACGAGTAGTGAATATGCTCAATCCAGCAACTTTGCTGCCCCTACCAGAGGTAGATGATAAAGAATCACACGATTGTCTCCAAATAATGGATGAAGTTTATTCCAGTAGACCCGATCTGAAAGATGAACCATTGAAAAATCCAGATGTTGTATATTATACTGATGGTAGCAGTTACCTGCATGAAGGTGCCAGACGAGCAGGATATGCTGTGGTCACCAATGAGGAAGTTGTGGAAGCTGAAGCTTTGCCTGCTGGCACCTCAGCACAAAAAGCTGAACTTATAGGTTTAACTAGAGCTCTGCAATTGGCAGCCGGATGTAAGGCAAACATCTATACTGATTCTAAATATGCCTTCCTAACCCTGCATGCACATGGAGCTCTATGGAAAGAAAGAGGTCTAATCGGAGCCCACGGGAAGGCCTTGAAATATGGACCTGAAGTAGAAATCCTGTTGGAAGCAGTATGGGCTCCAGAACAGATTGCTATAATGCACTGCAAAGGTCATGGACGTGGAAGGGATCCAATAACCAGAGGAAATCATGCTGCTGACAAAGCAGCTCGAGAGGCAGCCCAAAAGCCCATGAGAGGATTTATAGCAGCCCTCATACCAGAGGTAGTTTCAGAAGAAGTTAAACCTCACTATACCCCAGAAGAGAGGAAGTGGGCTGAACAGGAAGGAGCGGTTGGATGATCCTGCCGGACAATAGGATTTATGTACCTCATCACCTAGCAGGCACAATTGTAAGAAATTATCATGAATCTACTCACCTTGGCGGTACTGCAACCAGAGAGAGTCTCAGTCGAAAATTGTATATTATTAACCTATCACAATTAGCAACTTGCATTTCACAGAAATGTGTTCTTTGTGCTAAAAACAATCCCAGGCAGGGACCGGTACAACCTCCTGGAATCCAACATGTGGGATACGTCCCCATGGAAAGCCTAATTGTGGACTTCACAGAGCTGGTCCCTTCTAAGGGATTCAAGTATCTCCTTGTGTTTGTAGATACTCTTACCGGATGGGTTGAAGCTTTTCCCACCAGAACTGAAAAGGCACGAGAGGTAACTAAGAGACTCCTCACTGAATTGATCCCGAGGTTTGGATTACCTAGATGCATTGGAAGTGATAATGGGCCAGCGTTCATTGATCAAGTAGTACAAGAAGTATGTCGAGTCCTACAAGTGAAATGGAGACTGCATGCAGCATATAGGCCTCAGAGTTCAGGGAAAACTGAAAGAATGAATCGGACTCTGAAAACCCAACTGGCAAAGTTAACCCAGGAAACAGGATTAGGATGGGTAGATGTGTTACCCATAACACTGTTCGGTGCGCACCCACAAAAAAACTTAAGTTGTCACCTTTTGAGCTCCTGTATGGGAGGCCGCCCTCCTTTGTTCAGGATATACCAGCTGACCTAAAACAAATAGGAGACCATGTGACACAGGGACAAGTGCAATCTCTCTCCCGTGTTTTTGTTTCTCTTAACAGGTGGGCCCTCGAGCGCACGCCGTGCAGCATTGCCGAGCCGATTCATCAGTTCCAGGCTGGCGATAGCGTATGGGTGAAAGAGTGGAAACGTGATCCACTTGCACCTAAGTGGCGTGGGCCTTACACCGTCTTGCTCTCTACTCCAACAGCGGTGAAGGTAGCTGAGGTGAGCTGAGGATTCATCACTCCCGTTTGAAGAAGTCCAAAGACAGTTGGACGTGCAAAGGTGACCCCTCTAATCCTTTTAAACTGACTCTCTCCAAAAACCCCTGTATCTAGCCCTACGGGGAACGGGCTAGGTCACGGGCAACATTAGACGACCGGCCTGCTGCAGCCACAACCTGGAAGCTGGCTGACCTGCGCACGCCTGAAGCTTGAGGAGCGTCTAAACCAGCGATTGTGAATGGGAAGATTCTCTTATACAATTGATTGAATGCCCCCCCCCTTTATGGAACAATTATCAGGGATATTACTCATTGGGGATCCTCGGGATATATGTTTTGGTCTTGGTGGTTCCCCATTTCTGTCACTGGGGGAATTATATTGGGGCTAATATTTTTTTGCTATCGCAATAAGGCAATCTTTTGTGGAAGGAATGCATATACTAGACATCAACATGATTCTATTATTAATCCTGATCCCTTGGGAAGGGGAAGGGTCCTTGAATCTGACCAAATTTGCTAAATATGGATTCCGCCATGACCACAATATGTGGGTAGGCTTAGCTGAGATGGTAGCCAATGTTACAAATAGGACCAATTGTCTTGTTTGCTCTCTTGGGCCAGATGATTCAGAGGGAGGTATGCCCTTATTACCGATACCATTAGATGCCATTGGTATGGTAAGCGAAATGCCACACCAAACAGAAGTACAGAATTTCCCCGGTTGGAACTCAACTAAACCAATACGAGTTATACCTGTGCAAGGGGAATTCTGTGTACGTAAATCATGAGATGCAGCTGCTTCTACCATGGTAGGCTCTTCTCATTGCCACTATACTTGGGATTATATTAAGAATAGTCAAACCTGGGCAAACGGTACTACCTATCGAACTCGGAATGCCTTGCCCTGTGCACCTCCTTTTATTCATGCATGGGAAATGGTGTGGAACATAACTGTGACAGCAAAAGGAAATCTAACATACTGCACTGTGAACTCTATACCCCTTTTGATATTTCGCCTTATGCACTCCACGTACCAAAAACCTCAGACCCGATGGTTGTGGTGGATATGTGGAGAATGGGCATACAAGCAACTCCCTTCCAAATGGAGTGGGACTTGTTTCCTGGGATGGGTATTACCACCAATGTGGATTATGCCGACTAGTTCGGCCAAGCGTACACGAAGAAACGCTGATATTTCTCATATAGCAGGAGGAAGTACCCAAAGTTGGAGCGATACTGATGATTGGCCACCAGAGCACATTATAGCCTATTATGATCCTGCCTCCTGGAATCCTGATGAGCTCATACAAGGGGCACGGGATCCTATTTATAATCTAAACAGAATAATTTGATTGCAAGCAGTAGTGGAACTTGTAACCAATGCAACGGCCCAGAGTTTGAGACTTATTGCACAACAGTTGGATGAAAGTAGAGCCGCCATTTTGCAGCTGAAATTGGGAATGGATTATGTACTTGCCAGGCAGGGAGGCCTATGTGGAGTCTTGAACTTGACAGGGAATGCCTGTTGCTTTAACATTTCTGATAATGGTGAGGCAATCCATGTGTTGGCTACAAAGATGGAGAATATAGCATATGTCCCAGTACAAATATGGGAAGGATGGGATATGGGATGGTTCACCAATTGGTTACCTAATGTTGCAGGACTCAAAGGGATACTATTGTCTTGCTTGTTTTTCTTGACGGTAGTAGTAATGGTTTTATGTATGGTGCCATGTATCATTTCATGTTTTAGAAGTACAATTAGCAAGATGATTTCGAATGAAACTCTACCTCATATCATGGCCCTATATAGAGCTTTACCTCAGGAATATGATGAAGGTCAAGCTATCAAGGACACTTGGGATGAAGGTCCTTGAGCTTGAAAGGGGGGAATGAGGCATCTGATGAAGACCTGCATTTTTAAAATGAGCTTAAAAATATATATTTGCAAATGTTTGTATCTCTCATTCTCTCATGCCAGGCATAAACCAGCTGGGTGCTCTGGCAGCTGTTTATCTTCCTGTTTAAGGGCCCCTGTTTAAGCAAGTGCCTCAGGGTTGTGAAAGGAAATTACAGGCTAGGAGCAAAAGGTCACACTGACCATACAAATTACAGAATACAATTAAGCTATAAAAACACAATTAAGAGTTGGTAAATAGTAAAGAATTATTATGCCTCCCATTAAACTTGAGCCACATTTTCATAAGGTTAAAGGGTAAATTGAAGAAGTTGCTTTTAGAAACAGCAGCCGTTTCAGCAGGGAAAGGGGGGCTACTCTCTGAAGTGGCTTTTGGAAAGTGTTTTAAAGTTTCTTTTTACTCTGAAAAGGCCTTTCCTTTTCTACTAAAAATCTATATATGTTATGTATTAAATATATTGGCTTAAATGTAATTATGCAAAGGATTTAGAAAGTAAGAAATGTTAGATTCTTATGTTAGATTCTTATTTCATAGAATCATAGAATCGTGGAGTTGGAAGAGACCACAGGGGCCATTGAGTCTGACCCCCGTGCCGGGCAGGAAACACCATCAGAGCACTCCTGACATATGGTTGTCGGGCCTCTGTTTAAAATGAAATTAAAAACCATCTGTTTTAACCATCTGGTTTGCAGTGAATAGGGCAGTAGGGGCCAAAGGTTATCTGGTAATTAAGGTGCCTGGTCGAGGTAAATGTAAGATATATAACTACTTGTTTGCCATTTATAGATAGAAGGAAATATAGCTCTTTGTCTCCCATAAAAGGTAATAGGAAATGTGTGTATTTTTTATGATTGGTTCTAGCAAACAGCCAACAGGAATTTCAACCAGGCTGATTGGACAGAGGCAGCCAAAGGAGGAGCAAGGGGGCTGGGCTGAGGGAATATAAGCGTTGGCCATCAGGGCTGGAAGAGCAGAGCATTGGTAACCATATACCACTGTGTCTCTCATTTATTTGTCTGACAAATAAATTATTATTTTAATTTCTCTATTGCTGCGTTGAATATTTCATTCCAGCTAAGCGTTAACCACAAGCAGGGTACTACAATACAAGGTTTTTGTGGCAGTATTGTTAGTACCCACATGGATCAGAAGGAAAGTGTTGTGGTGAGTGGGCTTTATAAGACCTGGTAATTTCTCTGCCACATCCTGAATCTTTGTACCTTGAAGACACCACACATGATACATAAATTCCATTCATGAATTGCTTCCTGTAAAACAGCTTAAAGCAATCTAACAATAAAATATCAACAATGGAATGCCACAATTTTCAAAAGGTAATGTCAAAGTGACACAGACCAAACTCATTCATTCATTTTAAAGACTTATGCACCACCTTTCAGTCTATTGCCTCTTGAGGTGACATGCAAAAGAACAGGAAGCAACATGTACTCATCCCAGACCCAGCAGCTCAAAATCATCTATGTGATTGCTTGGGCCAAAGTGTGCTTTCTTGCCTCTATGCAGTACAAAAGAAATTGACAATTGGTGCTGTCAACTGCCTTTGTACAGTTGGTGCAGAATGTTCTTGCTGACAAGGAAAGGGTTAACAGTGGTCCCTGAAGCTGATCCTTCAGCAGTCAATGGAGACGGCAAGGCTGCCCTTCCCCAGACCAAGAGGAGAAGCCATTGTTCCACGCCACCCCAACAATAAGTAGTAGGGAAAGACATATTCATTGACAGAACTGAGCACCCGGTGCTGCTGGGTTGCTCATCTGTGAGAACCACATCTTGTAAATATTTATATTTCAATTTTTCACCTGACAACATTCATCCAGGTCTTTCTCATATTTAGATTTGATTATTTCAGAGCTGATGTTTTCTTTTCTAGATACGGAGAACTGTTTCCAGTGTCCAGAAGATCAGTTTCCAAATGACGACCAGGATTCATGTATTCCAAAATATATAACCTTCCTGACGTATGAAGAACCTTTGGGAATCACTTTGACCAGTTCTGCTCTTTCCTTGTCTTTCATCACAGCTTTGGTGCTGGGAATCTTCATTATGCACAGGGACACTCCCATAGTCAAAGCCAACAACCGGAGCCTCACCTACCTTCTCCTTCTCTCCCTCCTTCTCTCCTTTCTTTGTGTTTTGCTATTCATTGGCCAGCCTGAAAGTCTCACCTGTCTTCTTCAACAAACCGCATTTGGCATAATCTTTTCAGTGGCAATTTCTTGTGTGTTGGCCAAAACCATCATTGTCGTTCTGGCCTTCATGGCCACCAAACCAGGGAGCAGGATGAGAATGTGGGCAGGAAGACGACTGGCCATTTCCATTGTTCTTTCCTGTTCCCTTACACAAGTCACCATTTGCATTGTGTGGCTGGCAATATCTCCTCCGTTCCCAGATTTAGACATGCATTCAGTGACCAAAGAGATTGTATTGCAATGTAATGAAGGATCATCCCTCATGTTCTATTGTGCTCTGGGCTTTATGGGCTTCCTGGCCATGTTCAGCTTCATCATGGCATTCCTAGCCCGGAAGTTGCCTGACAGTTTCAATGAAGCCAAGTTCATCACCTTCAGCATGTTGGTCTTTTGTAGCGTTTGGCTTTCCTTTGTCCCAACGTACTTGAGCACCAAAGGAAAATACATGGTGGCTGTCAAGATCTTCTCCATCTTGGCCTCCAGCTTTGGGATTCTTGGCTGCATATTTTCCCCAAAATGTTATATTATTATACTGAGGCCTGAGTTGAATAACAAGGAGCAGTTAAGAAGAAGGAATCATTGAAGCCACTAAAATTCTATGACTTTAGAAAAGCCATGAGTAAACTTTTGGACTTGGTTCATTTTGAGATGTCTTCCTGTTTTCTTTGTTGTAAGACACTTGGAGCCTGATTGTTTTTGTAGAAGAGCAGCTTACAAATAAAATTATGACTGACTGAATGATCATACTTTCTACAAGTCTTCCCAGGACAGATGTTATGCTAACCAGCCTATAATTTTCAGGACCTTAAGGCCTGAATAATAATAATAAATTTTATTTATATCCTGCCCTCCCTAGCCCAAGGCGGGCTCAGGGCGGCTAACATCAGATATTTAACATTAGTATAAAATCAAACAATAATTAAATTACCCCCTAAAAACAGGTCAAAATCACTTTAGAATCTAATTAGATGGCTTTCCGCAGGGTTAGGGTTGGGAACAGTAAATGTTAATCAGGCCCAGCTGTTTACGCTGATCTTATATGGACCTGTGAGAACGGTGAGAGGCCTCTTTCATATTAGTTCTTATACAAAAAGAAAAGGGGAGTCAGGCTGAGCCCTGACCAAAGGCCTGGCGGAACAATTCCATCTTGCAGGCCCTGTGGAAAGATGTCAAATCCCGCAGGGCCCTGGTCTCTTGGGACAGAGTGTTCCACCAGACTGGGGTTGAAGAAGTCAAACTCTTCTTAAGTAAGCATGGAAGTTTCTACAGTGTATCACTGGGCAGGCAATGAATAGTCTCTGGAAGACCTTATAAGGTGGGCAACCTCTGGCATGGGAAGAGGTGGAGAGTCTGCTGAGTTGCTGAGTTGATCCTTTGCTCTCTAGGCGTCTCATTACAAATGAACAGAAGTCAGGACTGCAGAGAATACAGACTTAGGGCTGGTTCTCAAGGATATTAAACTCCCTCCACGCACAATATTTTTTCAAGGGGATTTCAAACATCATCTTATTAATAGGGAATCTTTTGAAACTTTTCTGCTACTTTTGAACTCTGGAAAATACCCACAAAATACCCTCATTCTCTCTATTCATATAGACCTCTGAGACCTGCACAGAGCAGGCACCCCAACTTCACTTTCAAGTATAATGCACCTAGCAAGTTATTTGCTTAATGGTCTCTGTTTGTGCAAAGCTGAGAATATAAACATCATCTGCCCCTAACTACTATAGTTACAGCCATCTAGTTTCTTGCTACAAATTGCATCATCTGGGCCCATTAATTCCCATAACACAACTAGGTGATGACATAAACTGGATGATTGCAGCCATCACATCTAAGTGCCTGTAAACCATAATAATGTGATCATCGCCCTTGTAATTATTAACATAAGAACAGAAGACACTTCTCCCCATATAAAGGGACTATGAGCTGCATTATTATTAACGAAAATAGGAGGATCCTACTAATATCCCTTGTACATTTCCAAGGTATGACGAGATAGCCAGCGCTTGGTCCGTCTCATAACAGAGACTTTATCCTGCACCATCTGAGCCACAAATCAGCTCCTAGTATCTCCTTAGGTCAGGCTGTGCAGGCTTCAGCACAGGACTCAGCAAAGGAGAATGTGGAGGTGGGAGAATTTATGTACAAGAAGAATTATTTCATGCAAGATAGTTGGATTTGTACTATGGCTACCAGTGCTTTTGCCTCAGGTGACATGCAAGATTCCTAATATTGAATGCAGCATCAGTAATCCCCTTCCTATTCTTCACAAGTACCACCAGCCAGGAGACCTCATCATTGCTGGTATTATGTCTCAGATCTACATATTCTTCAACTCAATAGACTTCAAAGAATGTCCTTCTAGTGACCTCTTTGATGACATTGTGTAAGATTTGTTTTCTAAAATCCTCTGATACCACATATTTATTATATTTTTCCTGGAAGAGCCAGTCCCATAGATCAGTGTTAGATTCAGTGAATGGGAGAAGAACGGCAGCTCAACTTTCCCGGCCTTTGTCAAATAATTGCATCATACCTGTAGCTAAGCCACATTAATCATCACCTTCCTTTTGTCTTTTTAGTTGTGGCAGCCATGAATCTAACATCCCAATCCTATTTTCCTCAGCAGCTTAAGGAGCAATTCAAAGCCAGGATCTGCAAGGTGGATCAGCCTGGGCTCAGCCAGCTGAAACCCCTCATCCCAGATCAGACAGAGATATAGTGATGTAAGTCTCCCATTCCAGCTACTTGGGAGCTCACCCGGCTCATACAAGGCCAGGGTAAGCCCCCTAAAGGGGAGATGTTCCAGGTGCATGGCAGTGTTGGTGCAGGTGGAGAGCTATTCCATACTCCATTGGGTTTCCTTCAAATGACCTAGCATCCCAGTGGAAGCAACATTACCAAAAGGGATTGTGTAAGTCAAACTCTCTTTTTTATTTTTTATTTTTTATAATAATTTTTATTACATTTTTTACAGAAATAACAAAGAGATCAAAAAGTAAGAAGAAAACAAAAAAAAAAAAAAAAGACCAGAAAAAAAGGAAAAAGAAAAACACGACCATTTCAATAACTCATTTCAAATTTCCATTGGACTTCCCCCATCCCTCGCAGTATGCATTTCTTAACAATAAATTTATCAGCAAATTATATCCTTATTTCGTATGTTTCTTTCTATTTTCAATTACAGTTTAAATTTAAATCTCTTGATCAATATATACTCTGAGCAATATACCATAATATCGTTTTTACCCATTTAAACCTTGATTCTTTCATAAATCTTGTCAAATTTCATAAATAATTAAGTTTTGTTACTGGGGCTAGATTCCCAATCACACGACATCTTATGTTTCATATAACTTATAATACTTTTGCAAATAGTCTTTAAATTTTTTCCAGTCCTCCTCCATTGCTTCTTCTCCCAAGTCTCGAATCCTTGCAGTCATCTCGGCTAATTCCATGTAGTTCATCAGTTGCGTGTGCCAGTCCTCCAGTGTGGGCAAATCTTGGGTCTTCCAATGCTTAGCGATAAGAATTCTTGCTGCTGTTGTAGCGTACATAAAAAAAGTTCTATCCTTTTTAGACACCTTCTGGCCGACAATGCCCAGAAGGAAGGCCTCTGGTTTCTTGGGAAAAGTGTACTTAAACACCTTTTTTAACTCATTATAGATCATTTCCCAGAAGGCCTTCAGTCTTGGGCAGGTCCACCAGAGGTGAAAGAATGTTCCCTCAGCTTCCTTGCATTTCCAACATTTGTTATCGGACAAATGGTAAATCTTAGCTAGCTTAACCGGGGTCATGTACCACCTGTATACCATTTTCATAATGTTTTCTTTCAAAGCATTACATGCAGTAAACTTCATACCGGTGGTCCATAACCTTTCCCAGTCATCAGACATAATATTATAACCAATGTCCTGAGCCCATTTTATCATTGCTGGTTTAACTGTCTCCAAACTCTCTTTTTTAAAAGGCTTAGTTCCCCAGTTTAGGGCTGCGATCTGTGTGTGCTAATGTTCCTCCAGATTTCCCTAGACTGAGATAGATTGATCTGTAAAATATTATTAGCTCAGCTGAAGTGTAGCAGATGTCCCATCCAGAAGGAAACGCACTGTGGCACAGCATGTACATAACTATCATTTCAGCATCATGACACAGCTCTACCAACACATCCTGGCATTAGTATTTGCTGTAAAGGAGATCAATGTAAACCCCCAAATCTTACCCAACCTCACCCTGGGCTTCCACATCTATAACAGTCAGTTCAGCCCAAGCTGGACCTATCGTGTCTCCTTGGAACTCCTCTCTACATATGGCAGATACACCCCCAACTACAAGTGTGACCTCCAGAATAACCCCGTAGCAGTCATTGGAGGCTCTAACTCTGAAGTCTGTCTCCACATGGCAACTATACTGAGCATCTACAAGATTCCACAGGTAAAATTCTCCCAGAGCACCTCTCATGATGTCAAACTACCCAGACCATTGGGTCTTCTTTTGAGGCGAAGGCATGGCACTTTGCAAGTTCTGGTGATCAGCTTTACCTTTACAACTGTCACTGTGTTTGTCCTTTTTCGTTTGTTTTCCCTTTGCTCTTTCTCCTTATTGCTTAATATATAATAACTGCCATGGAAATAAATGGTGAATAAATATTTGTGTCTAATTGTGCTGATCTATGCTTGAAGTAAACTGGCTGAGGGACTGCAGTAAATATGCCAGTGTGGTGTCCTTCAGATGTGATTGAAATTCAACTTTCATCAGCCCCAGACAGCGTGGTCAGTGCTCATAGATTTTGTTGTTGTTGTTTAGTCGTTTAGTCGTGTCCGACTCTTCGTGACCCCCTGGACCAGAGCACGCCAGGCACTCCTGTCTTCCACTGCCTCCCGCAGTTTGGTCAGGCTCATAGATTATGGGGGTTCTAATCCAACAACAGAATATGGTGGAAGCCCTGACATGCCAGTGAATGTAAGACATGGCACAACCACGAAAGGCAAATGCGTGCAATTGTTTGAGTAGACTGGCACAACCCTCTTTCAGTTTATACTTTCTGCCACTATAGTTTCACAAGGGAAGACAAAATGAATTCCTTTGCTAGGATAGTTGGTTTAGAGCAGAGCTTTCCAAACTGTGTGTCACAACATGTTGGTGTGTCACACAAATGCTCCCCACACTCCTCCCAGGGCTGGAAAAGGGTTGGTTTAACCTCCAGTTTGCTAGTAAAATTGAATTACTAGGTCATGAAATGATGCATCTCTTAAAAAGTGTCTCACCAACATGAAAAGTTTGGAAAGCTCTGGTTTAGAGAATTGGTCAGCATATTTATACCTTTGAATTCCACCACTTTCTCTTAAGCTTGAGAAAAACTGAAAAACTCCCAGGTCGTCAGCACTCAACAACAACAGCAACAAATCTGAAATCTAGATTGGATTTTAACTGCTGCCAATACAAGTTAAAAAGTAAACCACCTCACCCTTTTTTTAAAGTATCTCATCTCCTCATTTCCTACCTTTCATTTAGCTCATCTATGGCTCTGCTCCAGTGGGGAAAATGAAAACTGAAGCTGCTTTCTACCACCAAATGTTCCCAAATCTAGACCATCAGTATGAAGGGATTCTCAAGTTATTGCTACATTTCAGGTGGACATGGACTGGTTTGTTGACTGTGAATGATGAGAATGGAGACAGGTTTATACAGAGCGTGGTTCCAAAATTTATCCTGAGAGGAATCTGCTTTGATTTCATGGAAAGATTTCCAACAATTACATATTCTAGCAGTGTTACAGACGTGGTTACAGATGCGCTCAAGACATTTAATATTGCCATGAGAAGTACTGTCAATGTGTTGCTCATTCATGGTGAAATTGATTCCATGACAGTTTTGAGAGCATTTCCTGAAATGTCAGAATATGAAGGTATACCAATGAAGGCTAAAGGGAAAGTTTGGATCATGACAGTCCAGATGGATTTCACATCACTTCCTTTTCAAAGAGATAAGGACATTGACTTCCTCCATGGTGCTCTATCCTTCACAATTCACTCAAAGGAGGTCTTGGGATTCCAGGAATTTTTTCAGATGAGAAATCCCATCTTGGAAAAAGAAGATGGCTTTATGAAGGTATACTGGGAAAAGGCATTTTCGTGCTATTTCCCTGACTCTGGGGAAAATATGCAGGATGGCAAAATTTGCACTGGGGAGGAGAAGCTGGAGACTCTTCTGGGGTCTATTTTTCAAGCGAGCATGACTGGCCACAGCTACAGCATCTACAATGCAGTCTATGCTGTGGCACATGCCTTGCATGCCGTACACTCATCTCAATTCAAACACAGAGCAATCGTGGGTGGAGGATGGCTGACGTTTTGGAATCAACAGGTGTGGAAGGTAAGATCAGGAGCGCAATAATGCAGGAATGCTCCCCATACCCTTGGAAATAATAAAAAGGGGAAGAATCCAGAGGGTTTGAAAAGTTTCTGTTCTCACCAACAGTGGTTAGCATCTCTTTTTCTATATAACAATTTTTATTATTTTTTACATATATTATCATTACATCACATTATATTTTCATCAACACACCTTTTGGCTCCAACAAGCCTATGACTTCCCTCCTTCTCGACTAGTGGTCTACCACGTTAAATTTTGTTTCTTGTTATATCCTCTTTTTCCTAATCGTGTTATAACTTTTTAACTTACTCAACCTGAATAGGTAATATTATTATTATTATTATTATTATTATTATTATTATTATTGGTAGTAGTAGTAATAGTAGTAGTGGTGGTGGTTGTGGTTCACATCTAAAGACCAAATTACATGTATTGTTGAAAACATGATTCACTGTTTTATGAATCTGTTTTACATCTGTCAATAGAAGCTGCCAGGGAACTCAGTGAGGACTCATCCTGAGTGGGGATAGGCCTTTCATCTCACTAACAGGAGATTGCAACAGAAGTTTTATTCAATGCCAAATGGCAGCTGCTGCAGAATGTCTTTGGTATGATTGTTTTTCATGAAAAGATGCATCATATAAAATCTTGCTGAAATTAAGCAAATTCCCCAAGCAGTAAAGGTAAAGGTAAAGGTACCCCTGCCCGTACGGGCCAGTCGTGTCCGACTCTACGGTTGTGCGCCCATCTCACTTAAGAGGCCGGGGGCCAGCGCTGTCCGGAGACATTTCCGGGTCACGTGGCCAGCATGATGAAGCTGCTCTGGCGAGCCAGCACCAGCGCAGCACACGGAAACGCCGTTTACCTTCCCGCTATGAAGCGGTACCTATTTATCTACTTGCACTTAGGGGTGCTTTTGAACTGCTAGGTGGGCAGGAGCTGGGACCGAAAGATGGGAGCTCTCCCTGCTGCGGGGATTTGAACCGCCGACCATGCACCGAAAGACGGGAGCCGTGGGGATTCGAACCATGCAATCAGCAAGCCCTAGGCACTGAGGTTTTACCCACAGCGCCACCCGCGTCCCTCCCCAAGCAGCAGTAGTAATATAATATACTAAGAAAGCATATACAGAAGGTGGGTTGTCTGCATTCGCTTACCTGAGGACATGAGAAGGTCCTGCAGCATCAGGCCAATGACCCATCTACTCCAACATCCTCTTCTCACAATGTCCAGCCAGATGCCCATAGGACCTGATTGCAACAGGGCTCACCCCAATTTTGATTCCTAGAAAAGAGGCATCCTGCCTTCAGCCATGGAAGCAGAACATGGACATGATGGCCAGCAGCCGCTGACAGCCTTATCCCCTGTGAATTCTTCAAACCTCTTTAAAAATCCCTTCAGTTGGTGGAGCTTAACCCTCCTTTATTCTAAATAAAAATGTAGTAACAAGCCTTACTTGTTCATAAGATGTAAAGGCTGCTTGAAAGGCTTCAACCCTTCCTTCTTCTCTGTCTTGTGCTGCTTGGTTGTTACGCATTCTTCTCGATGGAATGAAGGTAATGACAAAGAAGATGGTGGAGATGTGGGGCTTTTAGTGCTTGATAACTACAATTGCATCTACTACTAGTCTTTATAAATCCTTTGTTGAAGGACCCATTCCTCATATCCCTCAAGTGGGAAACCTCATCATCAACCTGCTATATCTAGTTATATTTGGGGACATGGGTGGCGCTGTGGTCTAAACCACTGAGCCTCTTGGGCTTGCTGGTCAAAAGGTTGGCAGTTCAAGTCTGTGCGACAGGGTGAGCTTCCGTTGCTCTGTCCCAGTTTCTGCCAACCTGGCAGTTCAAAAGCATACCAGTGCAAGTAGATAAATAGGTACTGCTGTGGTGGGAAGGTAAACAGCATTTACATGTGCTCTGGCTTCCGTAAAGGTGTTTTGTTGTGCCAAAAGCACTTTAGTCATGCTGGCCACATGACCTGGAAAGCTATCTGTGGACAAATGCCGGCTGCCTCGGCCTGAAGTGAAACGAGCGCTACACCCCATAGTCGCTGCACTTAACCATCCAGGGGTCCTTTACCTTTACCTATATAGTTATTAATTACCCTTCTATTCCCTTTCTCTTTCCCCCTCCCGAATTTAGCTCAGCCACTGGGTGAGAAGTAGCGTCTTTAATAATAGTGCTGGGGAAAAAGTTTATTTCAACCAAAATGGAGAACTGGAGTCTGCATTTGATATAATGAACTGGGTGACATTCGCAAACCAGTCCATTCTTCAAGTAAGAGTTGGTGGGATAGACCCACAAGCTGCCTCGGGCAAACAGTTCACCATTCATGACGATGCAATTGTGTGGCCCAGCAGATTTAACCAGGTACGGTTCAGGCACATTGTCTAAAAAGTGTCATGGCAAAACATCTGTCTGTAGTTATCTTCCTTTGCCCCTTAGTTTACACACTGACAGGTAGGCTCACACCCTTTGGAGCATGCCACAAACTGTGCCATTGCTAATCGTGTCCGCCATGTTTGCATGTGGCATGGCAGATGTGAACATGTTTGTTTACATATGCACATGGCTATCTATTTATAGGGACGCGGGTGGCGCTGTGGGTAAAACCTCAGCGCCTAGGACTTGCTGATCGCATGGTCGGCGGTTCGAATCCCCGCGGCGGGGTGCGCTCCCGTCATTCGGTCCCAGCACCTGCCAACCTAGCAGTTCGAAAGCACCCCCGGGTGCAAGTAGATAAATAGGGACCGCTTACCAGCGGGAAGGTAAACGGCGTTCCATGTGCTGCGCTGGCTCGCCAAATGCAGCTTGTCACGCTGGCCACGTGACCCGGAAGTGTCTGCAGACTGCGCTGGCTCCCGGCCTATAGAGTGAGATGAGCGCACAACCCTAGAGTCTGGCAAGACTGGCCCGTATGGGCAGGGGTACCTTTACCTTTACCTTTATCTCTTTATAGGGACTTGGCGCAATGAAGACCCTGCTCATACAGTTGTCCTAATTGAATGGACCACATAAGGCATACAAATCTATGAGAACAAGGCATGATGCTATTTAGTGCTTTGTTGTTCATTGTGTTTTTACCCTCTTGTGCTATTCTTGCATTTTTACTTTATTCTGTATATTGTAAGATGCCTTTAGATTGTTTTGTATCAAAGTGATAAATGAAATAAATAAGTTTAATGGTATGATGAGATGTTTCTAGACACTGCTTTTCTTACATTCCATTCAATATACATAGCAACAAAGGAAGCTGCTTTATAACCAGTCAGACAACTGACCCATCTAGCTCAGTACATTTGACACTGACTGGCAACTGGTCTCTGGGGTTCAAGACCAAGGTCTTTCTGAACCCTAACTGGAGATGCCTGGGATTGAACCCAGGAGCTTCTGCATGCAAAGCAGATATTCTACTGCTGAGTTATGGCCCTTCCTCTAAGGCAAGAGTGAGGAACCTTCAGCTCTCCAGCTCTTTTTCTGAACTGCAACACCCATATTCCAAGCAAGCATTGCCAAGACCTGAAGGTCCCCCACACCTGTCCGAAGGGATGCAGATGTTGGAGTCAGTCTGGGGACACCATGTTTATAGCATATATGTTTCTATGATTTTATGTCCAGGCACTGCCCCTTTCTCTTTGTAATGACAATTGCCATTTGGGTTATAGTCGAACCAAGAAGGAAGGGGAGCCATTCTGCTGCTATGATTGCCTTCCCTGTCCAGAAGGGAAGATCTCAAACCAGAAGGGTAAGTGGTATAATGGAAAACCTTCACAAATGACTTAAGCACAAGATGTTTAACTATCTCTTTGCACATGCTGTGTTATTTAATTTTACTTTGCATGGGTAGTGCAAAGTGACCCAGCTTCGTCTTGTGGCCCAGCTACTCCCCTATCTGGACAGGGATAGCCTAACTACTGTTGTCTATGCTCTGGTAACCTCTCCAATCCACTTCTGATTGGAATCCACAACTAGGTTCCATGCCTACTATCTCTGAGTACAGTATCCTGAATATATACCGTAATTGCATAAGAAAGACAGAGATATGTTTGTCACACATCTCCCTAGAACCCATCTTTCTAGATTTTGTAGAATTAATATTGGCTACTCCATGTGTCCGCTTAGTGATTATTATTATTTCTTTATTCTTGATTATTCCGCTGTGAACAGGGGTTCCATATTTAAACCTTATGTTTTCTTTTCCAGACATGGATGACTGTTTGCAATGTCCAGAGGATCAGTATCCAAATAATGCCCAGGATTCATGCATTCCAAAAGTCATAAGTTTCCTGTCTTACGAAGAAGCTTTGGGGATGACTCTGGCAATATTGGCTCTTTCCTTTTCATTCATTACAGCTTTAGTGCTTGGCATCTTTGTTAAGCACCAGGGCACTCCCACTGTCAAAGCCAACAACCGGAATCTCACCTACACTCTCCTCATGTTCCTCCTGCTCTCCTTCCTTTGTGCTTTGCTGTTCATTGGCCAACCAAAAACGCTGACATGTCTTCTTCGACAAACTGCTTTTGGCATTATCTTCACGGCAGCTGTGTCTTGTGTTCTGGCCAAAACCACCATTGTAGTTCTAGCTTTCATGGCCACCATGCCTGGATCCCAAATGAGGAAATGGTTGGGGAAGAGACTGGCTGTTTCCATTGTTCTTGGCTCCTCTCTGATTCAAACCACTATTTGTACGGTGTGGCTCTCAACCTCTACCCCATTCCCAGATTTCAACATGCACTCTGTTGTTAAAGAAATTATACTAGAATGCAATGAGGGCTCAGTCGCCTTGTTTTACTGCGTCTTGGGCTTCATGGGTTTGCTTGCCACTGTCAGCTTCTGTGTTGCTTTCCTAGCCCGTAAGTTGCCTGATAGTTTTAATGAGGCCAAGTTTATCACCTTCAGTATGTTGGTCTTTTGCAGTGTTTGGTTGACCTTTGTCCCAACCTATCTCAGCATAAGGGGGAAATATATGGTTGCCGTGGAGATTTTCTCCATCTTGGCCTCCAGTGCTGGGTTACTGGTTTGTATCTTTTCTCCAAAGCTCTATATCATTCTGTTGAGACCTGAGCTGAACAACAAGGAACAGCTAAGAAGAACAAAACAATGAAATATTCTCAATTATTTGGCCCTGGTCCATTTTAAATTAGCAATGTGTAAGTGACAGGAATTAAGCCAGTGAGAAATAACTCATTCCTGTGGCCTTTTATACTGAGGGGGAGTGTATTGGTTTTGTTATTATGGTATGTATTTTTATGTTTTTATACTGTAAACCACCCTGTGATCTTTGGATGAAGGGTAGTCTAGGAATCTAATAAAGAAAAATAATACACATGGGCTAAATTGTGCTGTAATTTATTGGACTGAGACCTATGTTGCTGTTGCATTCTTTATTATTTGTTTAGTGTAGATAAAAAACAATGTGAACTGCGGTTTGGATCTAGACTTACTCATATTTACAATAGACTGTTTGAAAGAAATGAAACATAGAATATTCTCTCTGATGTACAATATTTATGTTTAATTGACTTCTCAATATCCAGACAAAAGAAAATATTTGTGAGATACTAGGCTGGATTTAGACTCATAATAGTACTTATCTTTGAGTGAAATAGGCTAAACCACTAAAACTGTCTGGATCAAAACCTTATATTTTTAATCAACAGAAGCAACTGAATACTTATTGCACTTCCAGAAAAAATAATCCATAATTGTTGCTATAATAGCTTGTGTGGAGAAAAGCTGAGTATTTGCCAGTCTGTTTAAGTTTTGTACTTTGGAAAAGATTTACATGACTTCTGCTGATGTCAGTGTGCAAGTGTTGACGTTTGAGACATGTGTCGCAGGCCTGAGTTGCTTAAGGCCTGAGCCACAGCAGAGGGATTTGCGTTGCCTTATCCAAAACATTGAAAGAAAGTAATTAGAATCATTTTAATAACCCAATCAGCCCAAGTGAACCTTTCCTCCTCTGAAGACAAGTCAGGATGTTTCTTTGCTATGTAACCAATGTAATGGAAATCATTGTATCCTGCTCAATATGGGGTGTGTATGAGAAGGAAATAGGGGCAAAAGTCTGGATCACAACAGCTTTCCGTGAAATCAGCTTTGATTTCTCAATTTCTCCTAATGACTCGCAGTATCTTCAGCGTTCTCTCTCTTTTGCGGTGAAGACCACAACAAGGAGCACCAAACATGACTACTAGGAAACACAGTCCAGACATTTCCAGGTTTTTTTTTTAAGGGAAGCATTTCCCTGTTCATATTCAAAGCATGTGTTATCCGTGAAAGGCTGGATCAGCTGGAGACAGGAGGAGGAACTGGAGATGTTGAAATTCTACTCTTTTGTATCTATTTTAAAATTTTATTTTCTATATGTTGCAATTTGCTGTAACCTCATGGTGAAGGGCGGGTAATTAATTTTAAAAGTGAAATACATCTGCAGGGTGGGCCATAGAGGAAGATTCCCCCCTCTGGTCTGTTTCCAGGCCTTGCCCACTTCATCCAGACAGAGCCCATGCGCCAGACATCTTATCAGTGGGCATGGTGGCCAAAGAAGCTCTATTGGCTGCCCCCCCCCAGGTGCAGTGACACCACAAAGAAGGACCAAATGTGGTTTTTCATTTGGATTCTAAAACATTCAAGTTTTCAAAATAAGGGTCCATTTGGAACTTCTGCAAAAGTTAATTCCACCTCAGTGATTAAACATAGTTCAAACCAGTTACATGCCTGTGCTGTTTTTCATTTTAAGACCTCAGTTGTGAACACATTTGTAACTATAACAAGTTAAAACTTCCTTCCACTGAGGATTGTCCAGAGAAGAGTTCAGCTGAGATATGAAAAACATGTTTTCTTTTGCAATATTGCAGAGAAACAATGAATCAGATCAAGTTCTTAGCAGACCTGCAATTATCAAATTAATCACCATTATTTGTACTTTCCCCCCCATCCTTGGTGCGGTCTACTGGTCCCATGCAAAATAACAATCAAAGACTAAGGGGTGTTACTAATATCTAGGAGTCACTGAGAGCTGGGCCTATAGACATAGCTTTGAATGGCCACCGATTCTTTATTCTGTATTGTTTGCCCTTGAATCAGCTGGGTGAGTGATCATTCAAATTCCGCTGAATAAGAATCACAGAGCAGATGGCTTGGTGTCTACCATTAAACTCTCTGCAAGATGTTATTATTTGGCGTGGTGGTGTTCCTACTGCTGTCCCAGGGGATATGCATGCTTGCTCCTCTCCCTCAATGTTCTATCAAAGAACCTGTTCCTATTATTCACAAATATTATCAGTCGGGAGACCTCATCATCGCTGGCATTATTTCTCAGATCTACATATCTTCAAGCACCATAACCTTTAAACAACATCCGGCTCTGGAACTTTCCAATGACCACATGTATGTTGCTTTAAAGCTATATCATAGTGTTTTAGTGATACTATTCCCAGTCATGCTGCTCTGTTGTATGGGATTTGGGAACAAACTGTTGGAAGCACATATTGCTTTATTGATTGTCTTTAGGGTCAGTCAGTTAGTTTGGTGGTTGATTACTGAGGATATCTGAAATCTCTGTCCCTCTTTTTAATGCGAGGATGAGCAAACTACGGATTAATCATTTTCTCATTATGTAGTAGTCTGGACAGCATATTGCTTTCAATTGTACTTCATAGAGATGATCACTATCTCTCCACTTTGATGCTAAACGTTTGGGACTTTCCTTGGAACTGATATAAAGAGGGATACTATATGTAATGTCTTGAGTTTCAATGAAATATTTCAGGGTTTCTTCATCAACATTAAAGCCATAACAAATGTTGTGAGAGCTGCTGATTTCCAAGAGTTTAGGAAGAGTGATGCTCTGAGGAGTCTTGACGAAAGAAAATATTTGTCCAGGATTAAATGTTTCTGAAGCTTGAAGTAGAGTTTCAAGAGGGCAATGAGGAAAACATCAGGGACTCTAGCTTGCTTGATCTGTTCTATTTCACATGATCAGATCAGAGGAATCTTTATTTGCAGCTGCAACTAGCCATAGCAATAAAGTAAAATATACTGAAGATAGACATAAAAACTGAATTATACATAATACATTTTAGAGGTTTACATCAATAATAAAAAATAGATCTTAATCTCATTGCCTTCACTGAGAACCTTGCAGTTTTTGCTGTTCAATGAAGTGGCATGCCTGGATAGGGCTTAAGGAGTAGGCACTAATGCAGCCATGGAAAGACAGGTCAGAGTATCATATAATGTCCTCTTCCTTCCCAATGGCCTGTATAGTTGTGCTGCAAATTTCTATTGCTGCTGCTGCTTCTGTTTGCAACACAATGACTGTATGCTTGTAAATGAGATGATGTTTGAAGTTGGAGGTCATTGTTTAAAATACTTTGGACCTTGGCCTTAAAAGCCATTCATGTGCAATATGTTAATTAAATATACAGTGAACTGAAACATTGTGAATGTGATGAACTGAAGCCGATGGTGTAAAATGTAACACATGACTCTCACCATATGACACTTGATAAAGGGTCCTGACTCAGAACTACCAGCACATCCTGGCCTTGGCATTTGCTGTGAAGGAGATCAATGCCAACCCCCAAATCTTGCGCAATGTCACTCTTGGATTCCACATCTATAACAGTCATTTCAGTGCCAGCTGGACCTATCAAGCCTCCATAGAACTTCTCTCTAGACGGGCCAAGTTCATCCCTAACTACAAGTGCGATGTTGAGAATACTCCAGTAGCAGTCATCGGTGGACCAAACTCTAATGTCTGTCTTCACATGGCAACTATCCTGAGCATGTACAAGATGCCACAAGTAAGATGTGTTTGTGAAGCACCTCTAAGTTGAACAAGTCATTTGAACTTCATTCACCTCCATCTTGATGCGTCTTGCAGACTAGAAAAGTTGTGAATGAAATAGATAGGCACATTCAGAATATTATTGAAATAAAATAAACCTTGGGGTTTATCCATCTATCTACCTTATTCATTTTTGTACCCAAAGTTACAAAAAATGATAAGGTCTCATGGTTCAGTTTGAAAAAAATAAACCTTGGGGTCTATCTATATCATCGATCGATCGATCGATCGATCGATCATCTATATTGTAATGTGTATGGGTTGCTCGTGCATAAGTTGCCGCCTCTCCAGTCTTTGTTGCCTTGCTAAACCTTTCAGTCTGGGCAGCCCTTCACTTCGTGGCTGCCTCAGTCACTAGCAGAATCCGTCAGTGGGTGTTTCTTAAATCTTTTCCAACATAAAAGTTGTTTGACACCCAATCTCCTCCTACTCTCTCTGCGCGGACGTCTTCTGCGCAGGGTGGGCGTGGGTAGCGGAGGACCCGTGCTCTCCCCGCTGGTGTCCAGTGAAGAGTCCTGGAGCCCTCTCGCCGATTCCCCCATCAGCCCCTCTATATCCCTGGTGTTGCGCTGATTTGCTTCCCCATCTGCGGAGCTGCCTCTCTCCCTGCTGGGCCCTTCTCCAGCATCATTTGAGAGCCTTCCCTCCGCCTCTAGCTCCGATGTCAGTTCCCTGACATATATCTATCTATATCTCTCTCTCTCTATCTATCTATCTATCTATCTATCTATCTATCTATCTATCATCTATCATTTATCTATCATCTATCTATCTATCATCTATCTAGCTATCTAGCTATCTAGCTATCTAGCTGTCTAGCTGTCTAGCTATATCTATCTATCTATTATCTATCTATCTATCTATCATCTATCTATCTATCTATCTATCTATCTATCTATCATCTATCTATCATCTATCTATCATCTATCTATCATCTATATCTATCTATCTATCTATCTATCTATCTATCTATCTATCATCTATCTATCTATCTATCTATCTGTCATCTATCTATCTGTATCTATCTATCTATCATCTATCTATATCTATCTATCATCTAGCTATTATCTATCTACCTTACTCATTTTTGTACCAAAGTCATAAAAACTGACAAGGTCTCATGGCTCAGTGACCCAAGGTAATATCCTACTATTTGTCCTTCTTTGATGGACCATTAGCTAAATTTTCCCAGGCCACCTAAATATAGCATGAATTCAGTTCAAGAGATTTTTTACCCATCTAATATATTGAATGTGAAAGTTTTCCCTAGCTTATATAGTCATGTAGTTACCAGAGTGGTGGTGGGTGAGGAATGGGGTGAGCCGGACCACAGGTCAGATATATTATCTAAGATTATATATCTGATTCATTACATCCATATCAATCTTTCTTTAAAGATGTTTAGTACTGGATTGGTTTTGGTATTCAAGGGTAAAACAATTTTAGGGGAAAAGCACAATTTGTCATGTCTCTATACTCACAAAGTGGCAAATGTTTCTCTTCTCTTACCTTTTCAAAACTAGCTCATATATGGCTCTTCTCCAGTCATGAATAATGAAACTCAGGCTGTCTTCTTCCACCGGATGTTCCCAAATGGTGCCTTTCAGTACAAGGGAATTCTCCACTTACTTCTGCATTTCTCATGGACGTGGATTGGAGTTGTTTCCCAGGATGACGACAACACAGAGAGCTTTATAGAGAACATACTTCCTCTGCTTTCCCAGGGTGGCATCTGCTTCGACTTCATAGAAAAATTCCCCAAACTAACTTCTTCCAGTGGCTTTGGAGACATGGTAGGAGAAGGCTTAAAGACACTTAATGTCATTATGTCAAGTACTGCCCATGTTGTGCTTGTGCATGGAGAAATTCAGACCATGATGGTTTTGAGAGCCATGCCCCAAATTGCAGATATGGAGAATATGCCATGGAGGACAATGGCTAAAATTTGTATTATGACAGCCCAGATGGATTTCACATCATTCCCCTTCCAAAGAGATTGGGACATACATTTTCTCCATGGTGCTTTGTCCCTTTCAGTTCATTCAAAGGAGGTGCTGCTTTTCCACACATTTCTTCAGAACAGAAACCCTGCTTCAGTAGAAGAAGATGGCTTCATCAGGGAGTTCTGGGAAGAATCATTTGACTGTTCATTTCCCAGTTCTGCGGCACACAAGATGGACTGGAAAAGGTGTTCTGGGAATGAGAGGCTGGAGCTGCTTCCTGTTTCTGTGTTTGAAATGGGCATGACTGCTCATAGTTACAGCGTCTACAATGCTGTCTATGCAATAGCACGTAGTTTGCATGTCAGCTATTTATCACAATTCAAATACACAGGAATATCACGCTGTGGAAGGTGGACGATTCTGAAGGCACAACAGTGGCAGGTGATGGCCTGAACATAATGGCCTGATCAGATGGAAGACACCACCACCTATTTCGTGCAACAGCATTGCTTAGATCAGGGGTTGTCAACCTGGTCCCTACCGCCCACTAGTGGGCGTTTCAGGATTCTAGGTGGGCAGTAGGGGGTTCTAAGGCCCAAGCCTAATCCTCCTTCCAACGAGCACTGGTGGATGGTAAGGAAATTTTACCAACAAGAAAGATACATTAGAAGCAGTAGGTATAAAAGGTTGACTACCCCTGGCTTAGAGGGTTCAGAAATTTGCATTATTATTAAGGATAGAGTTCTGGCATTTAAATGGTGGCTGAAGAAATGACTTTTTTTCTAAAAAACACACAAAACCCTGCCCACTGCAACTTATAAAAAGCTGAACAGTGGTTTGACTATAACTAGTGATGGTAAAGCTTTGTAATGGAACTATTTTAAAGCTCATAATGAATTTATGTATGATTTGTGGGATGTAGTTACCAGAAAAGGAGAGGGTTTTTTTTCCCCAGCTTCCCACCCCTTTGCTTGGAAATGTAATTCGACCATAGGTAAAAGAGTGGTCTGTACTTCCGTGAGCAGTCTGATATTCACAATCCCCCCCCCCCAAATGACTTATTTAGAAGAAGATTATCATATAGTATCACCCCAAATGCATTTTTGGGTAAAAATGGAGCTCATCTGAAATTTTAGGTGACTTATTGTTACTGTTGATGCCATTGGCCTGTATAAAGACTTTTAAGGGAACACAATCTGAACACTGCAAGTAAAAAATTTTATCACCATATTTCATAGTTCCATCTTTTGCACCTTTACACACTTATGATTTCTCTTCCTCATAATTTAGCTCCACCATATTCTCAGAAGTATTTCATTTAACAACAGTGTGGGGGAAATGGTGTCCTTTGATCAAAATGGGGAATTGGCTGCTGGCTTTGACATTATAAACTGGGTCACACTCCCAAACCAGACCTTCTTCAGGGTTAAAGTTGGAAAGATAGACCCTCCGACTCTCCAAGATAAGAAAGATGCTCTGACCTCCCTGGACAACGTCTTCACCATTCATGAGGATCTCATCATCTGGCCCAAACAATTTAACCAGGTGCAGTCCTTGCATATTTCAGGGTGCATTTATAAATTTCCTCAATATTCAAGAAGTGAGTTATCTAGATACTCAAATGGTTGTAGTTCACTGTCCCCAGTGAAATCATGCTTTTGAACCAAAACATTCACCTTGCATAATGCTGGAACTTCATTGCTATGCAATGTCCTTTGGCCTTTTAATTGTTCTAGTCAAAGTTTGCTGGTAGTAGAGAAAATCTGATGACGATTCAACCACCCATCTAAAGCCATCCTGGACTCTCACTGGTGTGGCCGAAGAGCACTTTTGCAATCCTCTATCCTTTCAATGTTCCCCTCTTTCACGGTAGAGATTTAGATGAGTTCCTATGCTGGTATAAATCTCATTCCAGTTTGGGGATATTTCAGAGGGTGAAGGTGGCTTTTAATTCATTGGGTCAAATCCATTCCCTGATCTTTCCTGTCACATCTCTCAATGGCCCAGACATGCCCTCTGGAACTGATGTTATTACACAACCCCACTTTGAAGCCTTTTCTTAAATGGATAGAGAAGACTGCAATAAAGTTTCCATAATAAAGGATCTCAATATAAGCACATTGTTATTTCTTTTATGCACAGTCACAGCCCCTTTCCATGTGTAATGACCACTGCCACCCAGGTTATAGTAGGACCAAGAAAGAAGGAAAGCCATTTTGCTGCTATGATTGCTTTCCATGTCCAGTAGGGAAAATCTCAAACTGGAAAGGTAAGAAATTTCATATAGATAGTTGATCCAATCCGTAGCTCATCAAATTGAACAGCTATGATCTTGCTTATCCACATCAGTTTTTAAAAGCAAACAGAATCTAATTACCACCCTTTTCTCTGTACAAGACAACATAGCACATCATCACCCCCTCGGATGATGCTTCAAGGAGATTTGCCACTCCAGTTTTCAAAATGTGAATATAAACATATACATATTTTTAAAACTGCATATGCACATAAATGTGATATAGAAAGTATGAAGTCTGAGGTGTATGAATATCTAAAACACTTTCAAACCTTCTGAAAATGCATTTTAAAAAATATTTCATCATCCCTTTAAAACACATGGCCTGAACATGCCCCTGTATCCCAGATATCCTGTATCTGGGAACAGGGATATATACCTTTCCTACTGCAAGATTAACTTTGATATTTTTCTTCTACCAACACTGTTGCAAAGGAAGAAATAAATGAATTGATGCACGGTGCAAGGGCTGAGATTCTCATTTACGCATGCTCTGTTCTTTGTATTCTGATTCCAGATATGGATGACTGTATTCAATGTCCAGGAGATCAATATCCAAACATTGGTCGGGATACATGTCTTCCAAAAACCACCAGCTTCCTTTCTCACAAAGAGCCTCTGGGGATCAGCTTGGACGCTGTTGCTCTCTCCTTTTCTTGCATCACAGCTCTCGTGCTTGGAATCTTTATGAAGAACAAGGACACACCCATAGTCAGAGCCAACAACAGGGGCCTCACCTACACTCTCCTCCTCGCCCTCCTGCTCTGCTTCCTTTCTGCTTTGCTGTTCATCGGACAACCGGAGGTTGTGACCTGCCTCCTTCGACAAATACTTTTTAGCATAATCTTCTCTGTGGCAGTTTCTTGCGTATTGGCCAAAACCACCATTGTGGTGCTAGCTTTCATGGCCACGAAGCCAGGGTCCAGGATAAGGAAATGGGTGGGGAAGCAATTAGCCATCTCCATAGTCCTGTCCTGCTCCCTGATTCAAGCCACAATCTGCAGTGTGTGGCTGGCAACCACTCCCCCATTCCCAGACTTTGACAAACACTCAATGCCGAAAGAAATTCTGCTTGAATGCAACGAAGGGTCGACTGTCATGCTTTACTGCGTGTTGGGCTTCCTGTGTCTCCTGGCCGTTGTCAGCTTCACAGTGGCCTTCTTAGCTAGAAAGTTGCCCGACAGTTTCAATGAAGCCAAGTTCATCACCTTCAGCATGTTGATCTTTTGCACGGTATGGCTGTCCTTTGTTCCCACCTATCTGAGTACCAAGGGGAAGTACATGGTGGCCGTGGAGATCTTCTCCATTTTGTCCTCCAGTTTTGGATTACTGAGCTGCATCTTTTCCCCAAAATGCTATGTCATTTTACTGAGACCTGATCTGAATAGCAAAGAGCAGCTAAACATAAGAAAGAATTAAAATAATTAACAAGTCTGTCTGTTCAATTCTATATGGCACGTTTAAATAAATCTTTGAGATTAAATCACGTGTTACTCAATAGTGTGATGTTAGGATTGCGACACTCCCTTCTGGATCCTTTCTATTTGTGGAATGGGGATAACATTGAAAATTGGGGAACTTTAATGAATATAGACTCATACAATTGAAGAGTTGGACAGGGTCTAATGTAGTAATCACAGCAAAAGGATCCCTGACAGATGTTCATCCAAACTTGGGTTAAGAATGAAGGGCATCACAGGAAACCTCAATTCTGACCTCTGATTGAGTTAAATATAACAACAACAACAACAACAACAACAACAACAACACAACAGTTTATTATTTATACCCTTCTCACCTGTCTGGGTTTTCCCAGCTACTCTGGGTGGCTTTCAACCAAACCTTAAAAACAGAATAAATCTTCAAACATTAAAAACTAAACTAAACAGGGCTGCCTTCAGATGTCTTCTGATACTCGGATAGTTGTTTATTCCCTTGATATCTGATGGGAGGGCTTTCCACAGGGCAGGCCCTACTACCGAGAAGGCCCTCTGTCTGGTTCCCTGCAACCTCACTTCTCGCTGTATGTGGGCTGAATGATGGGGGTGGAGATGCCCCTTCAGGTCTGCTGGGCCGAAGCCATTTAGGGCTCTGAAGGTCAGCACCAGCACTTTGAATTGTGCTCAGAAACGTACTGGGAGCCAATGGGCGGCCACTCCCAGTCTAGCTGCCGCATTCTGGATTAGTTGCAGTTTCCAGGTCACCTTCAAAGGTAGCCCCACATAGGCTTTCAGGTGACATGGTGTCAACTGTCTGCTGTACTGTTTCTACCACTTCTGACTTCTGTCTCTGTTCAGGATTAGAACATATGCTGACTTGCTCCTGTTCCTCCTCTTGTTTGCCACCGCCGCACACCTGGGTCCATGCAATCTTCATCTGCCTCCTGCCTGGAAGCCTCTTGAGATGGAGGCCACCACCATTCCTCCTCCTCATCTGGCCAGTCCCTGACAGATATGCTATATCTGATGTGATATATCTGATGTCAGCTGTGGGACAGATAATGAGTGGCTGGGCTGATGAGGGCTTGTAGATTCCATCAGCTGTCAGGAGCACCTACAAAGCCCTGTGCAAAGTGCTCTACAAGTGCTGGTGATGAGCTGATAGTTCAGGCTTGCAAATCAGCTTTCGTGGTGCTATGGAAGCCCCAACAGTCAGCTGATCATGAAGGCTACCATAGCTCTGTGAGTACCAGTATGCAAGCCCCAATGATCAACTGATTGCAAGGGGTTGCAGAGTGCCATATTTGGAGATTTTCAACCCCAATGATCAGCTGAATATTCATGTGAGATAAATAGGTTCTCTGATGTCACTGCGATATCAGATGACTGAGAGATATGCTGCACCTAAAGATCCAGGGCACCTTTCAGATCAAGTTCCCCACAAGATCACAAGATCACACATGTTGTTTAAAATATGGTCTCAGGCCTCAGAATTTGGTGGTGGTCAATCTAGTTAGAAAAATACAACCTACAGTTTTTCAGCACCAGAAAATAGAAATAAGAATATTTATGTAGTATTGCCTTCTTTGGACATAACTTGTTCAGATTTGACTGCTATACAGTGGTACCTCAGGTTAAGTACTTAATTCGTTCCAGAGGTCTGTTCTTAACCTGAAACTGTTTTTAACCTGAAGCACCACTTTAGCTAATGGGGCCTCCTGCTGCTGCCGTGCCACCGGAGCCCGATTTCTGTTCTTATCCTGAAGCAAAGTTCTTAACCTGAAGCACTATTTCTGGGTTAGCGGAGTGTGTAACCTGAAGCCTCTGTAACCTGAAGCATAGGTGACCTGAGGTACCACTGTATTGGAGTCTTGAACATTTTAAACCTCATTGAGAAAGAGCCTAAATCACTGAATTAACAGATTTCTAAATCTAAATTTTATTATTGAATTTTAATTTAAAATTATGGTATGTCCATAATTGTCCATATGGTGTTAGTTAATATAATAGATAATTGATAAGCTTGATAAACTGACTCAATTTAAAGGTTGTGCAAAGTTTTATTCTACCTCTTTAAATTATTGGCTGCCAAGCAGTTATTCTTTTATTATAAATTTTCTTCTTTCACACAGTTTTCTAGGTGACTTTTCTCTCTCATTTTGCTGAATCTCATTAAACTCTTCTTCCTCCCTACTGAGGATGACCAGCTGAGACTTTGGCTATGATGTAATAAACATCTCCCCCCACCGCACATCACCAAGAAGCATCAACCCAGCAAAGCTGATTAAGTCTCCTGTAATTATCAAAGAAATCATGATCATTTCTTTGACTCTTTGGGGAGTTCCAGTAGCCGCATGAAAACGATGAATCAAGACTTGCAGATACTATTAATATCTCCTGTGATGTTCAAAGCTTGGCCTTACACCAAGGGCTCTGTCAGACTGATCATTGATACTTTTTTCTGCAAAAATCTGGCTTTCGTAAGCATCCCAGTGAGACTTTGCTGCTCAGTATCACTCAGATGAAAATGGGAAAAGAGATGAATTGTTGCCTAAAAAATTCCTCTTGCTCCTACCATGCTCTGTGCAGGATGGTACTTTCCATGATGTTGGCGTCAGTGCTGCTTCCTCCAGATGAGTGTAAGGCTGCTGTTGCTCCATGTTCCATCAGTGACCCTCTTCCTATTCTTCACAAATATTTCCAGTCTGGAGATGTTGTTATTGCTGGCATTATGTCTCAAATCTATATAACTTCAAGCATAGCCTTCACTGAACTTCCTACACCTGAACTCTTTGATGACATTCTGTAAGGAAATGTGTGTGTGTGTGTATCCTTAAAAACCTTATCATATATCTGTAATGAATATATTTCTGCATTTGACATATGATGAAGGTTATGCTCATTACACTAGTGGCCAAAATTGTGGAAAACTTTAGGAAAAGCTGTATTTCTAAGGTTTGGCAGCTCATAACAACAGTACTAATGCCCTGAAATTAAATATTATTAGAAAGATCGTCTAATGCAGAATATAATGCCACAAACTGTGCTGAATAGCCCTGACCTGAATCCAACTGAAAATCTGTGGAGCTGATTAAGAAACCATTTTAGTCAGAAGCAGCCAAGGAATAAAGCACAACTGATAGACGCAATAATGCAATCTTGGTTTCACATTATAACAACTGACAAACTGAAATCTTTGGTTTACTCCATGGGATGCCATTGTTGGGCTGTAATGGCAGCAAAAGAAATAATGAAAAGCTATGAAATACCTTTTATCATGGTTTTCTGTGTATAACATTTTTATTTGGGTTTAACTGTTGATAGAATAAGGATAATTCAACACTGTTGCATTATATTATCATTCTAATGCTATATATATTTATGGTATTGATCTAAAAACTACTAAATACTACTGATGTTGTGAGCCAGAGATACAGAAATACTTTCCAAAATGTTTTCATAATATTGGCCACGTGTGTATGAATTCCTACCACCCTTTTCCTTCCACGTAGTTCTGGTGTTTATGAGACATGGGGGCAGACCTGATAGCTCACACCCAGGTTGTGGTAAACTTTTTCTTCTTATACGGTAGGCTTATACCAATGTCCAGTTTTTTTAAAAAAATAATTGCAAGGCAGTAAGAAGATAACATCCCCATTCACTTTGTTAAGGCTTTCTGCTCATTTACCAAGGTGAGCTAAGGATTTCTTATTGAATATTTGACTTTAATCCAAGCAAAGTCATAATTCATTCAGACTTAGAGGTGATTTTATTGTAAGCTTTTGTTAACCAGACTTCCTCCTCCTCCTCCTCCTCTGTAGAACAGAACTAGTAGCAATCAGGGCCAGGCTGCCTATGCGGTGGCAGGAGTTAGATATTCAGCGCAGCAAAACATCCAGGTTTCAATATTGTGTTTCAATATATCCACACACTTTCCTTCACTGTGGGAATGAAATCCATTTTTGTGAATGTGAACTGTTATGCACTATGTCGCTCTCCATACAGACCAATGACACAACTCTACCAGCATATCCTGGCTTTGGCATTTGCTGTGAAAGAGATAAATGAAAATCCCCAAATATTGCCCAATATCTCTCTGGCTTTCCACATCTATAACAGCCATTTCAATCCAAGCTGGACCTACCAAGCAGCCATGGAACTTCTCTCTAGCCAAGAAAAACTCCTCCCCAACTACAAGTGTGATGCTCAGGAGACTCCAAAGGTGGTCATTGGGGGGGCAAACTCTGATTTACGTCTCCACATGTCAACCATCCTGTCTATGTACAAGATGCCAAGAGTAAGAGTTCTGCATGGAACATGGGTCATCATGAAAGCCATTTACAGTTGCCTTTGACTAAATCTCATTGGGTTGCATGCTGGTAACTGAATGGCAAAGTGGGCATAGGTTGGTATTTCTCAACCAAAAATGTAGGTTGTGGAAAATATGTCTGCTTCAGTTCCAGACATCCTTAAAAACTCAGGTGGAATAATTCTTCATTGGACATTTTACTGCTCTTCAGGACTGTAATAAAACATCTGTGGCCTGTGGCACCACAACTGTATGTTTGCTATGCCTGCTGAAAAATCACTTATATCGAAATATTTTCCAAAATAACTTTAACATTTCCAAATCAAGAGAGGTAAAGAATATGTGAATCCTTCAGATTAATCAATGTCGATCAAATTGAAATTGAAATCTGGATTTGCATTTAAGTGATATTCGATATCACTTTTTGGTATCACTTTTCCTCTTGTTCAGAAGACATCTGAAGGCAGCCCTGTTTATGGAAGTTTTTTAATGTTTGATGATTTATCGTGTTTTTAATATTCTGTTGGAAGCCGCCCAGAGTGGTTGGGCAACCCAGTCAGATGGATGGCATACAAATAATATTGTTGTTGTTGTTTAAAAAAATATGCATTTAGCTGCTGTATGGGTCTTCCCTTGTAATGAATGAAAACATCCAAGCTGGTTTTAGCCACCAAATGTTCTCACCTGGTGCTCAGCAACAGCTGCATTTCACATGGATGTGGATTGGCTTGGTTTATCTGATGGGTGATAGTTGAGCATTATTTGTGCAAGGTTTGGGAAATCTGTTTTGATTTTATGGGGGGGGGGATCCATAAACAAGCTCTTGCTGGTTAGTTCAGTGAAATTGTTGAGAATGGCCCTGAAATGATCATAGTTGTGATAGAAAGCACAGCCAAGTGGTGGAAATGTTGAAAATCACACCAGTATGGTAGTGAGAATGTGGCTCAATACTGCAGAAATAGATGATGTACCAATACTAACCATGGCAAAAGTTTGGAATTAGAACAGTCCAGATGGTTTTCATATCATAACCTATGCAAAGGTGGTGGGAAATAGCTTTTCTACATGGTTCTCTATCCTTCGCAGTTGACACAAGGGATCATCTAGGGTTGTAGAATTTATTCAGACGAGAAACCTTACATGCAGCAGGGGGAGAAAGCTTTATCAGGCTTTTCTTTGAACAAGCATTTACCAGTTATTTCCTTTACTTTTCTTTAGATGTGAAAAGCAGCCAATTCTTCCATAAACCTAACTGCAAAATTGCTATATTTGATCTGAAGTCATTAATAGCCAAGTATTTCCCAAATCTGTAGATTCTAAATTTATTTCTGTTTAGATTTTTAAACAGAAATAATGAAAAAGGCAAATCCTCCTGGTTAATATACAGTAGTACATTGGGTTACAAGAACCTTTTAATGAGGGTGAAAGTGGAGAGCGCAAAATATGGTCTGAAGCTCAACATCAAAAAAACGAAGATCATGGCCACTGGGCCCATCACCTCCTGGCAAATAGATGGGGAAGAAATGGAGGCAGTGAGAGATTTTACTTTCTTGGGCTCCATGATCACTGCAGATGGTGACAGCAGTCACAAAATTAAAAGACGCCTGCTCCTTGGGAGAAAGGCGATGGCAAGCCTAGACAGCATCTTAAAAAGCAGAGACATCACCTTGCCAACAAAGGTCCGTATAGTTAAAGCCATGGTTTTCCCAGTAGTGATGTATGGAAGTGAGAGCTGGACCATCAAGAAGGCTGATTGCCGAAGAATTGATGCTTTTAAATTCTGGTGCTGGAGAAGACTCTTGAGAGTCCCATGGACTGCAAGAAGATCAAAGTGATCCATTCTGAAGGAAATCAGCCCTGAGTGCTCACTGGAAAGACAGATCGTGAAGCTAAGGCTCCAAGACTTTGGCCACCTCATGAGAAGAGAAGACTCCCTGGAAAAGACCCTGATGTTGGGAAAGATGGAGTGCACAAGGAGAAGGGGACGACAGAGGACGAGATGGTTGGACAGTGTTCTCGAAGCTACAAACATGAGTCTGACCAAACTGCGGGAGGCAGTGGAAGAGAGGAGTGCCTGGCGTGCTCTGGTCCATGGGGTAACAAGAGTCGGACACGACTAAATGACTAAACAACAACAACCTTGGGTTACAGATACTTCATGTTACAGATGCTTCAGGTTACAGACGCCGCTAACCCAGAAATAGTACCTCGGGTTAAGAACTTTGTTTCAGGATGAGAACAGAAATTGTGCTCCGGCGGCATGGCGGCAGCAGGAGGCCCCATTAGCTAAAGTGGTGCTTAGGTTAAGAACAGTTTCAGGTTAAGAACGGACCTCCGGAACGAATTAAGTTCTTAACCCAAGGTACCACTGTATACCAATTAAATAGAGATTGAAATCTGGTTTTGAGTCTAATTGGTGTTTTGATATCATCATTTGTTATCATCTTTCCTCCCTTGATTTTAACAATGACCCTCTTCAGCTCATCTATGGATCTTCTCCTTTGACGACTAATGACATTCACGCCCTTTTCACCCACTGGATATTCCCAGATGGGACTCAGCAATACGAGGGAATCCTCCAGTTACTGCTGCATTTCTGTTGGGTGTGGATTGGTGTGCTTTTTCTCCAAGATGACACTGGAGAGAGATTTGTACAAAATATTCTCCCCATGTTTGCCCAGAACGGTATCTGCTTTGATTTCATAGAAAGTTTCCCTAGGCTTACCTCTTCTGGAGAGTTTGATGAAATGGTGGAAGAAGGTTCAAAAACAATGAACATTTTTGTGGGAAGCACTGCCAATGCTGTGGTTGTGCATGGTGAAATTCACACAATTATGGTAATGAGAATGATACCCAAACTTGCAGAAACAAATGATGTGTCAATACAAGGAAATACCAAAGTCTGGATTATGACAGCCCAGATGGACTTCACCTCATTTCCCTTTCAAAGAGGTTGGGACATCACATTCCTCCATGGGGCTCTATCCTTTGCAGTTCACTCTAAGGATCTTCCAGGATTCCATAAATTTATTCAGATGAGAAAGCCTACCTTGGAAAAAGAAGATGGCTTTCTCAGGGTTTTCTGGGAAGAGGCATTTAATTGTGATTTCCCTGACCCTGCTTCAGAGAAGAAAGATGGCGAATTCTGCACTGGGGAGGAGAATCTTGAGAGCCTTCCTGGGTCTGTTTTTGAAATGAGCATGACAGCCCACAGCTACAGCATCTACAATGCAATCTATATTTTGGCACATGCTTTGCACACCATACAGTCCACCAAGTTAAATTGCAGAGCAATGCCAGGTGGAGCAAGAGGGAAACTTACAGATCTTCAGCCATGGCAGGTAATGTTGTCTTCCAGTTAATAGAGATGTCTGTAATCAACTCTGGAGCTCAGCCAAGGGGGCACTTTTCTTGAATACCTCTGTCAGTAGAGGAAACTCACTGTGTGTCATAGAATCCTAGAGTTGAAATAGACCACAAGGGCCATCGAGTCCAACCCCCTGCCAAGCAGGAAACACCATCAGAGCACTCCTGACATATGGTTGTCAAACCTCTGCTTAAAGACCTCCAAAGAAGGAGACTCCACCACACTCCTTGGCAGCAAATTCCACTGTCGAACAGCTCTTACTGTCAGGAAGTTCTTCCTAATGTTTAGGTGGAATCTTCTTTCTTGTAGTTTGGATCCATTGCTCCGTGTCCGCTTCTCTGGAGCAGCAGAAAACAACTTTTCTCCCTCCTCTATATGACATCCTTTTATATATTTGAACATGGCTATCATATCTCCCCTTAACCTCCTCTTCTCCAGGCTAAACATGCCCAGCTCCATTAGCCGTTCCTCATAAGGCATCGTTTCCAGGCCTTTGACCATTTTGGTTGCCCTCCTCTGGACACATTCCAGTTTGTCAGTGTCCTTCTTGAACTGTGGGGCCCAGAACCCTCGCCCAGTTGTTGAATAATAAAACATATGGACACCAGTATTTTAGATTTGTGGTCTATGTTCTATGAAATTTAGGCCAAGACTAACTGTAATTCTTAAAAGAACCACATCTTACCTTCACAATGAACATTGCTACAATTGAAATTAGCCTTCACAAAACATTTAAATGAATATTGTGTTCCACAATGTCGAACTTTTGTATATCCTCATGAGCAGGGATTTTTTCAGCCATAACTCAGGGGAACTCAGTTCTCTCCCCTCTCCAGGGGGCACCATTGCTATTCCAAGGGAACGAGGGAGGTGTTTGTGGTGAGTTCCAGCACCTCTTTTTCTAGAAAATAAAGGTACCCCTGCCCGTACAGGCCAGTCGTGTCCAACTCTAGGGTTGCGCGCTCATCTCGCTCAAGAGGCCGTGAGCCGGCGCCGTCTGAGGACACTTCCAGGTCACGTGGCCAGCGTGACGAAGCTGCAGCTGGCGAGCCAGCACGAGCGCAGCACATGGAAATGCCATTTACCTTCCCGCTATAAAGTGGTACCTATTTATCTACTTGCACTTAGGGGTGCTTTCGAACTGCTAGGTGGGCAGGAGCTGGGACCGAACGACGGGCGCTCACCCCGCCGTGGGGATTCGAACCGCCGACCATGCGATCAGCAAGTCCTAGGCACTGAGGTTTTACCCACAGCGCCACTCGCGTCCCTTTTCTAGAAAATAGTACAGCTCATTAATTCGTTTTTCCTTTTTAGCTCCATCCATTTTGGATAAGCTTGATAAACTGACTCATTAAAAGAGACGCATTAAAAACACAGAGAGAAAGACACTAACATACATCTTTTAAGGAGACCATGAACTATACCTCTTAAATATTAAAGATAAACACTCTATTTGTACAAATATTAGCTATATTTAATTATTTTTGGCATCTTCATTTATTGCTTTTTTCCTCTTCAAACTTAGGTCCACCACTTTCTGGGAAGTATTTCATTTAATAATAGTGTTGGGGAAGAAGTTTCCTTTGACCAAAATGGGAAATTAATAGCTGGATTTGATATCGTAAATTGGGTCACATTCCCAAATCAGTCATTTCTGAGAGCCAAAGTTGGAACAATGGACCCACAAGCTCCCCCAGAGAAGAGGTTAATCATTCATGATGATGGTATCATGTGGCCCAGCTGGTTCAACCAGGTACGAAGTTGTTCTAGATTTTCTCTAGTTTTTTTCTCAGTCCAAAATCTGCCTCCCTGCAACACATTGAATCACCATCAATTATCAGACTAGATATATTAGAGAAAACACCTGTCTGTTCGAAAGAAAGCTATTGTGTTTCCAAGTCTCTTTGTAGCGGTATCTGAGCTGCAGAGTGTCACTAGTCTATTAAATTCAAAGTGTGGAGTTTGGAACTGACAGGGTTAAAACTCCGTGGTGTCGTGTATCTGGGAGGAGCCTGATGCAGGGCCGTATGTCACAGGCTTTGTCTGTGAGAGTTGCTTTCACTTCTGACTGAGTGAGACTGAGAGAAGCAGCTTGGCACAGAAGCTGCGTGTGTGCTTTTGGAGAGCACAGCAATGGCTGAATGTTCTGATGGATTTATCGCTTTGTAAATAAACACTTCTAGAGATAAGAACTGAACTGTCTTTGGACTTGATTTATCCCTCATCTCACACGGATGCAGGACTGTTGCTAACTCTGCTCCCTGCCAGGTCAGCTCCCCGAACAGAGCTGCACAGTCGGGAAGCCTGACTGAACGCAGGATTAATTTCTCAAGACAAAGTAGCCCAGTATGTCTTTTAATTAGAATATCCTTCCTTCCTTCCTCCTTTCTTTTTTCTTTCCTTCCTAGTATTTTGCATGCGCGCACACCACCAATCCATTCTGGAGTTATTTGGACCCAAATCAAGTGGGGATAAGGCTATGTTTGATTAGGGTTCTTAAAACTCCAATTGAACATACTGTCAGAAATGCTCTCCACCTTTCTTTAGACCATACTTCAGACCCCTGCAGTCAGGATTGGACCATTTACTCAGAAGTTGGTGAGCAGAGGGCTCAATCCTGCTCAATTTGATGGCACCCCAGGTCCAGGAGCGGCGGCAAGATTGTGCGCAACCTCGCTGCTGCTCCCGGAGCTTGCGGGGCTGGGGGCTGGGGGCGGGGAAGCCCGAGCTTCCCCCAACCCCAGCCTCCAGAACAGACAGCTATCCGCAAGCCTGCCGAGTGCAGCAGGAGCTCCCGCCGCGCTCCGAAGGCTTGCGGATGGCTGCCTGAAGCCTGGAGAGCGAGACCCCTCTCTCTCTCCAGGCTTCAGGGAAAGCCTGCATTCACTCCATAGGACGCACACACATTTCCCCTTCATTTTTGGAGGGGGAAAAGTGCGTCCTATAGAGCAAAAAATACGGTAAATTGTAGGGCACATGCAGGTGATGAAGAAGGTAACTCTAGAAACAAACGGCACTGAAAGATTGCATCAAGAGCCAATGTTCATGTCAAAAATGCTTGAGCAATTTCTATAATGAGATATTGACCCAATAAGCTTTCCCCTGAACATTTTCTAATTTGATAGAGATTAGCACTGCCATGCTAATATCAGTAGAAATTTAAATACTTACTAATATGGCTTTCATAAAGGGAAATGTACTGGAGTTCCAATGCTATAATTAGTGCTGGATTAAAGGTCATCTTTAGAAAAAAGCACAAACCTCTAGAAAGATTTTGCTTAACTCTCATGTTTACTATTAGAAGATAGGTCAGTGAGATGCAAACTCCTAAACAATTTCCTTCTTTCATTTATGAACAGGCACAACCCACTTCTCTGTGTAATGAGAATTGTCATGTAGGTTATAGAAAGAACAAGAAGGAAGGAAAGCCATTCTGCTGCTATGATTGCCTTCCGTGTCCAGAAGGGAAGATCTCAAACAAGGAGGGTAAGGAATGCATCACACACTTTAATTTTACCTGTGCATCAGAAGCTCCTTTCTCTACTGGGAAAACAGTGTGGAAGTAGCAAATATACATTCTGGCATCTCTTAGATGCACGGTGCCAATTTGGGGAAAGAAGACCTTTTAAAAAAAATAAGATTTATTTCTTCCTTTTTCATTTTCAGACATGAATGACTGCGTCGAATGCTCTGGAGATCAATATGCAAACAATGAACAGGATGGCTGCCTCCCCAAAGACAAAACATTCTTGTCTTATGGGGAACCGTTGGGGATCAGTTTGGCCACATTTGCCCTCTTCTTTTCCTTCATCACAGCTTTGGTGCTTCAAATATTCACAAAGCACAGAGATACTCCCATAGTTAAAGCCAACAACCGCAACCTCACTTATATTCTCCTCGTTTTCCTCCTGCTCTCCTTCTTTTGTGCTCTGCTCTTCATTGGCCAGCCTGAGGAAGTGACCTGTCTACTTCGACAAACTGCTTTTGGCATGATCTTCTCAGTTGCCATTTCATGCATATTGTCCAAAACCGCCATTGTGATTCTGGCTTTCATGGCCACCAAGCCTGGCTCCAGCATGAGGAAGTGGCTGGGGAAACCATTGGCCAGCTCCATTGTTCTTTCCTGCTCCCTTATTCAAGCCACAATCTGTAGCATATGGCTGGCAACTTCTCCTCCTTTCCCAGATGTTGACATGCACTCAATGACTGAAGAAATAATACTAGAATGTAATGAAGGCTCCACTATCATGTTTTATTGTGCCCTGGGATTCATGGGTTGGCTGGGCATTGTGAGCTTCACGGTGGCTTTCCTAGCTAGAAAGTTGCCTGACAGTTTCAATGAAGCCAAATTCATCACCTTCAGCATGTTGGTCTTTTGCAGTGTGTGGCTCTCCTTTGTTCCAACCTACTTGAGCACCAAGGGCAAATACATGGTGGCTGTGGAGATCTTCTCCATCTTGGCCTCCAGTTGTGGGTTACTGGGCTGCATCTTTTCCCCAAAATGCTATGTTATTTTACTGAGGCCTGAGCTGAACAGCAGGGAGCAGCTAATAAGAAGACAGTTTTAAATAATCCAGAAGTCTGAATCATGCTCGTAATTCTGGATGTCTGTTCTTGCTATTTTATTTACATGTATGTCATTAGAAATTAGGAATACTCTTGTCCCTAGAAATTAAAGAATCAACAAATAAAAAAAGAATTAACAGGTAAACAATAGTAAACAATAAAAAGATCTGGAGAAACCCCAAAGAGCTCCTTTAGGAGAAATTATGAGGACACAATCAGGGCAGTAGTGAATTGCTTGATTATTTCCATTACTGCCACTGACGAGGATCAGTACAGTGATGCCTCTGGTTACGTACTTAATTCGTTCCGGAGGTCTGTTCTTAACCTGAAACTGTTCTTAACCTGAAGCACCACTTTAGCTAATGGGGCCTCCTGCTGCTGCCGTGCCACCGGAGCCCAATTTCTGTTCTCATCCTGAAGCAAAGTTCTTAACCCAAGGTACTATTTCTGGGATAGCAGAGTCTGTAACCTGAACCGTATGTAACCTGAAGCATATGTAACCCGAGGTACCACTGTACTGATTCTGCGGCAATGCCTTTGAGCACAACTGGCCTGGTCTGTTTGCAGCAAAATGGGCAGCAAGACAGGGCATGCTCCTCCCTTGTGATTTGTCCCTTCTCCTATTTCTTTTTCATGCCCCTTTTAAATCTCAGCTCATTGGAAAGTGCTTTATGCAGCCACCCTGGTTTTCTTTTGATGCAGCCCCTTTCCTCTGTTTTTTTGTTTGAATTGTTTGCACTTGTGTTTTCAACATCTCACCTTTAACAAACCCTCATCAACCTCTCTCTCTCTCTCTCTCTCTCTCTCTCTCTCTCTCCCCCTCCCTCTCCCTCTCCCTCTCCCTCTCCCTCTCCCTCTCTCTTACAGTTTTCTGGCCAAGTGATCTCATACAGTGGTTCCTTCAGCTTTTTGAAATCAGCTATCTTAAATTCCAGAGTGTGTGTGTCTGACTATGCTCAGATTTTCCTTTCTTCTGTATAATGAATCTCCAGAGGATGTGGTCTCTTCCTCCCAGAGTTCTCACTACTCCCACCTCACTGACCAGTTCTTCCTTACTGGTGAGGAGCAGGCCCGAGATAGTCAATCCCCTTGTTGCTTTTTTTCACCTTCTGGGAAATGAAATTGTCAGCAAGGCAACTGAGGAAATTGTTGGCTTTACATTTTTGGCAGTTTTATTTCCAACAGATAACAGAAAAGCTGAAGTCTCCCATGACTATTATATCTCTCCTTTTTAATGTTTGTCTACTCTAGGGATGGTAATCCGTTCTAGAAAGGCAATCAATCAATCAATCAATCAATCAATCTTTATTATGGTTAAAGACTAGACAACAGAAATAACAATAATGGTGTCAGGGACACTTTTGCTCTGAGAGACAGCGAGGAATCAGAAGAGGAAGAGGGGCAAGCTGAGGGGAGTAGAAACTTGAGTCCTTCGCACAGTCAGGAAGAGATAATCTACCCTCACTCTGGAATGCTGCCTGTGGAATCTGAAAACAATACAGAGCAAGCTGGAGTAGAATGGGAGGGGTTTGACTCCACTCCAGATGAGGAGGGGTTAACAGAACCAGAATCCCCTAAAACCAGAACAAAGAGTTGGGTGTTAGAACAGTGCAAGACCGGAAAGAGGTGGAATAGGAGATGGGATATTTCTTGCCTTGGCAGGAAACGGAAGCCAGTCGCAGCAGCTGACTCCAACAGTGATTGATGTGTTAAGGATTTGTGAGCAAAGAGACAATGGGGAGGCTCCCCGTTTCCTTCGACCTTGCAGAGAAATATTTGAGGTCATTTGGGGGAGACAAAATGGTTTCAGGACTTTTTTCTGTGGAGTTTCAGACATGTGGTTTATACATTTACGTATGTCAGCGGTTCTCAACCTGTGGGTCACCAGGAATGGCTGCATTTGGTGAAGCAGACAAAGCTGGTTTATTGATCCTCATCCAGTCCCCAACTGCATCAAGACACTGAAGAGCTCAATTGGCTAGACCGTGGGGCTGATAATGCAAAGTCTGCAGGTTCAAGCCCCATAAGTAACGGCTGCACATTCCCGCATTGCAGGGGGTTCAGCTAGGTAATCCTCAGGGGCCCTTCCAACTCTATGATTCTACCACCGGGGATGAAAAAGTTACGGTGTCCACCCCCAAGGCTATGAACTCACCGGTTGCCCTTATGTAAGTTAGTGACCATGCAGATCAGAAGAGGCAATGGGGCATCAGACACACAGAGTAAGGAAACAAATATTGGTGTGCATTGCAAATAAATGCATTGAACGAAAAACAGGCTATGATTGGATCCTTCCATTCTTTATTTTTGTAGTCATCTACATTTGAGCTTGCAGGATAAGGTCTTTTCAAGGTGGTTTTGAGGGCTGATGCCAGAGTGTGGATTGTGCATTAAAACAGCGGGGTGGGTGATCTCTTGGTTTTGTTTTTGTGTAGTGATCATGGGATCCAGTTACGTTCATCTTAAGGTGTCTTCTTAGAGCCAAGTATCCTTAGGCCCCTTCTTACAAACATAGTTTATTGGTAGATCACATTTTACTGCCATCCAGCATTTGTTGTAGTAGCAGTCAAAGGACATTGCAATACAGTCGTGGTTCGGTTCTCTATTTGGCTCAAAGTAATTCCAGTAGCTGAAAAGAAAAGAAACAGCAGCACCGATCGATCAAGATTGGATGTCTACTTCCTCACTCACTCCCCATGCCTTCTACTATTACTTGGAAACGTATCTGTCAGGGGTTCAGGAGCAGAGGCACAGGAAAGGGAGGAAACAGAGAGCGAGGGGGAGGAGTCCGAAGGAAATATGAGCGATGACAGCGGCCCGAGATCTCCGAGTCTTTCCAGTGAATCGGAAGATTCTCAGAAAGGAGCGCCAGTGGTCAGAGCAAGGGGGGCCTAGGGGGACACCCCAGGAAAAAGGGACCAGAGGGGACTCAGAGAGCAGCAGTTGGAAATCGGGGCCAGCTTCCCCAACAGAGCGCAGTAGGGAGGAAGGGTGCCAGGTATCGGGATCCGGCGGCTCGCCGCAGGAGGGAGGGCATGAGTCAGGATTGGCCACACCTCCATCGGGGAGCGAGGAAACGGTCAAGAGGAAGGTGGAAGGTTGGGCGCGCGTGCCAAGTTCAAATGCACAGGAAGGCGGCACAGTAAGCAGCCCGGAAAGGGAGCCAGGTCCTAAAGCCCGCCGCAAGGAGGCAGAAGGGTCCGGGGGGTCAGCGTCGGAAGAGTCTAGGAAGGAAGAGACCACGGGGGGCAGAGGGACCCAGAGAAGGAAGGAAAGGCGGAAGAGGTGGAGCAAGGCTAGGGTATTAAGTTGGTGTACAGGAGGCGGGGACTCAGACGGAGCTTCGTCAGTCTAGCTTATAAGACGTAGAGCTGCACTCTGCGGCTTGAAAATGGAAACTGTAACGCAATAAAGACTTTTATACAGTGTTGCCGGCTAGCGTGGTCCTCTGTGAGCTGGGATCTGGAAGCAGCTCTGACAGTAAGCTCCGTCCCCCAAGTTTTGGCACTAAAAGCCTCGCAGCGTGAGTAGGCGCAGCGAGGGGAGAAGATTGGTGCCTCTTCGCGAGCTCACGAAAGTCAGACGAGATGACTACCGAACAGCAGTTAGCAACCCTGCAAAATGCGGTGACACAACTAAACGCCGAGATACTCGCATCCAGGAAGAGGGAGGAGGAAGCAGCTGCCGCCTACAAGGATCTCCAAATCAGGTTGGAAGTGCTTACAAAGCAGGGGCAACCGGGACCCAAATCGGAGGGAATTGGGCTGGGGAGAAGAGGAGGCAGCCTCGTATCTCATTTCGATGGGAATTTACAGCAGTACCCCAACTTCCGAACAGATGTGCAGTGTGCGCTGCAACTGTTGGACAGAGACTTCAGAGATGAGCAGGAGAAAGTGGGGTTTATCCTATCCCATTTGCACGGAGACGCTAAAGCGTGGATGCGTAATCTGTGGAGGGATAAGGATCCAGCTCTCCAGAGTGCGGATGCCTTCATTAAAGCAATGGATGCGTGCTTTTTATCATGTATAGACGTGGATATCACGAGGAAAGAGATACATGGGCTGAAGCAAGGGAGGGCCAGTGTAAGGCAGTATCATTCCCACTTTTTTGCACTGGTCAGTGCCCTGGAATGGGACAGAGATTCAGCTCCAGTCAGAGACCTTTTCTGGGAAGGATTGAGCGGTGCGGTAAAAGACGAAATTGCGAGGGGGGAGAGACCCCGGAGCACTCAGGAGATCGTTCAGAGGGCACTGACGATTGGGGTGCGCCTAGAAGAACGTCCATGGAGTAGGGATGAAGGGCGTGGAGGACGCGAGTTGGCAAGAGGGTGTTCCTTCTTCCCCAAGGATGCCGCGCGTGCGCAATCCACGCCTCCGCCAGGAGGGGGACCGGAACCTATGGAGGTTGGAGGTGCCAGCGCTCAGTCAGCAAACAGAGCCCTAGCGCCGGGAGCAGTCAAAGCGAAGCCTCCTAGAGGGAACCGGAAGTGCTACCTCTGTGACAGTCCTCAGCACATGGCGAAAGAGTGTCCCCAGAGGCTCCACAAGCACACTGCAGCCTCCGCAACGGTGACAGAAGCAACTCAGCACAGAGAACCACAGCAGGGAAACGACGCAGTCTGGCTGGAGACAGAGGCACTGGGGCCCAGCAAGACGAGTCAGTGAAGCAGTCCCCAGAGATTTTGCAGCCCACAGACCCCCTCCCGCCCAAACCAGTAGTGCAGCTCACCGCATCGCTCCAGCTACCCAATGGACTCACAATGGACGTGCCAATTACCATTGACTCAGGAAGCAACGGGGACTTTATAGGGCAGGATTTTATCGAGCGGCACGATATAAAGCTGCTGCCTGCCACGCTGCCCCTGCAGGTCGTCACGGTGGATGGCAGGGAATTGCTAGGGGGGCAGGTGGTGAAGCAAACGCCACCAATGGTGATGCGACTTGGCAATCACAGGGAAATCATCAGCTTCAACGTCACCCAACTGTCGGACACGCCTATTGTATTGGGCATGAGTTGGCTGGACAGGCACAGCCCGACGCTGGCTTGGTACCAGCGGCAACTGATCTTCGGCTCCTCTTACTGTGCAGAACACTGCATCCTGCCCAGACAGGAGGGGGAAGAAGAGGAGTCACAACTGCAAGTGGGCACGTTGCAAGCAGTCCCCCACAAGTACGCAGAGTTTTTGGAGGTTTTCTGCGAGAAGGAGGCGGACAAGCTACCTCCCCACAGGCCATATGACTGCAAGATTGACCTCCTGCCAGGGGCGACGCTGCCGACAGGGAAACTGTATTCCATGTCTGAAGATGAGCTGCAGGAACTCAGAGAGTTCATAGATCATAATTTGGAGCGCGGGTTCATCCGAGAGTCCAAGGCAGTGGGGGGCAGTCCCGTATTCTTTGTGAAGAAGAAGGACACGCCCCAAAAAAGACTTGTAGTGGACTATAGAATATTGAACTCGAAGACCAAGCCCTTGGCCTTCCCCATGCCCAGAATCGACGACCTCCTCGCGACGGTGCGCAAAGGACGCGTGTTCACCAAGTTGGACCTGTGAGGGGCGTACAACCTTATTCGCATACGGGAGGGCGATGAGTGGAAGACAGCCATGTTCACGCCCTTGGGCACCTACGAATACAGAGTTATGCCGTTTGGATTACAAAATGGGTCCCACTGTTTTCAAGCTTTCATGCATCACGTGTTAGCGGGGCTCCTCTACAAGAAGTGTGTCTGCTTCCTGGATGACATCCTGATATTTTCTGAATCGCAGCAGGTCCACGACAGGGACGTCAAAGAAGTGCTGCGAAGACTACAGGAGCATAGACTGTACGCCAAGTTGGAGAAGTGCCAGTTCGACATGACGGAGGTGGATTTCCTGGGATACAAATTGTCGGACAAGGGGCTCACCATGGACAGCGCCAAGGTTCGCGCAGTGTTGGACTGGAAGAGCCCGCGCAACCGGAAGGAGGTCCAGAGGTTTGTCGGCTTTGCGAACTTCTATCGCAAGTTTATCAAGGGGTTCGCGATGCAGACAGCGGCCATTACTGACACGCTCAGCTCCAAGAAGAAGAAGTTCATCTGGACAGAGCAGGCGGAGCAGTCCTTTCAGAAACTCAAGCGTCTCTTCGCATCAGAAGAGCAGCTACTGCATATCAATCCCACCAAACCGATGAGGGTTGAAATGGACGCTTCAGACAGGGCCGTGGGAGCAGTCCTGTTGCAGCAAGACCCGCAGGGGGATTGGAGACCGGGCGCCTTCTACTCCAGGAAGCTCAGCAAGTCGGAGCAGAACTACACCATCTGGGACAGGGAGTTGCTTGCCATTCATGCAGCATTCAAGGCGTGGAGGCACTTCCTGATCGGAGCCAAGCACACAGTGCAGGTCCGCACGGACCATAAGAATCTGGAGTACTGGCGCACGGCGAGGTTCCTGAACCAGAGACACATACGTTGGGCGGAGTTCTTTGCGGACTTCGACTTCCGGATAGAGTACGTCCCAGGCGACAACAACGTCATGGCGGATGCACTGTCCAGGAAACCACAATACCTCGAGGAGGCGATGCCAGCGGCGGCCAAGCACATCTTTGCACCGAAAGCGTGGATGTGTGCTTCGGCAACCGTTGACCTGGATGCTGTACGGCGCGCGTTGCAGGACGACTCCTTCGCATGGGCAAAGATGGAAGAGGTGCACAAGGGCACGGCGAAGAGTGACGAGTTCCAAGTGCGCGACGGCTTGCTCATCCGCAAAGAGGCCATCTACGTGCCGGGAGACGAGCTTCGCGCCAAAGTGCTGCAGCAGTTGCACGACGCGCCCACAGCCGGGCACTTTGGCACAGAGAAGACGGTAGAATTAGTCGCTAGAGACTTCTGTTGGCCCAGGATGCGAGGGGAAGTCGCGGACTACATTGCGAGGTGCGACACCTGCCAGAGGGCTAAGCCAGTGCATAAACCGCCGGCGGGACTGCTGGAACCCCTGCAAACCCCGTTCGAACCGTGGGAGAGGGTGGCCCTGGACTTTGTCACGGATCTGCCCAGCTCGAGGGGCAAGACAGCAGTGCTAGTGGTAGTGGACTTGTTCACCAAGATGGCACATTTCATTCCACGTGCGAAGGTGGCCACGGCGGAACAAACCGCCAAACTGTTCATAGATCACGTGTTCAAGGTGCACGGTCTGCCACGGTCTATACTGTCCGACAGGGGGCGACAGTTCATCTCGAACTTCTGGCAAAAGCTGATGGGCATCCTGAACGTCAAGATCAACCTAGCGTCGGCGAGACACCCGCAGACCAACGGACAAGCGGAGCGGGTCAATGCCGTCATGCAGCAGTACCTGAGATGTTACGCAAATCAACAGCCTGCAACGTGGGTGGACTACCTGCCACTCGCTGAGTTCGCCTACAACAACACGAAGCACGTGTCCACGGGGGTGACGCCGTTCTTCGCCAACAATGGGAGGCACCCCAGAACCTTCCCGGGATTTGAAAGGGTGGGGGAGGGGGAGCCGCAGGCAGCGGACGCATTCGCGTCAGAGTTGCAGGAGGTCCACGAACAGCTTCGGAGGCAGTTGGAGTTAGCTAAGCACGCATACAAAGTGCAGGCTGACAGACACAGGAGGGTTGGGGAAAGAATACAGGTGGGAGACTGGGTTTGGTTGGCAGCCCAAGCAGTGCTGGCCAGATTGTTAGCTAAGAAAAAGCTGGGGCATAAGCAGCTAGGGCCCTACCAAGTCGAGGCACAGGTCAATCCGGTGGCTTTCCGGCTGACACTTCCGGAGGGATCCAGGATGCATCCGGTATTCCATAGATCAGTGCTCACTCCCTACAAGGCACCTCACAGATTTCAGGAGCCAGGGACGGCACCGAGCCCGCTCGGGGAAAGCACCGCGCAGGGGGGGTTGCCAGAGGGGGAGCCCATCAACGAGGTCACAGAGATTTTAGACTCTAGATGGGGGGAAGAGGGAGTAGAATACCTTCTCGCCAGAGAGGGCACCCCAGCCAGTGCCAACAGATGGGTGCAGGGCTACGCTTTGGAGGAACCTCTGCTCAAAGACGAGTTTCATGCCCTTTTCCCACACAGGCCCATGCCAGCCGACTTTTTCGACGACTGGCTTTTCACACCCACGCTTTCAGCAAGCACGTTCCAGGGGTTCGACTCGGACGAGGAACCTACACTGGGCACACATTCCCCGGAAGGGTCGCCCTCGGGATCTGCCTCAGAACCCTCGTATTGGTGGGATGATCGACCTGAGGAGCAGTGGCGCAGGAAGTGGCTGGAGGATCCCGGGCGAGCGACGTACCCAGGAGAGACCGAGGGAGAGACTGACTTGGACGTGTTCGGGGAGGACGTGGGGTTCGAGCACGGCGGCACAGAAATGGAAGCAGAGGTGATCGACGTCGGCGAGCGCAAGGAGGAAGAGCCAGACTTATCCAGTTGGATGCACGCCACAGGAAACGAACTGTATCCGGCATTCACCCCCATAACAATGGAGCACCCAGCACCCACACCTGAAGGAGGGGAGGGGGGAAGGGGGGCTTCGAGGGGGGGATGGATGTCAGGGGTTCAGGAGCAGAGGCACAGGAAAGGGAGGAAACAGAGAGCAAGGGGGAGGAATCCGAAGGAGATATGAGCGATGACAGCGGCCCGAGATCTCCGAGTCTTTCCAGTGAATCGGAAGATTCACAGAAAGGAGCGCCAGTGGTCAGAGCAAGGGGGGGCCCAGGGGGACACCCCAGGAAGAAGGGACCAGAGGGGACTCAGAGAGCAGCAGTTGGAAATCGGGGCCAGCTTCCCCAACAGAGCGCAGTAGGGAGGAAGGGTGCCAGGTATCGGGATCCGGCGGCTCGCCGCAGGAGGGAGGGCATGAGTCAGGATTGGCCACACCTCCATCGGGGAGCGAGGAAACGGTCAAGAGGAAGGTGGAAGGTTGGGCGCGCGTGCCAAGTTCAAATGCACAGGAAGGCGGCACAGTAAGCAGCCCGGAAAGGGAGCCAGGTCCTAAAGCCCGCCGCAAGGAGACAGAAGGGTCCGGGGGGTCAGCGTTGGAAGAGTCTAGGAAGGAGGAGACCCCGGGGGGCAGAGGGACCCAGAGGAGGAAGGAAAGACGTAAGAGGTGGAGTAAGGCTAGGGTATTAAGTTGGTGTACAGGAGGCGGGGAATCAGACGGAGCTTCGTCGGTCTAGCTTTTAAGACATAGAGCTGCACGCTGCAGCTTGAAAATGGAAACTGTAACTCAATAAAGACTTTTATACAGTGTTGCCGGCTAGCGTGGTCCTCTGTGAGCTGGGATCTGGAAGCAGCTCTGACAGTATCTTTTAAGAAGCGTATCTTCTGGGATTAATAACAAATGACATCCCCATAAGTAAGAAAAGGATATTCTTCTATGCATCCACTGCCGCAAGAGTTCTTATAACAAAGAACTGGAAGGGAGACAAAATACCCACAATAATAGACAGCCAAATCAAACTTATTGAATTTGTTGAATTGGCCAAAATGACAGCAGCTATCAGAGGTCAAACAAATCAAAATTTAATAAAAGAATGGAGTTTCATGAATGAATGAAGCTGAGCTAAGCAGCACAAACCATTTAAAAGCATGTTTTCACCCTCTTCTGAATCAGCACATTCACTTGTTTAGAGAAGCAGGAAGAGTAGCCTTCCTGCCTCTGCAAACTAGGGAGAAGAAGCAGTCACTCACCTGGATAATGATGTGGAGGAGTACATATGTAGGTCTTTGGTAGTAGAGAAAAGTGCATGGCAAAATATATTTGGAGAGCAAATTGATCAATTACCGTATTTTTCGCTCTATAACACGCACCTGACCATAACACGCACGTAGTTTTTAGAGGAGGAAAACAAGAAAAAAATATTCTAAACGAAACAGTGGATGTATGATTTTTGTGGTTCATGCTGTGGCCACAGACGTGATCTGACGGTGAGTTTGGGGTAGCCCAATGCAAAAATCCTGAGGATCCATGTGGGTCCATGCTTTGTAACCACGTTTTTGCGCCATTGCAGCCCCATGAAACAGTGGGTGCGTGTGTGTGTTTTGGTGCAGGCTGTAGCCATGTGTCAGAGCTGCTACCAGATCCCAGCTCACATAGGACCACGCTAGCCAGCGTTCACTTTATAAGAGTCTTTATTGAGTTACAGGTTTCATTTCCGAACTGCAGCGTGCAGCTCTACGTCTTCTACGCTAGACCGACGAAGACCCGTCTGAGTCTCCGCCTCTTGCACACCAACTTAATACCCTAGCCTTGCTCCACCTCCTGCGCCTTTCTTTCCGTCTCTGGGTCCCTCTGCCCCCCTGGGTCTCCTCCCTCCTCGACTCTTCCGAAGCTGAAGACCCCCCGGAGCCTTCTGCCTCCTTGCGGCAGGCTTTAGGACCTGGCTCCCTCTCCGGGCTGCTTACTGCTCCAGCTTCCGCTGCATTTGAACTTGGCGCGCGCGCCCAACCTTCTACCTTCCTCTTGACCGTTTCCTCACTCCCTGATGCGGGCGTGACCACTCCTGACTCATGCCCTCCCTCCTGCTGAAAGCCTCCGGAACCCGATGCCTGGTCCCCTTTCTCCCCGCTGCTCCCAGCTGGGCACGTTGGTCCCGATTTCCAGCTGCTGCTCTCTGATTCCCCTCTGGCCCCTTCTTCCTGGGGTGTCCCCCTGTGTTCCCCCCTTGCTCTGACCACTGGGGCTCCTTTCTGAGAATCTTCCGATTCACTGGATAGACTCGGGGATCTCAGGTCGTCATCATCACTCATCCTTCCTTCGTATTCCTCCCCCTCGCTCTCTGTTTCCTCCCTTTCCTGCGTCTCTGCTCCTGAACCCCTGACACCATGCATATGCTATATGATCTGATGGTGAACTTGGGGTGACCCAGTGCAAAAATCCTGAGGATCCATGTGGATCCGTGCTTTGTAACCACATTTTAAGTGGGGAGGGAAGGAAAAGTATTAAAGGGAGAAGGAACACGCGTGGGGTGGGTGGAGAAGGATGTGGCTAATAATGCAGGAGAGGGGTCTAAGGGGACAAGGAACACGCGTGGGGTGGGTGGAGAGGGATGTGGCTAATAATGCAGGAGAGGGGTCTAAGGGGACAAGGAACACGCGTGGGGTGGGTGGAGAAGGATGTGGTTAATAATGCAGGAGAGGGGTCTAAGGGGACAAGGAACACGCGTGGGGTGGGTGGAGAAGGATGTGGCTAATAATGCAGGAGAGGGGTCTAAGGGGACAAGGAACACGCGTGGGGTGGGTGGAGAAGGATGTGGCTAATAATGCAGGAGAGGGATCTAAGGGGACAAGGAACACGCGTGGGGTGGGTGGAGAAGGATGTGGCTAATAATGCAGGAGAGGGGTCTAAGGGGACAAGGAACACGCGTGGGGTGGGTGGAGAAGGATGTGGCTAATAATGCAGGAGAGGGGTCTAAGGGGACAAGGAACACGCGTGGGGTGGGTGGAGAAGGATGCTGCTAATGATGAAGGAGAGGGGTCTAAGGGGAAAAGGAGCTCGCGTGGGGTGGGTGGAGAAGGAGCTTTTCGGAGAGCTGAGCGGGGAGGGGGGAGGGAAAGAGCACTGTTGCTTTAAAGGAGCCAACCGGACAGCAGCCACTTACAGCAGTGTAAGCAGCTCCTTTCCTCTCCCGCTTTCCTCCTTCTCTCCCTCTTTGCTGCTTTACGCAGCTAATGGCAAATCCCCTGCAACCCAAGTCCTGCTCAGCGGATCAGCTGAGACGCTGGGAGAATTGTAATTTCCCCCTCTCCCTCATCCCGTGCCCTCCTGTCCCCAGCAGCCTTTTAAAAAACTTTTTTACTGATTTTCAATGCGCTCGTGGCTCAGAGCCCTCCTGTGCCCTGCCGTCCCTCTGCAGCCTCATTGCTCCGTTTAGAGAGCGCACGGACCTTTGCTAGCTGAGGCTGCAGCAGCTGTTGCTGGCTACGCGGCGCTTTTTCCGGCTCGCTATGGCTCCCGTCTGTCCCTCCTCGCGTGTAAGCGGCTGCTGCCCGCTTTGCTGGCATGGCTCTCCTTACCTCTCTCCTCCTCAGCTCCTCCCCCTCCTCCTGGCTGTAAAGAAAAGTCGGAAACTGAAGCAGGCAAGTTACTTTTATTTCCTTGCTATTTTTTGTACCTTATTTGGGGACTTTCTCCTCTACTGGACTTTTCTAAATTCTAAAGACTTTAAAACCCCCAGTCCCGGACTTGCAGTGGGACAAAAGGCTACTTTGCGGATACATTTATAAATTTGAAATGGACACTTAGAGGCATTACTGTTGGATACAATTAAACAACTGTACTTTGCACCTTTTAAGAAACTTATGGCAATATTGTGAGAGCTCTGCTAGAGGGAAAAGGTCTTTTCCAAGGATCATCGTTAATTTACTTAACTTAAGGAACTTTAATGGCGTCTGAAATTTTGTTTCTTCTTCCCTGAATTGCAACATTACTCCCTCTAGTGGAACTTGGGACTTACAATTTCCTGAGAACCAACTTTGCTTTGTCTTTCTGTGGTTAGATTGTTTACGCTTGCGCCTGCCTTTCTCATGAAACTTTTGACAGTCTGACCTTGAATCCAAAGACAGGTGTGGAATGAGCGACAGGGTAAAAACAAGAGCTGCGTCGAAGGCAGGGAAAGGCAAACTGACACAAACAACCCTGTTTTCTCAGGGACGTAGATCTTCAGTCCCTGCTGTTTTACAGACTGCACCCTCGCCAACAACACCAGCTGAAGAAGCTGAACAACCAATAGGTGAGGATATGGCATCTGGAGGATCTAACACTCTTTTAGAGGAAATGTTACAACAATTCGCAATTTTGAACAAAAAAGTGGATGATCAAACTGCAAAAATTGACTTAGCCACATCTTCAATTACCAAACTTTCGGAACAGGTGGCCAAGCATTCACAAGATATTGGAAACTTAAACGACGCAACATCTGAAAATCGAAAATTGGCGGAGGCTGCGATTGGAAAAGCAGAGGCTGCAGCCAAAGGAGTGGAGGAACTGAAAGGAGAGGTAAGACCGCTCCACAAACATATTACAGACCAGCAGGCCTACCTGTCTTTGGTGGAACTGCGAAACAGGGAAAATAACCTGAGATTACGCTCTATCCCAGAGATTGAGAAAGAGGATTTGACCGGCTTTTTAACGGCAGAATTTTCCAAATTCTGGGGTATAAACCAAGACACAGATTTCAAAATAACGACTGCATTTAGATTGGGAAGAGTCGTTGGGAAGGACAGGCCTAGAGACTGTTTGATTATTTTAAGGACTAAACAGGAGAGAGACAAGCTACTTGATCTACACTTCAATAAAGCACTTGTGATCCAGGATAGAAGAGCACAAATTTACAAAGATATCCCTAAACAATTACTGGATCTAAGAGCCAACTACACTGACCTAACTGGACTTTTGAGAGGTAACGGAATACCTTACAGGTGGGAGTTCCCACAAGGTGTCTTATTTAAATACAAAGGAAAGAAGATAAAAATCAAAACGAAAGAGGATTGCCAGAAGTTCCTACACGATCACGGAGAAGACCTACAGAAAGGAGCAGCTATTTGGCCACCACCAGAGTTAGGGAAAGAGCTACCACCTTCGGACTCGGACAAAAAAGAGGACACCCCACAAGAGTAACAACAGATTGATACAAGATGTCTCTGCAGCTGTATAGTTGGAACATTAATGGCGCGAATTCCCCAGAAAAACGCAAACGGATCTTCCATATCCTAAAGAAAGAGAATTTGGATATAATTTGTTTGCAAGAAACCCATGTGACAAGGGTACACAGGAAGGTGTTAACAAATAAAAGATTAGGCCAAGAATTCATCTCATCAGACAGAGTCAAGAAGAGAGGCGTGGTGATTTACGCCAAAGAGACTCTTTCACCGAAACTTTTGTTTAAAGATGAACAAGGAAGAATCCTGGCTATTGAGATTTCGACCCAAGGAGAGAAAATTTTGATATTAGGAATTTATGCACCAAACGAGGGGAAATCAGAATTTTATAAGAAGCTGCATGAGACATTATTGGACTATCTGGACTATTCTAACATCATTATGATGGGAGACATGAATGGGGTTGTCTCTACTTTTATGGATAAGTCACAGAACCAGAATTTGACTAAAGATGGAAGACTACCAAAAACTTTCTTTGAACTAACTGACAATATGGATTTAATTGACTCATGGAGGACGAGAAACCCCCTAGGTAAAGAAGGAACTTTCTTTTCTGAGGCCCACCTGTCATGGACAAGGATCGACCAAATTTGGACAACTAGAGGGCTGGCACCTAAGACCACAAAAATAGAAATCTGCCCAAAGACTTGCTCCGACCATAACGCTCTGAAAATGGAAATGAGATTTACTACTGCCGACTCCTTCAGATGGAAAATGAATGACAACCTGCTAAGAGATCAAGAGATTGTAAAGAAGGCCCAAAAAGCTTTAAAGGACTATTTTGAAATCAACTTGAACACCTCGGTGGAAAAAAGAACAATCTGGGACGCGAGCAAAGCTGTTATGAGAGGGTTTCTGATACAACAGAATACGATTAAGAAAAAACTCTGGAATGGTAAAAAGGACAAGATATTGGAGAAGATAAGAGACGGCGAGAAAAAATTAAGATTAAACCCAAAATCCAAAGAGACCTTAAGAGAAATTAAATTCCACCAGTCACAATATGCGCAACTGATTAACCAAGAAGTGGAATGGAGAATTAAACAAATGAAACAAAGATCATTTGAATCGGCGAATAAATGTGGGAAACTGCTAGCTTGGCAGTTGAAAAAGAGACAAAAATTAAACTACGTTACCAATCTAGAAGTTGAAGGAAAGAACATTCAGAAACCGGGAGAAATTAGAAAGTGTTTCCAGAAATACTTTAAAAAGCTGTATACACAAGGACCCGAGGATGTAACCGAGATAGAACAATTTTTGAAAGAAAATGGTCTTCCAGAAATATCTCAAGAGAAGAGATCAACCTTGAATTGTAAAATAACACAACAAGAAATCGAGGATGCCATTCAGAATATGCAGCTGGGCAAATCTCCAGGACCTGATGGACTTACCTCCAAGTATTATAGGACGTTAAAAGACTATTTGATACAACCACTAGAGGAGGTTTGTAACCAGATTATGGGGGGAGGGAAGGCACCAGATACGTGGAAAGAAGCATTCATCACATTGATACCTAAAGTGGAAACTGAAAAGACTCAACTCAAGAACTACCGTCCCATCTCACTCCTAAATGTGGATTATAAAATATTTGCGGATATTCTGGCCAACAGATTTAAAAAAGTATTAAATGAGATAATCCATAAAGACCAGGCCGGCTTTCTCCCAGGCAGACATTTGTTTGACAATACCAGGAACATTATTGATATCTTGGAACTTTTACAAACAAATATTAACACCAAAGCAGTATTGATCTTTATTGATGCGGAGAAGGCCTTTGATAACATTTCCTGGAAATTTATGAAGAAAAATTTGGAAGGGATGGGAGTGGGAAGGGGGTTTGAGAATGGAATAGAAGCAATCTATTCAGAACAAAAAGCTAAGTTGATAGTGAACAATGTGGTGACAGAAGAACTTCATATTGAAAAAGGAACACGACAGGGGTGCCCCCTATCCCCCTTATTGTTTATTTCAGTCCTGGAGGTTTTGCTGAACATGATAAGGGAGGATCGGCAGGTACAAGGAATACGGGTCGGAGCGAAACAATATAAACTGAAAGCATTTGCAGATGACCTGGTTTTAACACTACAGGAGCCAGAACCCAGTACAAAAAGAGTTTTAGAACTGATCCAGAAATTTGGTCGGGTGGCGGGTTTTAAGTTGAACAAGCAAAAAACTAAAGTCTTAGGGAAAAACTTGACGGCCATGGAAACAGAAGGGTTTCAGAAAGAGACAGAACTAAATATTGTTAAGAAAGTGAAATACCTGGGGGTCAATCTGTCTTCCAAGAATTTGAATCTATTTAAAGATAATTATGAGAAATGTTGGTTAGAAGTTAAAAAAGATTTAGAAATTTGGTCAAGACTGAAATTATCCTTGTTAGGCCGAATTGCAGCTATAAAGATGAACGTTTTGCCAAAGATGTTGTTTTTGTTTCAAGCCTTGCAGATTGTGGACAGAGTGGAATGCTTTGGAAAGTGGCAGAAGGACATTTCTAGGTTTGTCTGGCAGGGCAAAAAGCCCCGAATAAAGTTTAAGATATTAACTGATGCAAAAGAGAGAGGGGGGTTTGCCCTGCCGGACCTAAGGCTATACTATGAAGCGGCAGCCTTCTGCTGGATGAAAGATTGGATTCTATTAGAAAACACTGATGTCCTAGATCTGGAAGGCTTCAACAATTCGTTAGGTTGGCATGCGTATTTGTGGTATGACAAGGGTAAATCATATGGAATGTTTAAAAACCATATTGTCAGAAAAGCAATATATATGGTCTGGAAAAAATACAAAGACTTATTGGAAAGCAAAACTCCGAGGTGGATCTCACCAATAGAGGCCAAAGCTCGGAAAACAACCAATATGGAGGCTTATTGGCCGAAATATTGGGAAATAATAGAAAATATTGAAGGTAACTGGAGATTGCAGAGCTTTGAAAAACTAAAGGATAAGGTGCAAAATTGGCTGCATTATGCCCAAATTAATGAGGTTTTTAAGCTAGACAAAAAAACAGGTTTCCAGGTGGAAAAATCGAAACTTGAGACAGAGTTGCTTGAACCAAAGACCAAGTTATTATCGAGAATGTATAACTTGCTGCTTAAATGGAACACTCAAGATGAGACAGTTAAATCAGCAATGATAAAATGGGCTCAGGACATTGGTTATAATATTATGTCTGATGACTGGGAAAGGTTATGGACCACCGGTATGAAGTTTACTGCATGTAATGCTTTGAAAGAAAACATTATGAAAATGGTATACAGGTGGTACATGACCCCGGTTAAGCTAGCTAAGATTTACCATTTGTCCGATAACAAATGTTGGAAATGCAAGGAAGCTGAGGGAACATTCTTTCACCTCTGGTGGACCTGCCCAAGACTGAAGGCCTTCTGGGAAATGATCTATAATGAGTTAAAAAAGGTGTTTAAGTACACTTTTCCCAAGAAACCAGAGGCCTTCCTTCTGGGCATTGTCGGCCAGAAGGTGTCTAAAAAGGATAGAACTTTTTTTATGTACGCTACAACAGCAGCAAGAATTCTTATCGCTAAGCATTGGAAGACCCAAGATTTGCCCACACTGGAGGACTGGCACACGCAACTGATGAACTACATGGAATTAGCCGAGATGACTGCAAGGATTCGAGACTTGGGAGAAGAAGCAATGGAGGAGGACTGGAAAAAATTTAAAGACTATTTGCAAAAGTATTATAAGTTATATGAAACATAAGATGTCGTGTGATTGGGAATCTAGCCCCAGTAACAAAACTTAATTATTTATGAAATTTGACAAGATTTATGAAAGAATTAAGGTTTAAATGGGTAAAAACGATATTATGGTATATTGCTCAGAGTATATATTGATCAAGAGATTTAAATTTAAACTGTAATTGAAAATAGAAAGAAACATATGAAATAAGGATATAATTTGCTGATAAATTTATTGTTAAGAAATGCATTCTGCGAGGGATGGGGGAAGTCCAATGGAAATTTGAAATGAGTTATCGAAATGGTCGTGTTTTTCTTTTTCCTTTTTTTCTGGTCTTTTTTTTTTTTTCTTCTTACTTTTTGATCTCTTTGTTATTTCTGTAAAAAATGTAATAAAAATTATTATAAAAAAAATAAAAAAAAAAAAATAAAGCAAGCAAAGCTAGAGCCGTGCAAAGCCCTGCAAGCAGCTCCCGCTTTGCTTGACTGACGGCAGCCATGGATCCAGTGAGTGCATTCGCTCTGTAACACGCACAGGCATTTTCCCTTCCTTTCTAGGAGCAAAAAAGTGCGTGTTTTGGAGCGAAAATTACGGTATGTAATCAGAATCTGAAACTTTTTGGAACGTATGTCATTAACAAATATTTCTTCAAAAACTTCTCTTCCAACTCTATGGTTCTATGATTCTATGATTCTATGATTCTATGAACTTACGTTTCTGAAGCTATCTTCCCTGACAGCCATTTCCATGTCCCTCCCTTGTCTTTAAAGACTCCAATCCAAAAAACCTTTTTAAGATTTTGTACTTCAGTGCTCACAAAAAGCTAGGGAAGGGGTGGAGAAAGAACAAATAAAATATTTTAAGACAATGTCCCTTTCTCTGGGAGACTACAGCCCTTTACAGAAATTCAACAGGCATAAAACAAACACATTTTAAAAGGAACAGGTGTCACCTTTGAAGACCCTACCCACATTATTTTGGAAGCAGTGATCAAAACTATACATAGTATTCCCATCACCAATAATAATTTCATACAGTGGATGTGGTATTGTCCCCATGATCAACATTATGATGATGATGATGGATGATGATGATGGAATCAAGGAAGCATCCCAAAGAAGCATTGTAGTGAAGGGTAACTTCACCTGCCCTCACCAAGACTGGCTTCATATGTATTCCAGTCATGACACAGAGATAAAATTTCCAAATACTGTTAATGACTGTGCCATAGAACAGTCGGTCTTGGAGCCATCTAGTGAGACAGTGACCTGTGTGGCAAATACTCCAGTTTCTGCATCCATGTTTGTTGGTTGGTTCCAGAGACACTGGAATCAGTCTGGTTGTGGTATGCTTAATGGCATGATGATGGGGTCTCACCCATGTCTATGCCCTGTAGCACCCCAGTAGCCCTTCTGCCAGGGCTAAGGCTCTGGGAGAGGGATCTAGAAGAAGAAGAAGAGTTTGGATTTGATATCTTGCCTTTCACTCCCTTTAAGGAGTCTCAAAGCGGCTAACATTCTCCTTTCCCTTCCTCTCCCACAACAAACACTCTGTGAGGTGAGTGGGGCTGAGAGACTTCAGAGAAGTATGACTAGCCCAAGGTCACCCAGCAGCTGCATGTGGAGGAGCGGAGACGCGAACCCGGTTCACCAGATTACGAGACTACCGCTCTTAACCACTACACCACACTGGATCTACCCTGCAAGCTCCTCTGGAGTCATCTCCATGATACTGTCATGCCAGAGGGTTAGGGCGGTGAGCAAAGCCTTCTTTCTAAGCACTCAGTACATCTCACAGAGTAGAGGAAGAATTTACCGGCAAGCCAAGGGATAGATTCCCCTCAAGTATCTCCTCCTTCACTCCCTTCAAAACCTCCTTCCTGAATGCCAGCTTCATTCTATTAGAGCTCAGCAGCTCCAAGAAACCTTAGTTAGTCCCAGATGGTAGCAGCTGCTCCCTGACCCACCCACCCCTTGGCTTGACTGATGGAGTTGCTGACTTGGCTGCATACAGGTAAATGTAACCTTCTTAAATGGATAGTGATGATAGGAGCCCATTAGCTCAAGAAGATCCCCTACCTTTCCTATACTCAGCTTTGATGCTCACCTGTTCATCCACTGTTTCCGCAGTAATGAGGTTGGCGCCTTCCAGCTCACAATTTTTTTGGGCATCCATCCATGAGGCTACCTCACTAGAAAACCAATATAAGGTCCTTTCATATATAACCCAGCCATCGTTCAAGTTTTCAGTAAGGATATCTTTGAGTCAAGCCATGTATGGAGGAAGTAGAGAGAGAAAAATGGGGAATTTAATGGGAACCACCTTGTATGTCTGTGCAGATTTCAATTATTTTTGTTAAGTCCGTTTCTGTGGCCATGTGATAACATATCTAGGAAGCTCAGGAAGATTAAAACAAGAACAGCGTTAACTCTTCAGCCCATGCTGATGCTGCAGTAAATTTCTGGGTGGGCATAGCTGGGAGTGCAGTCAAGAACCTTTTATTTGAGGGAATAGAGAAAAGATGTACGTCCCCTAACAGGCCTTATCTGAACCTCAGGGGCCTCACCTACTTGTTTCCACCTGGATACTCAGGACAACATCAGGGCATAAAGGGAAGTCCTCTCTCTGCACAGCATTGCTTCTTTTCTCTTGCATTCTGGGAAGTCTTGCCTATAAGCTTTTCTCTGCTTCTGCGCACACTGCACAACTTGTTCCAAAGACCAAGACATTCCCTCATTACTAAGTTCATGAAAAACACTATGACCTGTACTTAGAATCATAGAATCATAGAGTTGGAGAGACCACAAGGGCCATCGAGTCCAACCCCCTGCCAAGCAGGAAACACCATCAGAGCACTCCTGACATATGGTTGTCAAGCCTCTGCTTAAAGACCTCCAAAGAAGGAGACTCCACCACACTCCTTGGCCGTTCCTCATAAGGCATCGTTTCCAGGCCTTTGACCATTTTGGTTGCCCTCCTCTGAACACGTTCCAGTTTGTCAGTGTCCTTCTTGAATTGTGGTGCCCAGAACTGGACACAGTACTCCAGGTGAGGTCTGACCAGAGCAGAATACAGTGGCACTATTACTTCCCTTGATCTAGATGCTATACTCTTATTGATGCAGCACTTAATGCACAGCTGACCACATCTACGGAATTCAATTGTTGTATTCTTTCATGTTATGATCAATCATTAGTAATTGTTTTAGTCTTGCTATGTCAATCATTAGTTAAGGAGGTTTTCATGCCTGTCCAATTCCGTGTTCCCTGTGTTCCCTTTCCCAGCCTTTCTTCTATTGGTGATTAATGCCTATATGTAATCTTTGCTTTGTACTTGTGTTAACCAATCAGCAACCAGCACATACGTGGCAATGCATGTAATATTCAATAAAAGAGACTCCTCGAGACTTGCTCGAGAGACGCCTCTCTCACATGACACCTGCTACTCGTCTGTCGTTATTCCAACCCAACAAGGGCAGACTTGAAGATTGGGGAGGGGAAGTAGCTGTGGCTTATCAAAATTCTCTTTCTCTCTCTAGGCTCTCTGTGGAGGCAGGGAGGGGAACCCTAGAGTGAAGGAGGCAGTGGTAAAACCACTCCGTAAGAAATCTTCCCTGGGCTCAGAAAATTAACGTAACTGACTGTCAGTTGCTAATCTCCCCTTCCTGGGCAAGGTTCTTGAGCGGGTGGTTGTGGACCAGATCCCGGTGATCTTGGAGGAAACTGATTTTCTAGATCGATTTCAATCAGGATTTTCTGGATCCTTTTCAGTTTAGGCCTGGTTTTGGCATATGTCTTTAAAGGCAATGATATTTCCCAAGGACAAAGTGAAAGGGGAAATGGCATTATACACCTCTCACAAAATGTGTGTTTTGCCGCTGACCATCTTTAGCTTGCTTCTATGTACAAGTGAGGTAATAGGCATTCATTCCCATTCTTTGCTTTTACATCTAAAGCTTTATAGACAATTTTATAATCGCTTTACCAATTATGTATTCAGTGGCCAAGGGGTCAATTCACTGTGTGAGTGGGCATGAGGGCTTCTTTCTGATGACGGGCTTGTATTTCCTCACAATAGAAGCTAAATCTCAACAGTTCAGGAGAGCTGATCTGAATATCTCTGATGTTTCCCTAGGGTGGCTCTAAGAGTTTTCAGATAGAGGAGGGGATTTCAGCTGGTGCAGACTCAAGACAGGTTCCCAATGCACTACAATTCTTCAGCATCGTGGGATAGCTTACCAATTTCTTTTTGCAGTTCATCATTTTTATTGGCAAAATACCGCATTTCCTCTGATATGTTTTGAGCTGCAGCAAGTATTTCTAAGTCTAAAAAAATTGAAACAGTTTTTAAGGCGGGAGTATCTGAAATAACAATCTGCAAATATCAGGAAACCATTTCCAAACACTTAAAAACACTCAAGTCTGAAACAAGAAGCAGAGCTCCAGGATGGGGTTCTTGTGAATATGAGGGCAGACTTGATTCTCTGTGGCTGAGATCACCAACGAAAAGCCTCAAAAGAATCCTGCAGCTTGATCAGACCAAAGACCCATGCAATCCACTATCCTATTCCCACGCGCTCTACGTGGGGCTACCTTTGAAGGTGACCCGGAAACTGCAATTAATCCAGAATGCAGCAGCTAGACTGGTGACTGGGTGTGGCCGCTGGGACCACATGACACCGGTTCTGAGAGATCTGTATTGGCTCCCAGTACGTTTCTGAGCACAATTCAAAGTGTTGGTGCTGACCTTTAAAGCCCTAAATGGCCTCGGTCCAGTAGACCTGAAGAAGCGTCTCCACCAAAACTCTTTTTCTGCTGAATTCTGGGTTGCATCCCACATAGAGCTAAGTAGGACATAATGTCAGTGCAAGGATTTTTCCTTGTGCAATGCAATCTTCAGCCCCCTCCCCTCCAATCTTTTCTGAAGTCCCGTCCCCCCAGGAGAGCAGCTTTGGTGATGGCATGCAGGGAGAATTGGGGGGAACGTTCCCTTGTGCTAGTGCTAAAATCTTGCACTAGCACAAACATTGTGAATTACAGTTTGATGGGGGAGGACAGCATTTCTAGTGGGGAGATGTGAGAATCACGACTGTCTGCTTTTCTTCCTGCTGAGCAATGAAAAAGTGCTAAACTCTGTTGGGTGATGAGTTTCACTGAATACCGTATTTTTCGCTCTATAACACGCACCTGACCATAACATGCACGTAGTTTTTAGAGGAGGAAAATCCGTAGGCATGCAACCTGTAGACATTTCCTCCATAACACGCACAGACATTTCCCCTTACTTTCTAGGAGGAAAAAAGTGAGTGTTATGGTGCAAAAAATACGGTATATGTTTTGCTGACACAATTTGAATCCCAAAGTGAACTACAAGAATTGAACTCTGAATTTTTTTATTGTCTTTTTCTTCTTCTTTCTGTAACTATTAAACTTTTAATAAATATCTTTTTTAAAAAAAGAATTGAACTCTGTTTAATTTAAACATGCTACAGCAAAAGTGTGGATGTTCGTATAAAATGCTTACCCTCCTTGTCTATATAGACTGGATCAATCCCAACCAGAACGGTTCGAATCATATCCACTGCCATTTGAAACTCCTGTCTTTTTTCCAGTTCCTTCTGATCTAAGAAGGAAGTAGGTAGAAAAGAAAGGAAGAAATTGTGTTCTAGCACGCTAGTCTGATAAACTGGAGAAGGGGATACTTGGTTTCAAACTGCTATTAATATTGAATTTAAATTGCCGACTTGTACAACAAACATGCCCCGGGACCTTATGGAGAAGGACAAATAAAAAATCAAATCAACAAAAACATGAAAATGACTTCTATTAATATTTTCTGCTCTCAGCCCTTAGACTGAAGGTTCCCATGCCTTGATTTAAGCTGCCCTGGTCGTCTGAAGTCCTGTTTCCATTTGGCCTGCTACTTCCGTCACCAGATGGCTGGCCTTCCTTAGAAAGCTTTAGATTTTGGGGTGTCTAGATACACCTGCCCTCTTTGTCCTACAGACTTGCATTTGCCAGGCTGCCTCATGCTTAAAATATGGAAATTCTTGGTCATTTGGTTCCCTCCCCCTGAACTTTGCTTACTTTGGCGTGCCCTTTAAAAATGAAAAAATTCCTTCCAGTAGCACCTTAAAGACCAACTAAGTTAGTTCTTGGTATGAGCTTTCGTGTGCATGCACACTTCTTCAGATACCACGAAAGCTCATACCAAGAACTAACTTAGTTGGTCTTTAAGGTGCTACTGGAAGGAATTTTTTTATTTTGACTATGGCAGACCAACACGGCTACCTATCTGTAACTTTAAAAACGAATTATCTAGGCAAATAGGCCATGTGTTCATCTATCCAGTGCTATTTTACTAGAAAAAGAGGCACCGGAACACACCATGAATGCCTCCCTTGTTCTCTTAGAATGGCAGGGGCGCCCACCTGAGAGGGGCCAGAACTGAGTCCTGGTTAATTCTAGCTGGAAAAAAGCCCAGCATATATCTCGATATTTAGGTAGGCTCTGGACTCCCCCTCATTGGCCATGGCCTTATCCTCCCCAGCCTGTTTTCCCCAAGCACTTTCCTTCATGGGACTGGATCACTAGCAGAGGGCATGTAATGATCAGGTGGGATTGCTATGAGGAGTTATAAAAATTATGGAGCGAGCCATTTGTGTCAGCAATGAAAGCATTGCGTTGACTGGGTTTGAGCCATTTTGATATGATTTCTGATCAATCCACGCCTCTGCGTCTCTGTCCTATTTCTCTGCCTGACAGGCACGTATCAGCATTCTAAACCACAGACCAGTTGTTCATTTGGCATCCTGGGTCATAAAGCTAGAAGGTAGCTGTAGTGGGAATTGGGGATTGCTCGTGCGTAAGTTGCCGCCACTCTCGGTGAGGTTGCCTGGATAAACCTTTCCCTGGCTGGACAGTCCTGATTCCGCGTCTGTCTCAGTCACTGGCAGAATCCGTCAGTGGGCGTTTCTTAAACCTCTTCCAACATAAAACTTCCTTGACGGATAGTCTCCGCCTAGCCTCCCTGTGCGGAAGTCTTCTGTGCAGGGTGGGTGTGGGCAGTGGAGGACCAATGCTCTCCCCGCTGGTCTCTGGTGAAGAGTCCTGGAGCCATCCCTCCGAAACCCACCTCTTCCTGCCCTTCTCCCTGGTGTAACGCTGATTTCCTTCCCCGGTCACTGAGTCCCCTCTTTTCCTGCTGGGACCTTCTCCGGCATCGCTCGGGAGCCCTTCCACCACTCCTGACTGCGATGGCAGTTCCCTGACAGTAGCTTTGATGTAGTTTGTTAATCATTCACAAGGAGATGGTAAACACTACATATCCTTCCTCTCCTGTTTACTCCTGTTTATGACCTCCCGGGTTTCCTAAAAGCATTCCTCCTTGCTTCCTCTTTTATTTACTCTGGACTACTATGCATGCTCAAATTAGCTCTTTGTAGTTAACTTGTAACTTTGTCCCCACGTGGGGGTTTTGAAATGCTCAGAGGAAATCTGACTGGTTCTTAGGAGCACTGTGTAAAAAGTTCTTTTGTGAATAAAACGAGCTGGGCCGAGGGTTGGAGAGAATTATTATTATTATACACACTCCTCCCAGAGTCTTGCTGGTCAAGCCTTGTGTGTATTTTATTAATCAGAGTCCAATCCTTCCTTGCTTTGGGAACGCCACAGGGCAGGGTGGCGAGATCAGGAATGGGGGCTCTCCCACGGCAAATGAGGATTAGTTGGGAAAGGAGGAAAGAATTGCAACTGGGAAAGGGAATTGTCCAGGGTGTCCCAGGGACTTGGGTTAGCCTATGTCTCCCTTACAAGTGCTGGAACTCACTTTTTCAGGGAGAACAAAACAATGCCATTGCTCTCACTGGGTGACAGCTGTAACTCACCCCTGGAAATCAAAGAGAGATGAAAGGGGTAAAGGGAAGGTAGATCCTGCCATCTCTTTTTGGAAATGCTATTGGCATTGAAGCAAAGCCCATGACGGTAGTATCAACGTAAGCCAATTATGTACTTACATAGCATGTAAATCAGCAGTGTCAAGGCAGCAACGATGAAAATCTCAAGTATGAGAAATCTTTCACCCGTTGGAGTTTGAAAGTAAGTAACCAACTCGTGAAAAGCTGATGCTTGAAGAAAGAAAATTTTACTTTAGCCATCAATAGTCAACATACCATTCCCACCCCAGGGAAAAGGGTTTCCATGTGCTGTGGCAGCCATCAGCCAAAGACACTCAACTGTTCAAGGAGTGGGCACTGGGGAGGATAAGCAGGTGGAAGAAGCAAGCCGAGATGCCTTGCTGCTTGAGGAAACTTTTCTGACCAATGTCTGGATCAGAAGACAGTAGCCTTTGATACTACTTTCTGCCCCCAGGCAAATGACAAGATGCTCCCTCCATACACACAATTCCACACACACAAGCTGAGCTGGGCTGGCCATTGGCTCCTATTTCTATGCTGCTGATGGGGCAGCAGACTAGCTGAAGAGGTGCAGTGCAGTTTGTGTGGTCTACACCGGGGGTCAGCAAACTACGGTCTGCGGGCCGAGTCAGGCCTGACAGGGTTGTAAATCCTGGCCGCATGGCCATTTAAGGACCCTCTGAGAGTTTGAGGGTGAAACGCAACGCCGGGATGAGGGCTGACCCCAGCATTGTGTTTCATTGGTAGAGCCAACGCGGTGACAGGGTCATCCCTCACCCCAGCGCTGGGTTTCATTGGTAGAGCGGATGCCGCAGCAGCTCTACCAATGAAACGCAGCGCCAAGATAATCCCTGCCGGTGGGAGAGCTGCGAAAGGTGGGAGGGCCTCCAAAGACCTTCCCGCAGTCCTGCTACCGGTGCAGTGGCGATTTGGCCTCCACTGCCAGCAGGAGGGCCCCCACCCCCCCGCCGAAGCGCGGAAGAGATGCCGACAGCAGGAAGCCCAGCAGGCCGCAACGCAGCACCAAACCATAGCTGTCAACTTTTCCCTTTTTTAAAGGGAAATTCCCTTATTCCGAATAGGATTCCTTGCAAGAAAAGGGAAAAGTTGACAGCTGTGCACCAAACCCAGGTGAGGAACCCCACCCCCCATCCTGACTATCATCGGTGCAGGTAAGAAAATAATAATAATTTTCATTTTTCTCATCTACAATACTGCCTTATTTATTTTATTGTTTATTGCTTTCATTTTATGGCTCAGTGGTCTCGTTAGATAGGAAAATTCATGTTAAATTGTGAAAACGTGTTAAATTGTTTTAGGGTTTGTTTTCAAAAGTCTGGAACGGATTAATTCTATGCAGTGTGCATCGGTAATTCGTTCACTATTATTTTTCAAAATATTCGTTCATTTTTTAAAAATAATAATAATTCAAGGTCTGAGGGACAGTGGACCGGCCCCCTGCCAAAAAAGTTTGCTGCCCCCTGGTCTACACATCTCTACCCACCCCAGCACCTACTACTTGAGGCAACTGCCTCATTCTGCCTAATTGTACAGCCATTCCTGACTGCACACACTAAAGGAACACAACAGCCAGCAGCAAAGAGTGGGCTCACCCCTGGGGTTTCTATGGGGCTTAGTGGACCTCTGGCACCCAAAGAGCTGTGTGGGCTTTTCTCTGCACTCCTCCCTAGCACAACATGACCGGTTCCACTCCCTGCCCATCTCTCCATCAACTTCCCTTTCCCATGCATTCCTCTACTTTATGAGAAACCTCAACCCATATGACTGTGCTGTATACAGATCACCAGTTTCCTTTTCTTTTCTTTTACGCTTTCTGGACACTGCATGTCTTATGAATGCTGCACGCTTTGCGAGCGCTGGCTTCCCCATCCTCTCAGCTTTGTCTGTGGAATAACAAACTAGAATAAGACAACAACAAATGCAGAATAACAGTATGCACACATTAGGTACAGAGTGGCGTCTATCAGTATGAGACCATCAGTCAAGAAGTTGTTGAGTCCAATATAACTGAATCACCTTTCTTTTTCTTCTGCTGGATCAGTCTCAGTTTTAAACCCAAAGAGATGTTCTATATGGATTCCAAGGCATTTTTGAAAATTGTTTCAGGTAATATAGCACATTCATATTTTGCATCCTATCCCTCTCTAAACTCCTGGACATCTAGTTTACAGAACTCCAGTAAGATGTTCGCCATTTGACAGATTGTGTGGGATCTATGAGGTCTTCAGATGTTCCTGGGTGCCAATGCCCTCCATCACAGGCATCATGGTCAATAGTTGAGGGTGATGGGCATTGTAGACCAATAACATCTGGAGGGTCACATGTTCCCCACCCTTGATGGAAGGTATATGCATTTAATTATAGAACTACCTCCTGATCATCAGAAAAGATGGAGTACAAGATCCGGTCTCAGTGAGATGCATATAAATCCAATTGAATCTGGCAAGATTTTGGAGCTGGAACTGGAAGAGAAGCAGAGGGGAAGCTGTTACACAGGCTCTCCAGGTGTGGCATTTTGTTTTCTGTTTGCAAAGACCCAGCCTGACAGCTGATGCTGTGGCTTAAAGAAAGAACAAAGAGGGCTCTTGTCCAATTCCCTTTTTAAGCCATCTCCACTCCTCCACCTGCAGCTGCTGGGTGACTTTGGACTAGTCACACTTCTCTGAAGTCTCTCAGCCCCACTCACCTCACAGAGTGTTTGTTATGGGGGAGGAAGGGAAAGGAGATTGTGAGCCGCTTGGAGACTCCTTCGGGTAGTGAGAAAGCAGGATATCAAATCCAAACTCCTCTTCTTCTTCATCATCTGAGCTAGCAAATGGGATTGCTAAAGACTTGTATTTTCTGATCATGATTTGGATTGACAAAGTGGGCCCCTGAATCAGAGCAGGGCACCTGTATTGCCAGGGAATAAAACAGAATGTGGTCTCCTGGTTTCCAATGTAGCTTCAGCTTTAATATAAGGAACGTGGCTGTTTGAGAAGTGGGCGGGGTTTGCGACACCTCGTGGGTCTTACCTGGCCCCTGCCACCCACCTTGTGCAGGTTGACCATCACCCACCCCCATCTCGGCAGGACAACGGGCTTTGTTTTCTTCCTACTGGATGCATCGCTGGACTTCGCTCTTGGTGAGGTAAGTGTTCCTCACCTTCATGGCTTCCTCTCGGGGCCCGGCAGGGGACTGGGGCCACGGGTGAGGCGGGTTTAGGCCTTTCCGTGGCTGGCACCTCCTTCCTGGCATCGGGGCTGCTTTGGGGCCACGTGGGTGGCACGGCCTGAGGCCTGCTGGGCCTCCCATGGTCAGCACCTCTTCCACGGCTTTGGGGGTGGGATGAGGGCCACACAGGATGGGAACATAATTTCATCAAAGGATGGGAATGTAATTACGTCATGAATTACATCTGTTGCCAGCGTGGCGTGAGACCTAAGCTATGGACTATATAAGGGCCAGCAACTGAAGGAGACAGGGAGACCTGGATACATTGTTCTATGTTCCATTCCAGAATAATAATAAATAATAATAAATTTTTATTTGTACCCTCCCCTCCCCAGGTGGAGCCGGGCTCAGAGCAGCTAACATCATATAAACAATACAATATGCATAAAACAAGCAATCAATTAAAATTAAAACTGGACAAATGATGATCCTCAAGTTAAAATTGAAAGTGGTTAATACTCGCCAGGACCAACTGTTTCGACTGATATTATAAGGACCTGTGAGTGGGCTGGGAAGCCTCCTTCGTGCTTGTTCTTATACAAAGAGAAAATGAGTCAGACAGAACCCTGACCAAAGGCCTGGCGAAACAGCTCCATCTTGCAAGCCCTGCAGAAGGATGTCATATCTTGCAGGGCCCTAGTCTCTTGTGAGAGAACATTCCACCAGGCCGGGGCCACAGCCAAAAAGGCCCTGGGTCTGGTCGAGGCCAATCTGATCTCCCTGGAGCCCGGGATCTTCAGGGCCCAGAATGTGAAGAGAACGACCGTCAGCCAGTCTGAAGTGTCCCAGATAAGTCTTTCAAATCTCCATCAGCTGGAGAGACATGTAGAACTATACCTATTCTTTCTGTATTACAATTATTCCTGCCTAAGATTTTTTGCTTATTGGTTATATTGCAACTTTGTAGTTTATTCCCGTTGCTGTTGGCTTTATATTAGACTTCATGTTGCTGATCAATTTCTTTGCTAATGTTTACTAATTAATAAACGTTTGTCTCCACCTAAGAGCCTGTCCAGTGAAATCTAAAGAACCTCTTGCTTGTCTGGTGCTAGCCATTGGCCAAATAGCCATTAGGGGGCACTGGCGAGAGAGCACCTGTAGACAGCCCTAGAATGTACCACTACTCAGTTTCATTGGATGAACCTGAGTTCTAGTATTTCAAAGGGAAAAACGATCTGTAGTTTCATAAACCTCCTGACCATTTCCCCTCTTTGTGACCTTTTGGCCCTGGAATAAGACCCTGCAAATATCACAGCTCATAATGAATGTTTTCCACCCTCCAGACCTTTTTCTGTTTGGATACCTTGGTGTTGTCATATACCAATCTCTTCTCTAATTTCTTCTTAAGAGTGCTACATCCTCCCACTGGCTAAGAACCGCCTCCCTTGTGACGTCAGGGATTCCAGAACTCCTCCCATTTAGCATTCTACATAAAGCATAGACCCAGCAAAATGTTTCTTTCAGATCTGTTATGCTACTTATTTTTCCAATCCTTGCTGCAGTTGTTGCATACATAAACAATTTTATAATTATTTATTATCATTGAAAGGTTAAAAGACTATTATCATTACAGTAAAACATTGGTTGTTGAATGTAATCCATTCCAGAAGCCCATTCAGCTTCCGAAATCTTCGACAGCTGAGGCGCAGCTTCTGATTGGCTGCAGGAGCTTCCTGCACTTAAGCGGAAGTCACACCAGACGTTTGGCTTCTGATAAAAGTTCACAAACCGGAAGACTTAATTCTGGGTTTTCGGCATTCGGGAGCCAAAACATTCCAAAATGGAGGCATTTGGCAACCGAAGTTTGACTTCATAAGGTCTCTACAACCAAAATAAACAATAGTGGTGAAAGTAGGCAACCTTATATTGCACCTTTCATAACTACATTTCTCTGAAAGTATCCCATTTACTATTAAATTTGCATATTGTTCGGAACATATGGCAGTAATAGCTCTTCCTGTTTTCTCCAAATTCCATGATTTCAATTACTTTTCTTAAGAGGACCCAAGATATATAATCAAAAGCCTTTTCTGCGTCCCAAAAGAACATTGCAAATGGTTTACAGTGGTACCTCAGGTTACATACGCTTCAGGTTACAGACTCTGCTAACCCAGAAATAGTGCTTCAGGTTAAGAATTTTGCTTCAAGATGAGAATAGAAATTGTGCTCCGGCGGCATGGTGGCAGCAGGAGGCCCCATTAGCTAAACTGGTGCTTCAGGTTAAGAACAGTTTCAGGTTAAGAACGGACCTCCGGAACGAATTAAGTACTTAATCCGAGGTACCACTGTATTGATATTTCTTTCATAAAACTCCAAGGCATTTATTACTATTCTCAGCAGCCCCTGGCCCCAGCCTTGTGGAATGCTCTGTCGCAAGAGACCAGAGCCCTGCAGGATTTGACATCTTTCCGCAGGGCCTGCAAGATGGAGCTACTCCGCCATGCCTTTGGTTGGGGCCCAGCCTGACCCCCCCTCCTTTATAAGAACCTTCTATAAGTCCCTGCATGTAGGCGGCCTCCCTAGCTCTTCCAACTGGCCCATATAAGACCAGCATAAATAGTTGGGCCAGAGGGCTGCCATCTGATTTTACTTTGATCTTAATCTGATTTTAAGCTGTATTTTAATTGATTGAAGCTCTTAATACATATTGGGAAATACATATTGTCAGGGGTTCAGAAGCAGAGACGCAGAGAAGGGTGGAAACAGAGAGCGAGGGGGAGGAAGCCGAAGGGAGAATGAGTGATGATGACGACCCGAGATCTCCAAGCCTAAGCAGTGAGTCAGAGGACTCCCAAAAGGGAGCCCCAGTGAGCAGAGCAAGGGGGGGATCCGGGGGGATACCCCAGGAGGAAGGGAACAGAGGAGATTCAGAGAGCAGCAGCTGGAAGTCGGGACCCACGCTCATAACTGAGGGCGGCAGCAGCTGGAAGTCGGGACCCACGCTCAAGACTGAGAGCAGCAGGGAGGAAGGTAGCCAGGCATCGGGTTCCGGAGGCTGTCAGCAGGAGGGAGGGCACGAGTCAGGGGTGGTCACGCCCTCCTCAGAGAGCGAGGCAACGGTTAAGAGGAAAGTAGAGAGTTGGGCGCGCGCGCCAAGTTCAAATGCAGCGGAAGCTGGAGCAGTAAGCAGCCCGGAGAGTGAGCCAGGTCCTAAAGCCCGCCGCAAGGAGGCAGAAGGATCAGGGGGGTCAGCGTCAGAGGAGAGTAGAAGGGAGGAGGCCCAGGGGGGCAGAAGGACCCAGAGACGTAGGGAGAGGCGAAGGAGGTGGAGCAAGGCTAGGGTATTAAGCTGGTGTGCAAGAGGCGGGGACTCAGACGGGTCTTCGCCGACCTAGAGCAGAAGGTGTAGAGCTGCACGCTGCGGTTCGGAAATGAAACCTGTAACTCAATAAAGACTCTTTTAAAGTGGACGCTGTGTGGCGTGGTCCTATGTGAGCTGGGACCTGGTAGCAGCTCTGACACATATGATTACTCTTAGGCATTGGATATTTAATTTGGATTATGGATGCATTCAAGTTTTGAAAAGCTGGCCCTGTTAGAATTTATTCAAGGTTATATACAATATCAATAAATAGGTTTATGGTTATCCATTTGTAGAACTTGTGTGTATGTGTGTGGTCCCAATTTCCACAGTTGTTTCCACAGTTTCTCATTATAACTTTCTTGATCGCCCATTCAGGAGCGCCAGTTAAGACTTTGGTGAGATATGAAAAACATGTTTTTTTCTTGCAATGTGACAAAAAACCTAAAAGCCAGAGCAGATTATGGTCTGTCCTGTATTTACAAAATTAATCATAATTACGTCTACTTCTTCTCATTGCTGCTAGGGAATTCCAGTGGACAAATGCAGAATTATGAACCAAGACTGCTGGGTGTTATTAATATCCCCAATGCCATTCACAATCTGTGTTACTGAGAGCCAGGGCTCTGTCGGTCTGATTACTGGTTTTTTTACATCGTGTAATTCCGGCTTTGCGTCAGCTACATGTGTGGCTATTCTGCTCAGATGTTGTCATTCAGGAACACTCAAATGACAGTATGGGAAGAAATTAAGATTTCCCCCTTCAAGATAGCATTATTTGCAAACTTGTTACTATTGCTGCTGCTACCAGTTGTGTGCAAGGTTCTTATTTCTCAATGTTGCCTCTGGGACCCTCTTCCTATTCTTCACCAATATTATCAGTCTGGAGACCTCATCATTGCTGGCATTATGTCACAGCTTTATATAGCTTCAAGTATAACAACCTTCGAGGAGCCCCCATCTGCTGAACTCTTTGATGACAATGTGTAAGGAGATGTACTTTGCTAACCATATTATACACCTGTAATCAAAATATTCCACATTTGTGATATTGTTGTTTAGTCATTTAGTTGTGTCCACCTCTTCGTGACCCCCTGGACCAGAGCACGCCAGGCACTCTTGTCTTCCACTGCCTCCCACAGTTTGGTCAAACTCATGTTGGTAGCTTCGAGAACACTGTCCCACCATCTTGTCCTCTGTTGTCCCCTTCTCCTTGTGCCCTCCATCTTTCCCAACATCAGGGTCTTTTCCAGGGAGTCTTCTCTTCTCATGAGGTAGCCAAAGTCTTGGAGCCAAAGTCTTGGAGTAGGAAAATACATATGGAAAAACTCTGATTACTCCAAAGCAGTTGAAGTTTTCTTTTGGACTTTGAAGTATTCCAATTGCATTTGGGGAGGAAGAATTTAATCCACTTTTCTGAATTAATAGCACTTACTCATATTTGGTAGACTATGCTTTGACTGAGATGTATTGCTGACTTTTTTTGCCAAAGTCACTGAGAATGTATAACCCAGAACAGGTGATTATTTCTGCTGTAATTATCATGAATCACAATTGCTGCTACTTTTCTCTCCATCCTAAGGGATAGCCAATGACCACATTCCAAATAACAGACTTACACTAGCAGATGTTATTAATACCCCCAGTGCCATTCGGAGGTTGAACTATAGACACACAAGGCTCTGTAGCTCTGATCACTGATTATGTACGTTGCATGCTTCTAGCATTGAATCAGCTGAGTGAGTTGCCATTCTAGTAAGGTTTGCTATTCAGGGGTGGCGAGAAAGATTAACTGTCTTCCAAAATGAAGATCCCCTCCTGTAAAATGGTAGAATTTGTGTTGTTGGTATTATTGTTGCCGCCTCAATTTGTGTGCAAGCTTCCTGTTGCTCGGTGTTCCATTGTAGACCCTCTTCCTATTCTTCACCAATATTATCGGTCAGGAGACCTCATCATTGCTGGCATTATGTCTCAAATCTATATGACCTCAAGCGTCTTGACTTTCAGGGAACCTCCCTCTCCTGAACTTTTTGATGACTTTCTGTAAGGAGTTGTCTTCTTTTAACCATATCATACAGATATAATGAATGTATAGTGAATGTATAGTGAATGGTGGTGATGCTACTACTACATCCTTCTAACTTCCCCGTAGTTCTGGTGTTATGGAAGCTCTGGACAGCCATCCTATGCACAAGGATCTGGTATGAAGCAAGATGCAAAGCCACTCAATGGCAGCTCTGCTGCGGCTCAAGCTAAGCCTGGCAAGTGAATAACAGGTCTTGAAAAGTCTTTACAAAGTCAGTTTTTTATGCTAGGGTGTTGTGTTGGGGGGCTTACATCAGTCTTGGCTCAGAATGAACAAGTTACACTGGTGTATCTTAAACAGAGTCATGGATGGAGAGTTACTGCTGTCTGTCTCAGCTGACCCAGCAATCAGCTAGCTAAGCAGGAGGTCCACAGTATCTCATTTCAATTTTCAATTGTGTTTTCATGAGTCACTGCCAAAGCCAATGCTTCAGATGCTGCAGTCTCAATGCCCTATATTCAAGATCCTGATCCGTTCATTAGTTTTCCTCCAAAAGTTCACCGAAGCCCTGTAATATCTATACCTTGAGATATTTAGGTTGTTGAGTCATGCCACGTTCTCCTCCAAGAAGCTTTCAGTCTGGGCCCCTTTCAAAGCTTTTTGTATTTGGGGCACCATCTTCATTTATAGAGAGTTGGTCAGCTTCTGCTCCCTTGAACTGATAAAAGTTCATTAGGTAAGAGTTTATGTAACTATTTTTGGCTGCCAGCTTGCTCTAGATAAGGAAATAATTTAGAGCCATTTTTACTATACAGAGTCCCCATTTCAAGGCCTGACTTCTACGAGCATTATCAGAGGTCCTCTAGCTTGTTTCCTACATCCAGGCTAAATGCTCCCTCCCCACTTTCTCCTGATCTACTGCTTCCTAAGCTTCTTATTCTGACAGATCTTTCCATAGGATTGCTCCTGTAGAAGCTGGTTTCAACAACAGCATCTCTTGAGTCATCGTCATCATGCACATGTAAGATCCCAAAGCAAATATCAATGTTCCCTTATTACCAAAACATCAGTTTAATAAACAACCTTAGTCCATAAGGTTCTCCTCCACTTAAGCCTATTATCCCAAACTACTAGGAAGCTTTAAAAGCATTTTAAATGAATTTATGGCAGCCCTGAGGGAGTCTGAAGAAGCCTGAAATATAAAAAATAAAGAAGCACAAATATCTAAACTAGTGTTTATAAAATTGGAACTTAGGAAATCATTGTTCGTTACTTGCCCTATCCCACAAGGTCACAAAGTGGGTTAAAACAATAAAAAAATGCAATATTAAAATCAGTTCAAACAATTTGCAATGCTAAGAAATGTTTGCCAGTGTATCCATGTGATTCACTGGACTATAGGCATAAATCTATTTTTCTGTGTGAAGATGCATTTTCACAGCAAGTAGCTTTCTTATTTCAGAGTAATGACACAGCTCTACCAACATGTTGTGGCTTTGGCATTTGCTACAAAGGGAATAAATGAAAATCCTGAAATCTTGCCCAACGTCACCTTGGGATTCCACATCTACAATAGCCATTTCAGTCCAAGCTGGACTTACCTGGCCTCAATGGAACTTTTCTCCAGGCAGGGAAGATTCATTCCAAACTACAAGTGTGACACTGAGAACATTCCAAGAGCAGTCATTGAGGGACCAAACTCTGATCTAGGTCTTCACATGGCAACCATTCTCTATATGTACAAGCTGCCGCAAGTAAGATATGGGCATTGAATATTGGTTGTTAACGGTCCATTTTCTGTTTTCCACTATGTCCTTTAAGACTTATATTTGAATGTTTGGGTGGTTCTCAATGGAGATTTAACTCCTACTAAAACATAATATACTACACCATCGGGTCACTGCTATATTCTGTTTGGATGTACAATTCGTAACTTACAGCCTGAAATGATTCACTCCTTGATTTTGCATAACCAGTCCTATATATCTAGTACTTTATTACAGTCATAGAGCAGCATAAGCAAAACATCTAAATAAATGAATGAATCAGTATGAATCTAAGCAAATAATTATTACATCAATGGGAGCAAGAACCAAACGTAGATTTAAACATATACATAGAATATTTAATTAAGCATAGATAATGGGTGAATAAAAATTTATGAGAAAAATTAAAAGATCTGTTAACACAGCTATATGGGGTGGGCTTCAAAGGTGCAGCTCTAATAATATGGGCCTTCAGTTTAGGATTGAATTGTAGCATAGACCATTCTTCAGAAGAACTTCCTGACAGTAAGAGCTGTTGGACAGTGGAATTTGCTGCCAAGGAGTGTGGTGGAGTCTCCTTCTTTGGAGGTCTTTAAGCAGAGGCTTGACAACCATATGTCAGGAGTGCTCTGATGGTGTTTCCTGCTTGGCAGGGGGTTGGACTCGATGGCCCCTGTGGTCTATTCCAACTCTATGATTCTATGATTCATCGAATATCTATCGAGGCAGCGCAAAATCTGGTAACTGAATATGTGACTTCTGTATATCCATTTGTAAAGATCCTGAAATTCCAAAGAGTTCAAAGTCATAATGATATGGAAGCAGTAGTGCTATTGACATTTCTTGTGTGTTTGGAGTATGGTTGACTAACATGGCATTCTCAACTGCCACTGACTATGTCCCTGCAGGCTGCATGTTGATACTTGAAAGGTTGAGTGATTCATACTGAAATTCCCTTTACCATCATTGAGAATTAGAGGGGTTGTGAAATATCACAGGAACAAAACAAGAATTAGCTCAAGAAAACGACACATATGGGGAACAGGTTGAAGGTTTTCAACAGAACAAAGAAAGGGAGAGGAAAGTGGGGGGCAGAATAAAATAGTTCTAAAGCCGCTCCATATACGTGTGTGTGTGTGTGTGTGTGTGTGTGCGTGCGTGTGATTCCAAGAGCATTCTCATGCCAAGAAAAAAGGATGAAAAAATTTTCATTGGGCAATATCAGGGGGCAGCAAGGCTTACCTTGCCTGGGCTGGTACACTGCCACGGAGCCCCCTTCATGGGCCAGATTTCCAGCGCCACGAAAGTGAGTCCCTACGCTGCACTGCACCGGTTTAGTGCAGCATGCAGGGACTCACAGAGCGGGTGGCTCAGTTCAGGGGCCGTTTGTGGGCCAGTAAAACGACCCCCATGGGCCGCTTGTGGGATTGTTGTCTATCACATGATGGTGTATGTTTTGACTCCACAAAGTGGGAAGTGACGGAGACAGGATGTTTGTGTGACTGTGTTCCGTGAAGTGGGACTATTGTCCTTTGTTCTTTTTCTCTTTGCTGTCTGATGCTAGACAGAGAGGGAGCCATGTTGCAGTTCACCGTGTGTGTTTATATGTAAATAAAGTAGATTAGCCAAAATGCTGAGTTTCTGAGGTCTGTCACGCGAACTACGAAGACACTGCATATCCCTAAGTGTGCTGATGTCGGTTGGCATCGGTCACTGTGATGTTCGGGCTGAAGAAACATGAACGTTCCCTAACCTTTTCCATACAGCCACAGCAAAATCAAGTCCATCACATTAAAACTGTTATCAAATCTAAGGGAAATTTCAAGGAAAATTGGAATATATTATCTCTCTTTGCATGCTTCTGTCTGGTTTTCTGAAGAAAGGGTTATCGATCTTTATGTTTGCTTGTTGATTTATGTCAAATCTCCTGAGCCCAAGGGAGCAGCAATGGAAAGGGATCTAGGAGTACAGGACCCTTTTGAGGTTAGATAAATTTCCAAATGGACTTTCCTCACCTGTACAGGTCACAACAAAACTTTCACTGGATGTTTGCTGTGCTTGCAAGGGTCACTAATTGTTTTAGATCAGCGGGAAACACTCGGCATTTTGAGAAAGTGCTGAGGGTCCCCATCACAGAATATCTGGCATGTGTGGCATCAAACAAAGCAGCTGTTGTGGGGTGTGACACAAAGACTTAGAAAAAAATGACTTCTACACCTAAAAGGGCAGAAAAGGAGACACAAAATGGTGGGGGGTATGCGTCCTTCTGACAGAATGGAAGGGGCAGCGGGTGTCCAACGCTGGGTGTCTAACCCAGTGAAAAAAAGAACTGGGCAGGAAGAGTAAATCATTTTTCATATATTGCAGATTTTGGAGGGGATACTTGCTGATACCTTTTGTAGGTGCTGTAGGGGGTAATGGAGGGCAGGTTTGCACCCATAGGAGCCATTTTAGTGACCCTTGTGCTAAATCATTAATCAGCATATTTTCCCACTCAGTTACATTCATATAAATAAATGGGAGGGGCAATCCTCCTAATTAGCTATTTTATTTTCATTTTTATTGGGAAGACATCTCTTGTAAATGAATGGTATTTGTATTTATAAGGCACAAGGCATCACACAGTAAAATCAATAGATCAACAAATAAAAACTATTGAATACTACCAAATGAACAGGAAAAAAATGTATTTGGTATCCCTTTTTCTTTTTCTAAAATCTTATTTTTAGGTCATCTATGGCTCTCATCCCATAACAGATACCGACTTCCATGCGGCTTTCTTCTGCTACATGTTCCCAAATGGAGCTCATCAATATGTCGGGATTCTCCAGTTGCTTCTTCATTTCACCTGGACGTGGATCGGGGTGCTTTCTCTAAGCGATGACAACGGAGAGAGATTTGTACAAAACGTTCTTCCCATGTTTGCTGAGAGAGGCATCTGCTTTGATTTTATAGAAAGATTCCCCAGGCTCACCTTTTCTGGTGAGTTCATCGAAACAGTAGAGGAATCTTCTGAACTATGCCATATTATTATGGGAAGTACTGCCAATGTTGTCATTGTGAATGGCGAAATTCATTCCATTATGGCACTAAGAGTGTTGCCCAATATTGCAGAAATAGAAGGGGTACCTGTGCAAGCCAGGGCAAAAGTTTGGATTATGACAGCCCAGATGGATTTCACATCCTTTCCCTTCCAACAAAGTTGGGATGTAAGTTTCCTGCACGGTGCTCTGTCCTTTGCTGTTCACTCAAGGGATATTCCAGGGTTCCAGAAATTTATTCAGATGAGAAACCCTATCTCTGAAAAAGAAGACGGGTTCATCAAGGACTTCTGGGAAGTAGCATTTAACTGCTATTTGCCCCATCCTTCTTCAGACAAGAAAGACAAGGAATTCTGCACCGGGCAGGAAAAGCTTGAAAGCCTTCCTGACACTGTTTTTGAAATGAGCATGACTTCCCACAGCTACAGCATCTACAATGCAATCTATATTTTGGCACATGCGTTGCACACCATGCACTCCACCAAATTAAAATTCAGAGCAATAACTGGTGGAATAAGGTGGGAACTTGTAGATCAACAGCCATGGCAGGTAATGTTGTATTTCAGAGGTCTGGATGCCGTGGTACATGCTTTGCAAGCCAGGCATGCAACAAAACTCAAACACAAAGTGATGTAGAGTGTATTGAGATGGGAGGTTCTGGGTGAACCTATGTGGCATGTGATGGACTAATCCGACTAATGCAGAAAGTGCATAACAACTGCAGGTGCATAAATAGGTTGATGGGCTGTCATGTGCTTCGTACAACCCCAGGGCTAAGCCCAAGGAAGCACATTTCTTGAACACAGAGTGGAAAAGCCTGTTCCCTTTCGATGATTTTGAGGGAGAAAATGAGAGGGGGTTTTTGGGGGGAGGGGAATTGATGAAATGTCATCAAGACTCTAGTGCGCTTGTCTGTCTTTAGTGATACTCATTTTAGATAAGTACTTCATACCATGCTGCCATAGCATTTAAAAAACCACTCCGGATTTCCTGGTATTATTCCAGGTAAGTGAAGAAACCCTGAACATTCTGCACAAGTGCCAGTTGTTGTTGTTGTTTAGTCGTTTAGTCGTGTCCGACACTTCGTGACCCCATGGACCAGAGCACGCCAGGCACTCCTGTCTTCCACTGCCTCCCGCAGTTTGGTCAGACTCATATTTGTAGCTTCGAGAACACTGTCCAACCATATCATCCTCTGTCGTCTCCTTTTCCTTGTGCCCTCAATCTTTCCCAACATCAGGGTCTTTTCCAGGGAGTCTTCTCTTCTCATGAGGTGGCCAAAGTATTGGAGCCTCAGCTTCACAATCTGTCCTTCCAGTGAGCACTCAGGGCTGATTTCTTTCAGAATGGAGAGGTTGGATCTTCTTGCAGTCCATGGGACTCTCAAGAGTCTCCTCCAGCACCATAATTCAAAAGCATCAATTCTTCGGGCGATCAACCTTCTTTATGGTCCAGCTCTCACTTCCATACATCACTGCTGGGAAAACCACGGCTTTAACTATACGAACCTTTGTTGGCAAAGGTGATGTCTCTGTTTTTTAAGATGCTGTCTAGGTTTGCCATCGCCTTTCTCCCAAGGAGCAGGCGCCCTTTAATTTCGTGACTGCTGTCACCATCTGCAGTGATCATGGAGCCCAAGATATTAAAATCTCTCAGTGCCTCCATTTCTTCCCCTTCTATTTGCCAGGAGGTGATGGGCCCAGTGGCCATGATCTTCGTTTTTTTGATGTTGAGCTTCAGACCATATTTTGCGCTCTCCTCTTTCACCCTCATTAAAAGATTCTTTTATTCCTCCTCACTTTCTGCCATCAAGGTTGTGGCATCTGCATATCTGAGGTTGTTGATATTTCTTCCGGCGATCTTAATTCCGGTTTGGGATTCATCCAGCCCAGCCTTTCGCATGATGAATTCTGCATATAAGTTAAATATGCAGGGAGACAATATACAGCCTTGCCGTACTCCTTTCCCAATTTTGAACCAATCAGTTGTTCCATATCCAGTTCTAACTGTAGCTTCTTGTCCCACATAGAGATTTCGCAGGAGACAGAGGAGGTGATCAGGCACTTCCGTTTCTTTAAGAACTTGCCATAGTTTGCTGTGGTCGACACAGTCAAAGGCTTTTGCGTAGTCAATGAAGCAGAAGTAGATGTCTTTCTGGAACTCTCTAGCTTTCTCCATAATCCAGCGCATGTTTGCAATTTGGTCTCTGGTTCCTCTGCCTCTTCTAAATCCAGCTTGCACTTCTGGGAGTTCTCGGTCTACATACTGCTTGAGCCTGCCTTGTAGAATTTTAAGCATAACCTTACTAGCGTGTGAAGTGAGTGCAATTGTGCGGTAGTTGGAGCATTCTTTGGCACTGCCTTTCTTTGGGATTGGGATGTAGACTGATCTTCTCCAATCCTCTGGCCACTGCTGAGTTTTCCAAACTTGCTGGCATATTGAGTGTAGCACCTTAACAGCATCATCTTTAAAAATTTTAAACAGTTCAGCTGGAATACCATCACTTCCACTGGCCTTGCTATTAGCAGTGCTTTCTAAGGCCCATTTGACTTCACTCTCCAGGATGTCTGGCTCAAGGTCAGCAACCACACTACCTGGGGTATACAAGACATCCATATCTTTCTGGTATAGTTCCTCTGTGTATTCTTGCCACCTCTTCTTGATGTCTTCTGCTTCTGTTAGGTCTTTTCCACTTTTGTCTTTTATTATGGTAATCTTTGTACGAAATGTTCCTTTCATATTTCCGATTTTCTTGAACAGATCTCTGGTTCTTCCCATTCTGTTGCTTTCCTCTATTTCTTTGCATTGCTCGTTTAAGAAGGCCTTCTTGTCTCTCCTTGCTATTCTTTGGAAATCTGCATTCAATTTCCTGTATCTTTCACTATCTCCCTCGCATTTTGCTTGCCTTCTCTCCCCCACTATTTGTAAGTCCTCGTTGGACAGCCACTTTGCTTTCTTGCATTTCCTTTTCATTGGGATGGTTTTCGTTGCTGCCTCCTGTATAATGTTGCGAGCCTCCATCCATAGTTCTTCAGGCACTCTGTCCACAAAATCTAAATCCTTAAGCCTGTTCCTCACTTCCACTGTGTATTCATAAGGGATTTGGTTTAGATTGTATCTTACCTGTCCGGTGGTTTTACCTACTTTCTTCAGTTTAAGCTTGAATTTTGCTATAAGAAGCTGATGATCTGAGCCACAGTCAGCTCCAGGTCTTGTTTTTGCTGACTGTATAGAGCTTCTCCATCTTTGGCTGCAGAGAATATAGTCAATCTGATTTCGATGCTGCCCATCTGGTGATGTCCATGTGTAGAGTCGTCTCTTGTGTTGTTGGAAAAGAGTGTTTGAGATGACCAGCTTGTTCTCTTGGCAGAACTCTATTAGCCTTTGTCCTGCTTCGTTTTGAACTCCAAGGCCAAACTTGCCAGTTGTTCCTTTTATCTCTTGACTCCCTACTTTAGCATTCCAATCCCCTATAATAAGAAGAACATCCTTCTTTGGTGTCATTTCTATAAGGTGTTGTAAGTCTTCATAGAATTGGTCAATTTCAGTTTCTTCAGCACCAGTAGTTGGTGCATAAACTTGGATTACTGTGATGTTAAAAGGTCTGCCTTGGATTCGTATCGAGATCATTCTATCATTTTTGAGACTGCCACTCCATTTCTTTTACGGGTTTCTTGCCCACAGTAGTAGATATGATAGTCATCCGAACTGAATTCGCCCATTCCCATCCATTTTAGTTCAATGATGCCCAGGATGTCAATATTTATTCTCGCCATCTCATTTTTGACCACATCCAACTTACCCAGGTTCATGGTTCTTACATTCCAGGTTCCTATGCAATATTTTTCTTTACAGCATTAGACTTTCCTTTCGCTTCCAGGCATATCCGCAACTGAGCGTCCTTTTGGCTTTGGCCCAGCCACTTCATCAGCTCTGGATCTACTTGTACTTGTCCTCCGCTCTTCCTCAGTAGCATGTTGGATGCCTTCCGACCTGAGGGGCTCATCTTCCAGTGTCATAACTTTTATATGCCTGTTGTCTTTGTCCATGGAGTTTTCTTGGCAGGGATACTGGAGTGGCTTGCCGGTTCCTGCTCCAGGTGGATCACGTTTGGGCAAAACTCTCCACTATGACCTGTCCATCTTGGGTGGCCCTGCACGGCATAGCTCATAGCTTCTCTGAGTTATTCAAGCCCCTTTGCCACGGCAAGGCAGTGATCCATGGAGAGGACAAGGGCCAGTAGCAAAAGTTCAATAATATGAAGATGAGATGTGAAGATGAGCCCTTCCAGGTCTGAGGCAAAAGTGCTTCCCAAGATGCCCTAATGTCAACTTGGCTACTCCTCTCACACTTCTCTTTCTTTTGCTGCATTCCTCCCTTCTGCTTGCTCTGGGATGCCATATCCACCCCATTCAGAATCCTCAGCAGTTCCCTTCCCTTCCAGCATATGAAGCAGTAGATGGTTCCTTTTCCCCCCCTTTTAAGAGACATTTTAGTATAGCCAGGAATCCTGCACAGAATCCTGCACAGAGGCCCCTTATTCAGGCACCTCTGCCATCTTCATTGCTCCAGGGAAAGGGTGGTGCACTGTCACCCTGTTGTTTATTTGTATCTGTATGTACATTGTTTTTGATATTTTATTCTCCCCCATTTGGCTCAACCTGTTTCGAAGAATTGCCTCGTTCAACAAGGCAAATAATAAATCCATATACAGCTTTTTAACAGGCCATGTACCAAAGTGCTCAACTGTGAAAGATTATCACTCACTTGTAATATTGCACCGTTTTGTACATCCTTATTTATTGCTTTTTCTCTCTCCACTGATTTAGCTTCACCACTTTCTGAGAAGTGTCTCGTTTAACAATAGTGTTAAAGAAGAGGTTTCCTTTGATCAAAATGGGGAACTGGTATCTGGATTTGATATCATCAACTGGGTCATATTCCCCAATGACTCCTTCCTTAGAGTCAAAGTTGGAAAAGTAGACCCCCAGGCTTCCCCAGACAGGAGGTTCAACATTCATGACAACGCAGTTGTGTGGCCCAGCAGGTTCAACCAAGTAAGGTCTACTTCAGGTTGTCTCCAGTTATTTATTCAGTGTTGAAAGATTGGTTTCTGGTTTGAACCCTGAAACAGCTGCCTGTCAGGGTCAAAACAGATATGGCAGGTGAGATCTGAGGCCATTGTCTCCCGAAACAGCTATTGACTTTGTAATGGAGGACCTACTGAAAATAACATGGTGCTTAAACCAGCACAATGGGAGGGAGAATAAAAAAATTCCTTCCTGTAGCACCTTAAAGACCAACTAAGTTAGTTCTTGGTATAAGCTTTCGTGTGCATGCACACTTCTTCAGATACACATCTGAAGAAGTGTATCTGAAGAAGTGTGCATGCACACGAAAGCTTATACCAAGAACTAACTTAGTTGGTCTTTAAGGTGCTACAGGAAGGAATTTTTTTATTTTGACTATGGCAGACCAACACGGCTACCCATCTGTAACTGGAACAATGGGAGGGAGAGTTCGTGTTAAAAAGTGCATAAGTTGGCGAGATCAACTTGATATTCAGAAAAGCATAAAATTTCAGTGCACTGGTACTTTAAAAATACTTTTAAAATGTATAGGGACCCCTGACCTTTAAGTCCAAATGTGGACGACTTTGGGGTTGTGGCGCTCATCATGCTTTACTGGCCGAGGGAGCCGGCGTACAGCTTCCGGGTCATGTGGCCAGCATGACTAAGCCACTTCTGGCGAACCAGAGCAGCACACGGAAACGCCGTTTACCTTCCCGCCGGAGCGGTACCTATTTATCTACTTGCACTTTGACGTGCTTTCGAACTGCTAGGTTGGCAGGAGCAGGGACCGAGCAACGGGAGCTCACCCCGTCGCGGGGATTCAAACCACCCATCTTCTGATTGCCAAGCCCTAGACTGTGGTTTAGACCACTGTGCCACCCGCATCCCCTGAACTGCTACTTTACTAAGACATTAAAAAGGAAATCCAACCACAGTGATTTCCAAAGCTATGAAAAATGTAAAGGCAGCACAATTCCATAGTCCATAGTGCAGGATTTTCTCACTGCGCCAGCTGCAGGAGAAGTGCTTAGAGGGAGAGAGAGAGAGAATTCCCCAGTGTTTCACCCTCTTTAGCTAACCAGGTCCCAAGTTTCACAGGAATTAGTGATGGCTGGTGATCATGGCAATTGGAAGGGAAGTAGATGAAGATAGGTCCAATGACAGGCTCCTTGGAGACCCCTCCTCTCCTCACACAGATGCACCAGCACTACAGTGACCTGTCTGGGGCACAAGGAGGTGGGTTATGGGGAGATGTGGGGATGTGGGGATAGCACATAAAAATAAATTGTACAAGACATGAATGTGCTGACAAAGAAGCTAACTTGAAGCAAGGAATATTGTCAAGGTGGTATCAAGGGCAGATAATTGTGTTTAACACCTGAACTTGATCTGAATAAATAAGACAATGGACCGTGCTTTGAGAAAGTCAATGCATATTCCAACATCTTCATCATGAATGAAATGCAAGTGTAGTATTGCCAGACATTCCACAACTAGAATTGGCTGTGGTGCATAAACAATTCTCTCTGGAAACAATATGATTTTGCTATACAGTGGTACCTCTGGTGAAGAACTTCATTCATTCCGAAGGTCCGTTCTTAACCTGAAACTGTTCTTAACTTGAAGCACCGCTTTAGCTAATGGGGCCTCCCGCTGCCGCCGCACCGCTGCTGCGTGATTTCTGTTCTCATCCTGAAGTAAAGTTCTTAACCCAAGGTACTATTTCTGGGTTAGCAGAGTCTGTAACCTGAAGTGTCCATAACCTAAAGCGTCTGTAACCCAACCACTGTACCAGAATTAACACATTGCATTACAGCAGCAGGCTTCTTCATGGTGATATGTAAACTCCCACACTAACATCTGCTCTCATTTATTTACAGGCATTACCCCTTTCGGTGTGCAATGATCATTGCTATTTAGGTTACAGAAAAGCCAAGAAGGAAGGAGAGGAATTTTGCTGCTATGATTGCCTCCCGTGTCCTGAAGGAAAGATAACAAACCAGAAGGGTACAGTATACAGTATACATTGTCTCAGTCTGGCTCACACAGACACCAGTTTTATTAAAATAAGCCTTTTAAAAAACAAATATGTAATTGTGTGCTTCCATATGATAAATACAGTCATACCTTTGCTCTCAAACGCCTTGGCTCCTAAATAAATCGGCTCCCAAACAATCGAAACCTGGAAGTGAGTGTTCCGGTTTTTGAACGGTTTTCAGAAGCAGAATGTCCTCCACAGCTTCCGGTTGGCTGCAGGAGCTTCCTGAAGCCAATCAGAAGCCGTGCTTTGGTTTCCAAAAGTTTTGGAAGTCGAATGTACTTCCAGAACGGATTCTGTTCAACTTCCAAGGTATGACTGTATGTACTGTATTTTCTGGCGTATAAGACGACTGGGCATATAAGACGACCCCCCAGCTTTTCCAGTTAAAATGTAGAGTTTGGGATATACTCGCCGTATAAGACTACCCCTCTTCCAACGCACACCAAATAAAAATTTAAAAAACCAGTCTCCAGTCCGGCTCGGAAATCTGCTCCACTTCCCAGTAGCCGGGAGCTTTGGGGGCCAATTTTCATGCGTATTTCTGCTTCATCTGGAGAGCTTGGTGTCCTCTGATTTAATTTGCTGTTATTTTATCCTTTGGTGGAGAGTTGCTGCAGGAGCTGCTGCTGTAGCCGGCGTATAAAACGACCCCCGACTTTGGAGAAGATTTTCCTGGGTTAAAAAGTAGTCTTATACGCCAGAAAATACAGTAATACAATGTGCACAGAAAAAGTGAGTGCTAAAATGGACAAACTAGTTACTCTGTGAAGTAAAAGATGCAATCTAAAATTGTTCTGTGTCTTTTATTTCATTTTATTTATCTAGAAAATTTCTATACACCTTAATATAAATAAATAAATACATAAATAATACAATATAAACCAAAATATGATTAAAATTATTAGGTACTTTATAAATACACACACACACACACAGCAAAATGCAATGACAGAGGTAGAAAGACAAATGGTTTTAGTATTATTAATTTGTTTAAAATTTTGGAAAGTCTGGGGCATAAACAAACTAGCAGAGTTTGGGGGGGAAAAGGCTGAATGCAGATTCACCTAACCAAATCCAGGTATCAAAGAAATAATCCTGTGATTCCAAATTTTAGTACTTATACAGTAATGTTTTGCGGCTGGAGAATACAGCCCTATCATGGTGGCAAATACAGTTTCTCTGTCATTGAAATTGTTGTGTGTGGCAAAGACATCAGGGTGATAACAGTGAACTAATCACCATGGGGGAGGAGAATCACAAACAACACAACCCATATACAGCATGTGAGCACAATGTACACAATCTGTTTTTTCTGCATTTGTATGATTTATTTCTTTATTTCTTTATTTATTCTCTTTCATAGAATTTCTGGACCCTTTCTTCTTTTTGAAGTGAACACATCTGAAATGAACACATCACAATCCAGAAATCCACACTGAAGTCCATATGAAGGGTTTTGTTGCCCATCCCTAGAGAGAGAAGTTTTGTTATTCAGACTGGCCCTAAAAGCTACATGGCTGAGTATGGCTTCTTAGGTTAGAAACATCTTTCAGATACTGAGCTAAGAGACATTATTTAGGGTTGTCCAATATTGATGTCCATCCTTCCCCGTCAAGCACAAAACACAGAGCATCACTGTATAGACACCTGTCTATTCTCTTTCAGATATGGATGACTGTTTTGAATGCCGTGGAGATCAGTATCCAAACCATGACCAGGATGGATGCATTCCAAAAGAACTGACCTTTTTGTCTTATGGAGAAACTTTGGGGATCTGTTTGGCTACTTTCTCTCTCTCTTTTGCTGCCATCACAGCTTTGGTACTTGGAATTTTCATGAAGCACAAGGAGACTCCCATCGTCAAAGCCAACAACAGGAACCTCACCTACGCTCTCCTCCTCTCCCTCATTCTCTCCTTCCTTTGTGCTCTGCTCTTCATTGGTCAGCCTGAGAAAGTGACTTGTCTCCTTCGACAGACAGCATTTGGCATGGCTTTTTCCGTGGCAGTTTCTAGCATATTGGCCAAAACCACCATTGTGGTTCTGGCTTTCATGGCTACCAAGCCGGGGTCCAGGATGAGGAAGTGGGTGGGGAAACCATTGGCCAGCTCCATTGTTCTTTCCTGCTCCCTTATTCAAGCCACGATTTGCACTGTGTGGCTGGCAAATTCTCCCCCATTTCCAGATTTGGACATGCATTCAATGCCAGAAAAAATTGTACTGGAGTGTAATGAAGGTTCAGCTTTCATGTTCTACTGTGTCTTAGGATTTATGGGTCTCCTGGCCATTGTCAGTTTCACTGTGGCTTTCCTAGCTAGAAAACTGCCCGACAGTTTCAACGAAGCCAAGTTTATCACTTTCAGCATGTTGGTATTTTGCAGTGTTTGGTTGTCGTTTGTTCCAACTTACCTGAGCACTAAAGGGAAATACATGGTGGCTGTGGAGGTCTTCTCCATCTTGGCATCTGGTGCTGGCTTACTGGGCTGCATCTTTTCCCCCAAAGTCTATGTCATTTTACTGAGGCCTGAGTTGAACAGTAGGAGGCAGCTAATCAGGATGAATAATTAAAGAACCGACATTACTTTCTAGAAATATTAAATGTACCTGTAATTTAACCCCATTGTATTGAGCTGCATGTAACAAGAAATTAGTTATATTCCATTCCTGATCACTGTCTCTGATGGATCAAAATTGTTTGAGATAGTCCTGCAATTCTGAATGTGGTAACCAATACTCTTTGAGTTCAGATAACAATAGGCTATTCCAATCCGAGTCCCAGCCTGAACCTGTAAGATAATGCTCTGCCCACTGCTATTCATATTTAATATATCCCTCCTTGTTCCTGATATCCATTTGGTCAATCTGTACAGCAAACTAGCTCCTGAAACAGGAGGAAAGTAATTTATTTTGTTGTGGAAGTCTTCTGCCGCTGCAGTGCCCTCACCCTTAAAGAACGGTCGCAAATGAATTATTCTGAACATGGCTGCAAGATTCCATTTCATGCTGAGGATTCTGGGAATAAATGAGTGGCTGCACCTTTGTCTTCACCTCTGCCTCTGTGTACTGTGGAAGCTGCCCACTCCTCCCTTGTCATTGCAGTAAATTCTAACCAAAGAAGGAACCAATTGGGACATTTTGGAGAAAACTCCACCATTCTTGATCTCTCTCAATGGTTTAAAGCTCTGGAAGGCAGGTCCCACCCCACCCCCACCCCTGAGAATTCTGCAATATAGCACTGAACTTGTAATAATAATAATAATAATAATAATAATAATAATAATAATAATAATAATAATAATAATTTATTTATACCCTGCCCATCTGGCTGGGTTTCCCCAGCCACTCTGGGGAACAAAATATTAAAATACAATAGTCTGTTAAACATTAAAAGCTTCCCTAAACAGGGCTGCCTTCAGATGTCTTCTAAAAATCTGGTAGTTGTTTTTCTCTTTGACATCTGATGGGAGGGTGTTCCACAGGGCAGGCGCCACCACCGAGAAGGCCCTCTGCCTGGTTTCCTGTAACTTGGCTTCTCGCAGGGAGGGAACTGTCAGAAGGCCCTCAGAGCTGGACCTCAGTATCTGGGCAGAATGATTGGAGTGGAGATGCTCCTTCAGGTATACTGGACCAAGGCCATTTAGAACTTTAAAGCACCATCACTTTTAATTGTGCTCAGAAACGTACTGGGAGCCAGTGTAGGTCTTGAAAGACCAGTGTTATATGGTCTCGGTGGCCGCTCCCAGTCACCAGTCTAGCTGCCGCACTCTGGATTAGTTGTAGTTTCCTGGTCACCTTCAAAGGTAGCCCCACGTAGAGCGCATTGCAGTAGTCCAAGCAGGAGATAACCAGAGCATGCACCACGCTGGCCAGACAGTCCGCAGGCAGGGAGGGTCTCATCCTGCGTACCAGATGGAGTTGATAAACAGCTGCCCTGGACACAGAATTGACCTGCACCTCCATGGACAGCTGTGAGTCCAAAATGACTCCCAGGCTGCGCACCTAGTCCTTCAGGGGCACAGTTACCCCATTCAGGACCAGGGAATCTCCCACACCCGCCCGTGCCCTTTCCCCCGAAAACAGTACTTCTGTCTTGTCAGGATTCAACCTCAAAAAAGGATATGTTAAAAGATGAGCTCTTACTGTAAACAGAGCAATAAATATTTAGCATTTGGAAACTGAATGTATTTGAGCAAATCACAGTGAATCCATTAGTGCTGTTGTTTTAAAAATAGCCCATTTTTCAACACAAGGAATCCCAAAACAGTGCAATGACTCAATTTAAAAAGTACATCCATCATCATCGTATTTGGCAGCGCCAAACCTCATCAATCACTGGTCCCCTTTCCTGGGTGACTCTTGTGGTCCTCCCCCCCCCCACTCTTCAGAGTCCTGTCATTCCTTGACAAGGGTTCACAGTACCAACACCCCAAACAGGTCTTCTTTGTCCCATATCCACAGCCTTGGATTCAAACAGAAATCGAACACCATGCTCCGACCCTCTCTCCAGCTTTTTGCTTTTCCTCTAGTTCACATCATAGCTGCCCAAAACTTCAGTTCTGTCTTTTGTTCATTGAGGGAGGCCCCCCACCCATTTCCCATCTCAAACCAAGCCCCAGAATCCTTTGTTCTCTCAATAGCCCATCATCTAGGCAATCACCTCATAGCAGTGACCAGAGGAGAAATGACCTCCCTGAATCCCAGCCTTGCAAGGCTGCTGGAAGGGGGGCGTCGGTGTGGGGGTGCAGCGGCCATGTGTCCTTCAATCTCAGCTTCGCCTTTGGTGGTGAGGGGCGCGTGGCTGTTGCTCCCTTCTCACACCACCCTCCCCAGATCCGAGCCTTGCAAGGCCACTCTGGGAGTGCAGTGGGGAGGGCATGGAAACTGTGCACCTTTCGATCTCAGCCTTGCAAGGCTCAAATCCAGAGAGGGTGGTGCGAGGAGGGCGAAAAAGCCATGCTATTGTGTCACTCCAGCAAAAGTGGGGGCTTGGTGGATGCGGTGGGCTCCATTTGCCCTGCCCCTGGCACAGGCATGTGCACACACACACACACACCAGACATGCTCCACCACTGACGCACACAGTCTGTCACCTTGGCAGCTCCTCAAATCTCCTGACTCTGTCCAGTCTTCGGAGTGGGGGGGGGGGATAGCTTTTTGCATTAATACCCCAGTGCTCTCCTCTAGCCCATCCAGGATGGTTTCCATAAGCCAGGGGTAGCCAACTCCCAAGAATTGGGGGGTTCAAGTCAAAGTTGTTGAGCCAGTAATCTACCAGTGATCTACCACAGACATCCAGTGATCTGCCGGTAGATCTTGATCTATGATTGTCAGCAATGAGTTGTGAGTGCTAGCGAAGATAAGAGTCCAGGCAGCCAGCCATATTTACAGGATTTATTATGCCTTTGAAGCTATGTACAAAGCAAGTTCAAAAGTTTGACACTATCATGGCGGTTCAGTGTCCCGACTGACTTTCCCTTGGACTTCCCCCAACATAACCACCTCCTAAGCCCAGCCCCCCTCCTTACTCTCTGACGAGGGTGGCTTGTCCCCGGAAGTACCTCCCCCCTCTCAGATTCATTACCTCCTGACAGCTGTTTGTCACCCTCCTCGTCCGAGGAAGAGAAACTGCTTATTAAAGGACCCTTATCCCGGTAAGTTCCCATTCTCTCCCCCTTCCCTGGCTCCCGTTCCCTGACAATGATCTACTGGTAGATCTTGATCTACCTGTTGGACATGCCTGTCATAAGCTAATTCATGAATTTCTTACCTGTCACATTTCTGCAACTCAACTTCTGTTTTTCCTTCATGTCCCAAATATTATCTATATACTTTAACTTCTACCGTTCACTAACACGCTTTGGTACCCCAGATCTATGTTAATACACTGGGCACACCCTCTCTTGCAATGCTGAAGGGGGTCTCTTCCCATGATATTGTGACTGATATCGATTGATTGAGTTCCAAATCACAAAGAGGAAGCTACAAGCAAATGCACACAGATTTCTTTATTTTATACATCCAAAGAGACAATGTGGCAAAAATATGTACTTCAAGCTAAAATAAAACACAGTTTTTAAAAAAATCAAAAACAATAGAACACCTAAAACAAATTTAGAACTGGGTGTAACCAAATTGATTGTAGAATCCCCATTCATTCACTCCCCATTCAACACGGGGAAAAACATAAACTTCGGTATTTTGAGCTGGCAGCTGTGACCACATAGCTCCTAAATGGACTCATATTTAATGATCAAGCATAATACCTAATCAGGCTTACATTCATTCTAATGATGGGAATAAATATAAAACCTGAAAAACACAGCTCCTCATGCAGCTATAATTATCTATGATTGAATACTTCTTCCCAGAGCAAGAAATTGTTAGTGCCTGTAATGACGATGATGACGAAATATTCTGTTCCTTAAAATGGAACAGAATGACAGCTAATTGGAGCTATAGTTGGAAAATAGGAATTAAGAATTTTAATCATTTATCCTTATTAGCTGCCCCCTAGTGTTCAACTCAGGCCTAACCACAATGATATAGCATTTTGGTAAAAATATACAAATCAGTAACCCTGCACTGGAAGCTAAGATGGAGAAGATCTCCACGGCCACCATGTATTTTCCCTTGGTGCTCTGGTAGGTGGGAACAAAGGACAACCACACACTGCAAAACAGAAGCATACTGAAGGTGATAAACTTTGCTTCATTAAAACTGTCAGGCAACTTCCTGGCTAGGAAAGCCACAGTGAAGCTGACAATGGCTAGGAAGCCCATAAAGCCCAAGACACAGTAGAACATAATAACTGAACCTTCATTACATTCCAGAACAATTTCTTCGGTCATTGAGTGCATGTCAAAATGCAAGAATGGGGGAGAGGTTGCCAGCCACACAGCACAAATAGTGGTTTGAATAAGGGAGCACGACAGAACAATGGAAAAGGCCAGTCTTTTCCCTATCCATTTCCTCATCCTGGACCCAGGCTTGGTCGCCGCGAAAGCCATGATGACGGTGATGGTTTTGGCCAAGACACAAGAAACTGCCATTGAGAAGATAATGCCAAAGGCAGGTTGTCGAAAGAGGCATGGTATCTTCTCAGGCTGACCAATGAATAGGAATACGCAAAGGAAGCAGAGCAGTAGGGAGATGAGGAGACCGTAGGTGAGGCTCCGGTTGTTGGCTTTGACTATGGGAGTGTCTTTGTGCTTAATGAAGACTCCAAGTACCAGAGCTGTGAGGAAAGAGAATGAAAGAGCAAAAATGGACAAACTGGTCCCCAAAGGTTCGTCATAAGACAAGAAGCTTATCTTTTTTGGAACGCATAAATCCTGGCCACGGTTTGGATATTGATCTTCTTGACATTGAATGCAGTCATCCATGTCTGTAAAAAAAAGTAGCTTTTTATATATGGTAACCCCGTATATGGGACAATACATTAATAATTCCTTAAAATTCAAAAGTGCTCTATGAGGGCTGATCTTTGAAATCTAATTTCATGACCTAAAAGATGTAATGATGTTTGCAAGAAGTCACTGGGATGATCCAGAGAAACTTTGTACTTGGAACATCTCATATTAAGCTTCAGACAAAATCTTTCTTAATCCTAAAACTGAGGTTGCTTTCTCTCTTTGCACAGCACAACCTCGAAGATAGTACCACCTCAGCTTTTATTGGAACACAGTGTAATATGTTTTGCCTTTTCTCAGATGAGGTGCTACACACAATCAGTCATCATATCGTTCTTTTTCTTGGCGATATTATGGATACCAACCATATATTTATTTTTTAGAGGTTTTTGTACATGATATTTCTTACCTGTCTTATTTGAGATCTTCCCTTCTGGACAAGGCAAACAATCGTAGCAACAAAATGGTCTCCCTTCCTTCTTAGCCCTCCTATAACCCAGATGACAGTTGTCATTACACAATGAACGGGGCGTCTGTGCACGATTGAAAGACATAATGCATTTTAACACCCAGAAAGTACAAATTTGGAGTTTGGATATCATAGGTCATTATGCATTAAGAAACTGCTTGATTCTGGAAAGTCAGGAACCCTTTGGGGACATTCTACTCATGTGTAAAACCAACGGAATACTGCACTAAACCTCCTCTGCCCCGGTTTCAGCTTTTATTCCTGTTGCTCTTCAAGAGTTCTACCAGCATTCAAAATCACTCGGGGAGCCTCCATTAATATGATTAAAATCAATAAAAATGTAAAGCATTGTAGCTTCACAGCATGGCCAGAGGAGAACTTTGAGTGGGGGGCTTCTAAATCAATCCTAACTATAGAAAGCCAGTGTAAATTACACCAACTCTTTTTTGCAAGCTAAGTTCTGCTAGGTTGCAGATCACATGACCAAGCTGAAAGGGATTTGAAACAGGTGTAAGTCTCTCATTGCCCCATCCCACCTTTGTCATACACCTTCCATGCTACTGGAATTCCACCTGAGGGGGGGCGCTTACACCAGCTTACGTTGCACTGATCTAAACTTCATTGTCTGAGATGGTGTACATTTGGTTCAGCTAGGGTGAGGTATTTACCCCAATGTAGCTTCCACTGAGCCTTTGCTCAGCTAGGAAAGCCTAAGTTCTGCTGAATCCAAACTGTCTCATCCTGATGAATCTTGGATTTAGATTTGACTATGAAGTCTGTTTTTTCGAACACGGACCTCCTATCAATCATGGGGCCTGATACATCAGGATTAACAGCTGACAACAGACAGTATATAAACAGTATTTCACTATTTTAGTATTGCTGAAATGAGTTGAATCTGTCCCCAGTTCCAGACACCACACAGAGGCAGCTTAAGGTCCAAAAGAGTTTACTGCTGCAGAAGATAAGGCTTCAGTAAGACAGTTCCAGCCCCACACAGACACGTTGTAGGCTTTGCAGATACAGATACAGATATAATAGTTCAAAGCAAATTTCAGTTGTTCAACTAATTCAAGATGTAACACAGACTCTGACTCACTTTTCAAGACTAACCCTAAAACACAGCACCCACCCCAACATTAATGAGCTGACATGCCTTAATAACTTATATAGTCAGCACTGGTTGACTTATCTCGTACAAAGGGTGATTTTTGCTCGTGAAGGAAATAAACCCCTTCGTCCATGTCCAGTTCATCCAACGGCTGATATATCTGGAAATGAACACAGACCCTACCTGGTGGAATTTGCTGGGCCATTTAATGTCATCTGCAGAAATGGTGAGCACTTTGCCAGTATGAGCTTGTGGGTCTATTTTTCCAACTCTCACTCTAAGAAAAGATTGGTTTGGGAATGTGATCCAATTTATAATATCAAATCCAGCAACTAATGACCCATTTTCATCAAAGGATATCTTTTCCCCGGAACTGTTGTTGAACGCAACATGTCTCAGGTAGTGGTGGAGCTAAAGTAGGATAGAAAAGACACAGAGAACAAAGCATTGCAGAGGATATTAAAAAATAACATTCCATGGTGGTGGTAATTTTTCACAGCTGAGTAGCATGATTAATGCATGTTTTAGAAGCTTTGTGCAGACTGACCATATAGAAAAGTCTAAATATTAAAGGACATATGTTGTTTTAACAACAACAAATTCAATCCATGAGCATGATATTTGAGAGTGCCTTTAAAAAAACCAAACCAGAACTAGGGATAAAGTGAACAAAACAAACCAAACAACTTCCCTCTAAACTGTTGTTTTATTGCAGGAGTATTCTGCAACATGTTCTTGACTGAATAAGAGTGCATTTGTGGTGAATTTATTTGGGGTTAGTTTGTTCTGTGATGCTTCCCCAATCCTAGCCCATTACTGATGTCTGGAGGGGCTAACAGCACAACAAAAGTGGGACAAAAAAGAACCAGAACCTTTGTGGTGTAAAAAGTTACAGGAAGTTACAGGATAAGTGTGGAAACGAAGCAACGTGATTGTCTCAAAACTTTTGCAGCCATAGACAGTACTGAAAGGGGGGTTGCATATGAAAGCCTTGAAAGAACCACAAGAGTAAATCATCTTGTATGTGCAATACAAAAAACGTGATCTGAAGTTGCCAAAACAGCAGCCTGTAAAGGGAGGTGTAAATCGAACCCCAGGTAAGGAGGGGGCAGGGATGTCAGTGCGCTTCTTTACACATTGCAACATTATGATTGTGATGGATGAATGCTGAATGCCTTTATATGCAGAAGTAAGTCCCATTAGCTACCAGCATGAGTTTGACCAAACTGCGGGAGGCAGTGGAAGACAGGAGTGCGTGGAGTCCTCTGGTCCATGGGGTCACAAAGAGGCGGACACGACTAAACGACTAAACAACAACAAGTCCCATTAAGTCATGTGGGGCTAAATTATTGGTAACTGGATATAAGGCAGTTACAGATAGGTAGCCGTGTTGGTCTGCCATAGTCAAAATAAAAAAAATCCTTCCAGTAGCACCTTAAAGACCAACTAAGTTAGTTCTTGGTATGAGCTTCCGTTAGTTCTTGGTATGAGCTTCAGATACCTCAAGAAGTGTGCATGCACACAAAAGCTGATACCAAGAACTAACTTAGTTGGTCTTTAAGGTGCTACTGGAAGGAATTTTTTTATTTTGGATATAAGGCATTCTGAGAGTAGGAGTGGGGCGAAACCAATAATGGATCCAAAATTTGGTGGACTTCCTGGTGAAGGTTCCAATATGGGCCTCTCTTTTGCAGAGCTGGAACTGGCATAGCAAAAATAGTGAGGACAACCACCCCACCTTCTGCCCTGGAGGACACAGGCAGCAGGACTACACATACAAAGCTTCTCTTTCATTTTGCCCCACTGCTTGCTAACCAGGAATGTATATATTCCCACCTTGATGCAGAAAAACAATGCTGTGTGACTAGTAGGAGTGACTGGCACATTTCCTGTGAAATAGAAGCTATAGGAGACCTTCCTAAAATTCAGTTTCCTACACGTTCTGATTAGTTTTGCACCTACAGATGTGGATAATAATGCCTTAATCTGCTGAGGATATTACCTGCCATGGTTGTGTCCATCCCCCTCTATTTGCCTTTGCTCTCTGCTTGGATTTGAGTAATTCAATGCTGTGCAGAACATGCGCCACAGCATAGACAGCATTGTATATGCTATAGCTGTGGCCAGTCATGCTCATTTCAAAAACTGTTGCAGGTAGAGTCTCCAGCTTCTCCTCTCCAGTACAGATTTTGCTGTCCACATTGTCTACTACGGATCTTAAGAATGAACATTTAAATGCATGTTCCCAAAAGTCTCTGATAAAGTCATCTCCTTTTGTCAAGGTAGGATTTCTTACTTGAAGGAGTTTCTGGAATCCTAGCAACTCACTGGAATGTATTGCAAAGGATATGGCTCCATGGATTAACTCTATGCCACAACTTATTGGAAAGGAAGGTGATGTGAAATCCATCTGGGCTGTCATAATCCAGACCTTTGTTTTCACTGGTATATCAAAATATGCTGAGGAGCAGACTGTTGTTCTCACATAAGCCATGGTCTGAATTTCACCATGTACAACCAAAGCAGTGGCAGTGCTACCCATGATAACCTTTACAATTTGAATCCCATAGTCCACCATTACATCGGCATCGCTGGCAAATGTTGGTTCTGGGATTTTGCCTATGAAATCAAAGCAGATGCCACTCTGAGAGAACTTGGGGAGTACATTCTGGACAAATCTCTTACCATTGCTGTCATCCAAATAAAGTATGCCAATCCAGGTCCACCTGAAATGAAGGAGTAACTGGAGCATGCCCTTATACTGATGGTCCACATTTGGGAACATCTGGTGGAAGAAAACTCCTTGCATTTGGTTATCCGTTATTAGGGCAGAGCCATAGGAGAGCTAAACAACGAGGAGATGGAAAAGTTATTTCTAAGGCAATGTTTTCCAAAATAAAACAATTTTTGTGTTGGGGTGTGTGATGCAAAATGATTATGCATCTCCCCAAATATCTACTGAGATCCCCCCATCCCATCCAGATTTCATCTTGTTGCTTAAGTGAATATCCATGATGATTCAAAATCTTCTCAGTTGCTACAGGTGTTATAGACTGGAAAAGGCATAGACACGGGGTTTGATCCAGTGCTTACGGTCCATCAGCTGTACTGGAAATGGTGATCTCTTTCCCCATTGCAGTATTCCACACAAACCAAGCATTGCTAATGAGAGCCCCACCCCCATTTGTAGAAGTGGGAATGGGGAACACCAGGGTGGAAGAGGGATAGTAAAAAATGGCCCTTGCTACCAGTTACACTGATAGATTCTTCTCTATCTGCAAATAATCACCATATGATACTATTGTTGTTTAATGCATCCACACAGAAGATTTGCCACCAAGCTGTGGTAGATATTCCACAAGGGTTGCAGACAGGAGCACTGAGGTCTAAATAGGGCAAGAGCTGGGGGGTCAGTGGACCAGGTCAGGGCAGCAAATTGTGCTTCCACCCTATTTATCTTCCCAACATACTGGAGATGAAAAGCACATCAAGAGATGAAGAGCTAAAGATGTTTATATTATGTTATGCTTTGAAATTGGATCATGGCACACTGGTTCAAAACACTGGTCAGCAGCTTTAGTTTAGGAACATTACATTCCCCATAACTTTGTTTATATCCCTTCTTAGGTTTCTTTGTTTCTTTTTCTTTTTTAGAATTTGCTGTGACATGGAGCTGGCAGCCAAAGTATGTCCTGAAATTTCATTATTAGAGCTACCTCTTACTTACCTACAACAGAAGTGTGCCTGGTTCCAAACAACTATTTTAAATGATCCCAAGTACAATGTGGTGCAGTTCAAGGCTGAATATTATGGAACACACAATATGCAGGAATTTTTCATTTCTTTTAATATTAACTAATACGTTGCATAAAAACATTGTAGTTTAAAATTTAAGTTATTGTATTAACGTTTAATTGTTGTTGTTGTTTTAGTATGTTTTTAGCCATTTGTGTTTTTTTATCTGTAAGCCACATTGAGTCCCTGTCTGGGAATAATGTGGGGGATGGATGGATGAATAAATAAATAAATAAACATTTTTTAAAAATATGTCCCTCTCTCCATCCCTCAGATGCTCATATCCAACAAATATATTGCTCCACCAATTGTTTCTGAAAGTCCCCTCAGATCTAAAAACTGAAAGAAAACAAAATATAATATTTGGCCTATCAGAAACTAGTTGCCCTTTGGATCCTAGCCAATATTTGCAGTAACAAAAACCTTCAAGAATGTAGAAAATTTCTTTATTTCCCTGTAAGTGGTTATGCGCATGAATACCAGAATAGCCAACTCTGAATCAACTGTAAATACTCATTTTCTTGGACAGAATGTTATGCCTAAAGTGAGTAAAAGGTGTTCCGATTTATCTCAAACCCTCTTTATAATCTCCACAAGAAAAACTTCACTTTGAAGAAAGCAGGATAGACAAGAGCTCTCTAAATTCCTGTACTTTATGTGAACAACTTACCTGTGGGATCTTGTAGTTATACAGCATGTCTGCCATGTTGAGATCAACATCAGAATTAGGTCCCCCAATGACTGCTACCAGATTTTCCCGGGTATCACACTTGTAGTTAGGAAAAAACGGGCCCTTTGTGGAGAGAAGTTCCATGGAGGCAAGATATATGGACCTTGCACTGAATTCACTGTTACAGACATGGGCACCCAGGCTGATGTTGGCTAAGATCTGGGGATTTTCATTTATTTCTTTTAAAGCAAAAACCAAGGCTAGGATGTGCTGGTAGTGCTGCGTCAGAACTCTAAAATGAAATAAATCGCCACCTTAAAATGAGTGTACTAAAGATTTCAAGTCAATACTCAACTACTAAACATTATTGCGCTATATGGCCAAGGTTGAGGAACACATGAATTTATTTTTACATTCGCACCTCAACTTTTGACTTGCATGCATTTTATTCAAACAATAGCCCTCTTTTGGTAGCTTTTAAATAGCACATGCAATATATTTAAATCCAGGTTATTTACTATGTTACTGATACTGGCTATCATTAATTGTTTTTCTTTAAGGAAGCTATAACTGCCCCCCCACCATCTCTTTTGACCAATGTGGATAAAATTCCCAGGCATTGTGACATCTACAGATTGAATACAACCGACCATATTGCAGGCAAATAGGCCCAGAGATTTTGAAGACTATAATAGAATCAGACCAGCAACAAATACTATCAGGATAGATATGGTACATTTAAGAAAACCCAACTCCTTACATGAGATCACCAAAAAGTTCAGGAGAGGGACGGTTTTGGAAGCAAATCGTATCTAAAAAACGAAAGATATGAGATATAATGCCACCAATTATGAGGTCTCCTGACTGATGATACTTGTGATGAATAGGAAGAGGGTGACTAACATTGCATCTAGAAATAGGAACCTTGCACACTGCTTGAGGAAGCAGTACTAATACCAACACCACAAATATCACCATACTGCATGAAAACCTCCTTTCTAGAAACCAAATAACCTGTTCCTACATCGGCAAGTCTCTGGCTTGAATGTCCACTCACTCAGAAGACTGGAGCCAGGGTGATACGATACAAAATTTTAGCAATCAGACTGATGTAGCCCTGTGCACCTCAAGCCCCAGCTCTGAATGGTGCAGCTGATATTAAAAGCAACCCTCTGTCTCACTTTGTTGTTTTGCTACTGGACACTGGAATTCTCTGTAGAACTGGAGAAGTAATCATAGTTATTGTCATAACCGCAAGAGAGACAATCACCTGCACAGCATTGCAGCCTCTGAGACAAGGTGGGGGGGGGATGTTTATCACACTTCAGCAACAGTTCCTATTTTATCCTCCGTAATAAGACATCCAAAGACTAACAGTAACAAAAGAAAATAAAGACCACAAGGACTTTTTTTTTTCAAAAAAAAAGAGGCTCTTAAACGATAGCCAGTTTGCAAGACTGTTTGCGCATTCCAAATTGGGATAGGATTTCATATCCATTGTTATACTATGAATTAAGGTTTCATAATTCCAGTAGGGTTTTGTTTAATTCCAGTAAAGGGAAAACAAAGTGGGTGATACCCTTGATGGCAGCACTGGGGTGGATGGATGGGAAATTTCCATCAGAATTGGGAGATGGAAGGTTCAAAAGCTCCTCTTCCAGCAATGCCCCTTGTGCTGCTCAGCTGACTGGAAAACAGCTGATAGCAATGAAAAGTGGTCCGCAGAAAAAAATGTGAAAATTATCTGGAGCCCACCCTTCTTCATGCTGTTTGACCCATCACAGGTTATGTTGTGGGCCATGTAAGATGAGGCAGTGGGCAAGAAGCAGCCTGGTGAACACAGATTGCACACTTCTGAACAAGAAATAGAGTGCGGAACCATGTTTATTCCAGACTATGCATACCAACTGGATAATGGACAGGTTTTCTCAAAGGCCTGTTGGGGGCTATGTATATTGATGGGAAAATGTAGAAAGTCCCTCTTCATGGAAGAATTATATGCATATAGGAGCTGGAAAAACACACACAGTGACTAGTTGATGTGCCCAGTAACCACGCAACTTACATCAGCATTGTTATCAGAATCCTAAGGTGTCATAAGTAAAATGAACGTTCATAAGTGCACAAGGTTAAACACACATACATCAGGTGGTTCGGGACACTTTCAGGTGGTTCGCAATTTAGCCGAAGCACCTGCTCCATCGTGGCCCAGTACGGGCCACATGATCTCCTGCAAAGTTTTTTGCAGATAAAGTCGTTCAGATTCGGGAAGAGGTAGACTCCACCGTGGGAGCAGGGCCGGGGCGGGGAGAGTGCTAGAGTCAAGTTGCGTGGGATCAATTCCAATCTGTTACCTTCAAGGATGTGGACAGGCTGCTTGGACGAGTGAAACCAACCACCTGTCTCCTTGATCTTTGCCCATCCTGGCTTATAAAAGCTAGCTGGGAAGGGCTGGTGAATGCTTCCCTCCGTGAGGGAGCCTTCCCAGACCTGCTGAAAGAGGCGGTCATTAAACCACTTCTTAAAAACAACAACTCTAGACCCGGCCAACATGGCCAACTATCGCCCAGTCTCAAATCTACCATTCTTGGGCAAGGTGATTGAGCGAGTGGTTGCTGAACAACTCCAGGCACGCCTGGAAGAAGCGGACCATTTGGAACCCTTCCAGTCAGGATTCAGGCCTCATCATGGGGCTGAAACTGCCTTGGTTGTGCTGGTCAATGATCTCCGGTGGATTAGGAACAAAAGTGAGAGCTGTTTCCTAGTTCTGCTGGATCTCTTAGCGGCTTTTGATACAATCGACCATAACATCCTTCTGGACTGTCTAGAGGGACTGGGAGCTGGGGGCACTGTCATACAGTGGTTCCGCTCCTTCCTCCTGGGCCATGTTCAGAAAGTGGTGGTGGGGGGTGAGTGTTCAGACCCCTGGGCTCTCACTTGTGGGGTGCCTCAGGGTTATGTCCTCTCCCCTATGCTTTTTAACATCTACATGCAGCTGTTGGGAGAGATCATCAGGGGATATGGGTTGGGGGTTCATCAATATGTGAATGATACCCAGCTCTACCTTACTTTCAAATCAGAAGCAGTGAAGGCAGTGAAGATCCTGTGTGAGTGTCTGGAGGCGGTTGGAGGATGGAAGACGGCTAACAGATTGAGGTTGAATCCTGACAAGACACAAGTACTGTTCTTGAGGGGCAGGAGGTGGGCAGCTGTGGAGGACTCCCTGGTCCTGAATGGGGTAACTGTGCCCCTGAAGGACCAGGTGTGCAGCCTGGGAGTCATTTTGGACTCACAGCTGTCCATGGAGGCGCAGGTCAATTCTGTGTCCAGGGCAGCTGTTTACCAGCTCCATCTGGTACACAGGCTGAAACCTTATCTGCCTGCGGACTGTCTCACCAGAGTGGTGCATGCTCTGGTTATCTCCTGTTTTGACTACTGCAATGCGCTCTACGTGGGGCTACCTTTGAAGGTGACCCGGAAACTGCAATTAATCCACAATGTGGCAGCTAGACTGGTGACTGGGAGTGGCCGCTGAGACCACATAACACTGGTCTTGAAAGACCTACATTGGCTCCCAGTACATTTCCAAGCACAATTCAAAGTGTTGGTGCTGACTTTGAAAGCCCTAAATGGCCTCGGTCCTGTATACCTGAAGGAGCGTCTCCATCCCCATCATTCTGCCCGGACACTGAGGTCCAGCACCGAGGGCCTTCTGGCGGTTCTGTCACTACGAGAAGCCAAGTTACAGGGAACCAGGCAGAGGGCCTTCTCGGTAGTGACACCTGCCCTGTGGTACGCCCTCCCACCAGATGTCAAAGAGAAGAACAACTACCAGATTTTTAGAAGACATCTGAAGGCAGTCCTGTTTAGGGAAGCTTTTAATGTTTAATGTTGTTGTTGTTTAGTCGTGTCCGACTCTTCGTGACCCCATGAACCAAATACAGTAGTTTAATAGACTACTGTATTTTAATACTTAGTACAGGAGAACAATCCTGAAGCCATCTTGACTCTTAATGACCCCAAATATTTCCTCTGCAGAAAGAAATGTCTTGGAAAAACCTCTCCCAATAGTTGTTTTCACTTACAGATTCTTTAAATCCTGTCCAAAGGGCATATTTTGTGTATGAATAGTGTAAGTGTGAACTGGATTAAAGAACTAAGGTATTACTAAGGTATTTACCTTTTCAACAGCATGGCCCAGACTGGCCAAGGCGAGGGCAACCAACAAACCTTATCAGATTATCTTGACAAATGGGAGACAAGCTACACTCTTGAATTTCTGTTGTAGACCACCTCGTTCTGTGATGCTTTTGGGTGGTCTTTGGCTAAGGGACTGGGCAATTTCGAATGTATTTAAAAGCTGCTACACACCTTTGTTCTGAGTCCTCACCTCCTTGTGTGTTTCAACGGACAAATAAAGGTCTTCCTTGCTCTTCCTTCTCCTGGCTCCTGCCTCCACTCACTTTTCTCTGACAGATAACCCCAATTTTTTCTACAACAGTATATAAGTGCTCAACTTACATTGGTATTGTGGGTGCCACATAAAGAACCGGTTTATGTGGGAACAGGGGGCTAGACTAGATGGACTCCCAGTCTGATCCAGCAAGGCTTGTTGGGTAATATAACTGGGTAACAGGTAGTTTATCATCCAGCTGGATAGTTCAGTTGGCTAGAGCATGGTGCTGATAAAATCTGGGTCACAGGTTCGATCTCTGCATGGGACAGTTGCATCTTCCTGCATATTCCCTCCCAGTCTCAGTCAGTTTTATTGCACATAGCCAAAGGCTGCCACAATGTACACAGAATTATTTGACAATAAAAAGAAAATATACTGAATTGGTAAAAAAAGACTTAAAACATTTATATTATTAAAACATTACATACTCTAAACAAAGCTATAAAAGTATTTATGTTGGACAACTGCTTTTAAAAAGAAAAAGGTTTTCCCACAGTTCTACATATAAATATATTGCATAATGATTTTTATTTGAAAGACTCATTTTTCTTGTAGATGAGAAAATTATGCTGAGTTAAACATGTTTTCTTTCTCATGTCTCAGAGAACCTAGAAGTCTGAGTAGTGATTATTTCCCCTCTAATTACCAGGTTAACTGTGATTACATTTTCTCCAATTCCCTGTTGACCTGTAGTGGGCACTAGCAAAATTACAAACCAACAGTGAAATATAGGTTTGTATTATTTCCTGTGCCACTTAGAACTAAGGCTAGAAACAGACACAACTTCATCAATCTGTTTGCTGCAACTTCACACTGCATAATATTTGCTTGAATCAATTCCATACCAAGTGAGTTGAAATTAGGTCCCACGGAAATCAAGGTGACAAACTAGTAATAATTTAAGTCCCTTTCAATTTAGTAGGCACTATATCCAATTAGGCATGATCAACTGAACATTTTCATGGAGAAGCTGCAGTTCTGAATAAGTTTATTATCTCCACTGTAATTATCAAATTAACTATTATTTATTCTCCTTGTTTTCAAAGTTCCTGGGGAGTGCCCATGGCCACGAGCAAAACAATTGTTTGGCACTGAATAAACCATCCATATCCCTTTCCACCATTCAGAAAAGAGAAAGAGACAGGCAGAAATCCATCATTCTGAAATGCAAATCATCACATCTGCTGAATAACTCACCATTTGACTCTAATTCCAGGATTCACAGCTCCTTGAACAGCAATGCTGGAATAGGTGAAATTCTTTCTAGAAATCAGATTTTAATAGAAAATGATGGTGTTAGTTGTGTTACTATTTGTGCTATTGCCTCAAGCAGTGTGCAAGCTTCCAAATGCTAAATGTAGTATCGGTGACCCTCTTCCTATTCTCCACAAGTATTATCAGCCTGGAGATCTCAATATCGCTGGCATTTCTTCGCAAAACTTTGTGTTTTCAAGTCCAATGACATTTGAAAAACCTCCCTCTACTGAGCTCTTTGGTGATATCATGTAAGGAGTTTATAAAATGTACCTGTTCTGATAATATTATTGCAAGCATGGCTTTGTGGATAAGCATTTACATTCAACATAATCTTCTTTCGAATTGTCTGCTGTGGGGTAATCTATTTCCTTATCTGCTATAACTTGTTCTATATAATACAAGGTGCAATAACCGTCCTACTCAAGAATTGGGCCAGTCCTATATTTGCACTTCTGAACTAACTGCCTGGAAGAGCCTATTAAATTGTAGGGGAATGATATTTTGAACTGCATTGTCTATTAGATATTCTGGATTGGATAACAATTTACAGAGAATTATTACCATCCTGGATTATCATCCTGGTACTTTCAGTATATCTTATTTTGTTAAATATATGGTATCTGATAATTTCAAAAATTGGAATAGACCTCATTTAAGCAATACAAAGCCTCCCAAATTTCTATTCTAACTTGGCCTTCTTCAGCCTCTACTAAATGTCATTATTAGATGCATATTGAGAAGAGTAAAGGGGATAAAATGCCAGTGGATGCATGACCACAGTCAACTGACTCTTTCCTGTATATGAGCTGTAATACATAGCTTGATGAAATGCCACATTGTATTGAAATGTGGCCCATATAATCTGCAGCAGATGCACCATTTTGTGGCATGTAACTCTCCTTACAGGGTACTGACCCAGCTCTACCAGCACATCGTGGCCTTGGCATTTGCTGTAAGGGAAATCAATTTAAACCCTCGACTCTTACCCAACATCACTCTGGGCTTCCAGATCTATAATAGCCACTTCAGAACAGGCACAACCTATCAAGCTTCAATGGAACTTCTCTCGACTCAGGAAAGATTAATCCCAAACTACAAGTGTGACACCCGGAGCAACCCAGTAGCAGTCATCGGCGGACCTGATTCCAACGTCTGCCTCCAAATGGCAACCATCTTGAGCAACTACAAGATGCCACAGGTATCTTTGCTCATGAGCAGGATATATGAGTAAACCATGGGGTCCTTCTCTTGCTTTATAGATGTGGTTTGGAGGTTAAAATGGATGTGGCTGAAATCACACTGGAAGCCTTGCAGGAAAACTTGACTATGGGGAGAATGTCTACATCATCTCAGGTCCATTTGGCATAAATAGAGATTTCTGTTTTAGAGGCTATATATACCTTTATCTTAATTTTGTTTTGTTTTTTAAAATATTCCCATTCTTCAGACGGTGGTGAGTGTCTGTACCTTTGGGTCACTACAAACCATAGCACTTCCCCCCACCGTAAGTTGGTGGGACAGCTGTGTATGTTCCAAGAGGTGTCAGGTCTCGTCACAGACATGCCTTAGCTGCAAGACTGATGGATCCCTTCTATTTCTGAAACACACTTAGGTGGATTGTGAGAGGGCCTTTTTTGCACAACCCAAGGGGCATGCTGAAGGCTACAAAGAGGACAAGATAGACAAGAAGTCCTATTGCATGAGCAGCAAACCCCTTTGGCATTGATTGATGCTACCATAAGAGATAAAGATGAGGTTAGACTGGCAGAGATTCAAAAGAAAATGTTGATGTTTCTTAGGTGATATTTTGTGAGAAGAATTGTGATTTGGTAGTACAGTGGCTGTCTTGCCAGAGACACACACATCTACCTACATGATCATGATAATATGAGAACGTACTGTTTTATTTTAATGTGTCTTCAGCTTGCATATGGTTCCGCACCAGTCCTGGATACTGAAAAACAAGGTGCTTTCATCCAACAGATGTTCCCAAATGGGACTCACCAATATATGGGGATTCTCCAGTTACTTCTTCATTTCAGGTGGACATGGATTGGGGTGGTTTATCTGGATGATGACAACGGAGAGAGGTTTGTGCAGAATGTGCTTCCCATCTTCTCCCAAAGAGGGATCTGCTTTGCCTTCATCGAAAGTTTACCAAGACAAGGATCCTCCAGTGCTTATGGTGAAATTGTGGGCAAGGGGATCAACATGACTGTGGGAATCATGACGAGCACTGCCAGTGTGGTGGTTGTGCATGGTGAAATTCAGACCATGCTTGTCTTGAGGACATTGATCCAGTTTTGGGAATTTAGTCATGGTCTAAAGAATGCAAAACTCCTGGTTATGACAGCTCAAATGGATTTCACATCATTTCATTTGCAAAGACAGTGGGATATAGACTTCATCCATGGTGCTCTGTCTTTTGCAGTTCACTCTAAAGGGGTGTTAGGATTCCATAAATTTATTCAGAACAGGAACCCCATTTCAGAAAAAGCAGACAAATTTCTTAGAGTATTCTGGGAACATACATTTACCTGTCTTCTCCCTGACACCAAAGTAGACATGGCAAATGAGGAATTCTGCACAGGAAACGAGAAGCTAGACACTCTTCCAGCATCAGTTTTTGAAATGAGTGCAACTGCTCACAGTTACAACATCTACCTGGCTGTTTTTGCTATAGTTCATGCCCTGCAATCCATGGATTTCTCCAGTTTCAAAAAGAAAGCAATTGCAGGAGGACAGAGAAAGAAGTTTCTCATCAAACTGCAATGGCAGGTAAAATGAACAAAAGAAGAGGGGTCCCCCTCTCTGCCAAGTCTGGGTTTGGGGCAGCTGCAAACTTGGTTTCTCACTAATCCATTTTTCAACATGTTTTCTGGTGTTTCTTGCTCACAGTAAACACATTAAACACTGGTTTAGCAACCCTTCTTTCTTTCAGGACCAAGACGTGCAGTGGCCTCTAATTTGAATGTCCAGTATCTCCCTTTTACTAGATATTTGGCCATCCAAGTTTCTTGTAGCATGATAAAGTCAAATGCTTGATGAAATAGTTATCCAGACTTCTGGGCAGGTAGCTGAACCAGCCTGCCATGTTCCAGGAGACAATTTTGAGGGTCATAAGCGCTCAATGAGCAAGCTGGTCTTTGCACCTTCATACTGTTTGGTTAATGTCACTGTGGCTAAAGTTTGTTTTTCATGTTGGTGAACTCCACAATAAGCAGAAAAAACACATATTTCTAATAGTATAAGAAAGCGACCCCCCACACACCGAAGCATGCTCAGTAGCTTCCAGAAGACAAGGAACATGGTGGAACAAGGGGGTTTTCCCTGCTTGAGCCCATAGTACCATAGAGGAGAACATCACTGGCTTCCTGCTTGAAATAATGAACTGCTACATCCTGCACTGATCATTTAAAGAGCCCATTGATCCTAGTTTGAAGTGTGTTGTATTATTGCCTTGCTTCTCTCTTAAGATCTCTCTCTCTCTTTAACTCTTCCCTTTAGCTCCAACGTTTTCTACGAAATGTTTCATTTAACAACAGTGCTGGGGAAAAGGTTTCATTTGATCAACATGGGGCCTTACAATCTGGATTTGATATTATAAATTGGGTCACATTCCCAAATCAATCTTTTCTTAGAGTCAAGGTTGGAAGCATAGACCCAGATGATCCCCAAGCATTCACTATTGATGAGGATGCCATTGTATGGCCTAATATCTCTTACCAGGTAAGGATCCACGAAACTTTTCAGATGGTTGCCATTATTTCCCCAAAGTTTAAAAAGCGGTTTATTCTTCAGAATTGGAACCAACTTTGCCTCTTTGAGAGCCATTGTGGTGTAGTGGTTAAGAGTGGTGGACTCGTAATCTGGTGAACCGGGTTCGATTCCCTGCTCCTCCACATGCAGCTGCTGGGTGACCTTGGGCCAGTCACACTTCTTTGAAGCCTCTCAGCCCCACTCACCTCACAGAGTGTTTGTTGTGGGGGAGGAAGGGAAAGGAGAATGTTAGCCGCTTTGAGACTCCTTCAGGTACTGATAAAGCGGGAAATCAAATCCAAACTACTACTACTACTACTACTACTACTACTCTTCTTCTTCTTCTTCTTCTTCTTCTTCTTCTTCTTCTTCTTCTTCTTCTTCTTCTCTTTCTCATGTCAGCTAGATGAGGGTCATTTATCTTAAGCACAACCAAGGTGGAAGTTCAATCAGTCCTACTGCATAGAAAGTAACTCCTAAGACTCAAGCAAATTTATTATGCCATGCCAACATCAATCTCGTTCTCAGCTGTAGATTAAACTATATCATACAAACTATCTAGACCTATTTTTTGAATGTTAAAATATTCTGTGTTTTCTTTTATGGACAGTCGCTTCCCATTTCTCTGTGCAATGACAATTGTCATCCAGGTTATAGAAAGGGCAAGAAGGAGGGGAAGCCATCTTGCTGCTATGATTGCCTTCCATGTCCAGAAGGAAAGATCTCCAACCAGAAGGGTAATCAAGATAATGTATCAAGTTCTCAGAAGTATTGCATGTAGTCCACTGGGTGCATAAAAGGCTGACACTCATTTATCTAATGATTCTAAAAAACATTTGTAGTTCAGTTTTCCATATATTTTCCTACACATTTTTGGATTAGAACTCTATAACAAAGCTCAGAAAAAAGTGAATTCTGAAGGTTAACAGTGTTTTCAGTACTTGTTTTATTTCAGGAAGAATGAATAGGCAATTTTTATTGGAGGTGCTAATATTGATCAGTTTGAAGCGACTGGATACATGAAAACCGAGTCCTTCTGGAATAAAAATATTGTCAAGGCCCATACATTTAATTCAAAAGTTTACTTACTTGTCTTCAAAATCATCCAAGATGCATCAGAAATATCAATACATACCTTGTTCTGTCCAGTTTAGGAATAACTTTAGTTTATAATCAAAGCTGACAAATATAGCTCTGGAGAGCTTCATTTACACCCTTACTCCACAGAGTTTGAGAACAAAGAAACCCAAAGGCAACTCCCTTCAAAATGGAGATTTGTCACCTAGAATCATAGAATCATAGAGTTGGAAGAGACCACAAGGGCCATCGAGTCCAACCCCCTGCCAAGCAGGAAACACCATCAGAGCACTCCTGACCTATGGTTGTCAAGCCTCTGCTTAAAGACCTCCAAAGTAGGAGACTCCACCACACTCCTTGGCAGCAAATTCCACTGTCAAACAGCTCTTACTGTCAGGAAGTTCTTCCTAATGTTTAGGTGGAATCTTCTTTCTTGTAGTTTGGCTCCATTGCTCCGTGTCCACTTCTCTGGAGCAGCAGAAAACAACCTTTCTCCCTCCTCTATGTGACATCCTTTTATATATTTGAACATGGCTATCATATCACCCCTTAACCTCCTCTTCTCCAGGCTAAACATGCCCAGCTCCCTTAGCCGTTCCTCATAAGGCATCGTTTCCAGGCCTTTGACCATTTTGGTTGCCCTCCTCTGGACACGTTCCAGTTTGTCAGTGTCCTTCTTGAACTGTGGTGCCCAGAACTGGACACAGTACTCCAGGTGAGGTCTGACCAGAGCAGAATACAGTGGCACTATTACTTCCCTTGATCTAGATGCTATACTCCTATTGATGCAGCCCAGAATTGCATTGGCTTTTTTAGCTGCCGCGTCACACTGTTGGCTCATGTCAAGTTTGTGGTCAACCAAGACTCCTAGATCCTTTTCACATTTACTGCTCTCAAGCCAGGTGTCACCCATCTTGTATTTGTGCCTCTCATTTTTTTTGCCCAAGTGCAATACTTTACATTTCTCCCTGTTAAAGTTCATCTTGTTTGTTTTGGCCCAGTTCTCTAATCTGTCAAGGTCGTTTTGAAGTGTGATCCTGTCCTCTGGGGTGTTAGCCACCCCTCCCAGTTTGGTGTCATCTGCAAATTTGATCAGGATGCCCTTGAGTCCATCATCCAAGTCGTTGATAAAGATGTTGAATAAGACCGGGCGCAAGACAGAACCCTGTGGCACCCCACTAGTCACTCTTCTCCAGGATGAAGAGGAACCATTGATGAGCACCCTTTGGGTTCGGTCAGTCAGCCAGTTACAAATCCACTGAGTGGTAGCATAGTCAAGACCGCATTTTACCAGCTTCTTTACAAGAATATCATGGGGCACCTTGTCAAATGCCTTGCTGAAATCAAGGTAGGCTACATCCACTGCGTTCCCTTCATCTACCAGGCTTGTAATTCTGTCAAAAAACGAGATCAGGTTAGTCTGACATGACTTATTTTTCAGAAATCCATGCTGACTATTGGTGATCACAGCATTCCTTTCTAGGTGCTCACAGACTGTTTTCTTAATGATCTGCTCCAGAATCTTCCCTGGTATTGATGTCAGACTGACTGGGCGGTAATTATTTGGGCCCTCTCTTTTCCCCTTTTTGAAAATAGGGACAACATTTGCCCTCCTCCAGTCTGCCGGGACTTCGCCTGTTCTCCAGGAATTCTCAAAGATGACTGCCAGTGGTTCTGAGATCACATCTGCCAGTTCTTTTAATACTCTTGGATGCAGTTCATCTGGCCCTGGAGACTTGAATACATCTAAACTAGCCAAGTATTCTCGTACTATCTCCTTAGTTATTCTGGGCTGTGTTTCCTTTGCTGAATCATTTGCTCCAAATTCTTCAGGTCAGGCATTGTTTTCTTTATCGGAGAAGACTGAGGCAAAGAAGCCATTGAGGAGTTCAGCCCTTTCTGTGTCCCCTGTTTGCATTTCACCATCTTCTCCTCTGAGTGACCCCACTGTTTCTTTGTTCTTCCTTCTGCTACGAACATACCCATAAAAGCCTTTTTTGTTGCTTTTAACCTCTCTAGCAAGCCTGAGTTCATTCTGTGCTTTAGCTTTTCTGACTTTGTGTCTACACGTGCTGGCTATTTGTTTGAATTCCTCTTTGGTGGTTTCCCCCCTTTTCCATTTTTTGTACACATCCTTTTTTAATCTTAACTCAGTTAAAAGTTCTTTAGATAGCCACCCTGGCTTCTTTAGGCACCTTCCATGTTTCCGTCTCATTGGTATTGCCTGACGTTGTGCTTTTACTATCTCCCTCTTAACAAACTCCCAGCCATCATGAACTCCCTTTCCTTTTAGTATTACTGTCCATGGGATCTCACCCAGCACTTCCCTAAGTTTTATGAAGTCGGCTTTCTTAAAGTCAAGAAATTGAGTCCTAGTATGCTTGGCTGCTCCTTTCCACTGTATAGTAAACTTCAGAAGAGCATGATCACTCGCGCCTAATGATCCTTCCACTTCTACCCCACTAACCAGCTCATCAACATTGGTTAGGACCAGATCTAAAATGGCTGTTCCTCTTGTTGCTTCTCCCACTTTCTGGACAATGAAGTTGTCTGCAAGGCCAGTGAGGAATCTGTTTGACCTTATGCTCTTGGCTGAGTTTGACATCCAACAAATATCCGGGTAATTGAAGTCCCCCATTACTACTATCTCCCTTCCTTTTGCATGCTTGGCCATCTGTTCCAGGAAGGCATCATCTATGTCCTCCATTTGGCTTGGGGATCTATAGTAAACTCCCACAATGAGGTCTCTGTTATTCTTCTCTCCCTTAATTTTGACCCAAATGCTCTCACTTTGGCTTTGAGGTTCTAAATCTTGGATCTCTTCACAGGTATACACATCCCTGACATATAACGCCACTCCTCCTCCTTTCTTGTCTGGTCTGTTTCTCCGAAATAGATTGTATCCCCCCATTATTACATTATTACATCTGCCAGTTCTTTTAATACTCTTGGATGCAGTTCATCTGGCCCTGGAGACCTGATCTAATGTTAATCACTCACATGTTAGCTGCTAGAGAACAACAACCAGTTATTGATCAACTCAGTTAAAAACCAGAGAGAGCTCTTCTTGCTGTTCTTTAGCTTCAATGAAATCTTTGAGTTAAGCCCTTTCACCGAAACAAACAGGCAGTCCCATTTCAGTGTGAATTAAACCAATTAGAATCATAGTATCATAGAGTTAGAATAGACCACAAGGGCCATCGAGTCCAACCCACTGCCAAACTCATGCTGGTAGCTTCGAGAATACTATCCAACCATCTCGTCCTCTGCCGTCCCCTTCTCCTTATGCCCTCCATCTTTCCCAACATCAGGGTCTTTTCAAGGGAGTCTTTGTTATACTTAACAAATCTGTATTACAACACAAAGGGAATGATCCTTACCTCCATAAATCATTTCAGTTTGATGGTGATGGTTAAGAGAATACAAACTGATATATGTAATATACAGCTGTATATTATGCCACCTGACTAAAACAAAATAAATATTTTGATATATACATCCAGGCAAGATGGCAGCAGAGGCATTGCTCCCATTTTATCATGGACAATAAGCAGCAGTGGTATTTCCCTGTGCTACTGAGCTCTTAGCATTTGGGTGCAATATTTGTATCAGGTTTTGACCTATTTGCCTTCATTGGGGTTTTTCCAATGTCAGAGCATGTACAACAAAATGAAACGTGTTTGAAAACTTCATTTTCTTTTTTCAGACCTGGATGCCTGCTTCCAATGTCCAGATGGACAATATCCAAACAATGACCAGGATTCATGTATTCCAAAATATATAACCTTCTTGTCCTATGAGGAAACATTGGGCCTCAGTTTGGCTCTCCTTGCTCTTTCCTTGTCTTTCATCACAGCTTTGGTGCTGGGAATCTTCATTATGCACAGGGACACTCCCATCGTCAAAGCCAACAACCGGAGCCTCACCTACACTCTCCTCATCTCCCTCATGCTCTCCTTCCTTTGTGCTTTGCTCTTCATTGGCCAACCTGAGAAGGCAACCTGCCTCCTCCAGCAACTTGCTTTTGGCTTCATATTTACTGTGGCTGTATCAAGTGTGCTGGCTAAGACCATCATTGTGGTCATAGCTTTCCGGGCCACCAAGCCAGGGTCTAAAATGAGAAAATGGGTGGGGAAACACCTGGCCGCCTCAATTGTTCTTTCCTGCTGCCTGATTCAAGCCATTATTTGTACTGTGGGGTTGTCAATCTCTCCTCCATTCCCATATTTGGACATGCACACAATGCGTGATGCAATTGTACTGCAATGTAGTGAAGGTTCACCTCTCATGTTCTACTCTGTGCTGGGCTTTTTGGGCTTCCTAGCCATTGTCAGCTTCAGTGTGGCTTTCCTAGCCAGGAAGTTGCCTGACAGTTTTAATGAAGCCAAGTTTATCACCTTCAGCATGCTGGTTTTTTGCAGTGTGTGGTTGTCCTTTGTTCCCACCTACCTGAGTACTAAGGGGAAGTACATGGTGGCTGTGGAGATCTTCTCCATCTTGTCCTCCAGTGCAGGCTTACTGGTTTGTATCTTTTTCCCGAAAAGCTATATAATTATGGTGAGGCCTGAGCTGAACAACAGAGAGCAGCTAATACAGAGGAAAAAATCACCATTGTAATGTGGTACTCCACCCAATTAACGTTATTCATCATTTAACCGCATTGTAAGCAATGGAAATTTAGTCATAGCTAAATATCTACCTTGTCATCCATGAAACTCACAATGCAATTCCAACCAAATATACTTATCCTCAGCTAAGTTGCACTACTATTGCAGCCCCTATCATGAGAAGAAAATGAAAGAGAGAAACAAGAAAAAGAAAAAGAGCACAGAAGAAGAGAAAGAGATAGAAGCAGAAAAATGACGGGAAAGTAAGAAGAGAAATGATTGAGAAAAGAAAAGAAACAATTAAGGAGGGGAAAAGACTTAATGATTTTCCATCTGTTGATTACAGAAAAAGCGGGGGAGGGGGATTAAGACATTTAGTCCAGATAACACCATCTTATCTACTTTCTGTTAAATAATATTTCTTTTAAGTCAAAGTGTCTCAAAGTCATTCATTTCTTTTTCCCATGAAAAGTCCAAGAGAAGTTCCCAAATTATTAATATTATTGGTAAATATTGTCAGTGTTTGTAAAATGCAATAAAGGAGGAAAGGGTTCTGACCTCCCTTTGTCTCCTCAGCCTGGTCCTCAGACCCTTGTCGGCATAAAAGAGTCCAGAAGAATATCCTTGCAGAGTTTTATTCTTAAAAGTCCTTGTGCAAAAGCGACTGAACTATTCACACCAACACTAACCAACCAACCAACCCAAACACCAGCAACCAAACTAACATTTCTCACTCTATATATACAACTTGGTGCAGGCCGCTGAGTCATGCTGACCCAGCTTTTTAAGCATTAAAGAAACAGCGGCCATTTTAGCCGTGACAAATGTCAGAAGTGTTTTCCCCCCTTAATTATCAAATTTACTCCATTAATTCCCTCCACCATTTCTCCAGACTGAGTAATAGCAAATTCTCCCATCTGTGTCCACAAGTCTCTCCACTTGTGGTCACATATTGGAATAATATTCCATAATTCTTGTCCCATGTCTTTAAGAAAAGTGCAACTCTGCACACTTTGTTGTTAGTTTACACCTTCCGTTAATAAAGGACTGGATCTGGCCGTTCTCATGTCTTTGCTCAACCCCTCCTTTGGGCCCGCAGTTCAGGACAGTGTGCTTGGCATGCCTTGTGTTCATCCACATTTGAGTGGAGAAAAATGATTGGTGAAAAAAGATAATGTCTTGATTGGACTAGGGCAAGAAGGCTCACCACATCTTTGGCTGGAGCTATCCAAACATCCCAGCTAAATTAGAAAACTGACTCTGTACCAGGCCTGGTGTTTTGATATCTCAGGATTGGGTCTGTCATAACATAATTTTTACAACCACCGGAATAAGTCTAGTGTCATGAAAGAAAAGCAGGATTGTTCTCCCCCACAAAAAAAGCTTTTAAACATTTTTAAAACATTTGTCTTAAGGGAAATAGTGATGGTGAGGTGAATGTTACTATATTCTGAATATCTATAGATATATATTAAAAAAATCAACAGCAGGATTTAGTCATTAACATAATTTAATGGTTGGCCTATGTATCTATGGAATAAGTCTCCTTTTCTTGGGCCCTGAATACCAGAGAAAATGCAATGGTTCCTATTATCTGACGGCCCCATGGACTGAGATTAGGAAATGAATACTTTTTTTAAGGTACCATTACCATTTAATGCCAGATTATTCTGTGAACCGCTCTGATATTCTGTGAACAGCTCTGAGACCCCCCAGGTATAGGGTGGTATGTAAATTCAATAAAATCATCATCACTACCATCATCCTGAATTAGTGATTGCATTGTTCCTGGAATCTGACCACAATCCTGCCATTTCATAGGGCTGAAAGGCCAACACAACTTTGTGTTAGTCTTTGTTTCTTAATGCCTCTCTTTTTGGGGGGCCTTGTAGATGCTTTGGATCTTATTGTTGCCACACCAGGGAGGGCTGTGAAGTCTACTTAGTTCTGCTGATATGTCGGGGGGGGGGGTATTATTCTGCACCTGCACAGCAAATGCTAAACATGTGATTAACTCCCCAGTAATTATCAAATCAACTGTGATTACAACCGCTTCTGCAAATATCATGGGAAATTCTATTGGCCACTGGCAAAATAGTAAATTCTGACTCAAGCTAGATATTAACATCCGCTGTGCCATCAATCTGAATGCTAATAAACTGCACTCTTGAATGTCCCGGCTTTCAAGCTCAGCTGACTGAGTGATTATTCTGCTCAGATGATGAAACTAACAGGCACTCAAATGCTAATGTGGGAACTGATAAAATGGTTTCTCAGTGGATGGTTTTCATCCAAGATTATTCTGTTTGGAATACTGGCATTAGTGTGGCTGCCTCAAGCTGGTTGCAGACTCCCTGTTCTTAAATCTTGCAGGGATGAGCATACTCCTAGTCTTCACAACTATTATCAGCCAGGTGATCGCATCATTGGGTACATTATTTCACAGATCTACATATCTTCTTACCAGATAACATTCACAAAACATCCCTCTCAGGACGTAGGTGATGAGCTCATGTACGGAGCTAGGTTTTAATGATGATGATGACGACAATAATAATAATAATCTTTTCAGATAATATTCTCCGGATGGTTATATGAAGATGAGCTTTAGCTTCAGTAGTTAGGGGGATGACCTGAGCTCATTCCTTACTTCCTTATCAGAGAGGCATTCTGCCTCTACCGCTACCTTTCGGTATATTCTTATTTGCTGTGCTGTTGTAGATGATAATATTAGCATTAAAAGTAGTAATAAATGCAGATATTCTCTGACGTTACTTCTCTCAGTAACCATGTGGACAATTTCTGAAGCTGAGTTTACAATTGCTAAGCCTAATCCTATTATTTGTAAGTATGATCAGTCCTGAGACTTCACTGTTGCTGGCATTATTTCTCAGATTTACATTATAGTAAGCTTTTAATAGATTTTATCTCTGTTGAATTTTTTGAACTTGCTGCACACAGCTGAGAGGCTGTTGTCAAATCATGTGCTACTCCCCTGACATATTTAGCAGGCAGGTGGGCTGCCATTCACTCTGGATGGCTTCCACTTGAGGTTAGAAATGCACTTATTTCTTAGTTTTCATGGCCACAATTATCAGTTCCTGTTGTTGATCATGTGATCTTGAGGTATCTTTTGACCTGATTTTTAAAAAAGTCCACAGCTGGATTTTATTGATTATAGGTGACAGCCAACTAAATCTTGCTGAGAGTACACCCTTTGAAATAAGTATCTGTTTATTCCAATGGATCCGTTCTGAATATGATCAGCCTTGTCTCTCACCCCATATATTTACTAGATATTGTCTTGTATTTTCATGATGTGACCGCCTTGATATTTATCATAGAAGGAGAAAGCAGTCCGAAAATATAATCAAACTTCCATTGTAGGTTTCTGACTCAAAATTACCAGAACATCCTGGCCTTTGTATTTGCTGTTAGGGAGATAAATTGCAACACTCAGATCTTACCCAATGTCACCCTGGGTTTCAACATCTATGAGAATTATTTCCATCCAATATCTACACTTCAAGCCTCTATGGAAGTCCTCTGCACACGGGGAAGATTTATCCATAACTACAAATGTGAACCCCAGAACAGTTTGGCAGCGGTCATTGGGGGACCTGACTCTAATGTCTGTCTCCACATGGCAGTCATTTTGAACAGCTATAAGATTCCACGTGTAAGTTGGCTACCCAAGGAACTGGAAGTTTATAAATCTGGGGTGGAGGCAGGAAGAGGAGTGTCTTAGATAGTCAGGATGCATGCTGCTTAAGGAACAAATATAGACTCAGGAAAAATAATCCTTAAACTGGCTTCATGTGCAGTTCCAAACTGCCAGCGTTCGCTTCCCCGCTCCTCCACATGCAGCTGCCGGGTGACCTTGGGCCAGTCACACTTCTCTGAAGTCTCTCAGCTTCACTCACCTCACAGAGTGTTGGTTGTGGGGGAGGAAATAAAAAGGAGATTGTGAGCCGCTTTGAGACTCCTTAAGGGGAGTGAAAGATGGGGTATCAAGTCAAAACTTCTTCTCCTCCTCCTCTTCTTCAAACTAATATTCCTTTTATGACCTCTGTTAGTCCAACTCCCTATTCACTGCAAGAACCCACAGCATTCCTAGCAAGTGGACATCCAGCTCTCCTTAAAGACCGCAGATGATTGAGAAATGCAGAGGCAGTGCTGGAGAGTCAGGCAGGAGTGTAGGTCAAACATAATTATGGAATCTTTACTGCCAACTTAGCAGTTCAAAAGCACGTCAAAGTGCAAGAAGATAAATAGGTACCGCTCTGGCGGGAAGGTAAATGGCGTTTCCATGCACTGCTCTGGTTTCACCAGAAGCGGCTTAGTCATGCTGGCCACATGACCCAGCAAAACTGGCTGCAGACAAACACCAGCTCCCTCGGCCAGTAAAGCGACATGAGCCCCGCAACCCCAGAGTCACTCGCGACTGGACTTAATTGTCAAAGGTCCCTTTACCTTTACCTTTACTGCCAATCCATGGAGGTGGAGTCCTCTGAAGCAACATTTATTTTATTTTTTAAGAGAGAGTCCCTTCGACACCGTAACATAGTCATAGGAATTGGGGTGGGGTGGGGAAGAGAGATATGTGAAAATGGCCTCTTGGACACAGCAGCTGAGTTGCCAGCCTGATCACCATTTTGCAATATGCACAGTGCCCCGTATCCAGCATTGTTCCAGGGATTTGCAATGGGAACAGGAGAAGAGGATGGCGAAAAAATAATATTTTGAGGAAACCCCTGCAAAGTAGTTTTCTCTTCCTACAGGGATAGATGAGAGAAAGAAAAAGAATAACTGTGTTTTGATAATGCCCAGGTCCTCTCTAGGGGGGGGGGGACGGAAATCCTTCTGCTTAGGTCTGTTTATGACCTCAATGGATGATTGGAAAAAAGCATTACATTTTGGCAAATGTATCAATGTATTTGGTGTAGGAAATCAGGTAATGGATATCAGGGGAAGACAACCCCCCCTCTCTTTGATCTGTACAGCAACATAAAAATGCAACTCAAAACACAGCAAGGAGAACTGACTTTGCTGCTTTTTCAAACCACTAATATGTACATAGCCGGAAAAAGAAAGTTGCAAAATCATCTTTCAATATTTTTTTTTGAAAATACCTTTCCCACTCTTCTCATTTTTCATGATTTTCTTTAGTTCACCTATAGCTCCGCTCCAGAAACCAACAGCTACCCCCAAGCTGCTTTTGAGTACTGGATGTTTCCAAGTGCATCCAGTCAACACAAGGGTCTTCTCCAATTACTGCTGCATTTTGGGTGGACATGGATTGGAGTGCTTTATTTCAGCGTCGCAAGTACAGATATATTTGTAGAGAACATGCTTCCCATGTTTTCCCAGAACGGTATCTGCTTTGACTTCATAGAGAAATTTCCCCAAATAGATTTTTCCAGTGAGATTGAAAAAACCTTGCAGAAGGTGATTGGAACATTTAGGGTCATCATGGGAAGCAAAGCCAATGTGGTGGTCTTCCATGGTGAGACTCATACTATGATAGTTTTTAGAAATTGTATTCAGTATTTAGAGTTTTATGATATATCAGTGGACAGCCAAGGTAAGGTATGGCTTATGACAGCTGAGATGGCTTTCACGTCCCTTCCTCTTCAAAGAAGATGGAATGTAGACATCCTGCATGGTGCACTATCCTTTGCTGTTCACTCAAAAGAGGTGCTGGGGTTCCACAAATTTCTTCAGATGAGAAATCCTGCTTTGGAAAAAGAAGACGGCTTCATCAAGGTCTTCTGGGAAAAGGCATTTGAATGCTTTTTCCCCATATCCATGGTTGACACGGAGGTTGATGAAATCTGCACTGGAGAGGAGAGGCTGGAAACTCTTCCTGCATCTATTTTTGAAATGAGCATGACTAGTCACAGCTACGGTGCACACAATGCAGTCTATGCTATCGCTCATGCTTTGCATGCCATGCAGTCATCCAGATTCAAGCGCAGAGCAACAGCGGATGAAGGAAAAAGGAAGTTTCTTAATCTACATCCATGGCAGGTAACGTTCTGAACTTAAAACTATCATAGATCTCACCCTATCCATGGGTGAAGAAACAAACCATCCTTGATTGTTTAGAAATTAGTTTTGGGCAATCTGGCTCTGCCTTAATCTGCAATTTCCTCAATGACTTCAGAATCTGACATTATAAACTCACACAGAAGTTGTATTTCATAATTATATTAGAATTAAAATTTGATCCAATATGAGGTGGCCTGTGGACCTTTTAAGCCAGGCATAGGCAAACTCTGACCCTCCAGTTGTTTTGGAACTACAATTCCCATCATCCCTAGCTAAGTGGTCCCATCACCAGTGGTCAGGGATGATGGGAAATATAGTCTCAAAACATCTAGCGGGGTGGAGTTTGCCTATGCCTGTTTTAAGCATTCTGCTCATTATCTTTAACTTCCTTAATTGTACAAGTCTGTCTTGAGAGTCTTGGAAGCAAATATGCCCAACGCACTCTTTACAAGTGGGCCTGTAACTGTCCTTGGGTGTCATTGGGATGTTTTACAAAAAGAAAGGCAGCTTTCATCTATTATTGTATATACATATTGAATTTCCCCCCTTAAGAATGCCTCCTTGACATGTTCCCTTGACATGGTTTTCTCCATGTATTCAAAGAATACATGAAAAAGGGGAGTGGTACTATGTGCATTGGGATGCGGGTGGTGCTGTGGGTTAAACCACTGAGCCTAGGACTTGCTGACCAGAAGGTTGGCGGTTCGAATCCCTGTGACAGGGTGAGCTCCCGTTGCTTGGTCCCTGCTCCTGCCAAACTAGCAGTTCGAAAGCACGTCAAAGTGCAAGTAGGTAGCGCTCCAGCGGGAAGGTAAACGGCATTTCCGTTCGCTGCTCTGGTTCGCCAGAAGCGGCTTAGTCATGCTGGCCACATGACCTGGAAGCTGTACGCCGGCTCCCTCGGCCAGTAAAGTGAGATGAGCGCCGCAACCCCAGAGTCGTTCACGACAGCACCTAATGGTCAGGGGTCCCTTTACCTTTACCTTTACTATGCGCATTGGCCTCACCACCACCACAAGTGATCACTGCCATTGGCTTCATACCCCAGGCACCTCTCTATTCTCTGAAGATATATGAAGCCTTACAGGTGAAGGCTTCTCGGTGCAACTGGGAGCCCTGATCATGAAAGTTTTCCAAATGATATTTGGCTGCATGTCCACAGCTCCTGCACTATAATTTTGCCTAATAAGTGGAGGTTTTGGAGGTAGAGCTTGTTGGAATGTTCACACAGTTGGGAGAGTCAGCGTAGGGTAAATCAGGGTTTCCCAAACTTGGGTCTCCAGCTGTTTTTGGACTACAGTTCCTCTCATCCCTGACCACTGGTCCTGCTAGCCAGGGATGATGGGAGTTGTAATCCAACAACAGCTGGAGACCCAAGTTTGGGAAACCCTGGGGTAAATGAATGGAGACATACAAACGAAGAGTTTTGGTTGAGCACAGAAGAGGATAAGCAGACAATGAGTACATACCCTCCTCTTCCCCTCCAAGTCTTAACCTTTTTATTAGGTTCATGCTTATATAAGCCCAATGATTGGATCAGGGAACAAATCTACCATGACAGCACCTCTTTTATTTCCTCTTCTATATTGCCTCTAATTTGATCATCGGCATTTTTACGGTGCAAATGTGTTTCTCCCTTTTGTTTAGATGGTCCACTTTCTGAGAAGTGCTACATTTAACAACAGTGCCGGGGATACGATTTCCTTTGACCAAAATGGGGAATTGTTAGGTGGACTTGATATTATCAACTGGGTTACTTTCCCCAACCAGTCTTTCGTTAGAGTAAAGGTGGGAAAGATAGACCCTAAGGCTCCCACAGACAAAGTGTTCGCCATTTCAGATGGTATCATCATATGGCCTGACAGATTTAACCAGGTAGGGCCCGTGGCTATGCTACCTGCTCCGACACTGGGAGTGGCGTACATCTGGGGGCATGGCTGCCGCGCGTCCCAGGGGGCATGGCACATGTAGTGATATTGGGTAATCTTGGTAGAATAAAACTTTGGCTCATGCAGAAGAAGAGCATTATGGGAGAGCCAAAAAACTGTAGAAAGATGGTAATGTGTATTGAATTGCTAAGCTTTGTATTTCTGTTCCTGCTGTGAGTATGTGCCTAGTCAGTGATATTCTATAATGTTTTTATTTTCTGTTTGAAACCTGTAAGAAATGTGCATGCTTTTATTTTCTGAAATGATCCTTTTTTAATAAATTTGGGAAAGGACTTTTGCTTTCTTGTATTCTGTGCCTTTTACCGGGGAAGCTGAACCAGTGCCTTATCCACTCAGACGCCTACCAGAGTACCTGTTGGATTTCTGGCTGTGTCACGGTAAAGTGACATAGAGTGGGGCAGTCCGGTAAATACTGAAAGGTGATCCTCCTCCTGGATTCCTTTTGGGGGGCTGATCCTGCATAGGAGGTGGTGGAAGCATACTACTGTTTGACTCGTTTTCCGCAAACCCTTTCACATCCCTCTCCCTCTCCCTACCAGGTCTTGCTGGAGTAGGAGGACCGGTGAGGGGGGAGTGGATAGCGCATGCGAATGCTACAGCATGCATCAGGGGGGCTGTGCAGTGAGCATCCCGGGGAGCGGGGCAGCCGTGATGTCACCCCCTGGATGGAACCCATGGCGGCTGCCCCCTGCCTGCCCCCATCTTCGTCCACCAGTGACTATGGCCTGTAAACACATCTACATGTATGCACTTGATTTCTGCATTTAAAAAACCTCTCAAAACAAAGCAGAAACAGTTCATTGCCTAGTCCAGTGATGCTGCCAAATTCTGCATGTCAAGTGCTCTGAAAGCGAAGCTGGAAAAGCAACCCCCCCCCATTCCTCACCCACTTGATTATTTAGCTGCATCACTTGGTACTATTCCTCCCACCCCCCGAACAAGATGTATGACTGCATTCTCAAATTGTGAAAATGTTGGGGACTTACGGGATCTAGGAAAGGGGATATTTGAGGAATTTCATTGATAAACTTACCACAGTAGGTTTCGAAACTCTGTCCAGCCAGCAGCCACTAGACTAATTTTTCACAAAATACGTTGGGAGGCACAAATGAATGGCAACCCCTTCTTCTTCAGCTGCCCATTTCTTAAGAAAATATTGCAAAGCTTTCAGAACACTATTTTCCCGTAACTGTTAAAACAAGCCCCTCTTTCATTTACCAACAGGCTCAACCTCTTTCTCTATGCAATGACAAATGCTCTTTGGGTTACAGTAGAAAGAAGAAAGAGGGAAAGCCACCTTGTTGCTATGATTGTCTTCCATGTCCAGAAGTAATGGTATCAAACCAGATAGGTAAGAAATGGGTGGTTTTTATGGAATATGTCAAATATTTGGGCATACAGTTGTATTAGAAATTCATTTCACTCAGGTCTAAAAATTCATTTAAAGTGGGAAAATTATTAGAGGCCATACGGAAAATATGGTTGTTTCAGAATGGCCAGGGATGACACACAAAAATGGATACCCATACTTTGGGAATTATTTGTGTGTTTAGTAAGGTTGACCAAAATGCTAATATCAGCAGTCTCTCTGTGTGTGTGTTTCTGTGTGTGGTGAGTATAAAGAGTATATAATGATGCTTGCATATAACAATGTCTGGATGTGCTGGTAAGAATCTTTTTAAACTGCATGCAGACTTTTTAAGGTCTAAAGTCGAAGTGGACTTATTTCTGGTTATCTATTTGTATGCTATATTGTTACGGCAAGGAGAATATACATTTTACATATTTGGGTCTTCCTGGTGGTTTAATTATTTTTGGGGGGATCCTTTTTGTGTTTAGGAATTATATCTACAGTCTATCTATATACATACACATCACAGGTGTTCAAAAGCCCAAGGTAGTTGAATGTGCAGGTGTACTTCATTTCCCTCCCACCCCCTCCATGCTGCCCCGGGTGCTGGCAACCCCTGCTATGCCACTGAAGCACATTGAGTCAAATGCCCCTGGAATACCCCTTTGCTGCTTCAATATATGATGTAACAGTGAGTGGGCATGGTCAACATGCACAGGGATATGGGAGATGGGACCAGTGCCTTCATGACCAGTCCCCTACATATTTTAAGCCCATAACTACATCTGTAAGGAGACATTGCATGTTATGTTAGGAAATGAACTCTAATTATGAAACAAATATCATCATTTGTATGCTAGGCCTGAAGAGACAGGAGAACATTCACTGGCTTTGTTTTACTTTTCTTTTTCAGACATGGACGTCTGCTTTCAGTGTCAAGAAGATCATTATCCAAATAATAACAAAACTTTTTGCATTCCAAAATATATAACTTTCTTGTCCTATGAAGAACCTTTAGGCAACAGCATTGCCATTTCTGCCCTCATTTTTTCTTTCTCCACAGTTTGGGTGCTTTGGATCTTTGTTAAGTACCGAAACACTCCCATCGTCAAAGCCAACAACAGGAACCTCACCTACACTCTCCTCATCTCCCTCATTCTCTCTTTCCTTTGTGCTTTGCTATTTATTGGCCAACCTGGAAAGCTGACATGCCTCCTTAGACAAGCTGCATTTGGCATCATCTTCTCAGTGTCAATTTCTTGCATCTTGGCCAAAACTGCCATTGTGATTCTCGCTTTCATGGCCACCAAGCCAGGATCCAATATGAGGACATGGATGGGGAAAGATCTGGCCAGCTCCATTGTTCTATGCTTCTCCTTTATTCAAGCCACCATTTGCACAGTGTGGCTGGTAACTTCTCCTCCATTCCCAGATATGGACATGCACTCCATGACTAAAGAAATTATACTGGAGTGTAATGAAGGTTCCACTATCATGTTCTACTCAGTCCTGGGCTTTATGGGCTTCCTGGCCATTGTCAGCTTTGCTGTGGCCTTCCTAGCCAGGAAGTTGCCTGACAGCTTCAATGAAGCCAAGTTCATCACCTTCAGCATGATGGTCTTCTGCAGTGTTTGGTTGTCTTTTATTCCAACCTACCTGAGCACCAAGGGGAAGTACATGGTGGCTGTGGAGATCTTCTCTATCTTAGCCTCCAGCTTGGGGCTACTGGGTTGCATCTTTTCCCCAAAATGTTACATCATTTTGATGAGACCAGAACTGAACAACAAAGAACAGCTCATGAGGAAAAAAGTAAAGAATTTTAAGCCCAAATAGTCTCAAGCCAGCTCTTTGAATCAAATTTACGATTCAAGTCTATTTTCAATGTAAACCTAATCACACCTGTAGGGGAATCATGTTGAACCCAAAGTAATTTACTTCCTATTAAACATAGGTTGAAATGATGCATTCTCTTGCAGTAAATGGGACTCTATTGTTGATTCAGTTATTTCCATTGAAAATCATGATTAATTTTAATTATCATTTTCAGATCAGAAAATGTCATGTGAGCTGCTGTTAGTGAGTGGGCCAAGTTTCCATTGTCAGCTATGATTAGGGTAGGGAAATATTGTATCAATGAATTCCTAGAAGGATTGTAGCCTGATATATTATTTAATTCTAGCAAGTTTAGATGCCTATATATCTTAATATTTGGACATAACCAAAATATAAGGCATGTACTAATTTTGCACACCAGTTTCACATTTTAGGGAATTTCATTTAGTTTTGCTGCCATACAATATCATCACATATCAATTTATGAAGGCTTTTTGCAAATTTAGGAACTCTAAACTGCTTTTTAGTTTCCCAGGTTTTTTCCTCTTTCCCTTTTCATGTGATATTGATGTCTTTTTATTTTCAGGTGTTATGTACATAAACTAAGTTTCATTCTCAGTGTTACACAGACCATTTCTGAATATACACATTGTCAGGGCTGCCTCAGGTCTCAGCTCACAAAAGACCAACGCCAAGCTCTTCTTATATACAAGGATGTTTATTGCAGTTCATTATTGGTTCCACAACTGAGGCGTGCAGCCCTGCGTCTCTTTCCCCTAGACATTTGAAGTCCCCTCTGAATCGGTCCCTCCCCTACACCAGTTTAATAAGCTAACGCTGCTCCACCTTTTTCTCTCTTTCCTTTTCCGCAGGGTCTTTCTGCCCGCCGGGGTTCCCCCCCTCCTGCTTTCTCCTGAAGCGGAGTCTCCAGACTGCTCCTGCCCCCTCCTGCGGGCTTTGGGTCCTGGCCCCTCCTCCTCCGGGCTCCCTGTTCTCCCGCGCGCCTCCTCATTCGAACTTGGCGCGCGCGCCCAACTTCTGACCTTCCTTTTGACAGTTATGCTACTCTGCTCACTGCCTTCCTCCCCTTCCGGGAGAACGGCTTGCTCTGATCCCTCCCCTTTCTCTGTCGCCGGAGCTGCTCCCTCTGACACACTGGAACCTCCCCCTCCCTCGCTGCGCTCTGGTGGGGAGGCTGGCCCTGATTCCCAGCTGCTACTTTGGGGTCCCCTGCTGGCCCCCCGCTCCTGACACTTTCCACCCGGGGCTCCCCTTGCCCTTACCACAGGCGCCCCCTTCTGGGAATCCTCTGATTCGCTGGAGAGACTCATGGAATCCCCTGCGTCATTCCTATCCTCTTCCTCGCTCTCCTGGGATTCCTCTCCATCGCTCTCCATTTCCTGCCTTCCCTGTGCCTCTGTCCCTGTACCCCTGACACACATCATCAATGAGTTTAGTTTTTATATATGTACACTAGTCCAGTGTTTCCCAAACGTTTTTGGGCAACGGCACACCTGTTTACCGGAAAAAAATCTCACTGCACACCACCATTAAAGCCCCGCCCCGTGACGTCAGCGCGCAGCGTCACGCCGGGAGGGACGCACAAAAGTGAACGTTTTTTCCCTTCCCCTTGCCGGGGTGGGAGGAGGCAGCAGAGCGAGGGACTGAGGGACGGCGGCAGCTGAGGCGGCGGCGGCGGCTGTTGTGGTGGTGCCGGCGATAGCGGGCGGAGGAGGAGCCGTCGCCGGGAGTTGCTGCTGCTGCTGTTGCTGCTGCTGCCCGGACATGCCGACCTCCTCCTCCTCCGCTGTCTCGCGCTCCTCCCTTTTGCGCGTGCTGCCCCGCCGCTCGGCACCACCGCGGAGCCGCCCCCGGCTCGACGCGGATCCTCGCCGTCGCCGCCCGACTCGCCCGCCTCCCTCCCACGGCACACCAGCCGGTGTCTCACGGCACACTAGTGTGCCGCGGAACACCGGTTGGGAAACACTGCACTAGTCAGATCTTCTGAATGTTGGGAATTAGAAAATTAGAAAAAAGAAAAAACTCTTCCATTTGATCATGTGATATGAATCTAGCAGCCCTTTTATGCACTTGGTTGAAGTTCTGTTGAGGCATGCAAGCTTGCATCTCCCTTTATTGCAACAAGTCACTGATGGATTAACCTTTCTTTTTTACCCTGATGAAGCACCTGAACTATAGGCAAACCTCTTGTGTGACTTCCACACAACCATTCAATTGCATCAAGACACACACACACCTCTCCTCTGCTGCATTCCACCCCAAACTCTGAGCAGTGCGAGATTCCAGGGGTTCCAGCTTCCTTCCTTGGAATGAGGGACAGTGGATACTGTGGTGTTTTCATCCCCCAAAGCCAGCTATCTATCATCTGCGTAGAAACTTTTTGGGAACACCCCCAAAACAACTCTTGTTGAGGAAGCTGTGTAAGGAAACTTGTGTATAGGTTTCATAACATGCAGCAGACCCTTAACACAATCAGTTCAAACAGATTGCAAGCAATGTGATGTTAAGATTTTCTGTGTTGAAGTTCAATCATGCAAGTAGAAATCATTTCACAACCACAATCCCTTTGTCAGATGCAACTCCAAGTCTGTATACCTACAGGCCGAATGCAAAAGTAAAAGAAACCAACAGTCTTCTTCATCATCCACCAATCCACATTTTACATTTGGCGACCTAGAAGCAAGCCATCTTTATGTTTCTGTGCAAATAATTTAGAAACATTTATCATTTTGGAAACTAAGTGTCTTTTCTTACTGTTGTATGAAAAAAATCCAACAGAACTTTGAAGTGTTTTCAAGTAAACCATTTTGAACTTGCCAGACATGTGGTCTCTTTCTATGTGAAGGAATGTAGGGAACTTTGGAAGCAACTTTGAAGGGGATTTTTAAAAAGGTCTAACAGCCTATATTTTCATGCTTTGCTTTGCTGCACATTAGTGATTCTAAAACCTCTTCTGGGGTTTTCTCACTAAAGAGTACTTGCCACCAAAGAGAAACTCACCAAAGAGTTTCTCACCAGCCTAGACCTGGATCTAGGCATCCAGGGAATTCTCCTTTTTATTACACCTCTATTTCATTTTTTTCCAAACACAAAACACAAAAAGCAACATAACCCCCATTAGCCCCTGCTAGCATGGCCAATGACCAAGTAGGATGGAAATTGTAATCCAGCAACTTTTGGGTTCCTCACCCCCCAATATTAACGTACTGTCAGCCCTTCATACTGACAGTGGTGGATGCAGCTGACATCATTTTACACCCTCTCACTGACATATTGGAAAACACAAGAATCTCTACCCCCATCCTAGCACTGTGTTTCAGGGGGGGGGTTGTCCATGCAGCAACCCCTAAATTCAGAAGGATCATAGGGGCCGGTGTTAGAAGAGAATCAGAAAAATATGTTCAAGACCCCGGATCAAGTGTTAGTTAGCTATCCCTATAGTAAACGTTCCCCAGATACTGATGGAACAGATTTAGGGGAGTGTGACAAAATTGGGTTGTACTGGGAATATAAGTTGTGAGACAATCTTTTAATATCCTGATGCCAAGCCGTATAGGGCTTTGTACACCAATGCCAGCACCCTAAATTTAGCTTGGAAGCTACTTGGCAACCAGTGCAATTCTTTCAGCAATGGGGTAAGAAAATCAAAGATGTGGGGAGAAAAGCAAGAAAGTATGACAAGTTCTCAATTCACCTGTCCTTCTCGCAATAAATCGAATGCACAAGGGTGACCAAGACTATAGCCAAGCTGGAACACAGACTGAAATCGGTCCAGAACACCAGCTTCGTCAAGGGCACATGCAATTCTTCCAACACCATCTTCCTGATCACATTCCCTGCAATGGGGGTAAGTGTGACTGGGTGCCCCCCCAAAAAATGTGCTACCTGATGAGATATGCCTCAGAATCCCTAACTTTAAGTAAGTACCATCCCTGTGGAAGAAGAAGCTCTCAGGAGAATCACATGAAGTGCATTCAAGCACACACCATAACAGAAGACATGAACTTTGGTCAAACCATTCTCTTTATTATCCGCTCCTTTTTGTTTAGATCAGGCCTCAGCACAATAATGTAGCATTTGAGGAAAAAGACGCAACCCAGTAATCCTGCACCTGAAGCCAAGATGGAGAAGATCTCCACAGCCACCATGTATTTTCCTTTGGTGCTCAGGTAGGTTGGGAAGAAGGATAACCATACACTGCAAAACAATAACATGCTGAAGGTAATTGACTTAGTTTCCTGGAAACTGCCTGGTAAATTCCTGGCTAGGAAAGCCACAGTAAAACTGATGGTAGCTAAGAAGCCCATGAAGCCCAACACACAATAAAACATTACATCAGATCCTGCATTGCATTGTACAATGGTTTCACTAACCACTGAATGCATATCATACTCTGGGAATGGGGGAGAGGTTACCAGCCAGACAGTACAAAGGGTGGCTTGAAGAAGGGAGCACGAAGTAACAATGGAGGCAGCCACCCTTTTCCCCAACCATTTCCTCATTTTGGATCCTGGCTTGGTGGCCTTAAAAGCTAGAATCACAGTGATAGTTTTGGCCAACATGCAAGAAACAGTGACTGAGAAGATGATGCCAAAAGCAGTTTGTTGAAGGAGGCAGGTCACCGTATTGGGTTGACCAATGAATAAAAAAGCACAAAGGAAAGAGAGCAGGAGGGAGACGAGGAGAGCATAGGAAAGGCTCCGGTTATTGGCTTTGACGATGGGTGTCTTATGGTGCTTCATAAAGGTTCCCAGCACCAGAACAGTAATGAATGAAAGGAAGAGAGCAGCAATGGCCAAACCTTTCCCCAAAGGATCTTCATAAGACAAGAATGTTATAGCTTTGGGGAGGCAGAAATCCCTGTTAATATTTGGATAATGGCCTTCTGGACACTGAATGCATCCATCCATGTCTGGAAGAAATGAAAGTGAAATTCCTGAACATATAGCTTCATTTGGTGACAGTGACACATGCCTTAATTACATCCTGTTCAGATTACTGTAACAAACTCTATGTGGGGCTTTTCTTAGAACAGCTCCATTGACTCCCGGTCTGTTTCCAGGCACAATTCAAAGTGCTGGTTATGACCTATGAAGCCCCAAATGGTTTATGACCAGGCTATCTGAAAGACCCTATTCCCTCATGCAAACCAACCAAGGCTTTATATCTACTAGCTCTTAATTACATTTTAATGATTGTCTTTTCTCTGTTTTTAGCTTGATCTGTTTAAGCCACCTTGGTTCCTGGATTGGGGGAAAGGCAGGATATAAATAAATATAATAGGAATTATAATAAATACAAATTTTACACTAATTGCTCCATTCACTTTTTTGCCTGGCCATGCCCACCGCTGGCATGTTGCATATGATTGGTTTAATTGACACTGAAATGGGAATGGCTATGTGTATTAATGAAGGCTTTAACACAGTGCTATATTGAAGCCAAGAATAGGACTCTGAGCTCTGAGTTGATAATTAACTTGTTTCTGCTATCTAACACGTAAGTGTTTAACCTAAAATCAGGTGATTAAGGTATTGAATCATAAATCACCATTTTGAAGGGAGCTGCCTTTAGTTCTTTGCTCCCAGGCTCTGTGGAATGATGATGTAAATGAAGCTCTCCAGAAAAACAGCTCTGGGCAAAATGGATGCTGTAAGGAGGGAGACTTTAGGTCTGCTTGGATTATTTCATATTTTGTAAGATGCTGAGCCTATGCCTTGGACTGGCATATGTCTTATGAAACTGTTTGGATGTGTCGTTTGATGTTTAAATTCTGTTATGAAGAAAGTTCTGCAAGTAAAGTTTTGAATAATATCGAATGGGTCTGGACAATGCTTCATTCCAAAAGGAACAGTTTTAATGCATCCAGTCGCTTCAAACTCGCCCCCATAAAGTTTCTCAAGAGGGAATTTGGCCTTTGGGATGAGAAATAACGTACTTACTCATGTCTAATGCACCATCAAATCTAATGCAAACCACATTTTTCAGAAACTTGAAACCATAAAAAAGATTTGCTAGCAAATGTAAATGTGCCATTGAACCTAAATGTGTACCTTATTTTTTGCAATGTATTTTGGCCCCAAAAGGTGCACATTAGAATCAAGTCAATACGGTAGTATACACTCACACAATCCATAATTGCACACATATCCCTGTGAAATCTATCAACCACCACAACAACTATGAAGAACTTGGAACTTTATGATAACTTCTGAATGTCCATGTACCTTGGCTTATAAATGATGCACACAACATTTCTTACCCTTCTGGTCTGCAATTTCCCCCTCTGGACAGGGACAGCAATCATAACAGCAAAATGGTTTCCCTTCTCTTTTTGTCTTATGATAACCTGGAGGGCAGTTGTCATTACACAGTGAAAGAGGTGTCTGTAAAGAAATGAAAGAAGAGAATGCTGGGGATAAAGATAGGACCCCCCCCCCTTTCAGTGCCCTCTAAATGCTAGGCAAACAAGTCACATGCAAGCTACCGTAGGTTCCACCACCTCATTTCGGTCAGACTAGAAGCTTAAATTAAATTAAGCTGATGAAAAATTACATCATATCCAGACCCCGTTCACCAGTAGGGTTGCTGATGCTGCTTTGCCTAAACCTGGCAGAGGCAGGACAAACCTTTGACTTCGTGTTTTATCCTAAGTTCCCAGGTGACCTGACCAAGCTGAAGGAGTTTAGGATACAGCCAAAGTCCCCACTCTCTTGTGCTCCCCCCTCCCACACCCAGAATACCCCTATTTGGGGGTTTACTCTAGCCTCATTCTGGCAGGTTCAGCTCAGCCAGTTTAGCCATAGCTGAGTTACAATCAGCAACTTATTTATCCTCAGCTGAGCCAATGTTCATTGCTTAATGTAGATTGAGCCTGGCTGAACAGGAATAGTTGAGCTAGAGAAACATTGCACCCTAAGATGCTCATCCCAGAGGATCTTGCCATCGCACTCCCCAATGAATGCTGTATGTCTTGAAAGGCACGTAGGTCCTACCTGATTAAATGTTCTGGGCCATATGATTAAATCCTCAGAAATGGAGAACAGTTTATCTGGGAGTGCCTGAGGGTCTATGATTCCAACTTTTGCTCTAAGAAAGGATTGGTTTGGGAATGTGATCCAGTTGATAATATCAAATCCACATACTAATTCCCCATTTTGGTCAAATGCAACTTTCCCCCCAGCGCTGTTATTAAATGTGGCACTTCTTAAAAAGTGTGGAAGCTAAAAAGAAAGGGAAGAGAAGACAATTTACATCATTAGGTGATAATTGATTACATTTGAGATTTCCTTGATGAACAGGTTTCATGTCCAAGTTTCATCTGCAGAGGAATATGCCATGCAAGCTGAAATCTCAGGTTTTTATCTCCCAGTGAGTAGCATTACCTGCCATGTCCTCTGAGCCAGGTCCTTCCATTTGTCTCCCTTCACTGCTGTTCTGCCATTTGCAATGGATGAGTGCATGGCATGTAGTGCATGTGCCACAGCATAGATGGCATTGTAGATGCTGTAGCTGTGGGCAGTCATGCTCATTTCAAAAATAGACCCAGGAAGAGTCTCCAGTTTCTCTTCTCCAGTGCAAGTATTTTCATCCCTCTCTGCTTCCCTAGAGCTAGGGAGTGAGCAAACAAACACCTGTTGCCAGAAGTCCCTCAGAAAACCATCCTCTTTTTCTAGTGTTGGGTTCCTCATTTGCAGGAATTCACGGAATCCTGCCACCTCCTTTGAGGAGACTGCAAGGGATACAGAGCCATGGATGAAATGAATGTCCCAGTCTCTTTGAACCGGAGAAGATGTGAAATCCACATCTGCTGTTAAGATCCAGATCTTTGACTTCACTGGAACATCTTCAAATTGCAAGAGTTGGAACAGAATTCTTAAATTCATCATTGCCTGAAAGCCACCATGAAAGATCACTGTATTGACTGTACTTTCCATGGCAGCATTTATAACCCCAAATGCCTTCTTCATCATTTCAGAGAGTTGATTAGAAAAACCTATATCTGGTAAGTTTTTGATGAACTCGAAGCAAATGCCATTCTGAGTAAGGATGGGGAGCATATTCTGTACAAATACCTTGGAACTGTCCACATTGTGGTAAATCATCCCAACCCATGTCCACCTGAAATGCAACAGTAACTGAACCATTCCAACATATTGATGAGCCTCATTTGGGAACATCCAGTGGAAGAAATTGTTTTCAGTTCTGTTATTCATCTCTGGAGCAGATGCGTAGGTGAACTAAATAAAAGAAAGCAAAACAGGGGTGGTTAGGAGATGCTGGGTTTAACCTGTGACCTTCGATATGCAAGGCAGATGCTCTATGACTGAACTATGACCCTTTAATGCACGTAGCGTGTCAGAGCCTGATGCTTATTCTAAAGCATAGCATTGCATACCATACAGAGTATTCGTGAATTAGAAGGATTCCTAAGCCACCACAAGCACCTGGACCTGTGGGTAGAAAAGTCTATCAATTGACAGGAAGGCTAGAAACAATGCATGTCTTTTCAAGTGAGTAGGGTTTGAAAGTGCATGAAATATGAACCCAAAACTTCTACTTTGGAACAAAAGTAGAGGAATGAAGCCAAAACTGGAGAGCAAATCAGGACTGAAGAAGAAACCAGGAGGCAGGATGAAAGAGCATCCAAATGATATAGGAAAGCTCTAATACAGAGGTCAGCAAACTTTTTCAGCAGGGGGCTGGTCCACTGTCCCTCAGACCTTGTGGGGGGCCAGACTATATTTTGAAGAAAAATAATAATGAACAAATTCCTATCCCAAAGAAATAACCCAGAGATGCATTTTAAATAAAAGCACACATTCTACTCCTGTAAAAACATGCTGATTCCAGGACTATCCGTGGGTCGGATTGAGAAGGAGATTGGGCTGGATTTGGCCCCCGGGCCTTAGTTTGCCTGCCCCTGCTCTAATAGCCACAAACTGGTTTTCTAGTCTGTCTTTTTGAGACAATTCAGTTGATGTTCTGAGAGAACTGGCTGATAAAGCAGATGTTGCAAACTTCAGCTCTTCAACTTCCTTGCAGGGAAACTGCACACAAACATCTGTCTGTTTGGGTTTTGGCAGCTGGATTTTCTTCTCTCAAAGCCCACACCAAAGCTAGTGTCCAGACTTTTCTTTTGCAAATAAGCAACTAAGGTTCTATGCAGTTACACTTTCCCCAAAGGAGAACAATTGAAACCAATGGACCTAGATTTGTCATGTGAACTGTTTACAGTGGGTCTACTTTGACTAAATTGTAATGGTGTACAACCTTATTTTGCTGCTGGCTGAGGAAGCCCAATCCATTGTATTGTCCCATTTTTTTAATTGCTGGCAGATTTTGAAGTCCAGCAAAATGTGGGCTGTTCACCATGGCATTCAGGGATGGTTTTGTCATTTCATATCAGAAACTATAAATAGGAGAAAGAAATCATATCCAAACATTAAGCAGCATGCATTGTGTTACCTTTAATTTCAGTCAGATTACTTTCTGATTCCGAAAGCAAAACCTTCATCTTAAAAATAATTCCTATGAACAAAATTTACCTGTGGAATCTTGTAGGTGCCCAGTATGGCTGCAATGTGCCCAACTATGTTGGAACTGGGTCCCCCTGTGACTGCTACCAGATGGTTCTGAACATCACATTTGTAATTAGGGATCAATTGATTGTGTGTGGAGAGAACTTTCAATGTTGCCTGGCATGTGAACCGTGGATGGAAGTAATTGTTATATACGTCAAAACCAAGAGTGATGTTGGGTAGGATTTTGGAGTTGTCGTTGATCTCCTTCACTGCAAATACCAAGGCCAAGATGTGCTGGTAATTCTGCGCCAGTAATCTGCAATGAGAGTAACATGTGGCATCAAGAGTGTAGCAACTGCAAGAGATATTTGCTACATTTCTGTTCAATATGTTGTGATGGAAAGCTCAGCTGGACCAGAGTCTGGTGATTCCAAAAGGGGACTGGAGCCTCTTCCTCGCTGGCTGCAGATTACCGCTAGCTGGAGTCAGCAATTGGGGAGGGAAAAGGGAGAGTTGAGAGTTGTGCTCTTGGTGTTAAGTCTCTGAGCTTAGATCAAAAGACAGTGATGGGTATATTTTAAGTGTTTCAGGCAAGAGAAAACTTGGAAGCTGAATTGGGGACGGGAGAAGTAGTGGTGTGAAGATACATTCTGCTTGGGTCTCAATTCAGTCAGAAGGGGGGTGATCTTCTGAAAAGAGAAGAATTCAATAAAGCAAGATGAGTGCCTCAACTCCAGAGTCGTCCGCGACTGGGCCTAATGGTCAGGGGTCCCTTTACCTTTACCTGTGCAATATAATTTAGTTATTCATACTTTTTATTTATTTTTAAAATTGCTGAGGTTTTGTATATCATTTATGACTGTTTTATGTTAATTTATGTTCACTGCATAGAACTTTCTTTCATTAAGCAATTTATTATCCCGACATATTAAAATTTATCAATAAATAACCCAACCCTATTTTAGCAAACATCAGTCCACACCACCTGGAAATATTAGTCAGGCAGAAGTATGACATGGTGAACATTTTCAGCTTCTTACATGAACTCCCCAATCAGTTCCTGATATGGATGCCCTTGGAATTTGATCGGGTCATACAAGATGTAGGTCTGAGAAATTATACCAGCAACCGTCAGCTCTCCTGACTGATAATATCTGTGAAGAATAGGAACAGGCTTACTCACTGTACATTTAGAAGCAGGAATCCTGCTCACTGTTTTAGGCAGGAGCAGTAATCCCAACGCTAGAAATAACGACATACTGTACAACAGCATTATTTCTTGAAATCTTCACCTGTTCCACATTATCCCAAAAATGTCCTTGAGTACAAAACAGGTTAACTTGAATGATCAAACATTCAGTGTGATTTTTCATGGTTAGAAACTGAGATGAAGCAACAGTCATCAGATTTATATCGTGCTGTGTCTAGAACCAAGTCTCAACTCTGAATAGATCTGGATGTGCTAATGACATCCTTCTGTCTTGTTCACCATTCTACCAAGACCCCTCTGGGACACGAGTAAGAAGTCAAATCAATTATGGTTAATTTGGAATAATTACAGAGAAGATAACTGCATGTGCAGAGTTAGGCACTGGAGGCAACATAGCAAGAAACAATATGTTGACCACATGTCTGTAGAAAGTTCCACCGATTCACTGCAGTGGAATAGCAAGAGACACAAAGGTTTGCAGTGGGCCATAAACAATGCTGGGGGGAAAGGTGGAAAATAAAATACCAGAAAAGATGTGGCAGGTTGAAATGGCCCAGTGTTGAAACTGTGTAGTATTTTGCACAAGGTACAAACTGCTGGGGCTGTGCACAGGATTCAGCCACAGCCTGAACCACAAACCAAACCATGCCAATTTGGGTGGAATCTGGCTTTGCCTAAGTCAGTTGGAGACAACCCCAGATCAACACTGTTTGGTGAACAACCACCTCTTGGAGTGATCTGGAACTGTCAGAGGTGGGGCATCAGGCAGGCAGCAGAGGCAGGCAGTACCAGGATGTTCCCTCTCAGGAAAGACCCAGGGGAAACACGTTCCAGACTTCTATCATCAGTAGGACCAGGGCCATGAATGATGCTAGAATGGCTAGAGCATTCTTCAGCTCTGAAGTCCACTGCATCCTGTGACCACAATACACCCTCCCAGAAGCCATAGGATTGATACCAAAATAGAGAAGATCCTGAATATAAATAAAATCAGATAAATACATAAATGAACCATTCACAGCAATTCTATTCAGTCAAAACCCATAATGCTTTTCATGCATGACCCCATAAAATAAGCGCAGGGGTGGCCTAAGGTATTTTTCTTTAAAAAACAAAAAACTGCTGTATCTTCCTTCTGGCTAAACAGCACAACAACAACACATAAAATGAGCAAGAATGTTCTGATTTCCTATTTTTCTCACTTCACTTTTTAGTATCAATGGTTGGTTGAATTCACACTACTAGAGCCTACTACACCCTGTACCCACCTGTCCATACACCTGGAGCTTTAATAAGCTTTAACAAGCCAACAGTTCACAGTGGGCTTTCCATTCCCTGGACTCAAGGTTAACAAGACTAGGAGCAGATGTTGACAATACAAAAAAGTTCAACTAGACAGTTGGATGCAATGTAGGAAGAAAAGTGGCCCTTACTGACAGTTGAGGGGGTCACGAGAAACTGGGTATGGAGCAGGGGCTCCTGAACAGCAGCAGAACCCACTGCAAATTTCCCTTGCTGTTATAACAGCTTGATAAGCCACACTTCTCCCAGGAACATGCATATTTAAGAGATGTCCTGGTTTCCAGCATCATTTTCAACAAACTATAATGTGGGGAGAAGCTTCCTTCTGTTACCTTTGTCTAAAGCACTGGTGTGCAGTCCATAGACTAGTGCATGGGAAGGCAAACTAAGGCCCAGGGGCTGGATCCGGCCCAATCACCTTCTCAATCCAGCCTGCGGACAGTCCTGGAATCAGCATGTTTTTACATGAGGAGAATGTGTCCTTTTATTTAAAATACATCTCTAGGTTATTTGTGGGGCATAGGAATTCGTTCATATTTTTCTTCTTCAAAATATAGTCCAGCCCCCCACAAGGTCTGAGGGACAGTGGACCAGCCCCCTTGCTGAAAAAGTTTGCTGACCCCTGGGTCACTGGTGGAACTAGCTTAGTCTCCTAAATCAGGCATGTCCAACGTGTCAATCACAATCGACCGGTCGATCATAGGATTGATTTTGGTCAATCAAGAGAGAGAGAAGCCCAGTGCGGTCCAACTGGTTCCTGAGAGAGAGAAAGGACTGGTTTATGGAGAAGCAGAGAGAGTTTATTAGATTATAACAGGCTTCCTCAACCTCAGCCCTTCAGATGTTTTTGGCCTACAACTCCCATGATCCCTAGCTAGCAGGACCAGTGGTCAGGGATGATGGGAATTGTAGTCTCAAAATATCTAGAGGGCCAAAGTTGAGGAAGCCTGGTTTATAAACTAATATAAAATTATAGTTTGACTTTTCTCACTTGTTTAGTTACTTGTCCATCTAGTAAGTATTTGGATCTGCCATGATGATATCCAAACATAACTACTGTACCTGTGAAATTAAGATTTATTGTTTGTTTGTTTGTTTGTTTGTTTGTTTGTTTGTTTGTTTCATAAACTTAAATCAGGCTTCCTCAAACTCAGGCCTCCAGATGTTTTTGGCCTACAACTCCCATGATCCCTAGCTAGCAGGACCAGTGGTCAGGGATGATGGGAATTGTAGTCTCAAAATATCTAGAGGGCCAAAGTTGAGGAAGCCTGGTTTATAAACTAATATAAAATTATAGTTTGACTTTTCTCACTTGTTTAGTTACTTGTCCATCTAGTAAGTATTTGGATCTGCCATGATGATATCCAAACATAACTACTGTACCTGTGAAATTAAGATTTATTGTTTGTTTGTTTGTTTGTTTGTTTGTTTGTTTGTTTGTTTGTTTCATAAACTTAAATCAGGCTTCCTCAAACTCCGGCCTCCAGATGTTTTTGGCCTACAACTCCCATGATCCCTAGCTAACAGGACCAGTGGCTGAATTGACTGCCAGTTCATTGTTCCTTGATGGGCCTATATTGCACACTTGATTCGTGATTTTGCATTGGTACAAATCGGGTTGCTAATCTCAAAACATGAAAGGACTCAGTGAAGGAGGTCACCCCAGAAAAGTAAAGAAATAGAAATATTTATCCTGTCTTTCATATAAAGCCATCAGTGCCCTCTGAGCAGTTGCAAATATGCACCTAATCAGCGATATCTCCCTCTGGTTTTGGCCCTCAACTTCTTTACTTTTATTATAAAACTGACCTGCAAAGTCTTCCTAATAAAATCCTAGAAGCCTCCGCTGCTTATATGTTAATCTGAAACATTGATTTGTTTTGAACTGCACAGTGGGAACTTAGGAGCAAGCATAGAGTGAGGAATCCTTTAGGTTACACATCACAGAGATAGCTGTACAGTGGTACCTCGGGTTAAGTACTTAATTCGTTCTGGAGGTCTATTCTTAACCTGAAACTGTTCTTAACCTGAAGCACCACTTTAGCTAATGGGGCCTCCCGCTGCCACCAGAGCACAATTTCCATTCTCATCCTGAAGCAAAGTTCTTAACCTGAAGCACTATTTCTGGGTTAGCGGAGTCTGTAACCTGAAGCATATGTAACCTGAAGTGTATGTAACCTGAGGTACCACTGTAATTCACTATAAAGTCAGTGGAGAAGAGGAGGCAAATTGTACCATTGCCAATTCTAGTACAAACAATAAATTGTGGCAGACTAATTCCATCATCGAGGTTGCTATAGGCCATCCTCAACTCACTGCTCAGTTGCTGTCGCACTAGGGCTGAGTGACATTTCCACAACTATTTTTGCATCAGCCGGCCTGCTATGGATGATGCTATCCACCACACAAATATTTTGCTATACTGATTATCTCCTCTGTAATTATCCAAATTACTATGATTGATTCAGCTGGCCAAAGCTTTGTGGCTTTCCAGAAGACAACAGGCAACCCCCCTCGAAAAAACAACTCATCTTGATATGATTTTATAACCACACTGTGCCATTGCCAGATACAGTTAGGGACTTGAGACAGGCAGAAATTTAATGCAGATAGTTCCACCTTTGAGTTATGTAGGTCAGGTTCCCAATTGGCATTCAAGACATGCTTTGTTCACCTGCTAAATATTAAATATAAGCTGGACATAGGTCAAACAATATATCTTTTCAGAGCAGGCAGCCATCTAAGTCATCTTGTTCAAACTAGGATTGCAAGGTTAACCATGCTGTAGAGCGTGTGGAGGAAATTACATTTGGCACTCACTCCATCAGGAAGATGAGCATTGTGATGTTACTGTTGCTATTGCTACCTCGTATGACCTGCAAAGTATTAGATTATCAATGCAAAGGAAATAATCCTGGGCACATTTCACAGGAATGGTATCAGCCAAGCAAAATAATCATTGGCGGAATAATGTCTCATCTCATCTTCCTTTTATCTGAACTTTCTTTCCAGATGCACCCTTCAGAGGAAGAGATTAATGCCCATCTGTAAGAAATTAATTTTCCCATGCACCCTTGAAGAGAGGTTGGCTTTTATTTTGGCTTTTATTTACGTTTTTATGTCTATGAATGATTAATTGGGTAGATTTCTGACTCATCTTTTACTCTAAAGATCCAAGGAAGGTTGCATTTAAAAAAAAAACAGATTAAAATAAATTACAGTCACAAGAATCTCTATTTCAGTTGTCAAAGGTCAGGGTAAATAGGTGTGTTTTAAAATTTTGATTCAGATAAAATAGAAAGGTATTAATAAATGCATTTTCTGTTGGTACCTGACATTTTTTTCATTCAAAATTTATATACTGTTTTATTTTAATAAAATATAGAAAACAAACATTAAAATTGTATATAAAATCACTTAAAACAGATATTTAAAAACATTCAAAGCTAAGTAAAGTAAACAATAAGATAAAACAGTTTTTAAGAAATGTATCTTTTGAATTAGGCTTTCCAAACCAACCAACCAACCAACCAAAAATGTTCTAAGAACGCAATGGAACGAATAAAGTGAAGGTGCCCTTTATCAGATTTGAAGCAAGAACTGTCAATGAACAAACACCACCTTCTCACTGTCTTCCAAACTTCACAGGGTATTTTCAGGGGGAAGGGAGTAGATGTTGGAGATTGCAAAACTGTGTGCTTATAGATTCCATGTATTTTGCTACTGTCTCCAAATTAAGTTTCTTTCAAATTAATGAAGTACACAACAATAAAGGGCATTAATAACAGGACCTTTGAGTCGTTAAATTTCTAAAAGACAATTTCACTCTACTCCGGTTGTGTCATATATGGGATGGCTATGATACCTATTCATTTATTTGCTTCCAGATTTGTTTCATTTGTTTTAAAATTACGGCTTCTTCAGGAAGATCTGTTGAAATAAAGTAAAAACAGAGAGGAAATGTTTCAGCAGACTTGTGTTTCTTGTACATATTTTTTAAAAAGTTGCCCATGCATTTTGCAACTACTGGCACAGAACTTTTCAGAATGAAATTTCATCAGGAAGTTTGAGGTTTTCTATAGTTGTAAGAATGGCCTCCTCCCCCCAAAAAAAAGTTTTTCTGCTGGACCAGCTCTGATGAAGAGTGTTGGTTTCTTTGCTTCTTCAAACTTTTCAATAGCAAAAATCTATGATGAAAATGAAAATACTCTCTGGGTTGAGAATGTTGAATTGTAGGAGGGCGTTGCCTCAACCATTTCTGGTATGTGTCAGACACACACCCACACACACACCCACACACCCCAACAAAAATGGTTCCATTTGGGCAATCTGGCTCCTGGACCTAAGCAATTTGCCAGCTCTCATGAACAGGTAACCCCCCCCCCACTTTGTATCGATGGCAAGAGAATGTATCATTTGTGAAACTATATTTGATGGATCTCACCTTCATGTTATAGTATCTGCAGCTCAGCACCGGCGAGTTAAAGTTGAAGACTACATGGATAACATGTTGATTTCTCCCTTTAATGATGAGCATGTATTTCTCTATTTTGCAGGATGGTCCCAAAGTTTTATCAGCACATCCTGGCCTTGGCATTCGCCATAAAAGAGATCAACGAATTTCCCAATGTCTTGCACAACACCACTATTGGGTTGCACATTGATGATAGCTACTACAATGCAAGGATGACCTACCGTACCACTCTGGAACTGCTCTTCAAATCACCCCATTTTCTCCCAAATTACATATGTGGCAGCAGAACACACCTAATGGGAGTCATTGGTGGACTTAGGTCTGATACCTCCTCACAGATGGCAGATGTCTTGGGACGTTACAAGATTCCACAGGTATGGAGTTCATGGGGAAGTATTTTCAAAATGATGAATATTTTATTTTTAGATTTATATTCCATTTTTTTGCACAGTCTGTGCAATGGTTTATAATAAAACTAGTAAATAAAGGGGCAGGTGGGGATTGTCAACCTGGGAAGGTAGCCCATATTCAAAACAAACAAACAAAAACATCTTGCTCTGCTTTCCTTTGGACCACAACAGCATGGCCAAAAGGAGGGTCTTGTCATCTAGGCAGCCCAGGACCTCCATAAGAGCCAGGGTGGTGTAGTGGTTAAGAGCGGTAGTCTCGTAATCTGGGGAACTGGGTTCGCGTCTCCGCTCCTCCACATGCAGCTGCTGGGTGACCTTGGGCCAGTCACACTTCTTTGAAGTCTCTCAGCCCCACTCACCTCACAGAGTGTTTGTTGTGGGGGAGGAAGGGAAAGGAGAATGTTAGCCACTTTGAGACTCCTTCAAGTAGTGATAAAGCGGGATATCAAATCCAAACTCTAAGCTCTAAATATACACTGCCCAGGCTTGCACCCTGGGGAGGTCACTTTGGTGTTGCTAACACAGTGGTTTGGCTTCAACCCCTTGTCTCTCAAGGAAGATGGATGCCAACAAGTAAACCAGAATCTATCAGAAGCACAATCCGTAAACAACAATCACTAATAACAAAACTCTCCTACAAATGCCCTCAGAAAATGTGTGTTGTGAGTAAGAGGATGGATTGAGGTCAATAAATACATGAAGTCATGGAAGATGGGGAAGGTGGTAGGGTAGTTAAACTGATCATGGAGCTGGAGGACAGTCTTATTAGAATAGCCTGCCTGCCTCACCTTGGAGGTAACATGGCAATGAGTCTGATTCTGAATGCCCAGGTGGTATTCCACACCCCCCCCCAAGAACTCTCTAGCTCTCTTGGCTGCTTGACTAATGATTAGCTTGCCACTCTCCTTCATGCTTTCATAATTTCCTGAGTAGATTATTGCAATAAAATCTGTTTGGGACTGCTATTGAACAAAAATACAGAACTCACAGGCTGGACACCAGTCTGATGTTTGTTGAGAGGTGCACACTACATAGAATGGAACATTGTGTCTATATTTGTTTCTGGGTGCAATTCCAACTACTGACTCTGGCCTTGGAAATAATAATAAAAATGCATCTAGAATTTATTGCAAGAATAAAACCAGGAAATGATAAGTGTTGGACAGCAGTGATTCCTTACAGAGTCTTCAGATAAATACCTGTCTATTACTTTTTTATATTTTAGTTTTCTTATGGCTCATTTCATCCAGCAGTGAATGATCACATTGGGTTCCCCTCCTTTTACCGCATGGTTCCCAATGAATCTCTTCAGTACCAAGGAATTGTCCAGTTACTTCTGCATTTCAAATGGAAATGGATTGGTTTGATGAGTTTTGATGATGATGGGGGACAGCATTTCCTGCAGACTATAGAAGCCATGCTTTCTGAGAATGGCATCTGCTCAGCCTTCACAAACAAAGTTCCAGCTAATATCCGTATATTGGAAATGGGTGATATGAACAAATACATATTGGAAAGTATTCCTATTTTTAGGGACAGCAAAGCCAATGCAATCGTTATATATGGGAAAACGTCAAACCTCAGGTGGTTGGCTGCCATTATCTTTGGGATCAAAGAGTCGCTTGCTGGTAATCTTTACTACAATGCAAAGGCACCTTTCGGGAAAGTATGGATTACGACAGCCCAGATTGATTTAGCACTCTTTCTATTCCAAAGAAACTGGGATATCCAGGTGTTCCACGGAGCCATCTCCTTCACAATTCCTTCAAAAGACATTCCAGGTTTCCAAACATTTGTTCAGAGTGTGAGTCCTACCCAACCGAAAGGGGATGGCTTCATCAAAGATTTCTGGGAGCAAGCCTTTGACTGCTTTGTTTTAAATTCTGGTGGCTCTACAGATATTGATGGAGCGTGTACTGGTGAGGAGAAGCTGGAGAACCTTCCTGCACAATTTTTTCAGTTGAAGATGACAGGCCATAGCTATAGTATCTATAATGCTGTTTATGCTGTAGTCCATGCCTTGCGTGTCAAATATTCAGCTAGCTCCAACCACAGAAAAATGAAAAGTAGAGGCAAGCTGCATTCTTGGCAAGTGGAGCCCTGGCAGGTAAATGCCTCCACACTCACAGTTACAGATAGGTAGCCGTGTTGGTCTGCCATAGTCAAAATAAAAAAATTCCTTCCAGTAGCGCCTTAAAGACCAACTAAGTTAGTTCTTGGTATGAGCTTTCGTGTGCATGCGCACTTCTTCAGATACACTCACAAACATCTATGACTTGGGCTAGAGCATTATAGTGGCACATAGAATAGTATGCATGGATTTAGTTTTTAGCTCTCTTCAAAAAAATAGGTCCAAGCAGCTAGTCAGACTCATCACATCAATTTTAGACCAGTGGTGTCCCAACTTTTTTCAAAGAGGGGCAGATTTGATGAAGTGAAGGGCCGTGGGGGCCAACCAAAGGGCCAACCAAAGTTGTTGACCTTTTGGGGGGAGTTGGAGTTGTTGAGCTTCTTTTAGGATTGAAGTTGTTAAAGTTTTTTTAAAGATTTTACCCCAGGAAATAAACTGCCACAGGGGCCAGATTAAACCGGCTGGCGGGCCAGATTAGGCCCCTGAAACGGACTTTGGACATGCCTGGTTTAGACAAACCTGCTCAGGTGCTTAGAAAGTTAAGGTAATTTGAATCTGTTTCAGTATTTTAACTTTAGTGTGTTTTGAAGTTGGGCGGTAATTTTTCCTTGATTTCCATCTTTTTGTAAACTGCTTTGCATATGCCCACTTTTGCCACCTAGCTCTCCTGCCACTGGCATCGTATCCCCAGGAAGGTGTTCCCACAAAATGACACAGCTCTCAGACCGGGAAAAACCCAGCTATTGTGTATTACTTTGTTCTTACCTAAGGAAATTGAATTAGCCCCAATTAATTTACTAGGAAGGGACGCGGGTGGCGCTGTGGGCTAAAGCCTCAGCGCCTAGGGCTTGCCGATCGAAAGGTCGGCGGTTCGAATCCCCGCGGCGGGGTGCGCTCCCGCTGCTCGGTCCCAGCGCCTGCCAACCTAGCAGTTCGAAAGCACCCCCGGGGGCAAGTAGATAAATAGGTACTGCTTACCAGCGGGAAGGTAAACGGCGTTCCGTGTGCGGCTCTGGCTCGCCAGAGCAGCGTTGTCACGCTGGCCACGTGACCCGGAAGTGTCTCCGGACAGCGCTGGCCCCCGGCCAATAGATGTGAGATGGGCGCACAAACCCCAGAGTCTGGCAAGACTGGCCCGTTCGGGCAGGGGTACCTTTACCTTTACCTTTAATTTACTAGGATATATTTCTGAGCAGATATGCTTAGCATGAGCTGGAAATGGTTTGCGTATATCTTGCTGAGAATATTCTGTTTCTTATGGGGCTCTCTGTTCTATTTCTCTCCTCGTGTAGCTCCATTCATTGCTTAGGAACAACCCACTCAATAACTCTGTTGGAAATGAAATTATGTTCAATGAACATGGGGAATTTGTAGCTGGATTTGATGTTACAAACATAGTCACTTTCCCAAACAATTCCTATGTCAGAATCAAAGTGGGAAGGCTGGATCCTCAGGCTGCTCCGGACAAAGCACTCACCATCAACGAGGAGGAACTTGAGTGGCACAGAGACTTGTCTCAGGTGCAGAGCATTGGCAGAGTATCTCGTATGAGATCATTGACATCCATCCATGGGCTGGCATCCGTTTAAAATAAATGGATACAAATTTTGTTTCATACAATCAATGACATTCATTGGCTTGGCATAATATTAGCACATACTTCCAGTTAATAAATAACAATGTATCTTGAATAAGGGTGGTAATTTGTTGGTTTGTTTTTGAACTCAGAGTAATTTTGTATTCTGTCCATCACCTTGTTGGTTTGTTTTTTTTAAATAGAAAAAGGCAGCCTACAATTATACACAAGCGCACAAACAAATATATAATGAGTGATATCATTACTAGAGAAATGCCACCCTAAGGAAGAAATTCATTGTGAAAACTCTTTAATTATTTAATAAAATGCAAGTGGTACCTGAGGTTACAGACTACACTAACCCAGAAATAGTACCTCGGGTTAAGAACTTTGCTTCAGGATGAGAACATAAATTGTGTGGCGGCAGCAGTGGGAGGCCCCATTAGCTAAAGTGGTACTTCAGGTTAAGAACAGTTTCAGGTTAAGAACGGACTTCCAGAACGAGTTAAGTTCTTAACCTGAGGTACCACTGTATACCTCAATTTCATTGAAAAGAACTGAAGTTTATATATACAGAATTATATATACAGAATAAAAACCATCATGCCGTCACCATCATCACTTCAGAAACCATTACAGAAAGCGTCCGAATAAAAGTTTTCAGTATGCATTTAAAGGGCAATATAGAAGCTGCATTCTGAATCTCCATTGGAAGAGTGTTCTACAAGGCTGGGCCAATGGCACTCAATTTCTTGTCAGTGTCAACTGAATCAATGTGGGGGACAACCAGTGACACTGTCAGGAATGAGCCAGCTCCTAGTGGATCGTTAGAGCCTGCGACAGAACAGAGAGGCTCATATTTGACTCCTTCGAGCATTGGAGCGCAGCCAAAGCTCTCAGGAAATTCAAACAGGAGCGAATAGAGACCTGGGTAACCTGTCAGAAAAGAAAGAGGCTGGAGCTAAGCCAATAAGTGTGGAGAATCGGCGAAGGGGTGGGCTGTTAGACAAGAGACGTAAGGTTCATGAGTTCAATATCTTCTGTCATCATAGGAAGGATTCTTCAAAAGGGTCATCTTGAGTAATGATGCCGAAGGCTTTGTTAGAGCCATCCGGAGCTATCTGTTTGTTTTTGCAATAAATCCTCCTTTTTAATTACCTATGCTTACTGTGTTATCAAGCTGAGAACCGGGACTTCTGAAAGACTCTGAGCTGGGATATATTTGTTCAGGAAGTCCCTAGACCTAGATTTTGAACCTGGCTTTGTAGCAAACAGGAAGCCACTGCAGAAGATTGGTGCTGGTCACTAAGAGACTGTAGATATTTTAGCCCATCTTATCTTGCTATTTCTAACCCCCCCCCCCATTTTGGTACTTTCTAGTTATTGAAAAAAATATAGTACAGGGTTTGCCATGGACAGAGATTTCTTTATCATGTTTTCCTCTTAATCCAATAGTAAGCATTGCCCACACTCTCTGCACTGTTTCTGTAGTCAAATATGTTAATCTTTAAAATTAACCAATCCTTCTTTATAAAATAAAAACAATTAATTCCATGGAAAATTATTCCTTTGCCAATGTATAGGTGCCTCCATTCTCCTTATGTAATGATAAATGCTATCCTGGGTACAGCAGAAAAAAGAAGGAGGGGATGAAATTTTGTTGCTACGACTGCTATCCATGCCCAGAGGAAATGATCTCAACACAGGAAGGTAGGAGACATGTTTAAATATTTCTAATGAAAAGTATAGACAGTTCTTGGAGGCGGATGCATGAGATTTAGCCTGTAGATTATTTTCAACAGTGTTTTTATGGATGGGAAGGAGATGGAAAAGTTGCTTCAGCAAAAAAACCCAACAGCATATTGTATGACCCTTTAATAATGTTTGAAACAATTGATCATTTGTGGAAATCTTGAAACTCTAACATAAAGAGGGTGGAAGGGGGGAAATCATAGATCTGCACAATAGAAAGCTGGATCACTTTGGCTGAATTAATGCAAAAGAGCCAGGCAAGGGGTCTAGTGAGCTTTTGGCGCTGCCTAAAGCGCTGACAAAGATGGGGAATAGTAATAGTTATATGTCTATATATATACTGTATGTTATATACTGTAAAAGGGAAGAGAAGGCTCGGGAAATCTCAACTGAAATCTACCCCTTTTCCCTATCTCCAAATAGCCTGCCACACCACAAGTCTTTCTTTACTCAGTAGGGTTAAAGAACCCTGACAAACCACATGTTTCTTATGCAGAATGAATTAGAATTAGAATTAATCCCTGGAAACAATTACCAAGACTGCAAATACTGATTTAGGTGGACTCATAGAAACTTGGTTCTGATTACTGATGTTATCATTCACACACACACACACACACACACCTTTTTCTTTCAGATTTGGATTACTGTACCAGATGCCCCGAAGATCACTTCCCTAATAATCGTAGAGATCACTGCATCCCCAAGATTCAAAGTTTTCTTTCTTTTGAAGATACTTTGGGCATTGCTTTGACTTCCCTGGCTCTTCTCTTTGCCCTGATCACAGCTCTGGTGCTGGCAATCTTCATTAAGCAGCGGGACACTCCCATCGTCAAAGCCAATAATCGGAGCCTCACCTACCTTCTCCTTGCCTCTCTCCTCCTCTGCTTCCTCTGCGCTTTGCTATTCATTGGGCAACCCAAGAAAATCACCTGCCTCCTCAGACAAACAGCTTTTGGCATCATCTTTTCGATTGCTGTCTCTTCCGTTTTGGCTAAGACTATTACAGTGGTTGTGGCTTTCATGGCCTCCAAGCCAGGAAACATTTTCCGGAAATGGGTGGGGAAAAGATTGGCACATTCTGTCGTATTGTGTTGCTCCCTCGTTCAAGTCGCCGTTTGTGCTCTTTGGCTGGGTTTTTCTCCCCCATTCCCAGATTTGGACAGTCACTCAGTGTATGGAGAAATCATAACTGAATGTAATGAAGGGTCAGTCACCATGTTCTACTGTGTCCTGGGTTATATGGGCTTTCTAGCTACTGTCAGCTTCATGGTGGCTTTCCTTGCTAGGAAGTTGCCTGACAGTTTCAATGAAGCCAAGTTCATCACTTTCAGCATGTTGGTCTTCTGCAGTGTGTGGCTGTCCTTTGTTCCAACTTACCTGAGCACCAAGGGGAAATACATGGTGGCCGTGGAGGTCTTCTCCATCCTGTCATCTGGGTCAGGTTTACTGAGCTGCATCTTTACTCCTAAATGCTACATTATTGTTTTTAGGCCTGATCTGAACAAAAAGGAACAGCTAATAAGGAGGAAACATTAACGTTTCAAATATTCAAATCATTTTCTTCATTTTAATTTGTTTTCTGTGAAAGTCAGCTTTCCTGTGCAATGTCTGATTTTGTACCGTCCTTTTGAAACATTTGAAGCATTCTTCTCACATACACAAAACAAACAGCCAGTGAAATTTATGTAGAATGAAACCTTCATATGCATTTTTGAGTAATGCCTTCCTCAGTATTGAATTTTGTTCCTGTTTGCTTGGTGAAGTATAGTAAATTGTAGAATTTGGAAGTAAAATGTTAAAAAGACTAATCCATAGTGTCCTTATTTCCCCATTCTTATTTTTTGTGTATATGTGAGTCTTTAACTACAAAATTGCACTTGTGGTTTAGAGCCACAACAGCCATTTCGTGTCATGCCAGCCCTCTATTGGAAGCCATTTTGTAACATGTGAAGCATACAATGGTTGTTATTTTGTAATTTGTTCTTATATACATTCTCAAAATCATAGTTCCTTGGCTCATAGCTTATAGCTCACATTCCATGTACTTTTATCAGTACAAAATCTACGAATAAAAGCCTAGAGGACTCCAGTGATCATATATCACTCGAAAATACATATTAATTTGATATGAGGAATTATCTTGTGATAACCAGTGGAAATTGAGGACAAGGAAGAGGGCAGGATGTGTGGGAAATGACACACCACCAAGGGTGCATTGCTGTTTGCCATAATGCCATTGGAGAGCAGGAGTTCAACTGTAACTTTGGCAAATCTAATAGAAATATCCCTGTATCCAGACCTTTTCTATCCTTGTGGTCACTATGGGTCACTTTCAAGTCACCACTCAGCTGAAGACCAACTAGAGAGCTGAGGGAGTTTGATTTGACATCTCACAAACATGTTTGAATCAGCAGGTAGTGATGCCACCCTGTAATTACCCAAATTACTGTATTTTATTCAGCTGGCCAACTCTGCAGGGACTTTTCAGTGGGGTGGTGGTGCAGAAAATAAGCATGCCTGAAAGGATTTTATATTACCCCACTGTAAAATTGCCAGCTACATGTAGGGGGATTGGAGAGAGGCAAGGCTTGAGATCTAACAGGTCAAGAGTCAGATTATTGTCTTGCAATTGATGTGAAGGGACATTCACCCTCTCGATGATAAATGCAAGGTAGATATGAGATACAGGTCCCTAAAAGTGTATTTTCGAAAGAGACCAGCAGCAGAGCTAATTTGTTCAATCCAAGTTAGCAATAATAACTATACCCTAGAGCATCAGAAAGAAATCTCAGTTCAGAGCTTCCTATGGCCATCAGGATGAGATTTGAGATGTTGTTCTTGCTGTTGCTACCACATACGGCTTGCAAAGTAGAAAATTTCAACTGCACTGGGAATGATCCAGTACATATTCCTCATGAATGGTACCAGTCAAGTGAAATCCACATTGGAGGAATAATGTCTCATATCTACTTCCTTTTAACTGATGTCGATTTCCTGAAACACCCTTTGGAGGAGGAGATTGGTGTCCAACTGTAAGAAATTATTTTTCCCACACACCATAAAAGTGAGCTTTGCTTTTATTTTGGTGTTTATATCCTTTTAGAATCACCAAAGGTTGGTTTATATTGAACAGTATCAATTGTTGTGACTGAGTGAATGTTCCTAAGGACCAGAAGACATTAACTAGATATTTCATTGTTCTAAAAACCCATTTGAATCATTAAAATATTTTGAGATGATTTCACTCAGCTGAGGTGATAGGCTTGCTTGCTGAGGCTTCCCATTTAAGCAAAGAAGCAGCATGTTTTTTTCCCCTTATTGGCTTGCTACTCTCTCTTTTTAAAATTTATACAAAACAGGTCAATGATCAACAATGTGCTGTTTTTTAAGAGATCTCCATTTTCCCCCACCTGGAAATATCTCAGTAAATATATGAAGTTAAAGAAGTGCTTTAAAAATCAGTCTGTAACTTTTGTTAACTTCTTCTATCAGTTTTTGTCTGGGCAAACATACATTGAATTGCCACAACCCTTCCCTTTACTGAAATTGCTGGTGGAGAAGAAGAGCATAGAGACTCTCCTCCCTGGAAGAGAGGGGAGTGGTTGTGGCCGGGAGCCTGAGCACCGCCCCTAGCAGGGGGCATTTGCCCCCTGCCTCCACCTCACCTGGCTGGCGCCCACGCCCCTCAGCAGGCATCCAGCCAGGTGCCTCAGAGGGGGCATGTTCAGCAGCCTTTTGCTGCGGCGCAAGTCTTGCCCCGGCCTCATTCTTCGCCGTCTCGTCGCGAGTCACCCACCCTCCACTCCCTTTAAGTTAGGGCTTAGGTCATTGGCCTTGCTATGGAGCTTAGGTTGGTCGCCCTGGTTGCCCGGGGGGCCTGGTAGGAGTTTTTCCATTTGGCATTAGGCTTTTTGGTTTTTTCGCCTACCTCGTAGCAATCGTCACAACATTTGCGGTATTGGTGGGTAGGTTAGGCATTGGAATAATGTGTTGTGGTGTGTCGAAGGGCTAGGTGTGGCCATCGCCTATGCCTTCAATTTTTAGGGGTATTCCGTTAAAGGAATCTGGGGGTCGTGTATTCCGTCCGATGCCTGCTTGGCGGGAGGCCATGGCACAACCCTCGGTGATAGCAGGGGTGAGCCTATAGTTGGATTAGCATCAACAGGCTCCACCTACTGGTGAAGAACCCACTTGTTTCGATCCAATGCCTAAGCCAATACCTTTTCACTGCTGTAATCAATAAAGTTGTGGCCTTTCTTTGCCCATTAACCTTATATCACATGTCCTTGTGTATTCATTTCACACTGCGGGGGTCGGGTCCTCGAACCACAACTGCTGATTGGCTGCAACAACTTGAGTTTATGGTGCTCTTCAGGACCACTTGAGTGTGAGGCTGATGTTTGTGTCAGCTTTCCAGGGCAGGTGCGCCCATGAGGCAAGGTGAGGTAACTTCCTCAGATGGCAGGATCCACAGTGGCAGAAGATCCTGTTGTAGATATTTATTCCCCACTTGTTCCTGGTGCAGATCTTCACTCATCCCTTCTTCCCTGGCAGGGAAGGTGTGTGTGCCATTTTATGGTTTGCCTCAGATGCCAAAATCTCTTGAGCCAGCTCTGTCACTACCAGTGCTGATTGGTTATTTATCAGGAGCTGGGATTGAGTAGGTGGAAGTAGTATTATAGCTCCCCACCCCCCGCAGGTGACAGCCTGCTCTGAACTGACCCTTTCTCAGGTGAAAGATGGCAGAAATGTATTGAATGGTCCAGCGACTGTGGGGCAATGAACCCATTAGAGCTTCAGGGATGTGGAGTTGGTCTTATATGTATATGCTTGGTAGCCATTCTTTGTAAGTTCTAATATTGTTCAGTATGTGTTGTTTATTTATGACTGCTTCGGTTACAAAGATAATGTATAAATATATAAATTTTAAAAATAAAAATAAATGTCCAGTAACACCTTAGAGACCAATTAAGTTTGTTCTTGGCATGAGCTTTCAGGTGCATGCACACTTCTTCAGATACACTGAAACAGAAGTCACCAGACCCTTATGTATGGTGAGAGGGTGGTGAGGGGTATTACTCAGAAGGGTGGTGGGAATGGGTGATTGGCTGAAGTACCACTGTACCTGTTTTGTTATTTTGCATATTTCTTGTAGGACTGATGTCCAAAAGGATTAAATCCCACCACATCTGTAGGTATGTTCCTGTAGTGGTGCAACCTCCCCTGCATTTAGGTGAAGTTCCTGGGTGTGTCAGCACCTGCTTCCCAGGTGTTAGGTACCATCTATGAAGTAGTTGCAAAGTGAGTTTCCTTCATTTGGCTGAGATGGCCTTAAAGGGTGGTTTAGACCACAGTTTAGATCATTTGGTAGGGTTTATTTCATAACCTATATCATGTTCCCATTGGTCTTTAATTGTGGTGAGGGATCTTGGAGTTATCTTTTGTATAGTGTGGATACCATCCCCTTGCTGTGTTCCTCTGTTGTCAGGAGAGGTTTTTCAAAGGTTGTCAGAGGCCTAATGGCTGCTGCTATGATTGGTGAATTATTTAAGAAGCCGTGTAGTAGTTGTTGTTGGGTCAGCTAGGGTATTTGAGTGTCTGCTAGTTTGTCTTGTATTTCTTGTGTTGATATGGGTTTTTCATTTTTGTAGAAGACTGTTAGGCAGTGTAAGCCTTTGGCTTGCCATATTTTTGTTTGGAAGCTTTGGGCTACATGGTGGAATAGTGGGTAATTTTTTTAAAAAAACAAAACACTTCAAGATCGTCAGAGGGTAAGTGTTCTATTAAAATAAATAATAAAGAAAGCAATCCAGTAAAAGTGAGCCAATGTCAATTTCATTTTCTGTCCAACAAAATGTATTTACCACAACCATCTTCTGGGAATTGTAGCTTTTCCTTTTCACTGGACAGCTAAATTATCTTAAAACCAGAGTGGAACCCTATTTTAATGTACTGTTGATTTTTCTCCTAAGAAAAGCTTGTAAATCTGTTTCCAGGATGGTGCCAAAATTCTACCAGCACATCCTGGCCTTGGCATTTGCTGTACATGAGATCAACGAGAATTCCAACATCTTGTCCAATGTCACTCTTGGGTTCCACATCTATGATAGCTACTATGATGCAAGGATGACCTACCGCACCACACTGGATCTTATTTTCAAATTCCATCAGTTTTTCCCTAACTACAAATGTGACACCCAGACACATCTAATGGGCATCATTGGTGGACTTAGATCTGATACATCCTCACAGATGGCAGATATTTTAGGACTTTACAAGATTCCACAGGTAGGATCAATGTGTTGCATTCATAGGGGATAATAAAATCTTCTTCTTTTCCTGGAAGGGGTCTAAGGGCACACCCATACTTTTGTTTGTGCCTCAATTTCTTGGCAGAGGACTGTGACTTCCAGGAACAGATCCAATTAAATGATATCGTCCAGGTTTTAGATCTGGTGTTGGGATGGATATTGTCTTGCTTCTTTGGACCAATAGTTTGCTGTGGAAAAGAGGCAGAGGGAAAATACAACCTGGCTCATTCTTCAGAATGCTATCACAGTTAAAATCTGTTTCTTTCTTTGTTCTAGTTTTCATATGGCTCATTTCAACCAGCAATGAATGATCAAGTCGCTTTCCCTTCCTTTTACCGCATGGTCCCCAATGAAGCCCTCCAGTACCAAGGAATTGTTGAGCTACTAGTGCATTTTAGATGGAAATGGGTTGGGCTGATGACTTTTGATGATGCTGGTGGAGAACATTTCTTGCAGGTCATGGAAGCAATCCTTTCCAAGAACGGAATCTGTTCAGCCTTCACAAATAAAGTTCCAATTTATATGAGAATATTGGAAATGGGTGAAATGAATAAATACATTATGAAGAGCGTGCCAGTTTTCAAGAACAGCAAAGCCAATGTGATTGTTCTATATGGAGAAACTGCAAATATTAGATGGTTGGCAGCCATTATCTTGGGGGTAAAGAAGTCTCTAGCAGCTGAGTCTCAGTACAATGAGACTGCATCTTTTGGGAAAGTATGGATTACAACAGCCCAGATTGATTTTGCACTCTTTATATTACAAAAAACCTGGGATATCCAAATGTTCCATGGTGCTATTTCCTTCACGATTCCTTCAAATGAGGTTCAGGGATTCCAAAAATATATTCAAACTTTAAAACCTACTCAAGCCAAAGGAGATGGTTTTATCAAAGATTTCTGGGAACAAGCATTTGACTGCTTTGTTCCAAGTTCTGATGGCTTCACGGATATTGATGGAGCATGTAGTGGTGAGGAGAAGCTGGAGAGCCTTCCTGGACAATTTTTTCAATTAAGCATGACAGGTCACAGCTACAGTATCTATAATGCTGTCTATGCTGTGGCACATGCTTTACGGATCATGCGTTCATACAGATTAAATTACAGACAAATGGAAAATGGAGGCAAGCTGCATCCTTGGAAAGTGGAACCCTGGAAGGTAATGCCTCTGAAATCCATTCAGAAGATGTGTCTAAACCCTTGGTCCCGCTCATCAATTTCAATCCTCCCTAGAAATATTTAGAGTAGGTTTTTGTTTTCTATTTTCAGGGAGAGTGGAGTTTTGGGGGAGGGTGATGGAAGATTTTGCCACTTTTGGTGAAGTGACATGGGTTCACATGTTGCACCTCACACTTGGTACCATAAGTGAGATGCTGTCCCTTACCATAACCCTTTAACTGAAAAACAGTTGCATACATATAACTGATTGGTGGAACAATGTGGTATGAAATACAGAATAGAACACTTTTTATCATGAAAGTTATGTACAACATAGACCCAAACAGCATCAAAAACCTGCTGTGATGGGTTAATGTCTGTATCCATTCATTCCTGGAAGGAACCCAATGTAGACTTCCAGTTTCAAGTTTGACTGCAGCCAGCAGCAGAGTTAGCAGCTCCTTCTAAACAACGGTGAAATTTAGATCACTTTTAACAGCCAAGTGCAGGACTATAGACCGGCTTGTTATTGAAGAAATATTCATGAATATAGTCAATGTTGTTCATTTTTCACACTCCCACCACACTTGAATTAAAGTGTCCTTGTGACTGCAAGCTCTCGTACAGTGGCGGGGTGTCCAGAGTAATGTTTTTGAAAATAGTTGACGTCTTGGTATTTTCTCATGCCAGTGTGGTGTAGTGGTTAAGAGCGGTGGACTTGAAATCTGGGGAACCGGGTTCGCGTCTCCGCTCCTCCACATGCAGCTGCTGGGTGACCTTGGGCCAGCCCCACTTCTCTGATGTCTCTCAGCCCCACTCACCTCACAGAGTGTTTGTTGTGGGGGAGGAAGGGAAAGGAGATTGTTAGCTGCTTTGAGACTCCTTAAAGGGAGTGAAAGGCAGGATATCAAATCCAAACTCCTCCTCTTCTTCTTCTTCTCAGTTCTTTTTCTCTCCCTATCCAGAGTCATTCATTGTTTAAAGACATTCTGTTCAACAACACTGCTGGTGATGAAATTATGTTTAATGAACACAGAGAAATAGTAGCTGGATTTGACATTACCAGCTTGGTCACTTTCCCAAATAACTCTTATGTCAAAGTCAAAGTGGGAAGGCTGGATCCTCAGGCTGCCCCTGGTGAAGTGCTCACTATTAATGAAGAGAGACTTGAATGGCACAGAGAATTGTCTCAGGTGTGGAAAATTCTCACTTTATGATAACTTTCATAGTAACTGGATGGCTGAGGCGGCATCAGATTTCCTCCTACATTGTGGTGGAGTAGACCCACCCCCACCTTAAGACTTGGTACAGCATTCCTTACACTGAATTTGCCATTTGTGCAATCACAGATGTTAATATTTCATTTCATCAGCCCTTTGTTTATCGCTTATTATTTGGAAGAGAAAGGAAATCCAAACAATTAATGCTAAATCCTTCCTTTGTTCAAGAATAGGTACCTCCATTCTCTTTATGTAATGGTCAGTGCTACCCTGGGTACAGCAGGAAAAAAAAGGAGGGAAAGAAATTTTGTTGCTATGACTGTTCTCCATGTCCAGAAGATATGATTTCGAACCAGGAGGGTAGGAGAAATATTTCTAAGAAATACGTTTGTCATGAAAAGTATGGATAGTAGTAGAACATATATGTGTAAACAATCATCATTTTTGAGTTCTTCAGATTTAGCTGCTGCCACTTGCAGAATATTCTCGTTTGTGGTTAGAGTAATAACGTCTAATTTGGGAGGGAGTAAACAATAGCCTGGAGCATGCAAGAACATTCATTATTATTTAGAAATTGTCAACAAGATAGATTTTATTTATTTCTCTGTACAATTCTTTCAATGGGTTGCATAGCTGTAGAGTATTTATCTTTAACAATCCTTGACCCTGTTTTATGTTTTGTACTCAATTAAATAATTTATTTATTTTTATTTCCACCTTCAAAAAATTGATTACAAAATTACACACACAAACCCCCAAGCTCAACAATAATAATATAACTACCTGCAAAGAAACTTAACAGGTAAACACAGTGAGCTTCCGAATCTTCGCACCATGCATAATCCAAACACTCTAGTGTCCTCCTTCCCATGTCTTTTTTTTCTTTGAAGTTAAAAGCTGCAATTGTAACATTCCTCAAAAAGGAGTTGTTCCAACCCTCTGATCATTTTACATGCCCCTTTCAGAAACTTTTCCAGCACCACATTAGTATTCCAAGAGTGGTCACTCTATAGATTTATATAATGACACTAACTGGTTTCCCCCCAATAATTTCCCTAACACTCCTTAACACACAGCTGCCACATACTAGGTTAGATTCTTCATCAAGCTATCCTCCACAATTTAAAGATCTCACTACTAGTCAATAACCACCAGATCAGACTGAATTTCTGAATATGTGAAATTAGGATTTTTGCTGCAGTTTACACCTGCTAATGCTGAATTTCATTTGCCATTTTGATGTCCATTCACCCAAAAGATTTATTTTCTCACTTCAGTGCTGGATAAAGGTCACTGGTGGACAATGCAGAAGATTTAAACACTGGATTTAGGTGGATTTTTAGAAAAGTGGCTCTTATAAGAGAGAACAATTATGGACATTGTCAGAGCTGCCACCCAGTCCCAGCTCACATAGGACCAAGTCCGCCAGCGTTCACTTTATAAGAGTCTTTATTAAGTTACAGGTTTCATTTCCGAACTGCAGCGTGCAGCTCTACACCTTCTGCCCTAGGTCGGCGAAGACCCGTCTGAGTCCCCGCCTCTTGCACACCAGCTTAATACCCTAGCCTTGCTCCACCTCCTTCGCCTCTCCCTACGTCTCTGGGTCCTTCTGCCCCCCTGGGCCTCCTCCCTTCTACTCTCCTCTGACGCTGACCCCCCTGATCCTTCTGCCTCCTTGCGGCGGGCTTTGGGACCTGGCTCACTCTCCGGGCTGCTTACTGCTCCAGCTTCCGCTGCATTTGAACTTGGCGCGCGCGCCCAACTCTCTACTTTCCTCTTAACCGTTGCCTCGCTCTCTGAGGAGGGCGTGACCACCCCTGACTCGTGCCCTCCCTCCTGCTGACAGCCTCCGGAACCCGATGCCTGGCTACCTTCCTCCCTGCTGCTCTCAGTCTTGAGCGTGGGTCCCGACTTCCAGCTGCTGCCGCCCTCAGTTATGAGCGTGGGTCCCGACTTCCAGCTGCTACTCTCTGAATCTCCTCTGTTCCCTTCCTCCTGGGGTGTCCCCCCGGATCCCCCCCTTGCTCTGCTCACTGGAGCTCCCTTTTGGGAGTCCTCTGACTCACTGCTTAGGCTTGGAGATCTCGGGTCGTCATCATCACTCATTTTCCCTTCGGATTCCTCCCCCTCGCTCTCTGCTTCCTCCCTTCTCTGCGTCTCTGCTCCTGAACCCCTGACATCCATCCCCCCCTCGAAGCCCCCCCTTCCCCCCTCCCCGCTTTCAGGTGTGGGTGCTGGGTGCTCCATCATCACGGGAGGGAATGCCGGATACAGTTCGCTCCCCGTGGTTGGCCGCCAACTGAAGACCTCCGAGTCTTCCTCCTCGCGGTCGCCGACGTTGACCTGTTCCGCTTCCATCTCTGTACCGCCGTGCTCGAACCCAAGGTCCTCCCCGAACACGTCCATGTCAGTCTCTGCGTCGGTCGCTCGCCCTGGCATCTCCAGCCACTTCCGGCGCCATTGCTCCTCCGGTCGATCGTCCCACCAATACGAGGTGTCTGACGCCGAACCCGCCGGCGATCCTTCTGGGGAACGGGTGCTCAGTGCGGGTTCCCCGTCCGAGTCGAATCCATGGAACGTGCTGGAAGAAAGTGTGGGCGTGAACAGCCAGTCGTCGAAGAAGCTCGCTGGCATGGGTCTGTGTGGGAAAAGGGCATGAAACTCGTCCTTGAGCAGGGGTTCCTCCAAAGCGTAGTCTGGCACCCAGCTATTGGCGCTGGCCCGGGTGCCCTCTCTGGCTAGGAGGTATTCGACTCCCTCTTCCCCCCATCTGGAGTCCAAAATCTCTGTGACCTCGTTGATGGGGTCTTGCTGCGTCACCCCTCGCGTCTCCGTCCGCTCCCGGAACGGACTCGGTGCCGTCCCTGGCTCCTGGAATCTGTGAGGTGCCTTGTAGGGAGTGAGCACCGACCTGTGGAACACCGGATGCATTCTGGAACCCTCCGGCAGCACCAGTCGGAAGGCTACCGGGTTGATCTGTGCTTCGACTTGGTACGGACCAATTTGCTTGTGCCCCAACTTCTTCTTGGCTAGTGACCTGGTCGGCACTGCGTGGGCTGCCAACCAGACCCAGTCTCCCACTTGGATCTCTTCGCCAACCCGCCTGTGCTTGTCAGCTTGCACCTTGTAGGCGTGCTTAGCTAGCTCCAGCTGCCGTCTGAGTTGATCGTGTACCGCCTGCAACTCTGACGCGAACGCGTCCGCCGTCTGTGGTTCTCCGTCCCCCACTCTCTCCCGTCCCGGGAAGGTTCTGGGATTCCTCCCATTGTTGGCGAAGAACGGCGTCACCCCTGTGGACACGTGCTTCGTGTTGTTGTAAGCGAACTCGGCGAGCGGCAGGTAATCCACCCAGGTCGCAGGTTGTTGATTGGCATAGCATCTCAGGTACTGCTGCATGATGGCATTGACCCTCTCTGCTTGCCCGTTGGTCTGCGGGTGTCTTGCTGATGCCAGATCGACCTTGACATTTAGAAAACTCATCAGCTTCTGCCAGAAATTCGAGACGAACTAGCGCCCGCGGTCGGACAGGATAGACCGCGGCAGACCATGCACTTTGAACACGTGATCTATGAACAGTCTGGCGGTTTGTTCCGCCGTGGCCACCTTCGCACACGGAATGAAATGTGCCATCTTGGTGAACAAGTCCACCACCACTAGTACAGCTGTCTTGCCTCTCGAGCTGGGTAGATCCGTAACAAAGTCCAGGGCCACTCTCTCCCACGGTTCAAACGGCGTTTGCAGCGGTTCCAGCAGTCCCGCCGGTGGTTTGTGCACCGGTTTGGCCCTCTGGCAGGTGTCGCACCTCGCAACGTAGTCCGCGACTTCCCCTCTCAGTCTGGGCCACCAAAAGTCCCTTGCGACTAATTCCACCGTTTTTTCCGTGCCAAAGTGCCCGGCCGTGGGTGCGTCGTGCAGCTGCTGCAGTACCCTGGCGCGAAGTTCGTCTCCCGGCACGTAGATGGCCCCTTTACGTAAGAGCAAGCCGTCTCGTATCTGGAACTCGTCGCCCTTTGCCGTGCCCTTGTGCACCTCTGCCATCTTCGCCCGCGCGAAGGAGTCGTCCTGCAACGCCCGCCGCACCGCATCCAGGTCTACTGTGGCTGAAGCGCACGCCCACGCTGTTGGCGCGAAGATGTGCATGGCTGCCGCTGGCGTCGCCTCTTCGAGGTATTGCGGTTTGCGGGACAGTGCATCCGCCATGACGTTGGTGTCGCCTGGGACGTACTCTATTCGGAAATTGAAGTCAGCAAAGAACTCCGCCCAACGTATCTGCCTCTGGTTCAGGAACTGAGCCGTGCGCCAGTGCTCCAGATTCTTGTGATCCGTGCAGACCTGCACCGTGTGCTTGGCGCCGATCAGGAAGTGCCTCCACGCCTTGAAAGCTGCATGAATGGCCAGCAACTCCCTGTCCCAGATGGTGTAGTTCTGCTCCGACTTGCTGAGCTTTCTGGAGTAGAACGCTCCCGGCCTCCAGACCCCCTGTGGGTCCCTTTGCAGCAGGACAGCTCCCACAGCTCTATCGGACGCGTCTGTCTCTACCCGCATCGGTTTGCTGGGGTCGATATGCAGCAGTTGCTCTTCCGACGCGAAGAGACGCTTGAGTGCCTGAAAGGACTGCTCCGCCTGCTCCGTCCAGATGAATTTCTTTTTCTTGGAGCTTAGCGTGTCCGTAATGGCCGCCGTCTGCATCGCGAACCCCTTGATAAACTTGCGATAGAAGTTGGCGAAGCCGACAAACCGCTGGACCTCCTTCCGATTGCGCGGGCTCTTCCAATCCAACACCGCACGAACCTTGGCGCTGTCCATGGCTAGCCCCTTGTCCGACAACTTGTAACCCAAGAAATCCACCTCCGTCGTGTCGAACTGGCACTTCTCCAGTTTGGCGTACAGTCTATGCTGCTGCAGCCTCTTCAGCACCTCCCGAACATCTTGGTCATGGGCTTGCTGCGAGTCGGAGAATATCAGGATGTCATCCAGAAAGCAGACGCACTTCTTGTAAAGGAGTCCCGCCAACACATGATGCATGAAAGCTTGGAAACAGTGAGAACCGTTTTGCAATCCAAACGGCATCACTCTGTATTCGTAGGTGCCCAGAGGCGTGAACATGGCTGTCTTCCACTCATCGCCCTCCCTCATGCGGATGAGATTGTACGCACCTCGCAGGTCCAACTTGGTGAACACGCGGCCCTTGCGCACCGTCGCTAGCAGGTCGTCAATCCTGGGCATGGGGAAATCAGAAGGCTTGGTCATCTTGTTTAAGAGGCGAAAATCCACCACCAGTCTTTTCTGGGGCGTGTCCTTCTTCTTCACGAAGAAAACAGGACTGCCCCCTACTGCCCTGGACTCCCGGATGAAACCGCGCTGCAAATTGTGATCTATGAACTGTTTGAGTTCCTGTAATTCGTCCTCAGACATGGAATACAGCTTCCCTTTCGGCAGCGTCGCCCCTGGTAGGAGGTCAATCTTGCAGTCATATTGCCTGTGCGGTGGTAGCTTGTCAGCCTCTTTCTCGCAGAAGACCTCCAGAAAGTCTGCGTATTTGTGGGGGACTGCTTGCAACGTTCCCAACTGCAGTTGTGATTCCTCCTCCTCTCCCTCCTGTCTGGGCAGGATGCAGTGTTCTGCGCAATAAGAGGAGCCGAAGATCAGCTGTCTCTGGTACCAAGCCAGTGTCGGACTGTGCCTGTCCAGCCAACTCATGCCCAACACAATGGGCGTGTCCGACAGTTGGGTGACATTAAAACTGATGACTTCCCTGTGGTTGCCAAGGCGCATCACCATCGGTGGCGTTTGCTTCACCACCTGCCCCCCTAGCAACTCTCTGCCATCCACTGTGACGACTTGCAGGGGCAGAGTGGCAGGCAGTAGCTGTATAGCGTGCTGCTCCACAAAATCCTGCGCTATAAAGTCTGCGTTGCTTCCAGAATCCACAGAAAGCGGCACTTCGATAGTGACGCCATCGGGTAGCTGGAGAGATGCTGTGAGCTGCACTACTGGTTTGGGTGGGAGGGGGTCCGTGGGTTGCAAGATCGCTGGGGACTGCTTCACTGATGCGTCTGGCTGGGCCCCAGTGCCTCTGTCTCCAGCCAGACATCGTCGTTTCCCTGCTGTGGTTCTCCTTGCTGCGTTGCTGCAGTCACCATTGCTGAGGCTGCAGTGTGCTTGTGGAGCCTCCGGGGACACTCTTTCGCCAAATGGCCTGGATCCTCGCAGATGTAACACTTCCTGTTCCCTCTAGGAGGCTTCGCTTTCACTGCTGTCGGTGCTTGGGCTCTGGCTGCTGACTGAGCCCTTGCACCTCCAACCTCCATCGGTTCCCCTCCCCCTCCAGGCGGAGGTGTGGATTGCGCACGCGCTGCTTCTCTTGGAATGAAAGAGAAACTTCTCGCTGCTTCGCGCCCTCCACGTCCTTCATCTCTGCACCATGGACGTTCTTCCAGCCTCACCCCCACAGTCAGCGCCCTTTGGACCACCTCCTGCGTGCTTCGGGGCCTCTCCCCCCTTGCAATCTCATCCTTGACCGCAGAGCTTAGACCCTCCCAGAACAGGTCTCTGACAGGGGGCGAATCCCGGTCCCACTCTAAGGCACTGACCAGCGCAAAAAAGCGGGCGTGGTACTGCCGGACGCTTGCCCTCCCTTGTTTTAGTCCATGAATCTCCCTTCGGGCAAGATCCACATCAATAGTAGACAAAAAACACGCATCCATCGCTTTGATAAAGGCATCTGCATTCTGAAGCGCCGGATCTTTATCCCTCCACAAATTGCGTAGCCACGCTTTAGCATCCCCATGCAAATGGGATAGTATGAACCCCACTTTCTCTTCCTCATCTCTAAAGTCTTTTGCCAGCAGTTGCAGTGCGCACATTACGTCTGCTCGAAAATTGGGGTACTGTTGTAAATTCCCATCGAAGTGAGCCACAAGCCCTCCTGCTCTCCGTGCCAACCCAACCCCCTCCGGTCTGGGTCCTGGCTGCCCGTGTTTAACCCATGCTTCAAACCTGGCGTGGAGATCTCTGTAGGCGGCTGCCGCATCCTCCTCCCTCTTCTTGGATGCCAGTACCTCCGCGTTCAATTGGGTAACTGCCTGTTGCAGCGCTGCAACTGTCTCTGCTTCCGTCATCTCTGCTAACCGTCGTGAGCTTGCTCCCAAACACCGATCCCCTCCTCCAGCTGCCTCTCTCTCCGCTGCGAGATATCAGGTGTCCGAAGCTTTTGTGAGACGGGTCTTACTGTCAGAGCTGCCACCCAGTCCCAGCTCACATAGGACCAAGTCCGCCAGCGTTCACTTTATAAGAGTCTTTATTAAGTTACAGGTTTCATTTCCGAACTGCAGCGTGCAGCTCTACACCTTCTGCCCTAGGTCGGCGAAGACCCGTCTGAGTCCCCGCCTCTTGCACACCAGCTTAATACCCTAGCCTTGCTCCACCTCCTTCGCCTCTCCCTACGTCTCTGGGTCCTTCTGCCCCCCTGGGCCTCCTCCCTTCTACTCTCCTCTGACGCTGACCCCCCTGATCCTTCTGCCTCCTTGCGGCGGGCTTTGGGACCTGGCTCACTCTCCGGGCTGCTTACTGCTCCAGCTTCCGCTGCATTTGAACTTGGCGCGCGCGCCCAACTCTCTACTTTCCTCTTAACCGTTGCCTCGCTCTCTGAGGAGGGCGTGACCACCCCTGACTCGTGCCCTCCCTCCTGCTGACAGCCTCCGGAACCCGATGCCTGGCTACCTTCCTCCCTGCTGCTCTCAGTCTTGAGCGTGGGTCCCGACTTCCAGCTGCTGCCGCCCTCAGTTATGAGCGTGGGTCCCGACTTCCAGCTGCTACTCTCTGAATCTCCTCTGTTCCCTTCCTCCTGGGGTGTCCCCCCGGATCCCCCCCTTGCTCTGCTCACTGGAGCTCCCTTTTGGGAGTCCTCTGACTCACTGCTTAGGCTTGGAGATCTCGGGTCGTCATCATCACTCATTTTCCCTTCGGATTCCTCCCCCTCGCTCTCTGCTTCCTCCCTTCTCTGCGTCTCTGCTCCTGAACCCCTGACAGACATCTTTACCGTATGCATATTATATTTCTCTTACAGACCTGGATTACTGTATCAGATGCCCTGAAGATCACTTCCCTAATAATCGTAGAGATCACTGCATCCCCAAGATTCAAAGTTTTCTTTCTTTTGAAGATACTTTGGGCATTGCTTTGACTTCTCTGGCTCTTCTCTTTGCCCTGATCACAGCTCTGGTGCTGGCAGTCTTCATCAAGCAGCGGGACACTCCCATCGTCAAAGCCAACAATCGGAGCCTCACCTACCTTCTCCTTGCCTCTCTCCTCCTCTGCTTCCTCTGCGCTTTGCTATTCATCGGACGACCCAAGAAAATCACCTGCCTCCTCAGACAAACAGCTTTTGGCATCATCTTTTCGATTGCTGTCTCTTCCGTTTTGGCTAAGACTATTACAGTGGTTGTGGCTTTCATGGCCTCCAAGCCAGGAAACATTTTCCGGAAATGGGTGGGGAAAAGATTGGCACATTCTGTCGTATTGTGTTGCTCCCTCGTTCAAGTCGCCGTTTGTGCTCTTTGGCTGGGTTTTTCTCCCCCATTCCCAGATTTGGACAGTCACTCAGTGTATGGAGAAATCATAACTGAATGTAATGAAGGGTCAGTCACCATGTTCTACTGTGTCCTGGGTTATATGGGCTTTCTAGCCACTGTCAGCTTCACGGTGGCTTTCCTTGCTAGGAAGCTGCCAGACAGTTTCAATGAAGCCAAGTTCATCACTTTCAGCATGTTGGTCTTCTGCAGTGTGTGGCTGTCCTTTGTTCCAACTTACCTGAGCACCAAGGGGAAATACATGGTGGCCGTGGAGGTCTTCTCCATCCTGTCATCTGGGTCAGGTTTACTGAGCTGCATCTTTGCTCCTAAATGCTACATTATTGTTTTTAGGCCTGATCTGAACAAAAAGGAGCAGCTAATACGGAGGAAACATTAACGTTTCAAATATTCAACCTATTTCCTTCATTTCTATTTTTGTTTCCTCTAAAATATCAGATAAATTCATATGTGGCTTTATACAAAGCATGATTCTGTGCTATCCTGTTGAAACCTTTGATCTACTCTCCTCACATGCATCAAAGAAAGAAAGAGTTGAAATGGCAATTTAAAATGTTTACCATGACACAAAATTTTCCTTGCAACAAAACACTTGTAGGGTGGAGTTTATTGTACCTTTATTGAGATTATTAAGTGGTGTACAATATATATAAAAAACCCTATATCACTGGGGAAAATTTATAACTAATAATAAAACTGCATATAAAAACAGATCTGTAATTGTATCCTTTTTCATGTGATCTATGCTCAACACCTCATGACAGAGCTAGCTGGATAGATTCTCACTTAATCATTAGACTTCCAGAGTTCAACTCTGTGCTCGGTTTGTAGGGCATGAGACTTATAACCTCAGGGTCATGGGTGCAACCCCACTTTGGGCATAAGATTCCTGCATTGCGGTGGTTGGACTAGCTGATCCTCATGGTCTTTTCCAACTCTATGATTCTGTGGGAACAAGAATTCCTACAGATGAGACAGGCTTTCATCTTATGGATCAGGGAAAGCCTGCACAAAATCACAGGGTTGTTGTTGCTGTTGCTGCTGCATGTTTTTTACAAGATTTCAGTACATTCTCATACCCCCAAACACCCTAACAGAGACATATAGAAGAGGAGGAGGAGGAGGAGTAGTTTGGATTTGATATCCTGCTTTATCACTACCCTAAGGTGTCTCAAAGCAGCTAACATTCTTCTTTCCCTTCCTCCCCCACAACAAACACTTTCCTTCATGTGTGGTGGGAGTGTGAAAAATGAACAACTTATTGACTATATTCATGAATAGAGCATATAGACAATATAAGGACAGAAAAACCTTATAACTATTAAAATAGAGTAGTTTTTTGCTGCTCATAGATCTGCATTGCTGTGCTACGGAGACATGACTGAAAGCTTAGTGTGATAGGAGCCTAAGGTTTTAAGACTGACACTGGTCTGGCCTAGGCTGTGTTGATGTAGAGATTAAAATAAAAGCCAACAGCAAAACAACAAGTATGGTTGACTAGGAAGTTGAAGTTCAGTTTTATCAGGGTATAATTTTACTCTTGAAGAATCACATTGCTGTACAGATTGATACTCAGGTGACCTCCCAGGAATCAAAAGGTTTGTGTCTCTTTTGTGGGAAATATATACTTGTGTAGCAAGGCATCCCCTCCACACTCTTCTGTCCTCCCCAATTCTAAGAATAAGAGACATGACAACCAATATTTTTGTGAAATCAGACTGCAATTTTATTGACAACAGATGTAAGATGTTTGCCCTAAGCAGGAAGGGCTGGAGAGATGGAAAGTTCCTGGGCTTATTCCAACCTCTCTCTCTTTCGTGCCTCCCTCCACCTCAGTCAACTCCTCCACATCTTCTGCTCCCAGGCTTCCCCCTCCCTCTGGGGAACTTGAGACCTCTCGTTCATCCCTGACACTCCATGCACACCATTCAGGTTCATGCCCCAGGTAAGTCGTTTTGGTGCTGCTAACACAGTGGTTTGATTTCACCTCTGGATGCACTCCCTATTGTCTCTCAAACAGATGGATGCCAACCAACCTTTATCCCACCCTGTCATCAACGGATGAAAGGTGGACTAAGTCACCAAATTAAGAAAGAAAGAAAGAAAGAAAGAAAGAAAGAAAGAAAGAAAACTTAGCTCCCAGTGCAATTAAAATTAATCATGATTTTCAATGGAAATAACTGAATCAACAATAAAATCCCATTTACTACAAGGGAATGCACCATTTCAACCTATGTTTAATAGGAAGTAAATTACTTTGAGTTCAACATGATTCCCCTACAGGTGTGATTAGGTTTACATTGAAAATAGACTTGAATCGTAAATTTGATTCAAAGAGCTGGCTTGAGACTATTTGGGCTTAAAATTCTTTACTTTTTTCCTCATGAGCTGTTCTTTGTTGTTCAGTTCTGGTCTCATCAAAATGATGTAACATTTTGGGGAAAAGATGCAACCCAGTAGCCCCAAGCTGGAGGCTAAGATAGAGAAGATCTCCACAGCCACCATGTACTTCCCCTTGGTGCTCAGGTAGGTTGGAATAAAAGACAACCAAACACTGCAGAAGACCATCATGCTGAAGGTGATGAACTTGGCTTCATTGAAGCTGTCAGGCAACTTCCTGGCTAGGAAGGCCACAGCAAAGCTGACAATGGCCAGGAAGCCCATAAAGCCCAGGACTGAGTAGAACATGATAGTGGAACCTTCATTACACTCCAGTATAATTTCTTTAGTCATGGAGTGCATGTCCATATCTGGGAATGGAGGAGAAGTTACCAGCCACACTGTGCAAATGGTGGCTTGAATAAAGGAGAAGCATAGAACAATGGAGCTGGCCAGATCTTTCCCCATCCATGTCCTCATATTGGATCCTGGCTTGGTGGCCATGAAAGCGAGAATCACAATGGCAGTTTTGGCCAAGATGCAAGAAATTGACACTGAGAAGATGATGCCAAATGCAGCTTGTCTAAGGAGGCATGTCAGCTTTCCAGGTTGGCCAATAAATAGCAAAGCACAAAGGAAAGAGAGAATGAGGGAGATGAGGAGAGTGTAGGTGAGGTTCCTGTTGTTGGCTTTGACGATGGGAGTGTTTCGGTGCTTAACAAAGATCCAAAGCACCCAAACTGTGGAGAAAGAAAAAATGAGGGAAGAAATGGCGACGCTGTTGCCTAAAGGTTCTTCATAGGACAAGAAAGTTATATATTTTGGAATGCAAAAAGTTTTGTTATTATTTGGATAATGATCTTCTTGACACTGAAAGCAGACGTCCATGTCTGAAAAAGAAAAGTAAAACAAAGCCAGTGAATGTTCTTCTGTCTCTTCAGGCCTAGCATACAAATGATGATATTTGTTTCATGATTAGAGTCGATTTCCTAACATGCAATGTCTCCTTACAGATGTAGTTATGGGCTTAAAATATGTAGGGGACTGGTCATGAAGGCACCGGTCCCATCTCCCATATCCCTGTGCATGTTGACCATGCCCATTCACCGTTACATCATATATTGAAGCAGCAAAGGGGTATTCCAGGGGCATTTGACTCAATGTGCTTCAGTGGCATAGCAGGGGTTGCCAGCACCCGGGGCAGCATGGAGGGGGTGGGAGGGAAATGAAGTACACCTGCACATTCAACTACCTTGGGCTTTTGAACACCTGTAATGTGTATGTTTATAGATAGACTGTAGATATAATTCCTAAACACAAAAAGGATCTCCCCAAAAATAATTAAACCACCAGGAAGACCCAAATATGTAAAATGTATATTCTCCTTGCCGTAACACTATAGCATACATAAATAGATAACCAAAAATAAGTCCACTTTGACTTTAGACCTTAAAAAGTCTGCATGCAGTTTAAAAAGATTCTTACCAGCACATCCAGACATTGTTATATGCAAGCATCATTATATACTCTTTATAGTCACCACATACACAAACACACACAGAGAGAGACGGCTGATATTAGCATTTTGGTCAACTTTACTACACACACAAATAATTCCCAAAGTATGGGTATCCATTTTTGTGTGTCATCCCTGGCCATTCTGAAACAACCATATTTTCTGTATGGCCTCTAATAATTTTCCCACTTTGAATGAATTTTTAGACCTGAGTGAAATGAATTTCTAATACAACTGTATGCCCAAATATTTGACATATTCCATGAAAACCACCCATTTCTTACCTATCTGGTTTGATACCTTTCCTTCTGGACATGGAAGACAATCATAGCAACAAGGTGGCTTTCCCTCTTTCTTCTTTCTACTGTAACCCAAAGAGCATTTGTCATTGCATAGAGAAAGAGGTTGAGCCTGTTGGTAAATGAAAGAGGGGCTTGTTTTAACAGTTACGGGAAAATAGTGTTCTGAAAGCTTTGCAATATTTTCTTAAGAAATGGGCAGCTGAAGAAGAAGGGGTTGCCATTCATTTGTGCCTACCAATGTATTTTGTGAAAAATTAGTCTAGTGGCTGCTGGCTGGACAGAGTTTCGAAAGCTACTGTGGTAAGTTTATCAATGAAATTCCTCAAATATCCCCTTTCCTAGATCACGCAAGTCCCCAACATTTTCACAATTTGAGAATGCAGTCATACATCTTGTTCGGGGGGTGGGAGGAGTAGCACTAAGTGATGCAGCTAAATAAGCAAGTGGGTGATGAAAGGGGGGGTTGCTTTTCCAGCTTCACTTTCAGAGCACTTGACATGGAGAATTTCGCAGCATCACTGGACTAGGCAATGAACTGTTTTTGCTTTGTTTTGAGATTTTTTTTAAATGCAGAAATTAAGTGCATACATGTAGAAGTGTGTACAGGCCCTAGTCACTGGTGGATGAAGGTGGGGGCAGGCGGGGAGCAGCCGCCATGGGTTCCATCCAGGGGGTGACATCGTGGCTGCCCCGCTCCCCGGGATGCTCACTGCACAGCCCCCCTGATGCATGCTGTCGCATTCGCACGCGCTATCCACTCCCCCCTCACCAGTCCTCCTACTCCAGCAAGACCTGGTAGGGAGAGGGATAGGGATGTGAAAGGGTTTGCGGAAAACGAGTCAAACAGTAGTATGCTTCCACCACCTCCTATTCAGGATCAGCCCCCCAAAAGGAATCCAGGAGGAGGATCACCTTTCAGTATTTACCAGACTGCCCCACTCTAGGTCACTTTACCGTGACACAGCCAGAAATCCAACAGGTACTCTGGTAGGCATCTGAGTGGATTAGGCACTGGTTCAGCTTCCCCGGTAAAAGGCACAGACTACAAGAAAGCAAAAGTCCTTTTCCAAATTTATTAAGAAAGGATCATTTCAGAAAATAAAAGCATGCACATTTCTTACAGCTTTCAAACAGAAAATAAAAACATTATAGAATATCACTGACTAGGCACATACTCACAGCAGGAACAGAAATACAAAGCTTAGCAATTCAAAAGAGTGTCTCCGCTGGTCCCCCCCCCAGGCCCAGGGCAGGCTGCTCTGCATAGCAAAGGCTTTGCATGACAAGATGGGAAGCCTGGCAAGATGGTCTGCGATTTGTAACTTAATTTCTTGAAGTTTTATCCCTTAGGATCCCACGGGGGGCACGGGACACAACTTAGGAGCCAATCAGTTCTTTAGATTAATTAGCAATTCACCAATGGTTACATGGGGGAACAATAACTCAGGCTTGTTAGGAGACTCGACAGCTGAAGTCTCTTTATTCATAAGGACCTTGAGAATCAAAGTGTCCTCCTCTCATTCCCAGAGACACACCAGATTCCTTTTAGTTGTAAATTTAGCCTGATAGCCTACATCCGAGACCCCAGGTGTCAAAACTACAAATCAAATAGAAGCTCTCTCCCTGCAGATGAAGGAGATAACCCGGTTCACACTTCTAAAGACGGAAAGTCTGCAATTAAACCCAGATACACATTCCCAGCTTTCTACAGTTTTTTGGCTCTCCCATAATGCTCTCCTTCTGCATGAGCCAAAGTTTTATTCTACCAAGATTTCCCAATATCACTACACATGCCATGCCCCCTGGGACACACGGCAGCCATGCCCCCAGATGTACGCCACTCCCAGTGTCAGAGCAGGTAGCATAGCCACGGGCCCTACCTGGTTAAATCTGTCAGGCCATATGATGATACCATCTGAAATGTCGAACACTTTGTTTGTGGGAGCATTAGGGTCTATCTTTCCGACCTTTACTCTAACGAAAGACTGGTTGGGGAAAGTAACCCAGTTGATAATATCAAGTCCACCTAACAATTCCCCATTTTGGTCAAAGGAAATCGTATCCCCGGCACTGTTGTTAAATGTAGCACTTCTCAGAAAGTGGACCATCTAAACAGAGGGGAGGAACACATTTGCACCGTAAAAATGCCGATGATCAAATTAGAGGCAATATAGAAGAGGAAATAAAAGAGGTGCTGTCATGGTAGATTTGTTCCCTGATCCAATCATTGGGCTTATATAAGGATGAACTAATAAAAAGGTTAAGACTTGGAGGGGAAGAGGAGGGTATGTACTCATTGTCTGCTTATCCTCTTCTGTGCTCAACCAAAACTCTTCGTTTGTATGTCTCCATTCATTTACCCCAGGGTTTCCCAAACTTGGGTCTCCAGCTGTTGTTGGATTACAACTCCCATCATCCCTGGCTAGCAGGACCAGTGGTCAGGGATGAGAGGAACTGTAGTCCAAAAACAGCTGGAGACCCAAGTTTGGGAAACCCTGATTTACCCTACGCTGACTCTCTCAACTGTGTGAACATTCCAACAAGCTCTACCTCCAAAACCTCCACTTATTAGGCAAAATTATAGTGCGGGAGCTGTGGACATACAGTCAAATATCATTTGGAAAACTTTCATGATCAGGGCTCCCAGTTGCACAGAGAAGCCTTCACCTGTAAGGCTTCATATATCTTCAGAGAATAGAGAGGTCCCTGGGGTATGAAGCCAATGGCAACGATCACTTGTGGTGGTGGTGAGGCCAATGCGCATAGTAAAGGTAAAGGTAAAGGGACCCCTGACCATTAGGTGCTGTCGTGACCGACTCTGGGGTTGCGGCGCTCATCTCACTTTACTGGCCGAGGGAGCCGGCATACAGCTTCCAGGTCATGTGGCCAGCATGACTAAGCTGCTTCTGGCGAACCAGAGCAGCGAACGGAAATGCCGTTTACCTTCCCGCTGGAGCGCTACCTATTGATCTACTTGCACTTTGACGTGCTTTCGAACTGCTAGTTTGGCAGGAGCAGGGACTGAGCAACGGGAGCTCACCCCGTTGCGGGGATTTGAACCGCCGACCTTCTGGTCAGCAAGTCCTAGGCTCAGTGGTTTAACCCACAGCGCCACCCGCGTCCCAATGCACATAGTACCGCTCCCCTTTTTCATGTATTCTTTGAATACATGGAGAAAACCATGTCAAGGGAACATGTCAAGGAGGCATTCTTAAGGGGGGGAATTCAATATGTATATACAATAATAGATGAAAGCTGCCTTTCTTTTTGTAAAACATCCCAGTGACACCCAAGGACAGTTACAAGCCCACTTGTAAAGAGTGCATTGGGCATATTTGCTTCCAAGACTCTCAAGACAGACTTGTACAATTAAGGAAGTTAAAGAAAATGCGGAGCGGAATGTTTAAAACAGGCATAGGCAAACTCCGCCCCTCCAGATGTTTTTGAGACTACATTTCCCATTATCCCTGACCACTGGTCCTGTTAGCTAGGGATGATGGGAATTGTAGTTCCAAAACAACTGGAGGGTCAGAGTTTGCCTATGCCTGGCTGAAAAGGTCCACAGGCCACCTCATATTGGATCAAATTTTAATTCTAATATAATTATGAAATACAACTTCTGTGTGAGTTTATAATGTCAGATTCTGAACTCATTGAGGAAATTGCAGATTAAGGCAGAGCCAGATTGCCCAAAACTAATTTCTAAACAATCAAGGATGGTTTGTTTCTTCACCCATGGATAGGGTGAGAGCTATGATAGTTTTAAGTTCAGAACGTTACCTGCCATGGATGTAGATTAAGAAACTTCCATTTTCCTTTATCCGCTGTTGCTCTGCGCTTGAATCTGGATGACTGCATGGCATGCAAAGCATGAGCGATAGCATAGACTGCATTGTGTGCACCGTAGCTGTGACTAGTCATGCTCATTTCAAAAATAGATGCAGGAAGAGTTTCCAGCCTCTCCTCTCCAGTGCAGATTTCATCAACCTCCGTGTCAACCATGGATATGGGGAAAAAGCATTCAAATGCCTTTTCCCAGAAGACCTTGATGAAGCCGTCTTCTTTTTCTAAAGCAGGATTTCTCATCTGAAGAAATTTATGGAACCCCAGCACCTCTTTTGAGTGAACAGCAAAGGATAGTGCACCATGCAGGATGTCTACATTCCATCTTCTTTGAAGAGGAAGGGACGTGAAAGCCATCTCAGCTGTCATAAGCCATATTTTACCCTGGATGTTCACCGATATATCATAAAACTCTAAATACTGAATACAATTTCTAAAAACTATCATAGTATGAGTCTCACCATGGAAGACCACCACATTGGCTTTGCTTCCCATGATGACCCTAAATGTTCCAATCGCCTTCTGCAAGGTTTTTTCAATCTCACTGGAAAAATCTATTTGGGGAAATTTCTCTATGAAGTCAAAGCAGATACCGTTCTGGGAAAACATGGGAAGCATGTTCTCTACAAATATATCTGTACTTGCGACGCTGAAATAAAGCACTCCAATCCATGTCCACCCAAAATGCAGCAGTAATTGGAGAAGACCCTTGTGTTGACTGGATGCACTTGGAAACATCCAGTACTCAAAAGCAGCTTGGGGGTTGCTGTTGGTTTCTGGAGCGGAGCTATAGGTGAGCTAAAGAAAATCAAGAAAAACGAGAAGAGTGGGAAAGGTATTTAAAAATAAAATAAAATTGAAAGATGATTTTGCAAGTTTCTTTTTCTGGCTATGTACATATTAGTGGTTTGAAAAAGCAGCAAAGTCGGTTCTCCTTGCTGTGTTTTGAGTTGCATTTTTATGTTGCTGTACAGATCAAAGAGAGGGGGGGGTTGTCTTCCCCTGATGTCCATTACCTGATCTCCTACACCAAATACATTGATACATTTGCCAAAATGTAATGCTTTTTTCCAATCATCCATTGAGGTCATAAAGAGACCTAGTCTTTGATGGCTAGTTATTAAGCAGAAGGATTCCCGTCCCCCCCCCCTCTAGAGAAGACCTGGGCATTATCAAAACCCAGATATTCTTTTCCTTTTCCTCATCTATCCCTGTAGGAAGAGAAAACTACTTTGCAGGGTTTTCCTCAAAATATTATTTTTTCACCATACTCTTCTCCTATTCCCAACACCATTGCAAATCCCTGGAACAATGCTGGATACAGGGCATTGTGCATATTGCAAAACGGTGATCAGGCTGGCAACTCAGCTGCTGTGTCCAAGAGGCCATTTTCACATATCTCTCTTCCCCACCCCACCCCAATTCCTATGACTGTGTTACTGTGTCTAAGGGACTCTCTCTTAAAAAATAGAATAAATGTTGCTGCAGAGGACTCCACCTCCATGGATTGGCAGTAAAGGGAAAGGTAAAAGTAAAGGGACCCCTGACAATTAAGTCCAGGCACAAACAAATCTAGGGTTGCAGCGCTCATCTCGTTTTACTGGCCGAGGGAGCTGGTGTTTGTCCGCAGACAGTTTTGCTGGGTCATGTGGCCAGCATGACTTAGTCGCTTCTGGTGAACCAGAGCAGCGCAGGGAAACACCGTTTACCTTCCCGCCGGAGTGGTACCTATTTATCTTCCTGCTCTTTGACGTGCTTTCAAACTGCTAGGTTGGAGTAAAGATTCCATAATTATGTTTGACCTACACTCCTGCCTGACTCTCCAGCACTGCTTCTGCATTTCTCAATCATCTGAGGTCTTTAAGGAGAGCTGGATGTCCACTTGCTAGGAATGCTGTGGGTTCTTGCAGTGAATAGGGAGCTGGACTAAAAGAGGTCATAAAAGGAATATTAGTTTGAAGAGGAGGAGGAGGAGGAGGAGGAGGAGGAGGAGTTTGGACTTGATACCCCATCTTTCACTCCCCTTAAGGAGTCTCAAAGCGGCTCACAATGTCCTTTTTATTTCCTCCCCCATAACAAACACTTTGTGAGGTGAGTGAAGCTGAGAGACTTCAGAGAAGTGTGACTGGCCCAAGGTCACCCGGCAGCTGCATGTGGAGGAGCGGGGAAGCGAACGCTGGCAGTTTGGAACTGCACATGAAGCCAGTTTAAGGATTATTTTTCCTTGGTGTATATTTGTTCCGTAAGCAGTATGCAGCCTGACTATCTAAGACACTCCTCTTCCTGCCTCCACCCCAGATTTATAAACCTCCAGTTCCTTGGGTAGCCAACTTACACATGGAATCTTATAGCTGTTCAAAATGACTGCCATGTGGAGACAGACATTAGAGTCAGGTCCCCCAATGACCGCTGCCAAACTGTTCTGGGGTTCACATTTGTAGTTATGGATAAATCTTCCCCGTGTGCAGAGGACTTCCATAGAGGCTTGAAGTGTAGATATTGGATGGAAATAATTCTCATAGATGTTGAAACCCAGGGTGACATTGGGTAAGATCTGAGTGTTGCAATTTATCTCCCTAACAGCAAATACAAAGGCCAGGATGTTCTGGTAATTTTGAGTCAGAAACCTACAATGGAAGTTTGATTATTTTTTCGGACTGCTTTCCCCTTCTATGATAAATATCAAGGTGGTCACATCATGAAACTACAAGACAATATCTAGTAAATATATGGGGTGAGAGACAAGGCTGATCATATTCAGAACGGATCCATTGGAATAAAGAGATACTGATTTCAAAGGGTGTACTCTCAGCATGATTTACTTGGCTGTCACCCATAATCAAGAAAATCCAGCTGTTGACTTTTTTAAAAATCAGGTCAAAAGATACCTCAAGATCACATGATCAACAACAGGAACTGATAATTGTGGTCATGAAAACTAAGAAATAAGTGCATTTCTAACCTCAAGTGGAAGCCATCCAGAGTCAATGGCAGCCCAGCTGCCTTCTAAATATGTCAGGGGAGTAGCACATGTTTTGACAACAGTCTCTCAGCCATGTGCAGCAAGTTCAAGAAATTAAAAGCTTACTATAATGTAAATCTGAGAAATAATGCCAGCAACAGTGAAGTCTCAGGACTGATCATACTTACAAATAATAGGATTAGGCTTAGCAATTGTAAACTCAGCTTCAGAAATTGTCCACATGGTTACTGAGAGAAGTAACGTCAGAGAATATCTGCATTTATTACTACTTTTAATGCTAATATTATCATCTACAACAGCACAGCAAATAAGAATATACCAAAAGGTAGCGGTAGAGGCAGAATGCCTTTCCGATAAGGAAGTAAGGAATGAGCTCAGGTCATTCCCCTAACTACTGAAGCTAAAGCTCATCTTCACAGAACCATCCGGAGAATATTATCTGAAAAGATTATTATTATTGTCGTCATCATCATCATTAAAACCTAGCTCCGTACATGAGCTCATCACCTACGTCCTGAGAGGGATGTTTTGTGAATGTTATCTGGTAAGAAGATATGTAGATCTGTGAAATAATGCACCCAATGATGAGATCACCTGGCTGATAATAGTTGTGAAGACTAGGAGTATGCTCATCCCTGCAAGATTTAAGAACAGGGAGCCTGCAACCAGCTTGAGGCAGCCACACTAATGCCAGTATTCCAAATAGAATAATCCTGGATGAAAACCATCCAGTGAGAAACCATTTTATCAGTTCCCACATTATCATTTGAGTGCCTGTTAGTTTCATCATCTGAGCAGAATAATCACTCAGTCAGCTGAGCTCGAAAGCCGGGACTTTAAAGAGTGCAGTTTATTGGCACTCAGTCTGATGGCACAGCGGATGTTAATATCTAGCTTGAGTCAGAATTTACTATTTTGCCAGTGGCCAATAGAATTTCCCATGATATTTGCAGAAGCGGTTGTAATCACAGTTGATTTGATAATTGCTGGGGAGTTAATCACGTTTAGCATTTACTGTGCAGGTGCAGAATAATACCCCGCCACACACACACACACATATCAGCAGAACTCAGTAGGCTCCACAGCCCTCCCTGGTGTGGCAACAATAAGATCCAAAGCATCTACAAGGCCCCCCAAAAAGAGAGGCATCAAGAAACAAAGACTAACACAAAGTTGTATTGGCCTTTCAGCCCTATGAAATGGCACAATTGTGGTCAGATTCCAGGAACAATGCAATCACTAATTCAGGATGATGGTAGTGATGATGATTTTATTGAATTTACATACCACCCTATACCTGGGGGTCTCAGAGCTATTCACAGAATATCAGGGCGGTTCACAGAATAATCTGGCATCAAATGGTAATGGTACCTTAAAAAAAGTATTCATTTCCTAATCTCAGTCCATGGGGCCGTCAGATAATAGGAACCATTGCATTTTCTCTGGTATTCAGGGCCCAAGAAAAGGAGACTTATTCCATAGATACATAGGCCAACCATTAAATTATGTTAATGACTAAATCCTGCTGTTGATTTTTAAATATATATATATATATATATTCAGAATATAGTAACATTCACGTCACCATCACTATTTCCCTTAAGATAAATATCTTTAAAATGTTTAAAAACTTTTTTTGCGGGGGAGAACAATCCTGCTTTTCTTTCATGACACTAGACTTATTCAGGTGGGTGTAAAAATTACGTTATGACAGACCCAATCCTGAGATATCAAAACACCAGGCCTGCTACAGAGGCAGTTTTCTAATTTAGCTGGGATGTTTGGATAGCTCCAGCCAAAGATCTGGTGAGCCTTCTTGCCCTAGTCCAATCAATACATTACCTTTTTCACCAATCATTTTTCTCCACTCAAATGTGGATGAACACAAGGCATGCCAAGCACGCTGTCCTGAACTGCAGGCCCAAAGGAGGGGTTGAGCAAAGACATGAGAATGGCCAGATCCAATCCTTTATTAAAGAAAGGTGTAAACTTACAACAAAGTGTGCAGAGTTGCACTTTTCTTAAAGACACGGGACAAGAATTTTGGAATATTATTCCAATATGTGATCACAAGTGGAGAGACTTGTGGACACAGATGGGAGAATTTGCTATTACTCAGTCTGGAGAAATGGTGGCGGGAATAGAATCATAGAATCCTAGAATCATAGAGTTGGAAGAGACCACAAGGGCCATCGAGTCCAACCCCCTGCCAAGCAGGAAACACCATCAGAGCACTCCTGACATATGGTTGTCAAGCCTCTGCTTAAAGACCTCCAAAGGAGGAGACTCCACCACACTCCTTGGCAGCAAATTCCACTGTCAAACAGCTCTTACTGTCAGGAAGTTCTTCCTAATGTTTAGGTGGAATCTTCTTTCTTGTAGTCTGGATCCATTGCTCCGTGTCCGCTTCTCTGGAGCAGCAGAAAACAACCTTTCTCCCTCCTCTATGTGACCTCCTTTTATATATTTGAACATGGCTATCATATCACCCCTTAACCTCCTCTTCTCCAGGCTAAACATGCCCAGCTCCCTTAGCCGTTCCTCATAAGGCATCGTTTCCAGGCCTTTGACCATTTTGGTTGCCCTCCTCTGGACACGTTCCAGTTTGTCAGTGTCCTTCTTGAATTGTGGTGCCCAGAACTGGACACAGTACTCCAGGTGAGGTCTGACCAGAGCAGAATACAGTGGCACTATTACTTCCCTTGATCTAGATGCTATACTCCTATTGATGCAGCCCAGAATTGCATTGGCTTTTTTAGCTGCCGTGTCACACTGTTGGCTCATGTCAAGTTTGTGGTCAACCAAGACTCCTAGATCCTTTTCACATGTACTGCTCTCAAGCCAGGTGTCCCCCATCTTGTATTTGTGCTTCTAATTTTTTTTGCCCAAGTGCAATACTTTACATTTCTCCCTGTTAAAATTCATCTTGTTACAGGGAGAATTAACGGAGTAAATTTGATAATTAAGGGGGGGAAACACGGCTGACATTTGTCATGGCTAAAATGGCCACTGTTTCTTTAATGCTTTAATGCTCAGCAGCCTGCACCAAGTTGTATATATAGAGTGAGAAATGTTAGTTTGGTTGCTGGTGTTTGGGTTGGTTGGTTAGTGTTGGTATGTATAGTTGTTCAGTCGCTTTTGCACAAAGACTTTTAAGAGTAAAACTCTGCAAGGATATTCTTCTGGACTCTTTTATGCCGACAAGGGTCTGAGGACCAGGCTGAGGAGACAAAGGGAGGTCAGAACCCTTCCCTCCTTTTTTGCATTTTACAAATACTGACAACATTCACCAATAATATTAATAATTTGGGAACTCCTCTTGGACTTTTCATGGGGAAAAGAAATGAATGACTTTGAGACACTTTGACTTAAAAGAAATATTATTTAATAGAAAGTAGATAAGATGGTGTTATCTGGACTAAATGTCTTAATCCCCCTCCCCCACTTTTTCTGTAATCAACAGATGGAAAATCATTAAGTCCTTTCCCCTCCTTAATTGTTTCTTTTCTTTTCTCAATCATTTCTCTTCTTACTGGTTGGAATTGCATTGTGAGTTTCATGGATGACAAGGTAGATATCTAGCTATGACTAAATTTCCATTGCTTACAATGCGGTTAAATGATGAATAACGTTATTTGGGTTGAGTACCACATTACAATGATGATTTTTTCCTCTGTATTAGCTGCTCTCTGTTGTTCAACTCAGGCCTCACCATAATTATAAAGATTTTCGGGAAAAAGATACAAACCAGTAAGCCTGCACTGGAGGACAAGATGGAGAAGATCTCCACAGCCACCATGTACTTCCCCTTAGTACTCAGGTAGGTGGGAACAAAGGACAACCACACACTGCAAAAAACCAGCATGCTGAAGGTGATAAACTTGGCTTCATTAAAACTGTCAGGCAACTTCCTGGCTAGGAAAGCCACACTGAAGCTGACAATGGCTAGGAAGCCCAAAAAGCCCAGCACAGAGTAGAACATGAGAGGTGAACCTTCACTACATTGCAGTACAATTGCATCACGCATTGTGTGCATGTCCAAATATGGGAATGGAGGAGAGATTGACAACCCCACAGTACAAATAATGGCTTGAATCAGGCAGCAGGAAAGAACAATTGAGGTGGCCAGGTGTTTCCCCACCCATTTTCTCATTTTAGACCCTGGCTTGATGGCCCGGAAAGCTATGACCACAATGATGGTTTTAGCCAGCACACTTGATACAGCCACAGTAAATATGAAGCCAAAAGCAAGTTGTTGGAGGAGGCAGGTTGCCTTCTCAGGTTGGCCAATGAAGAGCAAAGCACAAAGGAAGGAGAGCATGAGGGAGATGAGGAGAGTGTAAGTGAGGCTCCGGTTGTTGGCTTTGACGATGGGAGTGTCCCTGTGCATAATGAAGATTCCCAGCACCAAAGCTGTGATGAAAGACAAGGAAAGAGCAAGGAGAGCCAAACTGAGGCCCAATGTTTCCTCATAGGACAAGAAGGTTATATATTTTGGAATACATGAATCCTGGTCATTGTTTGGATATTGTCCATCTGGACATTGGAAGCAGGCATCCAGGTCTGAAAAAAGAAAATGTAGTTTTCAAACACGTTTCATTTTGTTGTACATGCTCTGATGTATTCTCTTAACAATCACCATCAAACTGAAATGATTTATGAAGGAAAGGATCATTCCGTTTGTTTTGTAATATAGATTTGTTTAATTCACACTGGAATGGGACTGCCTGTTTGTTTTGGTGAAAGGGCTTAACTTGAAGATTCCATTGAAGCCAAAGAAAAGTAAGAAGAGCTCTCTCTGAGCTTTAACTGAGTTGATAATTAACTGGTTGTTGTTTTCTAGCAGCTAACATGTGAGTGATTAACATTAGATCAGGTGACAAAGGCTTTTGGTTGCAAATCTCCATTTTGAAGGGAGTTGCCTTTGGGTTTCTTTGTTCTCAAACTCTGTGGAGTAAGGGTGTAAATGAAGCTCTCCAGAGCTATATTTGCAGCTTTGAGTATAAATTAAAGTTATTTCTAAGTTGGACAGAACAAGGTATTGTATTGATATTTTTGACATATATTTGATGTTTTTGTTTTTTTATTAAATAAAATTTATTGAATTTTAAAGAATTACAAAAAGAAAAATTAAAAAACAGCATATTTAAGAAATATAAAACATCACATCACAATAATAAAAAAGAAACAAGAAAAGAAAGCAAGAAAAGAAAAAATATATAGAGACATATATTTGATGTTTTTGAAGACAAGTAAGTAAACTTGTGAACTAAACCTATGGGCCTTGACAATAGTTTATTCCAAAAGGACTTTGTTTTCATGTATCCATTCACTTCAAACTGATCAATATTAGCATCTACAATAAAAATTGCCTATTCATTCTTCCTGAAATAATACAAGAACTGAAAACACTGTTATCCTTCAGAATTCACTTTTTTCTGAGCTTTGTTATAGAGTTCTAATCCAAAAAAATGTAGGAAAATATATGGAAAACTGAACTACAAACGTTTTTTAGAATCATTAGATAAATGAGTGTCAGTCTGACATGCATCCAGTGGACTACATGCAATACTTCTGAAAACTTGTTACATTATCTTGATTACCCTTCTGGTTGGAGATCTTTCCTTCTGGACATGGAAGGCAATCATAGCAGCAAGATGGCTTCCCCTCCTTCTTGCCCCTTCTATAACCTGGATGACAATTGTCATTACACAGAGAAATGGGAAGCGACTGTCCATAAAAGAAAGCACAGAATATTTTAACATTCAAAAAATAGGTTTAAATAGTTTGCATGATATAGTTTAATCTACAGCTGAGAACGAGATTGATGTTGGCATGGCATAATAAATCTGCTTGAGTCTTAGGAGTTACTTTCTATGCAGTAGGACTGATTGAACTTCCACCTTGGTTGTGCTTAAGATAAACGAGCCTCATCTAACTGACATGAGAAGGAGAAGAAGTTTGGATTTGATATCCCTCCTTATCACTACCCGAAGGAGTCTCAAAGCGCCTAACATTCTCCTTTCCCAAACTGCGGGAGACAGTGGAAGACAGAAGTTCCTGGCGTGCGTCCAGTGGGTCACGAAGAGTCGGACATGACTAAGCGACTAAACAACAACAAATGATATAGTTTAATCTACAGCTGAGAACGAGATTGATGTTGGCATGGCATAATAAATCTGCCTGAGTCTTAGGAGTTACTTTCTATGCAGTAGGACTGATTGAACTTCCACCTTGGTTGTGCTTAAGATAAACAAGCCTCATCGAGCTGACATGAGAAAGAGAAGAAGAAGAGGAAGAAGAGTTTGGATTTGATATCCCGCTTTATCACTACCCAAAGGAGTCTCAAAGCGGCTCACATTCTCCTTTCCCTTCCTCTCCCACAACAAACACTCTGTGAGGTGAGTGGGGCTGAGAGGCTTCAGAGAAGTGTGAATAGCCCAAGGTCACCCAGCAGCTACATGTGGAGGAACGGAGATGTGAACCCGGTTCACCAGATTACGAGTCCACCACTCTTAACCACTACACCACACTGGCTCTCAAAGAGGCAAAGTTGGTTCCAATTCTGAAGAATAAACTACTTTTTAAACTTTGGGGAAATAATGGGAACCATCTGAAAAGTTTCATAGATCCTTACCTGGTAAAAGATATTAGGCCATACAATGGCATCCTCATCAATAGTGAATGTTTGGGGAGCATCTGGGTCTATGCTTCCAACCTTGACTCTAAGAAAAGATTGATTTGGGAATGTGACCCAATTTATAATATCAAATCCAGATTGTAAGGCCCCATTTTGATCAAATGAAACCTTTTCCCCAGCACTGTTGTTAAATGAAACATTTCGTAGAAAACGTTGGAGCTAAAGGAAAGAGTTAAAGAGAGAGAGAGATCTTAAGAGAGAAGCAAGGCAATAATACAACACACTTCAAACTAGGATCACTGGGCTCTTTAAATGATCAGTGCAAGATGTGGCAGTTAATTATTCCGAGCAGGAAGCCAGTGATGTTCTCCTCTATGGTACTATGGGCTCAAGCAGGGGAAACCCCCTTGTTCCCCCATATTCCTTGTCTTCTGGAGGCTACTGAGCATGCTTCAGTGTGTGGGGGGTTGCTTTCTTATACTATTAGAAATATGTGTTTTTTCTGCTTATTGTGGAGTTCACCAACATGAAAAACAAACTTTAGCCACAGTGACATTAACCAAACAGTATGAAGGTGCAAAGACCAGCTTGCTCATTGAACGCTTATGACCCTCAAAATTGTCTCCTGGAACACGGCAGGCTGGTTCACCTACGTGCACAGAAGTCTGGATAACTATTTCTGCTTGGCAGGGGGTTGGACTCGATGGCCCTTGTGGCCATCTTCCAACTCTATGATTCTATGATTCTATGATTTCATCAAGCATTTGACTTTATCATGCTCCAAGAAACTTGAATGGCCAAATATCTAGTAAAAGGGAGATACTGTGCATTCAAATTAGAGGCCACTGCACGTCTTGGTCCTGAAAGAAAGAAGGGTTGCTAAACCAGTGTTTAATGTGTTTACTGTGAGCAAGAAACACCAGAAAACAAGTTGAAAAATGGATTAGTGAGAAACCAAGTTTGCAGCTGCCCCAAACCCAGACTTGGCACAGAGAGGGGGACCCCTCTTCTTTTGTTCATTTTACCTGCCATTGCAGTTTGATGGGAAACTTCTTTCTCTGTCCTCCTGCAATTGCTTTCTTTTTGAAATTGGACAAATCCATGGATTGCAGGGCATGAACTATAGCAAAAACAGCCAGGTAGATGTTGTAACTGTGAGCAGTTGCACTCATTTCAAAAACTGATGCTGGAAGAGTGTCTAGTTTCTCGTTTCCTGTGCAGAATTCCTCATTTGCCATGTCTACTTTGGTGTCAGGGAGAAGACAGGTAAATGTATGTTCCCAGAATACTCTAAGAAATTTGTCTGCTTTTTCTGAAATCGGGTTCCTGTTCTGAATAAATTTATGGAATCCTAACACCCCTTTAGAGTGAACTGCAAAAGACAGAGCACCATGGATGAAGTCTATATCCCACTGTCTTTGCAAATGAAATGAGGTGAAATCCATTTGAGCTGTCATAACCAGGAGTTTGGTATTCTTTAGGCCATGACTGAATTCCCATAACTGGATCAATGTCCTCAAGACAAGCATGGTCTGAATTTCACCATGCACAACCACCACACTGGCAGTGCTCATCATGATTCCTACAGTCATGTTGATCCCCTGGCCCACAATTTCACCATAAGCACTGGAGGATCCTTCTCTTGGTAAAGTTTCTATGAAGGCAAAGCAGATGCCTCTTTGGGAGAAGATGGGAAGCACATTCTGCACAAACCTCTCTCCGTTGTCATCATCCAGATAAAGCACCCCAATCCATGTCCACCTGAAATGAAGAAGTAGCTGGAGAATCCCCATATATTGGTGAGTCCCATTTGGGAACATCTGTTGGATGAAAGCACCTTGTTTTTCAGTATCCAGGACTGGTGCAGAACCATATGCAAGCTGAAGACACATTAAAATAAAAGAGTAAGTTCTCATATTATCATGTTCTTCTAGGTTGATGTGTGTATCTCTGGTAATACAGCCACTGTACTACCAAATCATAATGCTTCTCACAAAATATCACCTAAGAAGCATCAACATTTTCTTTTGAACCTTCTGCCAATCTAACCTCACCTTAAACTCTGATAGTAGCATTAAAAGGTAAAGGTAAAGGGACCCCTGACCATTAGGTCCAGGCGATGACTGCCTCTGGGGTTGCAGCGCTCATCTCGCTTCATTGGCCGAGGGAGCCGGCGTACAGCTTCCGGGTCATGTGGCCAGCATGACTAAGCCACTTCTGGTGAACCAGAGCAGCACACGGAAACGCCGTTTACCTTCCCGCCGGAGCGGTACCTATTTATCTACTTGCACTTCGTACTTTCAAACTGCTAGGTGGGCAGGAGCAGGGACCGAGCAACGGGAGCTCACCCCGTCACGGGGATTCGAACTGCCGACCTTCTGGTCAGCAAGTCCTAGGCTCTGTGGTTTACCCCACAGCACCACCCGCGTCCCTGATGGTAGCATTGATCAATGCCAAATAGAGATTTCTATTTCAGAGCCTATATACACTGTATCTTTATCTTAAGAAATTATTAAAAAATAATCCCAGTCTTCAGACGGCGCTGAGTGTCTTTACCTTTGGGTCATTAGAAACAATAGCACTTCCTCCCACCATACGTTGGTGGGACAGCTGTGTATGTTCCAAGAGGTGTCAGGTCTGATCATAAACATGTCTTAGATGCAAGGCTGGTGGATCCCCTCCTATTTCTGAAACACATTCAGGTGGATTGTGAGAGGGCCTTTTTGCCACAACCAAAGGGGCATGCTGGAGGCTACACAGAGCACAAGAGAAACACAAAGTCCTGTTGCATGAGCAGCAAACCTCTTTATGCTAAATGGAACTGAGATAATGTAGACATTCCCCCCATTGTCAAGTTTTCCTGCAAGGCTTCCAGTGTGATTTCAGCCACATCCATTTTAACCTCCAAACCACATCTATAAAGCAAGAGAAGGACCCCATGGTTTGCTCATATATCCTGCTCATGAGCAAAGCTTACCTGTGGCATCTTGTAGTTGCTCAAGATGGTTGCCATTTGGAGGCAGACGTTGGAATTAGGTCCCCCGATGACTGCTACTGGATTGCTCCGGGTGTCACACTTGTAGTTTGGGATTAATCTTTCCTGAGTCGAGAGAAGTTCCATTGCAGCTTGATAGGTTGCGCTTGAACTGAACTGGCTATTATAGATCTGGAAGCCCAGAGTGATGTTGAGTAAGAGTTGAGGGTTTAAATTGATTTCCCTTACAGCAAATGCCAAGGCCACGATGTGCTGGTAGAGCTGGGTCAGTACCCTGTCAGGAGAGTTACATGCCACAAAATGGTGCATCTGCTGCAGATTATATGGGCCACATTTCAATACAATGTGGCATTTCATCAAGCTATGTATTACAGCTCATATACAGGAAAGAGTCAGTTGACTGTGGTCATGCATCCACAGGCATTTTATCCCCTTTACGCTTCTCAGTATTCATCTAATAATGACATTTAGTAGAGGCTAAAGAAAGCCAAGTTAGAATAGAAATTTGGGAGGCTTTGTATCGCTTAAATCAGGTCTATTCCAATTTTTGAAATTATCAGATACCATATATTTAACAAAAGAAGATATACTGAAAGTACCAGGATGATAGTCCAGGATGGTAATAATTGCCTGTAAATTGTTATCCAATCCGGAATATCTAATAGACAATGCAGTTTAAAATATCATTCCCCTACAATTTAATAGGCCGTTCCAGGCAGTTAGTTCAGAAGTGCAAATATAGGACTGACCCAATTCTTGAGTAGGACAGTTATTGCACCTTGTATGATATAGAACAAGTTATAGCAGATAAGGAAATAGATTACCCCACAGCAGACAATTCGAAAGAAGATTATGGTGAATGTAAATACTTATCCACAAAGCCATGCTTGCAATAATATTGTGCAATATATTTATATGTAGAGATGTGTTAAAACTGTTTTTTTTAAAGCAGTTGTCCAACATAAAGCAGTCTCCCTTCTGTTATCATCTAAGAGAGGGCATACACCTCCCCAAACTCATGATATTTCGTATGTGTGATCACTATGTCTGCCAAAATGAAACATTTTTACCAAGTTTCCCATATGATGGGAGCGGAACTTGCTGGTGTAGTTTTGTGATTTACAGGCCAAGCTCCTTATCTTTTTAAAAATCATCTTTATTGAATTAAAATACAAATATATATACATAAGGATAAAAAATAGATTAAGACAAGACAAGAAAAGAAAAGAAAAGAAAAGAAAAGAAAAGAAAGGGGGCACGTACAAAACATGAATTTGCATTATTACACAATCGTTAATTGAATTTCTAAATAAAAGACTTACAATTCTTCTCATTGTACTTGTATTGTCATTTATGGTTAAAGTATTTTACAAGGATCAGTTTAATTCCGCAAGGAGTTTGTTATTTGGACAATAAGTTTTTAGGTAGTCTTTGAATATTTTCTGGTTTGAGAGCCCTCTTTCCCCGTCATCTTTGCCAGTTCGAGGTATTCAATCATAAGAGTCTCCCATTCTATTATCATGGGTGGTGTTTCATTTTTCCAATTTCTTGCCACTAATATTCTGGCTGCTGTTGTTCCGTACATAAACAATGGTCTTATCTCTTTTCTGATTTCCCCTGAAATTATTCCTAGGAGGAAGGCTTCTGGTCTTTTTCTGAATGAAAATCTCAATAGCTTTTTGAATTCATTATATAATTTGTCTCAAAATTCCCTGATGGCTGTGCAATTCCACCACATGTGTAAATATGTCCCTGTCTCTTTTTTTGCACCTCCAGCAGGCTGGTGATCTACCTTTATACATTTTAGCAAGTTTTGCTGGAGTGTGGTGCCATCTATAAAGCATTTTCATTATGTACTCCCTAAGATTATAGCATGCAGTGAATTTTATATTCTTCCTCTATAATCTTTCCCATTGTTCCATATAGATATTATATCCAAGATCTTGTGCCCATCTCACAATTACAACTTGAACCTGCTCTTCTTTCACTTCCCATTCTAATAAATGGTTGTATATTCCGGAGATATGCCAGCAAATTTGGAAGACTCAGCAGTGGCCAGAGGATTGGAGAAGATCAGTCTACATCCCAGTCCCAAAGAAGGGCAGTGCCAAAGAATGCTCCAACTACCGCACAATTGCACTCATTTCATACGCTAGCAAGGTTATGCTTAAAATTCTACAAGAAAGGCTCAAGCAGTATGTGGACCAAGAACTCCCAGAAGTGCAAGCTGGATTTCGAAGGGGCAGAGGAACCAGAGACCAAATTGCAAACATGCACTGGATTATGGAGAAAGCTAGAGAGTTCCAGAAAGACATCTACTTCTGCTTTATTGACTACGCAAAAGCCTTTGACTGTGTCGACCACAGCAAACTATGGCAAGTTCTTAAAGAAATGGGAGTGCCTGATCACCTCAACTGTCTCCTGAGAAATCTCTATGTGGAACAAGAAGCTACAGTTAGAACTGGATATGGAGCAACTGATTGGTTCAAAATTGGGAAAGGAGTACAACAAGGCTGTATATTGTCTCCCTGCTTATTTAACTTATATGCAGAATTCATCATGCGAAAGGCTGGGCTGGATGAATCCCAAGACGTAATTAGGATTGCCGGAAGAAATATCAACAACCTCAGATATGCAGATGCCACAACCTTGATGGCAGAAAGTGAGGAGGAATTAAAGAACCTTTTAATGAGGGTGAAAGAGGAGAGCGCAAAATATGGTCTGAAGATCAACATCAAAAAAAACAAAGATCATGGCCACTGGTCCCATCACCTCCTGGCAAATAGAAGGGGAAGAAATGGAGGCAGTGAGAGATTTTACTTTCTTGGGCTCCATGGTCACTGCAGATGGTGACAGCAGTCGCAAAATTAAAAGACTCCTGCTTCTTCTTTTTTTTATAATCATATTTATTAAAATTTTTCAATAATAACAGAATAAGAAAAAAGAAAAAAGATAAAGAAAAGAAAGAAAAAGAGAGACAAATTTAAATCCTTATTTTCATAACCTTCTTTCTGGGACTCCCTCCTTCCCCTCCCGACTGTATTCCCCTTTCCCTAAGTTGGTTCCACAAGCTCTCATTCCCAATTTAAATCTAATATATTGTACCCATTAGCCAATTTAAATTTATACAATCTCAACATCAATCCTCATCTTTAACAAAAAATTTCCCCCCCAAGATCTGCTCCCATTTCCTTCCACGATGTCCCCCTTTTTTTAAAAAAAAAAGACATATTAAATCAAAATATCAAAATTATACAAAGAAACGAAAGATAATAGATATATAGAGATTCATAAAGTTGGTTACATAGCCTTTGGATTCTAAAATTCCCCCTCCCTTCCCCGGTTTAGATTCCCCATGTCCATCAGTCTATGTGTAGTCGGCCTGGAGATCTCAAGTCCACAGCCAATTTTTTGTTTTTTCCCATCTTGCCAGTTTTCTTTAAGTTTGTTTGTTTTAGTGATGTTTAACTTCAATTATCCAGTCTAATAGAGGCCTTTAATTTTCCTTAAGCATTGTTGCTCCTCCCATTGTTCTTTCCGTGCCGTAGCTGGTCCTTTGTTCTTTTGTTCTTACTGTCTCAGGTTTCTTGTCTTGTTCAGCTGCTAAAACATTCTTGTTCCGGGATCTAGTATCTCTACAGAGGTTTGTTGTTCAGGAACTAAAACTTACGTCCAGTTCCTTCCTTGTTTCAATAGAAAATTCTATTGTGATGTAGTCACCTCTATAGACAAAATAGTGGTTCAGTTTTGCAGCTTTCCCAGAAGATAAGACCTGTACACATCCCAGAGTAGTTTTCCACATACGCCACTTGTAATGTCCCGGAGCCCCTCTAGGGGGATTGCAATAACTTTGTATCCTCTAATCCAAAAGTCAAATTGTTGTTTCTTTTTCCCCGACAGTTTATATCCATATTATATCAAATTGTAACGAAATTAACCAGCAAGATACTTGTAACAAAGTCCTCTTTATATTCTCGAGATTTGACAGCTACTTTGACAGCTGTCAAATTCTCCGTCTCTCTTCGCCAGGTTCTCCGAATCGCCCCGGTTCCCGGGGGGGTTGCCTTTTCCCTCTCACCCTCCACTCTTCTCCTCCAGCACAATTCTTGTAAATTTCCATCGTGGAATTGATAATTTTTGTCAACAATAAACTTCTAAATCGATCTTGGTTTCCCAGTCCTTGTTTTGGCATGTTTACAATCGGGGGGGGGGGACTGACTTCCTTTTTAGATCACCCCCGCTCGTGCCGAATCCAAAAAAAATTCTTTTTTTCCTCCTTTTATACCCATTTGCCAATTACTCACGGGTTGTTGTTAAATGTCCGAATTTCCTTTGGAAGAAGCCAGCGCTCTCCATCGAATGGCATGCGGCTGCGCTCGGCAGGGGAAGCGGAGGACTCACCGCACCACGCCGCTCCCCGGCACCCGATCCGTAGCCTTTAAAAAGGCTCCTTCACGAGCCGGGAGGGCGCTTGCGGTACCAGCCGAGTCACCATGTCCACGGGCTCCGTGCCCGTGGTTTTTAAGGGTCCCCGCGTCACCGGCGCGGTAGGACCCAGCCCCTGCCGAGCCGACTCCCTCCGGAGCTCAGAGGGAGTCCGCCATTCGGCGATGGCGCCAACCCGGAAGTCCTAAAAGACTCCTGCTTCTTGAGAGAAAGGCAATGGCAAACCTAGACAGCATCTTAAAAAGCAGAGACATCACCTTGCCAACAAAGGTCCGTATAGTAAAAGCCATGGTTATCCAGTAGTGGTGTATGGAAGTGAGAGCTGGACCATAAAGAAGGCTGATTGCCGAAAAATTGATGCTTTTGAATTACGATGCTGGAGGAGACATTTGAGAGTCCCATGGACTGCAAGAAGATGAAACCTCTCCATTCTGAGGGAAATCAGCACTGAGTGCTCACTGGAAGGACAGATCCTGAAGCTGAGACTCCAATACTTTAGCCACCTCATGAGAAGAGAAGACTCCCTGGAAAAGACCCTGATGTTGGGAAAGATGGAGGGCACAAGGAGAAGGGGAGGACAGAGGACGAGATGGTGGGACAGTGTTCTCAAAGGTACCAGCATGAGTTTGACCAAAGTGGGGGAGGCAGTGGAAGACAGGAGGGCCTGGCGTGCTCTGGTCCAGGGGGTCACGAGAGTCAGACACGACTAAATGACTAAACAACAACAACAACATATTCCTGAGATATGTTTTCCTTTATTGTGAGTTAGCTCTTTTTCAAACTTGGATGTATCTTTTGACAGACCATCTCTCTTGTCTAAATTCAATCTTTGGTTTATTTGAACGTATTGGAGCCAGTCTGTCAAGTGGCTTTTAATTTCATCTTTTTTTTTTCCTTTTTTTTTTTGCATTGGCTCCCTGGTGTAGCAACAATAAGCTCCAAAGCATCTATAAGGCCACCAAAAAAGAGAGGCATCAAGAAACAAACAACGACTAACACAAAGTTGTGTTGGCCTTTCAGCCCTATGAAATGGCACAATTGTGGTCAGATTCCAGGATCAATCCTTTCACTAATTCAGGATGATGGTAGTGATGATGATTTTATTGAATTTACATACCACCCTATACTTTGGGGGGGTCTATGAGCAGTTCAAAGAATAATCTTGAATCAGATAGTAATGGTACCTTAAAAAGTATTCATTTCCTAATCTCAGTCCATGGGGCCATCAAATAATAGGAACCATTGCATTTTCTCTCGCATTCATGGCCCAAGAAAAGGAGACTTATTCCATAGATACATAGGCCAACCATTAAATGATGTTAATGACTAAATCCTGCTGTTGATTTTTTAAAATATATATATATATTCAGAATATAGTAACATTCACGTGACTATCACTATTTCCTTTAAGACAGATGTTTTAAAAACGTTTAAAAGTTTTTTTTGCGGGGGAGAACAATCCTGCTTTTCTTTCATGACACTAGACTTATTCTGGTGGTTGTAAAAATTACGTTATGACAGACCCAATCCTGAGATATCAAAACACCAGGCCTGCTACAGAGGCAGTATTCTAATTTAGCTGGGATGTTTGGATAGCTCCAGCCAAAGATGTGGTGAGCCTTCTTGCCCTAGTCCAATCAAGACATTATCCTTTTTCACCAATCATTTCTCTCCACTCAAATGTGGACAAACACAAGGCACGCCAAGCACGCTGTCCTGAACTGCAGGCCCAAAGGAGGGGTTGAGCAAAAACATGAGAATGGCCAGATCCAATCCTTTATTAATGAAAGGTGTAAACTAACAAAAAAGTGTGCAGAGTTGCACTTTTCTTAAAGACACGGGACAAGAATTTTGGAACCCTTTCTTCCTTTTTTGCATTTTACAAACACTGACAACATTTACCAATAATATTAATAATTTGGGAACTCCTCTTGGACTTTTCATGGGGAAAAGAAATGAATGACTTTGAGACACTTTGACTTAAAAGAAATATTATTTAACAGAAAGTAGATAAGATGGTGTTATCTGGACTAAATGTCTTAATCTCCCTCCCCCGCTTTTTCTGTAATCAACAGATGGAAAATCATTAAGTCCTTTCCCCTCCTTAATTGTTTCCTTTCTTTTCTCAATCATTTCTCTTCTTACTTTCACATCTTCTTTCTGCTTCTATCTCTTTCTCTTCTTCTGTGCTCTTTTTCTTTTTCTTGTCTCTCTCTTTCATTTTCTTCTCACGATAGGGGCTGCAATAGTAGTGCAACTTAGCTGAGGATAAGTATATTTGGTTGGAATTGCATTGTGAGTTTCATAGATGACAAGGTGGATATTTAGCTATGACTAAATTTCCATTGCTTACAATGCGGTTAAATGATGAATAACGTTAATTGGGTGGAGTACCACATTACAATGATGATTTTTTCCTCTGTATTAGCTGCTCTCTGTTGTTCAACTCAGGCCTCACCATAATTATATAGCTTTTCGGGAAAAAGATGCAAACCAGTAAGCCTGCACTGGAGGACAAGATGGAGAAGATCTCCACAGCCACCATGTACTTCCCCTTAGTACTCAGGTAGGTGGGAACAAAGGACAACCACACACTGCAAAAAACCAGCATGCTGAAGGTGATAAACTTGGCTTCATTAAAACTGTCAGGCAACTTCCTGGCTAGAAAAGCCACACTGAAGCTGACAATGGCTAGGAAGCCCAAAAAGCCCAGCACAGAGTAGAACATGAGAGGTGAACCTTCACTACATTGCAGTACAATTGCATCACGCATTGTGTGCATGTCCAAATATGGGAATGGAGGAGAGATTGACAACCCCACAGTACAAATAATGGCTTGAATCAGGCAGCAGGAAAGAACAATTGAGGTGGCCAGGTGTTTCCCCACCCATTTTCTCATTTTAGACCCTGGCTTGGTGGCCCGGAAAGCTATGACCACAATGATGGTCTTAGCCAGCACACTTGATACAGCCACAGTAAATATGAAGCCAAAAGCAAGTTGTTGGAGGAGGCAGGTTGCCTTCTCAGGTTGGCCAATGAAGAGCAAAGCACAAAGGAAGGAGAGCATGAGGGAGATGAGGAGAGTGTAAGTGAGGCTCCGGTTGTTGGCTTTGACGATGGGAGTGTCCCTGTGCATAATGAAGATTCCCAGCACCAAAGCTGTGATGAAAGACAAGGAAAGAGCAAGAAGAGCCAAACTGAGACCCAATGTTTCCTCATAAGACAAGAAGGTTATATATTTTGGAATACATGAATCCTGGTCATTGTTTGGATATTGTCCATCTGGACATTGGAAGCAGGCATCCAGGTCTGAAAAAAGAAAATGTAGTTTTCAAACACGTTTCATTTTGTTGTACATGCTCTGACATTGGAAAAACCCCAATGAAGGCAAAAAGGTCAAAACATGATACAAATATTGCACCCAAATGCTAAGAGCTCAGTGGCACAGGGAAATACCACTGCTGCTTTTTGTCCATGATAAAATGGGAGTAATGCCTCTGCTGCCATCTTGCCTGGTTGTATATAACAAAATATTTATTTTGTTTTAGTCAAGTGGCATAATATACAGCTTATATTACATATATCAGTTTGTATTCTCTTAACCATCACCATCAAACTGAAATGATTTATGGAGGAAAGGACCATTCCGTTTGCGTTGTAATACAGATTTGTTAAGTATAACAAAGACTCCCTGGAAAAGACCCTGATGTTGGGAAAGATGGAGGGCACAAGGAAAAGGGGACGACAGAGGACGAGATGGTTGGATAGTATTCTCAAAGCTACCAGCATGAGTTTGGCAGGGGGTTGGACTCGATGGCCCTTGTGGTCTATTCCAACTCTATGATTCTATGATTCTAATTGGTTTAATTCACACTGAAATGGGACTGCCTGTTTGTTTCGGTGAAAGGGCTTAACTGAAATATTTCATTGAAGCCAAAGAACAGCAAGAAGAGCTCTCTCTGGTTTTTAACTGAGTTGAACAATAACTGGTTGTTGTTCTCTAGCAGCTAACATGTGAGTGATTAACATTAGATCAGGTGGCAAAGGCTTTTGGTTGCAAATCTCCATTTTGAAGGGAGTTGCCTTTGGGTTTCTTTGTTCTCAAACTCTGTGGAGTAAGGGTATAAATGAAGCTCTCCAGAGCTATATTTGTCAGCTTTGATTATAAACTAAAGTTATTCCTAAACTGGACAGAACAAGGTTATAAACTAAAGTTATTCCTAAACTGGACAGAACAGATGACACCAAACTGGGAGGGGTGGCTAACACCCCAGAGGACAGGATCACACTTCAAAACGACCTTGACAAATTAGAGAATTGGGCCAAAACAAACAAGATGAATTTTAACAGGGAGAAATGTAAAGTATTGCACTTGGGCAAAAAAAATGAGAGGCATAAATACAAGATGGGGGACACCTGCCTTGAGAGCAGTACATGTGAAAAGGATCTAGGAGTCTTGGTTGACCACAAACTTGACATGAGCCAACAGTGTGACGCGGCAGCTAAAAAAGCCAATGCAATTCTGGGCTGCATCAATAGGAGTATAGCATCTAGATCAAGGGAAGTAATAGTGCCACTGTATTCTGCTCTGGTCAGACCACACCTGGAGTACTGTGTCCAGTTCTGGGCACCACAATTCAAGAAGGACACTGACAAACTGGAACGTGTCCAGAGGAGGGCAACCAAAATGGTCAAAGGCCTGGAAACGATGCCTTATGAGGAACGGCTAAGGGAGCTGGGCATGTTTAGCCTGGAGAAGAGGTTAAGGGGTGATATGATAGCCATGTTCAAATATATAAAAGGATGTCACATAGAGGAGGGAGAAAGGTTTTTTCTGCTGCTCCAGAGAAGCGGACACGGAGCAATGGATCCAAACTACAAGAAAGAAGATTCCACCTAAACATTAGGAAGAACTTCCTGACAGTAAGAGCTGTTCGATAGTGGAATTTGCTGCCAAGGAGTGTGGTGGAGTCTCCTACTTTGGAGGTCTTTAAGCAGAGGCTTGACAACCATATGTCAGGAGTGCTCTGATGGTGTTTCCTGCTTGGCAGGGGGTTGGACTCGATGGCCCTTGTGGTCTCTTCCAACTCTATGATTCTATGATTCTATGATTCTATGATTCTAAGGTATTGTATTGATATTTTTGACGCATCTTGGATGATTTTGAAAACAAGTAAGTAAACTTTTGAATTAAATGTATGGGCCTTGACAATATTTTTATTCCAGAAGGACTCGGTTTTCATGTATCGAGTCGCTTCAAACTGATCAATATTAGCACCTCCAATAAAAATTGCCTATTCATTCTTCCTGAAATAAAACAAGTACTGAAAACACTGTTATCCTTCAGAATTCACTTTTTTCTGAGCTTTGTTATAGAGTTCTAATCCAAAAATGTGTAGGAAAATACATGGAAAACTGAACTACAAATGTTTTTTAGAATCATTAGATAAATGAGTGTCAGTCTGACATGCATCCAGTGGACTACATGCAATACTTCTGAAAACTTGTTACATTATCATGCTTACCCTTCTGGTTGGAGATCTTTCCTTCTGGACATGGAAGGCAATCATAGCAGCAAGATGGCTTCCCCTCCTTCTTGCCCCTTCTATAACCTGGATGACAATTGTCATTACACAGAGAAATGGGAAGCGACTGTCCATAAAAGAAAGCACAGAATATTTTAACATTCAAAAAATAGGTTTAAATTGTTTGTATGATATAGTTTAATCTACAGCTGAGAACGAGATTGATGTTGGCATGGCATAATAAATCTGCCTGAGTCTTAGGAGTTACTTTCTATGCAGTAGGACTGATTGAACTTCCACCTTGGTTGTGCTTAAGATAAACGAGCCTCATCTAACTGACATGAGAAGGAGAAGAAGAAGTTTGGATTTGATATCCCTCCTTATCACTACCCGAAGGAGTCTCAAAGCGCCTAACATTCTCCTTTCCCAAACTGCGGGAGACAGTGGAAGACAGAAGTTCCTGGCGTGCGTTGGTCCAGTGGGTCACGAAGAGTCGGACATGACTAAGCGACTAAACAACAACAAATGATATAGTTTAATCTACAGCTGAGAACGAGATTGATGTTGGCATGGCATAATAAATCTGCCTGAGTCTTAGGAGTTACTTTCTATGCAGTAGGACTGATTGAACTTCCACCTTGGTTGTGCTTAAGATAAACAAGCCTCATCTAGCTGACATGAGAAAGAGAAGAAGAAGAGGAAGAAGAGTTTGGATTTGATTTCCTGCTTTATCACTACCTGAAGGAGTCTCAAAGCAGCTAACATTCTCCTTTCCCTTCCTCCCCCACAACAAACACTCTGTGAGGTGAGTGGGGCTGAGAGATTTCAGAGAAGTGTGACTGGCCCAAGGTCACCCAGCAGCTGCATGTGGAGGAACAGTGACGTGAACCTGGTTCACCAGATTACGAGTCCACCACTCTTAACCACTACACCACACTGGCTCTCAAAGAGGCAAAGTTGGTTCCAATTCTGAAGAATAAACTGCTTTTTAAACTTTGGGGAAATAATGGGAACCATCTGAAAAGTTTCGTGGATCCTTACCTGGTAAGAGATATTAGGCCATACAATGGCATCCTCATCAATAGTGAATGCTTGGGGATCATCCGGGTCTATGCTTCCAACTCTGACTCTAAGAAAAGATTGATTTGGGAATGTGACCCAATTTATAATATCAAATCCAGATTGTAAGGCCCCATTTTGATCAAATGAAACCTTTTCCCCAGCACTGTTGTTAAATGAAACATTTCGTAGAAAACGTTGGAGCTAAAGGGAAGAGAGAGAGAGAGAGAGAGAGAGAGAGAGAGAGAGAGAGAGATCTCAAGAGAGAATCAAGGCAATAATACAACAAACTTCAAACTAGGATCACTCAGCTTTTTAAATGATCAGTGCAGGATGTAGCAGTTCATTATTCCGAGCAGGAAGCCAGTGATGTTCTCCTCTATGGTACTATGGGCTCAAGCAGGGAAAACCCCCTTGTTCCCCCATGTTCCTTGTCTTCTGGAGGCTACTGAGCATGCTTCAGTGTGTGGGGGGTTGCTTTCTTATACTATTAGAAATATGTGTTTTTTCTGCTTATTGTGGAGTTCACCAACATGAAAAACAATCTTTAGCCACAGTGACATTAACCAAACAGTATGAAGGTGCAAAGACCAGCTTGCTCATTGAGCGCTTATGACCCTCAAAATTGTCTCCTGGAACATGGCAGGCTGGTTCACCTACGTGCCCAGAAGTCTGGATAACTATTTCATCAAGCATTTCACTTTATCATGCTCCAAGAAACTTGGATGGCCAAATATCTAGTAAAAGGGAGATACTGTGCATTCAAATTAGAGGCCACTGCACGTCTTGGTCCTGAAAGAAAGAAGGGTTGCTAAACCAGTGTTTAATGTGTTTACTGTGAGCAAGAAACACCAGAAAACAAGTTGAAAAATGGATCCGTGAGAAACCAAGTTTGCAGCTGCCCCAAATCCAGACTTGGCACAGAGAGGGACCACGCTTCTCTTTGCATTATACCTGCCATTGCAGTTTGATGAGAAACTTCTTTCTCTGTCCTCCTGCAACTGCTTTCTTTTTGAAATTGGAGAACTCCATGGATTGCAGGGCATGAACTATAGCAAAAACAGCCAGGTAGATGTTGTAACTGTGAGCAGTTGCACTCATTTCAAAAACTGATGCTGGAAGAGTGTCTAGCTTCTCGTTTCCTGTGCAGAATTCCTCATTTGCCATGACTACTTTGGTGTCAAGGAGAAGACAGGTAAATGTATGTTCCCAGAATACTCTAAGAAATTTGTCTTCTTTTTCTGAAATGGGGTTCCTGTTCTGAATAAATTTATGGAATCCTAACATTCCTTTAGAGTGAACTGCAAAAGACAGAGCACCATGGATGAAGTCTATATCCCACTGTCTTTGCAAATGAAATGATGTGAAATCCATTTGAGCTGTCATAACCAGGAGTTTGGTATTCTTTAGGCCATGACTGAATTCCCAAAACTGGATCAATGTCCTCAAGACAAGCATGGTCTGAATTTCACCATGCACAACCACCACACTGGCAGTGCTCGCCATGATTCCCACAGTCATGTTGATCCCCTGGCCCACAATTTCACCAAAAGCACTGGAGGATCCTTGTCTTGGTAAAGTTTCTATGAAGGCAAAGCAGATCCCTCTTTGGGTGAAGATGGGAAGCACATTCTGCACAAACCTCTCTCCGTTGTCATCATCCAGATAAACCACCCCAATCCATGTCCACCTGAAATGAAGAAGTAGCTGGAGAATCCCCATATATTGGTGAGTCCCATTTGGGAACATCTGTTGGATGAAAGCACCTTGTTTTTCAGTATCCAGGACTGGTGCGGAACCATATGCAAGCTGAAGACGCATTAGAATAAAAGAGTAAGTTCTCATATTACCATGTTCTTGTAGGTAGATGTGTGTATCTCTGGCAATACAGCCATTGTACTACCAAATCATAATGCTTCCCACAAAATATCACCTAAAAAGCATTGACATTTTCTTTTGAACCTTCTGCCAATCTAACCTCATCTTAAACTCTGATGGTAGCATTAAAAGGTAAAGGCAAAGGGATCCCTGACCATTAGGTCCAGCGGTGACCGACTCTGGGGTTGCAGCACTCATCTCGCTTTACTGGCCGAGGGAGCCGGCATACAGCTTCCGGGTCATGTGGCCAGCTGGACTAAGCTGCTTCTGGCTAACCAAAGCAGCTCACGGAAGCGCCATTTACCTTCCCGCCAGAGCGGTACCTATTGATCTACTTGCACTTTGACGTGCTTTCGAACTGCTAGGTTGGCAGGAGCTGGGACTGAACAACGGGAACTCACCCCGTCGCGGGGATTCAAACCGCTGACCTTCTGATCGGCAAGACCTAGGCTCTGTGGTTTAACCCACACCGCCACCCACGTCCCTGATGGTAGCATTAATCATTGCCAAATAGAGATTTCTATTTCAGAGCCTATATATACTGTACTTTTATCTTTAAAAATTATAAAAAAAATAATCCCAGTCTTCAGACAGCGCTGAGTGTCTTTACCTTTGGGTCACTACAAAAAATAGCACTTCCTCCCACCATACGTTGGTGGGACAGCTGTAGCACACTCAGGTGGATTGTCACAACCCAAGGGGCATGCTGAAGGCTACACAGAGGACAAGAGAAACACAAAGTCCTGTTGCATGAGCAGCAAACCTCTTTATGCCGAATGGACCTGAGATAATGTAGACATTCTCCCCATAGTCACGTTTTCCTGCAAGGCTTCCAGTGTGAATTCAGCCACATCCATTTTAACCTCCAAACCACATCTATAAAGCAAGAGAAGGACCCCATGGTTTGCTCATATATCCTGCTCATGAGCAAAGCTTACCTGTGGCATCTTGTAGTTGCTCAAGATGGTTGCCATTTGGAGGCAGACGTTGGAATCAGGTCCCCCGATGACTGCTACTGGATTGCTCCGGGTGTCACACTTGTAGTTTGGGATTAATCTTTCCTGAGTCGAGAGAAGTTCCATTGCAGCTTGATAGGTTGCGCTTGAACTGAACTGGCTATTATAGATCTGGAAGCCCAGAGTGATGTTGGGTAAGAGTCGAGGGTTTAAATTGATTTCCCTTACAGCAAATGCCAAGGCCACGATGTGCTGGTAGAGCTGGGTCAGTACCCTGTAAGGAGAGTTACATGCCACAAAATGGTGCATCTGCTGCAGATTATATGGGCCACATTTCAATACAATGTGGCATTTCATCAAGCTATGTATTACAGCTCATATACAGGAAAGAGTCAGTTGACTGTGGTCATGCATCCACTGGCATTTTATCCCCTTTACGCTTCTCAGTATTCATCTAATAATGACACTTAGTAGAGGCTAAAGAAGGCCAAGTTAGAATAGAAATTTGGGAGGCTTTGTATTGCTTAAATCAGGTCTATTCCAATTTTTGAAATTATCAGATACCATATATTTAACAAAAGAAGATATACTGAAAGTACCAGGATGATAGTCCAGGATGGTAATAATTGCCTGTAAATTGTTATCCAATCCGGAATATCTAATAGACAATGCAGTTTAAAATATCATTCCCCTACAATTTAATAGGCCGTTCCAGGCAGTTAGTTCAGAAGTGCAAATATAGGACTGACCCAATTCTTGAGTAGGACAGTTATTGCACCTTGTATGATATAGAACAAGTTATAGCAGATAAGGAAATAGATTACCCCACAGCAGACAATTCGAAAGAAGATTATGATGAATGTAAATGCTTATCCACAAAGCCATGCTTGCAATAATATTATCAGAAAAGGTACATTTTATAAACTCCTTACATGATATCACCAAAGAGCTCAGTAGAGGGAGGTTTTTCAAATGTCATTGGACTGGAAAACACAAAGTTTTGCGAAGAAATGCCAGCGATATTGAGATCTCCAGGCTGATAATACTTGTGGAGAATAGGAAGAGGGTCACCTATACTACATTTAGCATTTGGAAGCTTGCACACTGCTTGAGGCAATAGCACAAATACTAACACAACTAACACCATCATTTTCTATTAAAATCTGATTTCTAGAAAGAATTTCACCTATTCCAGCATTTCTGTTCAAGGAGCTGTGAATCCTGGAATTAGATTCAAATGGCTGCTTATTCAGCAGATGTGATGATTTGCATTTCAGAATGACAGAGTTCTTCCTGTCTCTTTCTCTTTTCTGAATGGGGCCAAGGGATATGGATGGTTTATTCAGTGCCAACCGATTGTTTTGCTCTTAGCCATGGGCATTCCCCAGGAACTTTGAAAACAAGGAGAATTAATCATAGTTAATTTGATAATTACAGAGAAGATAATAAACTTATTCAGAACTGCAGCTTCTCCATGAAAATGTTCAGTTGATCATGCCTAATTGAATACAGTGCCTACCAAATTGAAAGGGACTTAAATTATTACTGGTTTGTCACCTTGATTTCCGTGGGACCTAATTTCAACTCACTTGGTATGGAATTGATTCAAGCAAATATTATGCAGTGCGAAGTTGCAGCAAACAGACTGATGAAGTTGTGTCTGTTTCTAGCCTTAGTTCTAAGTGGCACAGGAAATAATACAAACCTATATTTCACTGTTGGTTTGTAATTTTGCTAGTGCCCACTACAGGTCAACAGGGAATTGGAGATGATGTAATCACAGTTAACCTGGTAATTAGAGGGGAAATAATCACTGCTCAGACTTCTAGGTTCTCTGAGACATGAGAAAGAAAACATGTTTAACTCAGCATAATTTTCTTGTCTGTAAGAAAAATGAGTCTTTCACATAAAAATCATTATGCAATATATTTATATGTAGAACTGTGTGAAAACATTTTTCTTTTTAAAAGCAGTTGTCCAACATAAAGCAGTCTCCCTTCTGTTTTCATCTAAAGGGGGGCATACACCTCCCCAAGCTCATGTTATTTCATGTGTGATCACTATGTCTGCCAAAATGAAACATTTTTACCAAGTTTCCCATATGATGGAAACACCAAAGATGAGCGAAACCTGCAGGTGTAGTTTTGTGATTTACACGTTGAGCTCCTTATCCAGGTGAATTATTTTACAAAGGCTAGTGTCAGGGAACTGACATCAGAGGGAGAGGCGAAGGGGAGGCTCCCAGATGATGCTGGCGAAGGACCCAGCAGCAGGGGGAGAAACAGCTCTTTAGAGGGGGAAGCCAATCAGCGCAACACCGGGGATAAAGGGGGGAAGATGGGGGAATTGGAGAGAGGGCTCCAGGACTCTTCACTGGACATCAGTGAGGAGAGCCCAGGTCCTCCGCTACCCTTCCCTGCGCAAAAAAAAAGTTTGTAGGAGATTAAATTAGCAGGAAAAGCATTAATTTTTGTAAGTGATTAAAAATTAATTCTTTCATTTCTTTTTTTAAAAAAGAAAGGCTTTTCACATAGGATATTCATCACTAAGAATTATAATTTTTATATTGATGTTTCATGTTTTGTCCTAAGGGGGGGGGAGATGAATTGTAGCACTGGCATTTTTATCCCAAGCATGCTCTGCTTCCTCATAGATTCGATATTGGGAGTCACTGTAGCTCAGCCTAAATCCCCCTTCTCTGTCATGCTTGTGCAGTAGAAGGGATCAGGCAGATCTGCTGAATTGTGAAGTTCTGAGACCTTAGAGAGTAATTCTTTCTAATAGTGTGAGCTGTTTCATAAGCAGACAGGTGGTCTTGCATATTAGTAGAACTCCCTTCATTAAAAGTTTCTATGGGGGGGTGAAAACACCACAGTATCCACTGTCCCTCATTCCAAGGAAGGAAGCTGGAACCCCTGGAATCTTGCACTGCTGAGAGTTTGGGGTGGAATGCAGCAGAGGAGAGGGGTGTGTGTCTTGATGCAACTGAATGGTTGTGTGGTATCACAGCCAAGAGAGGTTCAGGTGCTCCACCAGGGTAAAAAATAAAGGTTAATCCATCTGTGACTTGTTTCAATAAAGGGAGATGCAAACTTGCATGCCTCAACAGAACTTCAACCAAGTGCATAAAGGGGCTGTTTGATTCATATCACATGATCAAATGGAAGAGTTTTTCTTTTCCCCCTAATTTTCTAATTCTCAACATTAAGAAGATCTGCCTAGTGTACATGCATATAAACTAAACTAATTGATGATTTGTATAGATTCAGAAAATGGTCTGTGTAACACTGAGAATGAAACTTAGTTTATGTACATAACACCTGAAAATAAAATGACATCAATATCACACGAAAAGGGAAATAAGTCTCTTAAGAGAGAGAAAAAACAGGGAAACTAAAAAGCAGTTTAAAGTTCCTAAATTTACATAAAGCCTTCATAACTTGATATGTGGATGATATTGTATGGCAGCAAAACTAAATGAAATCCTCTGAAAGGCGAAACTGGTGGTGCAAAATTAGTACATACCTTATATTTTGGTTATGTCCAAATATTAAGATATACGGGCATCTAAACTTGCTAGAATTAAATACCGTATATTTCGCACCATAGGACGCCCCGGACAATAGGACGCACCTTATTTTAGAGGGGGGAAACAAGAGGGGGGAAATTCTCCCCCTCTCTGCCCAGTGCCCCTTCAGCGAAGCGGCAGGAGGCGCTGCGCAGAGAGGGGGAGAATTTCCCCCCTCTTGTTTCCCCCCTCTAAAACAAGGTGCCTTCAGGCGGCTACCTTGGAAGCCTGGAGAGCGAGAGGGGTCGGGAGAGCGAAAGGGGTCGGTGTGCACTGACCCCTCTCGCTCTCCCGGCTTCAGGTTCCTTTCGACCTGCTCTTTGGGGCTGGCGGGGGGGAGCCCATCACCAGCCCCAAAGAGCAGGTCAGGGAGCAGTGGAAAGGTGCGCAGCGGAGAGGCTGCTGCCATAGTCGCGCGTCACCTCTCCAGCTGGGAGAGGGTCACGGGGCTGTGGCTTCTTTAGCCCTGCACACGCTCTCCCAGCTGGAGAGGTGGCGCACGGCTATAGAGGCTGCTGCAATAGCCGCGCGTCACCTCTCCAGCCGGCAGAGGATCGCGGGGCTATGCCGTCTACGCTCCATAGGACGCACACACATTTCCCCTTCATTTTTGAAGGGGGAAAAGTGCGTCCTATAGAGCGAAAAATACGGTAATACAGCAGGCTACAATCTTTCTAGGAATTCATTGATACAATATTTCCCTACCCTAATCATAGCTGACTTAATGGAAACTTCACCCATTCACTAACAGCAGCTCAAATAGCATTTTCTGATCTGAAAATGATAATTATAAACATTGGAATGCAATGAGATTGAGTTGGGCTTGGTATGCTGCTTATTTGTTTCTTCTAATCAGCTGCCCCCTGGTGTTCAGCTGAGGCCTCAGTAAAATAATATAGCATTTGGGGGGAAAGATGCACCCCAGTAATCCAAAGCTGGAGGCCAAGATGGAGAAGACCTCCACAACCACCATGAATTTTCCTTTTGTGCTCATGTATGTTGGTACAAAGGACAACCAAACACTACAAAAGACCAACATGCTAAAGGTGATAAACTTGGCTTCATTAAAGCTGTCAGGCAACCTCCTAGCTAGAAAAGCCACAACAAAGTTGACAACGGCCAGGAGGCCCATGTAGCCTAGGATACCATAAAACATGAGGTCTGACCCCTCATTGCAGAACAGTACAATTTCTTTGAGCATTGTGTGTGTGTCCAGATCTGGGAATGGGGGAGAGGTTGCCAGCCACACTGTAGATATGGTGGCTTGAATAAGAGAGCAGGAAAGAACAAGAGAATTGGACAAGGGTTTCCCCACCCATCTTCTCATTTTGGAGCCTGGCTTGGTGGCCATGAAAGCCAGAACCACAATGGTGGTTTTGGCCAATATGCAAGAAACTGCCACTGAGAAGATCATGCCAAAGGCAGTTTGCCGAAGGAGGCATGTGAGCTCTACAGGCTGGCCAATGAAAAGCAAAACACAGAGGAAGCAGAGCAGGAGGGAGATGAGGAGAGTGTAGGTGAGGTTCTGGTTGTTGGCTTTGACGATGGGAGTGTCGTTGTTCTTCACAAAGATTCCAAGCACCAAAGCAGTGAGGAAAGAAAAAGAGAGAGCCAAGGTAGCCAAACATATCCCCAAAGCTTCTCCATAAGACAAGAAGGTTTTTTGTTTTGGAAGGCATCCACCCTGGTCCTTGTTTGGATGCTGGTCTGCAAGGCATTCAAAACATTCATCCATGTCTGAAAAGGAAAAGACAGATATTTGTACATGGAAGCCCCATCTCTTGTGCTTGGCAGATAGCATGCACAAGTATTGAAAGGTCTTGAATAATGACACCTAGGTCAGTTCTATAGGACAAGTCCTTATGTTCAGAAGAAGTCATTTTCAGCTATAATCCCCAAGCAATGTGCATCTTAAGGTCAATGGGAAGAACTTTCCCTCAGGTACAGCACTGATGATCGGTCTCCAGCGCCTACCACCTGGCTGTCTGATTTCCAGCTGTGGACAGTGGTACCCTAACAACTCTAGTCCTTGCCATTGTAACTTCAAAACTGGCTGGTTGCAATTCTTTCTGTGGGGCTGGCCTGGTTTGGAAGCCCCAGCTGGTGTAAAATGTAGTGGTTAAATCTTAAATGGGACACCATTAAAATATTTGTACTGGTTGGCAATGTACTACCAAGCTAGGTTCAAGGACCTTTTAATATTTTACAAAGCCCTCCCCTCTGGTCTAGGCTTTATCCACTCATTTAGTAGCCAGTTGAAGAAAAAGAAGAGGAGGAGGAGGAGGAGGAGGAGGAGGAGGAGGAGGAGGAGGAGGAGGAGTTTGGATTTGATATCCCACTTTATCACTACCCGAAGGAGTCTCAAAGTGGCTCACATTCTCCTTTCCCTTCCTCCCCCACAACAAACACTCTGAGATGAGTGGGGCTGAGAGACTTCAGAGAAGTGTGACTAGCCCAAGGTCACCCAGCAGCTGCATGTGGAGGAGCGGAGACGCGAACCCGGTTCCCCAGATTACGAGATTACCGCTCTTAACCACTACACCACACTGGTTGGTCACAGTGGGTCTCCAAATCTTCCAGAGCTTCCCCCCTCAATGGGAGTCAGTAACCTCCAGAGACACAAAATAAGCATTTTTCACAGCCCACACAGTCTCATAGAAGGATGATTATGTTTGCTAATAAGCTTTTCATTGGCTTTGGAGCAAGGCTTGCACTAAGTGTGTTCCAGTCTTCTTCCAGCTTGTTTCATAGTCTGCAGCTCCTCAGAATACCAAGGGGATCCTCAGGCACCACAATTGTAACCCAAGGACAGTTTTCCATGGTAATAAATCAGACCACATCTGATAGTACAGCATACACATCAGAGAAATTGAATTCTGATCATCCCTTGAATGGTTTGCAGTAAATTCCTTACCCTTTTGGTCTGAGATCTTCCCTTCTGGACACGGGAGGCAATCATAGCAGCAAGAAGCCTTCCCTTCTTTCTTGGTTCTCCGATAACCTGAATAGCATTTCTCGTTACACAGGGAAACCGGTAGTGTCTGTGCATAAATAAAATGAGATAATAGTATCATAGATAGAATATGAAATCTATAGTTAAGCATTAGGACAGTGATAAAGGAAAATGCTATTATTCCTTTTCAGAGAGCACTTTCTAGGCATCTGCAGCCAGAGCTAGTTGTACTACCAGGAACTCAATTTATCCTGTAGAATAACTTTATCTTAATCCTCTTGTTAAATATGCCAATGCTCTCAAAGCTGAGTCTATGGCTTTATCACTTTAGAATGCATTCAAGAATTGTTTGATATAATTTCATTCATTTTCCCCCCAATGGTAAGGCAATTTAGAATACAGTCAGCTGTTGCTTGTCATGATTCCCAGCCTGATTCCCACAACAATCTTCTTCATTTTTACATGTTAACCATTTAACTTTGTTTTGAGTGATGTCTGTTGCAACTGGGGTTCTTGAATTATTTTCATAACATTGGAAGCCCTCGAATTATAAGGTTTCTCAATATTACTATTGTTTAGAATATTAGTAAAATAATACAGAGTCAATCCTTATTTGGCTTCAGGGACTTTCATATTCAATGGTACCTTGGGTTAAGATCTTAATTTGTTCCGGAGGTCCGTTCTTAACCTGAAACTGTTCTTAACCTGAAGCACCGCTTTAGCTAATGGGGCCTCCTGCTGCTGCTGCCACACCGTGGCTGCGCAATTTCTGTTCTCATCCTGAAGCAAAGTTCTTAACCCGAGGTAATATTTCTGGGTTAGGGGAGTCTGTAACCTGAAGCATCTGTAACCTGAAGCGTATGTAACCCGAAGTACCACTGTATGCACTTCAACATATGACTTCATGCTCCCGGATGTTTTCAGCTCTATATTAATATCCGGGTGCTCCCCATCACAGTTGCAATCATTGCTTTGGTAGGTAATTTCGGTTTGTGAAATGACCTCAAATAAGTGTAATCACAATGGATCTCCCAGTCAAGTCTACATTGGCCCCATTAGGTAGGATTTTTACCATTGAGAAAATGACTCATAGCCTTTGAAATTGGCCTTACCTGGTTGAACCTACTGGGCCACACAACAGCATCATCATGGATTGTAAGCCCCTCATCTTCTGGAGCCTGAGGGTCCATCATTCCAACTTTGACTCTAAGAAAGGACTCATTTGGAAATGTGACCCAGTTGAAAATATCAAATCCAGCTACTAATACTCCATTTTGGTCAAAGGATATCTCTTCACCGGCACTATTATTGAATGAGATACTTCTCAGAAAGTGATGCAACTAAATTGGGAATGAGGAGAAACCATGAAGGTAAACAAAAGGATTCCATCTTACATAAGTTTGATTATCTTCCACCTTTGAGAGCTTTGGTCCATTTTATGTTTGAAAGCTAATCCTCTCCCTGAATCAGTTGTCTACTGACCAAGAGTACATCAGTCTCACCAGAGTGCTGAAAGGGGTGTTGGAATTGTATGTGGAAATGCATGCAAACTGCACAATTCAAATCACTGTGGCACTGAGCACAAGCGAGGCCACTTTAGAGTAAACAAAGGCGTGGAATGCACAACTATTTTCCATACACTGTGTTTTTTTCTAAATCTTACTGGATGGTAGTGTTTCCTCTCAATATAAGCCCTAAGGAATAATATAGCCCCTATTGTTGTTGTTGTTTAGTCGTTTAGTCGTGTCCGACTCTTCGTGACCCCATGGACCAGAGCACGCCAGGCACTCCTGTCCTCCACTGCCTCCCGCAGTTTGATCAAACTCATGCTGGTAGCTTCAAGAACACCATCCAACCATCTCATTCTCTGTCGTCCCCTTCTCCTTGTGCCCTCCATCTTTCCCAACATCAGGGTCTTTTCCAGGAAGTCTTCTCTTCTCATGAGGTGGCCAAAGTATTGGAGCCTCAGCTTCACGATCTGTCCTTCCAGTGAGCGCTCAGGGCTGATTTCCTTCAGAATGGAGAGGTTTGATCTCCTTGCAGTCCATGGGACTCTCAAGAGTCTCCTCCAGCACCATAATTCAAAAGCATCAATTCTTCAGCCCCTATACCTAAGTCCTAAACCTTTTAAAATAAAATAAAAATCTGCATTATTTGGATCACATTACCTGCCATGGTTGTGGTTTCAGATGGTCCCATGCTATTCCATTTGTGATTGTTCTATGGTTGAATTTGAAGCATGACATGGTATGCAAAGCATGCACCACAGTATATAGAGCGTTGTGGATGCTGTAGCTTTGGGCAGTCATTCTCATTTCAAAAACAGACCCAGGAAGACTCTCAATATTCTCCTCCCCAGTGCAGAATTTGCCATCTATCTTGTGTGAAGTAGGATGAGAAAAATAACAATCAAATGCCTCTTTCCAGAAAGCTCTGAGGAAGCCATCTTCTTTTAACAAAATAGGGTTTCTCATCTGAATAAATTTCTGGAATCCTGGAAGATCCTTAGAGTGAACTGCAAAGGATAGAGCCCCATGGAGGAATGTAATGTCCCAACCTCTTTGAAAGGGAAATGATGTGAAATCCATCTGGGCTATCATAATCCAGACTTTTGCCTTGCCTTGCATTGATATATCATCTGTTTCTGCGAGGTTGGGCATCATTCTCATTACCATAATGGTATCAATTTCACCATGAACGAGAACAACACTGGCAGTGCTTCTCATGACAATTCTGATTATTTTAGAACCACCATCTACCATTTTATGGAGCTCATCAGAATAGGTTGCTTGGGGGAATCTTTCTACAAAATCAAAGCAGATACCCCTCTGGGAAAACGTGAGAAGAACATTTTGTACAAATCTCTCTCCTGTGTCACCATGCCTTGAAAGCACCCCAATCCACATCCAGCTGAAATGCAGTAGAAGACGGAGTATCCCATTGTACTGCTGAAGCCCATCTGGGAACACCCAGTGGAAGAAAAGTGTTTGCACATAGCTATTGATAATGGGAGAAGAGCCATACATGAGCTGAAAGAAAAGGAAGCAAAGGGTCAGCTGAAGGAAAGGAAAAGGAAAAGTGATAACCAACTGTCCTATCAAGCACCAGTTCAAGTGGAAACCAGTCAGATGGGTGGCAGATAAATAATAAATAGTTATGATAGAATAAGGTTACCAGACAGTCCCCGGATTTACAAATCAGTCCCCATACAAAATCAATTGAAGTTCAAAAATGTCCCTGGATTCATTGAAAAAAATCTGGTAACCTTATATAGAATGTAGAGATGCAGTACAATTTTGTTTGATCTGCTTTCTGAAGTGCACTGATTGAATTGCAGCTGCCAGTCAAAAGATGCACTACTTAGAATTTTGCAATGCACATGGAACTATTTCCCTTGTGCAAAAGATACCTTCAAAAGCCACACTTTAGGAAGGAGTGCACTGAAAAGCCTTGGAAAGTGTGCAATTTAGAATGAAATGTTTTATTCTTTTCAAGAAGTATAGACAAAAGTCATAGATTCCAAATGTAGGCATTATGTGTGGGGGGCCTCTTTAAATGAGCACAAAATGAGACATAAAGAACCAGAAACATTGAAAGGGGGTGGATATTTTTAAATGGGTGGAATTAGGTTGCTCAGTTGATGCACCATTTCAGAGATGTGTTAAGGATGCTCAATGGGGACAAACCAAATGGAGACAAATGAAGGAGAAGGCATAGAGGCTGGGATATGGCTATTATATTTCAAATATTTTTGAAATCATGGTCAGATTGGATAACAGGTTGTGGAATTTAGTGGAGGGACTGATTTTAACAAAATGATTTGGGAAAGATTTGGGAATTTGATTGCACGGTTTATATTAATTTTCAATATTCTGCCCAATTAGAAATTCTTCCTCCTATGTTGTCTACGTAGGTGAGCATGAAGAATAAATTGTCATTTCAGGAATTATAGAACTAGGTTAAAATATCACCTACTGCAGATACACATGCACACAAACACACAAACTTATATATCCTCTATCGCCTACACACACACACACACACACACACACACACGGGCTGAAATGCTTTGTCCAATACTAAAGAGATACTATTCTATTGTGGTTATGATTGTTTTGTTCTTACTTGGGCCATCTTGTACATGGACAGGATTGTGGCCATGTGAATATATAAATCAGAGTTTGGCCCACCAATGACTGCTATTGGAGTGCTTCCAGCATCACATTTATAGTTAGGGATGAGTGTTCCTTGTCCAGAGAGCAGTTCCATGGAGGCTTGGTAGGTCCACCTGGCACTGAAATGGCTGTTATAGATGTGGAAGCCAAGAGTGACATTGGGCAAGAGTTGGGGGTTTTCATTGATCTCCTTTACTGCAAGTGCCAAGGCCAGGATGTGCTGGTAGAGTTGTGTCAATGGCCTGGAATGAAAGCTGCGCATGGCATAACAGTGCAACTTTGCAAAGAATATATTGTATCCCCCACAGCCCAGGGAACCGCCTGGCTATATTGACACACAAACCTGGACATTTGGCTTCCCTGAACAGTACTTTTGGTGCTGCTAACTAGCCCAGTCTATGCATAGATGAATGCACAACACTCCCTCCAGCCCCAAACTGGTTTGGGTAAAACTCAGAAAGGGAAGTGTGCTTTAATTTTGTACATGTAAAACAAGAACACACCACATGATTTAATTAACCAATGAATGACTCTGGATACGAAAATATAGCATGCATGAGAGAGACTTCATAAAATCAAGTTATATCCTCCCCCCACAAATTTATTGTTCTAATTGCAATCACCAATATGACAGCCATTTGAAACAGAGAAAGCAAATCTTCTACTGAGATGTTACAATGATATTTGAAAGTTTTATAGCTATTTCACACAACAGAATACGACTTAGGGCCCAATTTTAAGCAGGAATGTGTTTCTTTGTTCACAGAATGTAAGCAATTGTTTCTGGCAACTCTGCTACTATTATTATTAATTCCAAGTCTGAGCGATTAATGATTCCTCACATATTTGATAAAAACCAAAGCTGAAACCTAGAAACCCAGAGACTTCCTTTTAAAATAACCAGAATGCCATAACAGAGTAAATGTGATAAAGTTGAAATGGCTAATTTCTATGTCTGGAACATATAGGCAAAAATTCCAAAGCGAAGGTTGACACAGCTTGAAGAAGGCATTTTGAGATATCATATCTTCTCCACCCCTTACAAAGTACTAAAAAGGAGAAGATTAGTGGAAATCACCACCACAGTTCATTATCACCATGCAGTAAATGCATAAATATACTCATAACACATGGAATCTTAGAGCTGGAAGGGACCCAAGAGTCATCTAGTCCACACACCCCACATGCAATTCCTTACAAAGTATGATCGAAAAGTTCAGGAGAGGGAGGGTTCTTGAAGGTCAATATACTCGAAGCTATATAGATTTGCGACATAATGCCAGCAATGATGACGTCTCCAGACTGATAATATTGGTGAAGAATTGGAAGTGGGTCCCTGATAGGACACTGAGGAATACGAGGCTTGCACACATAGGAGGCATCAACACTGATATTAATACTGGATACAGCACCATCTGGAATGTATGGTTTTACGAAACAATTAACCTCTTTGCACATTATCAACAGAGCATTCCTGATTAGGAAATTCTCACTGGAACATCCATGCATATTTGGTCTGTTCAGTGCAAAGAAATCAGTGATCAGTCTGAGAGTGCCTTGTGTCTAGCAGCGCTGAATGTCACAGGGGCTATTCATTGCATCTTCTAGCCTTGGTTCCCAGTTTGTATGTGGCTGCTGTATGATTCCCCTGGGATGGAGAGAAGAAGCTGAAGTGACTATGATTAACTTGATAATCAGAGGAGAGATAATTACCAGTTTTGAGTTGTAGGTTTTCTATCAGATCGCATCAGAAAATCACATTTCCCTTATCGTAGTCAAAGCATCACCTACAGGTGCAAAATTGCGAACAAGGCATATCTATCCCTGTGGAGGCAAAAAGGCATGGGCAATAACGCTAATGCAAAAGCATTCTAAAGACATGAAAGCTCTGATGGGTGAACAGGACACATTTGATGCTATGGATCTGTTGTAACTCTTCATGTCTCACTGGAACGGCAAGAAATGCCAGATCTTTGCAGTGTAAGGAGTAATTGATCAGACTGAGAGAACATCAATGGTAAGCCCAAGCTTGAATATAACAGGGGATATTAACAGCTTCATTGAGTCTTTGTTCATCGTTGGCATGTGGCTACTTGAATTTTCCTGGGATTTGGAGAAGAATCAGTTATTTCTATGAACTGGATGATAATAGTAGGAGAAATAATTTCCCTCAGTAACATTGCACACAAAAATATGTTTAGTACATCACTAACATTGCCCCCACACTCAAAATAAGACTTGGAGATATAAGTGGAGTAAAATGTTTATTTGTTAAAATATAAAAAGTCAGAGGAACGGTGAATAAAACTCAAAACAATTTGTTCATCAAAGTATGGGCGAAATCTTTACTAAATCTAATAGGGACACCTCCCTCCATCCCTCTGGGCTTGTCACACAACCTCAAGCTGTGGCTCAACAACTAAGGATGGGGAAGATATGATTCCCTCCTTGGGACGTGAGACTCAGTTATGAATTGGCACTATTAGGAGGCGCTATTGAGCAGTGCACACACACGACCCCCATAGTTGATTTTGGGGGGAGCGATAACACAACTCCTTGCCAAAGGCGCTAGGGACCCCAGATACACACTATGACATGCACACATCTCAGCTAGGGAACCAAACTGATTCAGACAGGAATGAGACAGGAGTCCAGCTTTGAACTTTTATCAAGCCTCCTGAGACTGTTTCCACTGAAATTGTTCTTCAAGGTTGCAGGGGTTTAGAGGATTGAGGTTGAATCCTGACAAGACAGAAGTACTGTTTTGCAGTGACAGGGGGTGGGCGGCTGTGGGGAACTCCCTGGTCCTGAATGGGGTAACTGTGACCCTGAAGGACCAGGTGCACAGCCTGGGAATCATTTGGGACTCACAACTGTCCATGGAGGCACAGGTCAATTCTGCATCCAGGGCAGCTGTCTACCAGCTCCATCTGGTACGCAGGGTGAGACCTTACCTGCCTGCCCGCAGACTGTTTCGCCTGTGGTGAATGTTCTGGCTACCTCCTGCTTGGACAACCGCAATGCACTCTATGCTACCTTTGAAGGTGACCTGGAAACTGCAACTAATCCAGAATGTGGCAGCCAGACTGGGAGTGACTGCCGAGATCACATAACACTGGTCCTGAAAGACCTACATTGGCTCCCAGTATGTTTCTGAGCACAGTTCAAAGTGTTGGTGCTGACCTTTCGAGCCCTAAATGGCTTCGGCCCAGCAGACCAGAAGGGGCATCTCCACACCCATTGTTCAGCCCACACACAGCGAGAAGTGAGGTTGCAGGGAACTAGGCAGAGGGCCTTCTCGGTAGTAGGGCCTGCCCTGTGGAACTCCCTCCTATCAGATGACAAGGGAATAAACAACAATCTGAGTATCAGAAGACATCTGAAGGCAGCCCTGTTTAGGGTAGTTTTTAATGTTTGAAGTTTTATTCTGTTTTTAAGGTTCTGTTGAAGGCCACCCAGAGTAGCTGGGGAAACCCAGACAGGTGAGAAGGGTATAAATAATAAACTGTTGTGTTGTTGTTGTTGTTGTTGTTGTTGTTGTTGTTGTTATATTTAACTCAATCAGAGGTCAGAATTGAGGTTTCCTGTGATGCCCTTCATTCTTAACCCAAGTTTGGATGGGATCCTTTTGCTGTGATTACTACATTAGACCCTGTCCAACTCTTCAATTATATGAGTCTATATTCATTAAAGTTCCCCAATGTTCAACATTATCCCCATTCCACGAATAGAAAGGATCCAGAAGGGAGTGTCGCAATCCTAATGTCACACTATTGAGTAACACGTGATTTAATCTCAAAGATTTATTTAAACGTGCCATATAGAATTGAACAGACAGACTTGTTAATTATTTTAATTCCTTCTTATGTTTAGCTGCTCTTTGCTATTCAGATCAGGTCTCATTAAAATGACATAGCATTTTGGGGAAAAGATGCAGCCCAGCAACCCACAACTGGAGGCCAAGATGGAGAAGATCTCCACGGCCACCATGTACTTCCCCTTGGTACTCAGATATGTGGGAACAAAGGACAGCCATACTGTGCAAAAGATCAACATGCTGAAGGTGATGAACTTGGCTTCATTGAAACTGTCGGGCAACTTTCTAGCTAAGAAGGCCAGCGTGAAGCTGACAACGGCCAGGAGACACAGGAAGCCCAACACGCAGTAAAGCATGACAGTCGACCCTTCATTGCATTCAAGCACAATTTCCTTTGGCATTGAGTGTTTGTCAAAGTCTGGGAATGGGGGAGTGGTTGCCAGCCACACACTGCAGATTGTGGCTTGAATCAGGGAGCAGGACAGGACTATGGAGATGGCTAATTGTTTCCCCACCCATTTCCTTATCCTGGACCCTGGCTTCGTGACCATGAAAGCTAACACCACAATGGTGGTTTTGGCCAATACACAAGAAACTACCACAGAGAAGATTATGCTAAAAAGTATTTGTCGAAGGAGGCAGGTCACAACCTCCGGTTGTCCGATGAACAGCAAAGCAGAAAGGAAGCAGAGCAGGAGGGCGAGGAGGAGAGTGTAGGTGAGGCCCCTGTTGTTGGCTCTGACTATGGGTGTGTCCTTGTTCTTCATAAAGATTCCAAGCACGAGAGCTGTGATGCAAGAAAAGGAGAGAGCAACAGCATCCAAGCTGATCCCCAGAGGCTCTTTGTGAGAAAGGAAGCTGATGGTTTTTGGAAGACATGTATCCCGACCAATGTTTGGATATTGATCTCCTGGACATTGAATACAGTCATCCATATCTGGAATCAGAATACAAAGAACAGAGCAAGCGTAAATGAGAATCTCAGCCCTTGCACCGTGCATCAATTCATTTTTTTCTTCCTTTGCAACAGTGTTGGTAGAAGAAAAATACCAAAGTTAATCTTGCAGTAGGAATGGTACAGTATTGTCAGGGAACTGACATCGGAGCTAGAGGTGGAGGGGAGGCTCCCAAATGATGCTGGAGAAAGGCCCAGCAGGGAGAGAGGCAGCTCAGCTGGGGAAGGAAATCAGCGCAACACCAGGGATAAAGGGGGGCGGATGGGGGAATCGGCGAGAGGGCTCCAGGACTCTTCGCCGGACACCAGCGGGGAGAGCACGGGTCCTCCGCTACCCACACCCGCCCTGCGCAGAAGACCTCCGCGCAGGGAGAGTAGGAGGAGACTTGGCGTCAAACACCTTTTATGCTGGAAAAGGTTTAAGAAACGCCAACTGACAGATTCTGCTAGTGACTGAGGCAGCCACGAAGTGAAGGGCTGTCCAGACAGAAAGGTTTAACAAGGCAACATAGTCAGGAGTGGCGGCAACTTACGCACGAGCAATCCCATACACATTACAAGTATATATCCCTGCTCCCAGATACAGGGGTATGTTCAGGCCATGTGTTTTAAAGGGATGATGAAATATTTTAAAAAATGCATTTTTAGAAGCTTTGAAAGTGTTTTAGATATTCATACACCTCAGAATTCATACTTTCTATATCACATTTATGTGCATATGCAGTTTTAAAAATATTTATATGTTTATTAAAAGTTTTCAGAGGGAGAATACACTTGTACCTCAGAAGTCAAACAGAATCCATTCCAGAAGTCCGTTTGACTTCTGAAATGTTTGAAAACCAAAGTGTGGCTTCTGATTGGCTGCAGGAAGCCATTGAAGCCCCATGGAACTACTGAGAGTTGCGATTGAAATGATCTGGAAGGCACCAGGTTAGTGACATCTGGCATTGTCATTAATAATAACAATAACAATGATAATAATAGTAATACAAACAAAAAATCCCCCCTCCCACAGATCATTTAAAAGGGCATTGATGTCATAGAATCATAGAATCCTAGAGTTGGAAGAGACCACAAGGGCCACCGAGTCCAACCCCCTGCCAAGCAGGAAACACCATCAGAGCACTCCTGACATATGGTTGTCAAGCCTCTGCTTAAAGACCTCCAAAGTAGGAGACTCCACCACACTCCTTGGCAGCAAATTCCACTGTCCAACAGCTCTTACTGTCAGGAAGTTCTTCCTAATGTTTAGGTGGAATCTTCTTTCTTGTAGTTTGGATCCATTGCTCCGTGTCCGCTTCTCTGGAGCAGCAGAAAACAACCGTTCTCCCTCCTCTATGTTGTTCCGCCTGGCCTTTGGCTTGGAATCAACTTGATCCCCTTCCCCTCTTTCCTTTTTCCTTTCTTTTTCTGTGATGGAACTCCTACTTGGGGACTTTCCTGGCTTTTTTCTGGCCCATGTAGGACCAGTCTGGATAGTTGGCCTTGGTGAAGACTTGACGTTTTCATCCCGAAAAAGTTTTTGATTGGAGTTTCTACTGAAATGAGGCTGCATTTTAATGCTGTATTTTAATCTTCTTTTTAAGTTGTAATTTAATCAATTGTTTTTATACCTGGTGTTAGCCGCCCTGAGCCCGGTCTTGGCTGGGGAGGGCGGGGTATAAATAAAATTATTATTATTATTATTATTATTATTATTATTATTATTATTATTATTATTTGTAGGGATGATCGCTGGGTCCGGAGCGCACTCCCCACCCGCAGGCAGGCTCAGCCTGCCTGCACGTGTGACCTTGGGGTGTGGGGCACACTCCCCCTCACAGATAAGGCCACAGCTGTCTGAACATCATGCGCTCTGTCATGGTTGTCAGCCCAATGCCTGATTGAAGAATAGAACAACCACCACAGTCAAAGCAGTGTGAATTCAATGTGTAAATTTAAAATTCCTGGAGTGAGTCGGTAGGTTGATGCAATGAAGAAGAGCTTCATGTTGGGGGCCGGCACAGGCTTGTTTAAATCCCCTGGGTGCAGACCTAGTTATTCCCTCAAGCCCACCCCTGGAGACCCCAGCCCTCTGCACCAGCCAACCACTGGCCAATTTGGCAGGCTGACGTGGAGCAGGATTTCAAGGCAGGAGCGTGAGCCGAAGCTCACACTCCGGCAAGGATCGGACCCCGACACATAGCCCAGTATCATTGGCGAGGGGGGCTCTGGCTGTCCCGCAAATCCACCGCATCCCTAATAGGGGGTAAGCAGGCTTGTCCTCAAAGAAGTTAAGCACTTCTTGAAGCAGAAACAAAATATGCAGATTTTGAAACCTGGAGTTGCAAATCTCCTTGAACCATCATCCAAGGGGGCGATGATGTGCTATGTTGTCTTGTACAGGGGGAAAGGTGGATGTTAAATAATGTTGACTTTTATAAACTGATAAACTGATGTGGATAAGCAAGGTCATAGCGGTTCAATCTGATGAGCTACTGATTAGATCAATTATCTATATGAAATTTCTGACCTTTCTGGTTTGAGATCTTCCTTTCTGGACATGGAAAGCAATCATAGCAGCAAAATGGCTTTCCTTCTCTCTTGGTCCTACTATAACCTGGGTGGCAGTGGTCATTACACATGGAAAGGGGCTGTGACTGTGCATAAAAGAAATAACAATGTGCTTACTTGAGATCTTATATATTGGAAATTTTATCTCAGCCTTCTCTGTCAATTTAAGAAATGGCTTCACAGTGGGGTTGTGTAATAACATCAGTTCCAGAGGGCATGTCTGGCCCATTGAGAGATGTGACAGGAAAGGTCAGGGAATGGATTTGACCCAATGAATTAAAAGCCACACTCACCCTCTGAAATACCCTCATATTAGATTGAGATTTATACCAGCATAGGAACTCATCTAAATCTCTACCGTGAAAGAGGGGAACATTGAAAGGATAGAGGATTGCAAAAGTGCTCTTCGGCCACACCAGTGAGAGTCCAGGATGGCTTTAGATGGGTGGTTGAATCGTCATCAGATTTTCTCTACTACCAGCAACCTTTGACTAGAACAATGAAAAGGCCAAAGGACATTGCATAGCAATGAAGTTCCAGCATTATGCAAGGCGAATGTTTTGGTTCAAAAGCATGATTTCAGAGGGACCTCAAAATTTCAAGAACATTGAACTACAACCATTTGAGTATCTAGATAACTCACTTCTTGACTATTGAGGAAATTAATCAATACAGCCTGAAATATGCAAGGACTGCACCTGGTTAAATTGTTTGGGCCAGATGATGAGATCCTCATGAATGGTGAAGACGTTGTCCAGGGAGGTCACAGCATCTTCCTTATCTTGGAAAGTCGGAGGGTCTATCTTTCCAACTTTAACCCTGAAGAAGGTCTGGTTTGGGAGTGTGACCCAGTTTATAATGTCAAAGCCAGCAGCCAATTCCCCATTTTGATCAAAGGACACCATTTCCCCCACGCTGTTGTTAAATGAAATTCTCCTGAGAATGCGATGGAGCTAAATTATGAGGAACAGAAATTGTAAGTGTGTAAAGGTGCAAAACATGGAACTATGAAATATGGTGAGAAAATATATTACTTGGAGTATTCAGATTGTATTCTCTTAAAAGTCTTTATACAGGCCAATGGCATCAACAGTAACAATAAATCAGCTAAAATTCTGGATGAGCTCCATTTTTACCCAACAATGCATCTGGGGCAATACTATATGATAATAAATTATTCTTCTAAATAAGTTATTTCTGAGGAAATTGTGACTACCAGGCTGCTCATGGAAGTAGAGACAACTCTTGTAGAGATGGTCAAATTACATTTTAAAGCAAAGGGGTGGGAAACTGAAGGAACGCTCCTCTCTTGTTCTGGTAACTACTTCCCAAAAAATACACATAAATTCAATGTGTGTTTTAAAATAGTTCCATTACAAAGTTTTATCATCACTAGTTATAGTCAAACCACTGTTCAGCTTTTTATAACTTGCAATGGGCAGGGGTTGTTGTTGTTTTTTAGAAGAAAGTCATTTCTTCAACCACCATTTAGACACCAATATTCTATCCTTAATAATGATGCAAGTTTCTGAACCATCTAAGGGTTGCTGTTGCACGAAATATGTGGTGGTGTCTTCCATCTGATCAGGCCATTACCTGCCACTGTTGTGCCTTCAGAATCGTCCACCTTCCACTACGTGACATTCCTTTGTATTTGATTTGTGATAAATAGCTGGCATGCAAACTATGTGCTATTGCATAGACAGCATTGTAGACGCTGTAACTATGAGCAGTCATGCCCATTTCAAACACAGAAACAGGAAGCAGCTCCAGCCTCTCATTCCCAGAACACCTTTTCCTGTCCATCTTGTGTGCCGCAGAACTGGGAAATGAACATTCAAATGATTCTTCCCAGAATTCCCTGATGAAGCCATCTTCTTCTACTGAAGCAGGGTTTCTGTTCTGAAGAAATGTGTGGAAAAGCAGCACCTCTTTTGAATGAACTGAAAGCGACAAAGCACCATGGAGAAAATGTATGTCCCAATCTCTTTGGAAGGGGAATGATGTGAAATCCATCTGGGCTGTCATAACCCAAATTTTAGCCATTGTCCTCCATGGCATATTCTCCATTTCTGCAACCCGAGGCATTGCTCTAAAAACCATCATGGTCTGAATTTCTCCATGCACAAGCACAACATGGGCAGTACTTGACATAGCAACACTGACTGTCTTAAAGCCTTCTCCTACCATGTCTCCAAAGCCACTGGAAGAAGTTAGTTTGGGGAATTTTTCTATGAAGTCGAAGCAGATGCCACCCTGGGAAAGCAGAGGAAGTATGTTCTCTATAAAGCTCTCTGTGTTGTCGTCATCCTGGGAAACAACTCCAATCCACGTCCATGAGAAATGCAGAAGTAAGTGGAGAATTCCCTTGTACTGAAAGGCACCATTTGGGAACATCCGGTGGAAGAAGACAGCCTGAGTTTCATTATTCATGACTGGAGAAGAGCCATATATGAGCTAGTTTTGAAAAGGTAAGAGAAGAGAAACATTTGCCACTTTGTGAGTATAGAGACATGACAAATTGTGCTTTCCCCCTCAAATTATTTTATCCTTGAATATCAAAACAAATCTAGTACTAAATGTCTATAAAGAAAGATTGATATGGATGTAATGAATCAGGTATATAATCTTAGAAAATATATTTGACCTGTGGTCCTGCTCACCCCATTCCTCACCTAACATCACTCTGCTAACTACAGGGCCATATAAGGTAGGGAAAACTTTCACATTCAAAATATCTAATGGGTAAAACATCTTTGGTACTGAAATCATGCTATATTTAAATAGCCTGGGAAAATTTAGCTAACGGTCCCTCAAAGAAGAACAAGGAGTAGGAAACTACCTTAGGTCACTGAGCCATGAGGCCTTTTCCTTTTTCCCCCCTATTGGTACAAAAATGAATAAGATGATAGATGTTTAGATAGATAGATAGATAGATAGATAGACCACAAGGTGTTTTTTTTTTATTTCAGTAATATTCTGTCTATTTCAGTCACAGCTTTTCCAGTCTGCAAGATGCATCAAGATGGAGGTGAATGAAGTTCAAATGACTTGTTCAACTTAGAGGTGCTTCACACACACATCTTACTTGTGGCATCTTGTACATGCTCAGGATAGTTGCCATGTGAAGACAGACATTAGAGTTTGGTCCTCCGATGACTGCTACTGGAGTATTCTCAACATCACACTTGTAGTTAGGGATGAACTTGGCCCGTCTAGAGAGAAGTTCTATGGAGGCTTGATAGGTCCAGCTGGCACTGAAATGACTGTTATAGATGTGGAATCCAAGAGTGACATTGCGCAAGATTTGGGGGTTGGCATTGATCTCCTTCACAGCAAATGCCAAGGCCAGGATGTGCTGGTAGTTCTGAGTCAGGACCCTTTATCAAGTGTCATATGGTGAGAGTCATGTGTTACATTTTACACCATCGGCTTCAGTTCATCACATTCACAACATTTCAGTTCAGTGTATAAATTAGTTGCACATATATTGCACATAAATAGTTTTCAAGGCCAAGGTCAAAAGTAGTGTAAACAGGAGCTGGTTGTAAAACAAGGACCTCCAACTTCAAACATCATCTCATTTACAAACATACATTCATTGTGTTGCAAACAGAAGCAGCAGCAGCAATAGAAATTTGCAGCACAACTATACAGGCCAATGGGAATGAAGAAGACATTATCTGATACTCTGACCTGTCTTTCCATGGCTGCATTAGTGCCTACTCCTTAAGACATATCCAGGCATGCCACTTCATTCAACATGTGCAAACTACACTCCCTTGGCCTCCTGAAACTCAGCTTCAAGCCTCTGAAACAGTTAATCCTGGACAAATATTTTCATTGGAAAAGACGCCTCAAAGCACCACTCTTCCTAAACTCTTGGAAATCAACTATTCTCACATTAGATTTACTGCCTGTAATGTTGATGAACAAACCCTGAAAGTCATTTTGCCGTACCTTTCTCAGAAAGCAGGGAATAAAACACTAAACTAATGCGAAAATATATCATTGAAACTCAAGACATTACATATAGTATCCCTCTGTATATCAGTTCCAAGAAATGTTCCACATATTTAGCATCAAAATGGAGAGATAGTGATCATCTCTATGAAGCACAATTGAAAGCAGTATGCTGTCCAGACTACTATGTAACGAGAAAATGATTAATCTGTAGTTTTCTCATCCTCACATGACAAAGAGAGATTGAGATTTCAGATATCCACAAAAATAATCCCCCAAACTAACTGGCTGACCCTAAAGACAATCAATAAAGCAACAGTTTCCTCCCAAATCCCATACAAAAGGACAGCATGTCTGGGAAAAGTATCATTAAAACAATATGATATGGCTTTAAAGCAACATACATGTGGTCATCAGAAATTTCCAGAGCCGGATGTTGTTCAAAGGATATGGTGCTTGAAGATATGTAGATCTGGGAAATAATGCCAGCAATGATGAGGTCTCCCGACTGATAATATTTGTGAATAATAGGAACAGGTTCTTTGATAGAACATTGAGGGAGAGGAGCAAGCATGCATATCCCCTGGGACAGCAGTAGGAACACCACCACGCCAAATAATAACATCTTGCAGAGAGTTTAATGGTAGACACCAAGCCATCTGCTCTGTGATTCTTATTCAGCAGAATTTGAATGATCACTCACCCAGCTGATTCAAGGGCAAACAATACAGAATAAAGAATAGATGGCCATTCAGAGCTATGTCTATAGGCCCAGCTCTGAGTGACTCTTAGATATTAATAACATCCCTTAGTCTTTGATTGTTATTTTGCATGGGACCAGTAGACCGCACCAAGGATGGGGGGGGGAGTACAAATAATGGTGATTAATTTGATAATTGCAGGCCTGTTAAGAACTTAATCTGATTCATTGTTTCTCTGCAATATTGCAAAAGAAAATATGTTTTTCACATCTCAGCTGAACTCTTCTCTGGACAATCCTCAGTGGAAGGAAGTTTTAACTTGTTATAGTTACAAATGTGTTCACAACTGAGGTCTTAAAAAAAAAACAGCACAGGCATATAACTGGTTTGAACTATGTTTAATCACTGAGGTGGAATTAACTTTTGCAGAAGTTCCAAATGGACCCTTATTTTGAAAACTTGAATGTTTTAGAATCCAAATGAAAAACCACATTTGGTCCTTCTTTGTGGTGTCACTGCACCTGGGGGGAGGCAGCCAATAGAGCTTCTTGTGCCACCATGCCCACTGATAAGATGTCTGGCGCATGGGCTCTGTCTGGATGAAGTGGGCAAGGCCTGGAAACAGACCAGAGGGGGGAATCTTCCTCTATGGCCCACCCTGCAGATGTATTTCACTTTTAAAATTAATTACCCACCCTTCACCATGACGTTACAGCAAGTTGCAACAAATAGAAAATAAAATTTTAAAATAGATACAAAAGAGTAGAATTTCAACATCTCCAGTTCCTCCTCCTGTCTCCAGCTGATCCAGCCTTTCACGGATAACACATGCTTTGAATATGAACAGGGAAATGCTTCCCTTAAAAAAAAAACCTGGAAATGTCTGGACTGTGTTTCCTAGTAGTCATGTTTGGTGCTCCTTGTTGTGGTCTTCACCGCAAAAGAGAGAGAACGCTGAAGATACTGCGAGTCATTAGGAGAAATTGAGAAATCAAAGCTGATTTCACGGAAAGCTGTTGTGATCCAGACTTTTGCCCCTATTTCCTTCTCATACACACTGCGTATTGAGCAGGATACAATGATTTCCATTACATTGGTTACATAGCAAAGAAACATCCTGACTTGTCTTCAGAGGAGGAAAGGTTCACTTGGGCTGATCGGGTTATTAAAATGATTCTAATTACTTTCTTTCAATGTTTTGGATAAGGCAACGCAAATCCCTCTGCTGTGGCTCAGGCCTTAAGCAACTCAGGCCTGCGACACATGTCTCAAACGTCAACACTTGCACACTGACATCAGCAGAAGTCATGTAAATCTTTTCCAAAGTACAAAACTTAAACAGACTGGCAAATACTCAGCTTTTCTCCACACAAGCTATTATAGCAACAATTATGGATTATTTTTTTCTGGAAGTGCAATAAGTATTCAGTTGCTTCTGTTGATTAAAAATATAAGGTTTTGATCCAGACAGTTTTAGTGGTTTAGCCTATTTCACTCGAAGATAAATACTATTATGAGTCTAAATCCAGCCTAGTATCTCACAAATATTTTCTTTTGTCTGGATATTGAGAAGTCAATTAAACATAAATATTGTACATCAGTGAGACTATTCTATGTTTCATTTCTTTCAAACAGTCTATTGTAAATATGAGTAAGTCTAGATCCAAACCGCAGTTCACATTGTTTTTTATCTACACTAAACAAATAATAAAGAATGCAACAGCAATATAGGTCTCAGTCCAATAAATTACAGCACAATTTAGCCCATGTGTATTATTTTTCTTTATTAGATTCCTAGACTACCCTTCATCCGAAGATCACAGGGTGGTTTACAGTATAAAAACATAAAAATACATGCCATAATAACAAAACCAATACACTCCCCCTCAGTATAAAAGGCCACAGCAATGAGTTATTTCTCCCTGGCTTAATTCCTGTCACTTACACATTGCTAATTTAAAATGGACCAGGGCCAAATAATTTAGAATATTTCATGTTACGATATGGATGCAATGCAGCTGCAAACTGCTAGCTTGAAAACATCACATGATGGAATGTTGGAACTGTTCCGTGGGAAACAGTGGGACAGTCAAGTCACAGGGCAATGCACCGGAATTAGCTCAGAGTGTAATATGAGCTCTTCCTCTTGCTCTTGTACAGGAAGTACAGGAAGTCTGTGTCACTTGACTGCTGGAGTTTGAAGACAGCAGTCTTGTTTTCTGTAATGCTGCAAAGACAGAAATAAAAGCATGTAAATACATTTCTGTCTATCTCCTTTTCCCTGCCGGGGGAGCAGGAGGGAGGGGGTGTGTTCTTCCCACGTTTGGGAAGAATTGCCTATTGAGACCTAACCTGGATCTTGTTGGGCATGCAGCCAGGGAGGTCAACAGGAGACCAAGCCGGGTGCCTGGGAGAGTTGCCAGTTTCTCCCGATAAAGGCTTGATTTCCGACATTTCATTGTTTTGTTCTTCTTAGCTGTTCCTTGTTGTTCAGCTCAGGTCTCAACAGAATGATATAGAGCTTTGGAGAAAAGATACAAACCAGTAACCCAGCACTGGAGGCCAAGATGGAGAAAATCTCCACGGCAACCATATATTTCCCCCTTGTGCTGAGATAGGTTGGGACAAAGGTCAACCAAACACTGCAAAAGACCAACATACTGAAGGTGATAAACTTGGCCTCATTAAAACTATCAGGCAACTTACGGGCTGGGAAAGCAACACAGAAGCTGACAGTGGCAAGCAAACCCATGAAGCCCAAGACGCAGTAAAACAAGGCGACTGAGCCCTCATTGCATTCTAGTATAATTTCTTTAACAACAGAGTGCATGTTGAAATCTGGGAATGGGGTAGAGGTTGAGAGCCACACCGTACAAATAGTGGTTTGAATCAGAGAGGAGCCAAGAACAATGGAAACAGCCAGTCTCTTCCCCAACCATTTCCTCATTCGGGATCCAGGCATGGTGGCCATGAAAGCTAGAACTACAATGGTGGTTTTGGCCAGAACACAAGACACAGCTGCCGTGAAGATAATGCCAAAAGCAGTTTGTCGAAGAAGACATGTCAGCGTTTTTGGTTGGCCAATGAACAGCAAAGCACAAAGGAAGGAGAGCAGGAGGAACATGAGGAGAGTGTAGGTGAGATTCCGGTTGTTGGCTTTGACAATGGGAGTGCCCTGGTGCTTAACAAAGATGCCAAGCACTAAAGCTGTAATGAATGAAAAGGAAAGAGCCAATATTGCCAGAGTCATCCCCAAAGCTTCTTCGTAAGACAGGAAACATATGACTTTTGGAATGCATGAATCCTGGGCATTATTTGGATACTGATCCTCTGGACATTGCAAACAGTCGTCCATGTCTGGAAAAGAAAACATAAGGTTTGGAATACGGAAGCCCTGTTCACAGCGGAATAATCAAGAATAAAGAAATAATAATAATCACTAAGCGGACACATGGGGTAGCCAATATTAATTGTACATAACCTAGAAAGATGGGTTCTAGGGAGATGTGTGACAAACATATCTCTGTCTTTCTTATGCAATTACGGTATATATTCAGGATACTGTACTCAGAGATAGTAGGCGTGGAACCTAGTTGTGGATTCCAATCAGAAGTGGATACTATCCCGGGAAATTTCATCCAGTTCTGTAAAAAAAGGGGGGGAGCATAGATGGGGAGCCACTACAGAGAAGACCCGTTCTCGTGTTACCACCCTCCAGACCTCTCGAGGAGGCGGCACACGAAGGAGGGCCTCGGAAGATGATCTCAGGGTCCAGGTAGGTTCATATGGGAAGAGGCCGTCCTTGAGGTACTGCGGTCCTGAGCAGTTTAAGGCTTCAGAGGTCAAAACCAGCACTTTGAATTGGGCCCGGAAACTCATAGGTAGCCAGTGCAGTTGGACCAGGACTGGTGTAATATGTTCAAACCGTCTTGTTCCATTGAGCAACCTGGCTGCTGAATTCTGCACTAGCTGAAGTTTCTGAACCATCTTCAGAGGCAGTCCTAAGTATAACACATTGCAGTAATCTAACCTAGAGGTTACCAGAGCATAGACAACAGTAGTTAGGCTATTCAAAGTAAAATTAAATAACACAGCATGTGCAAAGACATAGTTAAACATCTTGAGATTAAGTCATATGTGAAAGTTTTCCATTATACTACTTACCCTTCTGGTTTGAGATCTTCCCTTCTGGACAGGGAAGGCAATCATAGCAGCAGAATGGCTCCCCTTCCTTCTTGGTTCGACTATAACCCAAATGGCAATTGTCATTACAAAGAGAAAGGGGCAGTGCCTGTACATAAAATCATAGAAACATATATGCTATAAACATGGTGTCCCCAGACTGACTCCAACATCTGCATCCCTTAGGACAGGTGTGGGGGACCTTCAGGTCTTGGGAATGCTTGCTTGGAATATGGGTGTTGCAGTTCAGAAAAAGAGCTGGAGAGCTGAAGGTTCCTCACTCTTGCCTTCTGGGAAGGGCCATAGCTCAGCAGTAGAATATCTGCTTTGCATGCAGAAGCTCCTGGGTTCAATCCCAGGCATCTCCAGTTAGGGTTCAGAAAGACCTTGGTCTTGAACCCCAGAGACCAATTGCCAGTCAGTGTCAACTATACGGAGCTAGATGGGTCAGTTGTCCGATTGGAAGCTTCCCGTGTTGCTATGTATATTGAATGGAATGTAAGAAAAGCAGTGTCTAGAAACATCTCATCATATCATGATTACCATTAAACTTATTTATTTCATTTATCACTTTGATGCAAAACAACCTGAAGGCATCTTACAATATCCAGAATAAAGTAAAAATGCAAGAATAGCACAAGAGAGTAAAAACACAACGAACAACAAAGCACTAAATAGCATCATGCCTTGTTCTGATAGATTTGTATGCCTTATGTGGTCCATGCGGTTAGGACAACTGTATGAGCAGGGTCTTCATTGCGCCAAGTCCCTATAAAGAGATAAAGGTAAAGGTAAAGGTACCCCTGTCCGTACGGGCCAGTCTTGCCAGACTCTAGGGTTGTGCGCTCATCTCACTCTATAGGCCGGGAGCCAGCGCAGTCTGCAGACACTTCCGGGTCACGTGGCCAGCGTGACAAGCTGCATCTGGTGAGCCAGCGCAGCACACGGAACGCCGTTTACCTTCCCACTGGTAAGCGGTCCCTATTTATCTACTTGCACCCAGGGGTGCTTTCGAACTGCTAGGTTGGCAGGTGCTGGGACTGAATGACGGGAGCGCACCCCGCCGCGGGGATTCGAACCGCCGACCATGCGATCAGCAAGTCCTAGGCGCTGAGGTTTTACCCACAGCGCCACCCGCGTCCCTATAAATAGATAGCCATGTGCATATGTAAACAAACATGTTCACATCTGCCATGCCACATGCAAACATGGCGGACACGATTAGCAATGGCACAGTTTGTGGCATGCTCCAAAGGGTGTGAGCCTACCTGTCAGTGTGTAAACTAAGGGGCAAAGGAAGATGACTACAGACAGATGTTTTGCCATGACACTTTTTAGACAATGTGCCTGAACCGTACCTGGTTAAATCTGCTGGGCCACACAATTGCATCCTCATGAATGGTGAACTGTTTGCCCAAGGCGGCTTGTGGGTCTATCCCGCCAACTCTTACTTGAAGAATGGACTGGTTTGCGAATGTCACCCAGTTCATTATATCAAATGCAGACTCCAGTTCTCCATTTTGGTTGAAATAAACTTTTTCCCCAGCACTATTATTAAAGACGCTACTTCTCACCAAGTGGCTGAGCTAAATTCAGGAGGGGGAAAGAGGATGGGAATAGAAGGGGAATTAATCACTATATAGGTAAAGGTAAAGGACCCCTGGATGGTTAAGTGCAGCGACTATGGGGTGTAGCGTTCGTCTCACTTCAGGCCGAAGGAGCCACTGTTTGTCCACAGAGAGCTTTCCAGGTCATGTGGCCAGCATGACTAAAGTGCTTTTGGCACAACAAAACACCTTTACGGAAGCCAGAGCACATGTAAACGCTGTTTACCTTCCCACCACAGCAGTACCTATTTATCTACTTGCACTGGTATGCTTTTGAACTGCCAGGTTGGCAGAAACTGGGACAGAGCAACGGAAGCTCACCCTGTCGCACAGACTTGAACTGCCAACCTTTTGACCGGCAAGCCCAAGAGGCTCAGTGGTTTAGACCACAGCGCCACCCATGTCCCCAAATATAACTAGATATAGCAGGTTGATGATGAGGTTTCCCACTTGAGGGATATGAGGAATGGGTCCTTCAACAAAGGATTTATAAAGACTAGTAGTATATGCAATTGTAGTTATTAAGCACTAAAAGCCCCACATCTCCACCATCTTCTTTGTCATTACCTTCATTCCATCAAGAAGAATGCGTAACAACCAAGCAGCACAAGACAGAGAAGAAGGAAGGGTTAAAGCCTTTCAAGCAGCCTTTACATCTTATGAACAAGTAAGGCTTGTTACTACATTTTTGTTTAGAATAAAGGAGGGTTAAGCTCCACCAACTGAAGGGATTTTTAAAGAGGTTTGAAGAATTCACAGGGGATAAGGCTGTCAATGGCTGCTGGCCATCATGTCCATGTTCTGCTTCCATGGCTGAAGGCAGGATGCCTCTTTTCTAGGAATCAAAATTGGGGTGAGCCCTGTTGCAATCAGGTCCTGTGGGCATCTGGCTGGACATTGCGAGAAGAGGATGTTGGAGTAGATGGGTCATTGGCCTGATCCTGCAAGACCTTCTCATGTCCTCAGGTAAGCGAATGCAGAAAACCGACCTTCTGTATATGCTTTCTTAGTATATTATATTACTACTGCTGCTTGGGGAGGGACGCGGGTGGCGCTGTGGGTAAAACCTCAGTGCCTAGGGCTTGCTGATTGCATGGTCGGCGGTTCGAATCCCCACGGCTCCCATCTTTCGGTCCCAGCTCCTGCCCACCTAGCAGTTCGAAAGCACTCTTAAGTGCAAGTAGATAAATAGGTACCGCTTTATAGCGGGAAGGTAAACGGCGTTTCCGTGTGCTGCGCTGGTGCTGGCTCGCCAGAGCAGCTTCATCATGCTGGCCACGTGACCCGGAAATGTCTCCGGACAGCGCTGGCCCCCGGCCTCTTAAGTGAGATGGGCGCACAACCCTAGAGTCGGACACGACTGGCCCGTACGGGCAGGGGTACCTTTACCTTTACTGCTTGGGGAATTTGCTTAATTTCAGCAAGATTTTATATGATGCATCTTTTCATGAAAAACAATCATACAAAAGACATTCTGCAGCAGCTGCCATTTGGCATTGAATAAAACTCCTGTTGCAATCTCCTGTTAGTGAGATGAACGGCCTATCCCCATTCAGGATGAGTCCTCACTGAGCTCCCTGGCAGCTTCTACTGACAGATGTAAAACAGATTCATAAAACAGTGAATCATGTTTTCAACAATAAATGTAATTTGGTCTTTAGATGCTAACCACTAATAATAATAAAAACAAAATTATTACCTATTCAGGTTGAGTAAGTTAAAAAGTTAGGTGAAGATATAACACGATTAGGGAATAGAGGATATAGCAAAAAACAAAATTTAACGTGGTAGACCACTAGTCGAGAAGGAGGGAAGTCATAGGCTCATTGCAGCCCAAAAGTATGTTAATGAAAATATAATGTGATGTAATGATAACATATGTAAAAATTAATAAAAATTGTTATATAGAAAAAAAAGATGCTAACCACTGTTGGTGAAAACAGAAGTTTTTCAAACCCTCTGGATTCTTCCCCTTTTTATTATTTCCAAGGGTATGGGGAGCATTCCTGCATTATTGCGCTCCTGATCTTACCTTCCACACCTGTTGATTCCAAAACTTCAGCCATCCTCCATCCACGATTGCTCTGTGTTTGAATTGAGATGAGTGTGTGGCATGCAAGGCATGTGCCACAGCATAGACTGCATTGTAGATGCTGTAGCTGTGGCCAGTCATGCTCGCTTGAAAAATAGACCCCGGAAGAGTCTCCAGCTTCTCCTCCCCTGTGCAAATTTTGCCATCCTGCATATTTTCCCCAGAGTCAGGGAAATCGCACGCAAAGGCCTTTTCCCAGTATACCTTCATAAAGCCATCTTCTTTTTCCAAGATGGGATTTCTCATCTGAAAAAAATCCTGGAATCCCAAGACCTCCTTTGAGTGAATTGTGAAGGATAGAGCACCATGGAGGAAGTCAATGTCCTTATCTCTTTGAAAAGGAAGTGATGTGAAATCCATCTGGACTGTCATGATCCAAACTTTCCCTTTAGCCTTCATTGGTATACCTTCATATTCTGACATTTCAGGAAATGCTCTCAAAAGTGTCATGGAATCAATTTCACCATGAATGAGCAACACATTGATAGTACTTCTCATGGCAATATTAAATGTTTTGAGCGCATCTGTAACCACGTCTGTAACACTGCTAGAATATGTAATTGTTGGAAATCTTTCCATGAAATCAAAGCAGATTCCTCTCAGGATAAATTCTGGAACCACGCTCTGTATAAACCTGTCTCCATTCTCATCATTCACAGTCAACAAACCAGTCCATGTCCACCTGAAATGTAGCAATAACTTGAGAATCCCTTCATATTGATGGTCTAGATTTGGGAACATTTGGTGGTAGAAAGCAGCTTCAGTTTTCATTTTCCCCACTGGAGCAGAGCCATAGATGAGCTAAATGAAGGGCAGGAAATGACGAGATGAGATACTTTTTAAAAAGAGTGAGGTGGTTTACTTTTTAACTCATATTGGCAGCAGTTGAAATCCAATCTAGATTTCAGATTTGTTGCTGTTGTTGTTGAGTCCTGACGACCTGGGAGTTTTTCAGTTTTTCTCAAGCTTAAGAGAAAGTGGTGGAATTCACTTTCTCCTGGAGACACCTAGCTTGGTCGTCCTGGGGGATTTTAACATCCATGCCGACACGACCTTACAAGGGGCCGCTCGGGACTTCGTGGAAAGCATGGCCTCCATGGGGCTGTCCCTGAATAAGTCTGGCCCAACCCATAGCCGTGGACATGCCTTGGACCTGGTGTTTACCTCTATGGATGTTGGTGATCTGACACTAAGTAAAAGCGAAACGAAAGAAGTGCCATGGTCAGATCACTTCCTGGTGCAACTGGACTTCTCTGCGACCCATCCCCTCTGCAGGGAGGTGGGACCAATTCGGATGGTCCGCCCCCGCCACTTAATGGATCCAAATGGTTTCCAGAGAGTGGTAGGGGATGCTTTATCCCATGTTGATGGCCTTTCAGCTGATTCCCTGGTGGCCCGCTGGAATGTGGAGTTAACCAGGGCTATTGACTGTTTGGCTCCGAAGCGCCCTCTCCGATTGCATGGAGCCCGGACAGCCCCGTGGTTTTCCACGGATCTGAGGGCAATGAAACAATCGTTGAGACGGCTAGAGCGCCGGTGGCGGATAACTCATTCCGAATCTGACCGGACACAGGTTAGAGCTCAACGTCGAGCCTACCAAGTGGCGATAGCGACGGCGAAGAAGAATTTCTTCACCGCCTCTATTGCATCTGCAGAAAACAGCAGCAGGAGACTTTTTCAGGTGGTTCACAATTTAGCGGAACCACCTGCAACATCGGGGCCCAGTACGGGCCACATGTTCTCCTGCAATGATTTCGCAAAGTTCTTTGCAGATAAAATCGCTCAGATTCGGGAAGAAGTAGACTCCACCGTGGGAGCAGGGCCGGGGCGGGAGAGTGCAAGAGTTCTGTCTAGTCAAGTTGAGTGGGATCAATTCCAATCTGTTACCTCCGAGGATGTGGACAGGCTGCTTGGACGAGTGAAACCAACCACCTGTCTCCTGGATCCTTGCCCATCCTGGCTTATAAAAGCTAGCCGGGAAGGACTGGGCGATGGGCTTCGTGGGGTGGTGAATGCTTCCCTCCGTGAGGGAGCCTTCCCAGACCCGCTGAAAGAGGCGGTTATTAAACCGCTTCTTAAAAAACCATCTTTAGATGCGGCCACGATGGCCAATTATCGCCCAGTCTCAAATCTTCCATTCTTGGGCAAGGTGATTGAGCGAGCGGTTGCCGAACACCTCCAGGCACGCCTGGAAGAAGCGGACCATTTGGATCCCTTCCAGTCGGGATTCAGGCCTCATCATGGGACTGAAACTGCCTTGGTCGCACTGGTTGATGATCTCCGGCGGGCTAGGGACAAAGGTGAGAGCTGTTTCCTAGTTCTGCTGGATCTCTCAGCGGCGTTCAATACCATCGACCATAGCATCCTTCTGGACCGTCTTGGGGGGCTGGCAGCTGGAGGCACTGTTATACAGTGGTTCCGCTCCTTCCTCCTAGGCCGTGTTCAGAAAGTGGTGGTGGGGGATGAGTGTTCAGACCCCTGGGCTCTCACTTGTGGGGTGCCTCAGGGTTCTGTCCTCTCCCCCATGCTTTTCAACATCTACATGCGGCCGCTGGGAGAGATCATCAGGAGGTTTGGGCTGGGTGTTCATCAGTATGCGGATGATACCCAGCTCTACCTCTCTTTTAAATCAGAACCAGTGAAGGCGGTGAAGGTCCTGTGTGAGTGTCTGGAGGCGGTTGGAGGATGGATGGCGGCTAACAGATTGGGGTTGAATCCTGACAAGACAGAAGTACTGTTTTTGGGGGACAGGAGGCGGGCAGGTGTGGAGGATTCCCTGGTCCTGAATGGGGTAACTGTGCCCCTGAAGGACCAGGTGCGCAGCCTGGGAGTCATTTTGGACTCACAGCTGTCCATGGAGGCACAGGTCAAATCTGTGTCCAGGGCAGCTGTTTACCAGCTCCATCTGGTACGTAGGCTGAGACCCTATCTGCCTGCGGACTGTCTCGCCAGAGTGGTGCATGCTCTGGTTATCTCCCGCTTGGACTACTGCAATGCACTCTACGTGGGGCTACCTTTCAAGGTGACTCGGAAACTACAACTAATCCAGAATGCGGCAGCTAGACTGGTGACTGGGAGCGGCCGCCGAGACCATATAACACCGGTCTTGAAAGACCTGCATTGGCTCCCAGTACGTTTCCGAGCACAATTCAAAGTGTTGGTGCTGACCTTTAAAGCCCTAAACGGCCTCGGTCCAGTATACCTGAAGGAGCGTCTCCACCCCCATCAGTCTGCCCGGACGCTGAGGTCCAGCGCCGAGGGCCTTCTGGCGGTTCCCTCACTGCGAGAAGCAAAGCTACAGGGAACCAGGCAGAGGGCCTTCTCGGTAGTGGCGCCCGCCCTGTGGAACACCCTTCCAGCAGATGTCAAGGCGATAAACAACTACCTGACATTCAGGAGACATCTTAAGGCAGCCCTGTTCAGGGAAGTTTTTAACGTGTGATATTTTATTGTATTTTTGGTTTTTATGGAAGCCGCCCAGAGTGGCTGGGGAGGCCCAGCCAGATGGGCGGGGTATAAATAATAAATTATTATTATTATTATTATTATTATTATTATTATTATTATTATTATTATTCAAAGGTACAAATATGCTGACCAATTCTCTAAACCAGAGCTTTCCAAACTTTTCATGTTGGTGACACACTTTTTAGAGATGCATCATTTCATGACACAGTAATTCAATTCTACTAGCAAACTGGAGGTTAAACTAACCCTTTTCCAGCCCTGGGAGGAGTGTGGAGAGCATTCATGTGACACAGTGACACACCAACATGTTGCGACACACAGTTTGGAAAGCTCTGCTCTAAACCTAGCAAAGGAATTCACTTTGTCCTCACTTGTGAAACTATAGTGGCAGAAAGTATAAACTGAAAGAGGGTTGTGCCAGTCTACTCAAACAATTGCACGTATTTGCCTTTCGTGGTTGTGCCATGTCTTACATTCACTGGCATGTCAGGGCTTCCACCATATTCTGTTGTTGGATTAGAACCCCCATAATCTATGAGCCTGACCAAACTGCGGGAGGCAGTGGAGGACAGGAGTGCCTGGCATGCTCTGGTCCAGGGGTTCACGAAGAGTCGGACACGACTAAACGACTAAACAACAACAACAAAATCTATGAGCACTGACCACGCTGTCTGGGGCTGATGAAAGTTGGATTTCAATCACATCTGAAGGACACCACACTGGCATATTTACTGCAGTCCCTCAGCCAGTTTACTTCAAGCATAGATCAGCACAATTAGACACAAATATTTATTCACCATTTATTTCCATGGCAGTTATTATATATTAAGCAATAAGGGGAAAGAGCAAAGGGAAAACAAATGAAAAAGGACAAACACAGTGACAGTTGTAAAGGTACAGCTGATCACCAGAACTTGCAAAGTGCCATGCCTTCGCCTCAAAAGAAGACCCAATGGTCTGGGTAGTTTGACATCATGAGAGGTGCTCTGGGAGAATTTTACCTGTGGAATCTTGTAGATGCTCAGTATAGTTGCCATGTGGAGACAGACTTCAGAGTTAGAGCCTCCAATGACTGCCACGGGGTTATTCTGGAGGTCACACTTGTAGTTGGGGATGTATCTGCCATATGTAGAGAGGAGTTCCAAGGAGACACGGTAGGTCCAGCTTGGACTGAACTGACTGTTATAGATGTGGAAGCCCAGGGTGAGGTTGGGTAAGATTTGGGGGTTTACATTGATCTCCTTTACAGCAAATACTAATGCCAGGATATGTTGGTAGAGCTGTGTCATGATCCTGAAATGATAGTTATGTACATTCTGTGCGTTTCCTTCTGGATGGGACATCTGCTACACTTCAGCTGAGCTAATAATATTTTACAGATCAGTCTTTCTCAGTCTAGGGAAATCTGGAGGAACATTAGCACACACAGATTGCAGCCCTAAACTGGGGAACTAAGCCTTTAAAAAAAGAGAGTTTGACTTACACAATCCCTTTTGGTAATGTTGCTTCCACTGGGATGCTAGGTCATTTGAAGGGAACCCAATGGAGCATGGAATAGCTCTCCACCTGCACCAACACTGCCATGCCCCTGGAACATCTCCCCTTTTGGGGGCTTACCCTGGCCTTGTATGAGCCGGGTGAGCTCCCAAGTAGCTGGAATGGGAGACTTACATCACTATATCTCTGTCTGATCTGGGATGAGGGGTTTCAGCTGGCTGAGCCCAGGCTGATCCACCTTGCAGATCCTGGCTTTGAATTGCTCCTTAAGCTGCTGAGGAAAATAGGATTGGGATGTTAGATTCATGGCTGCCACAACTAAAAAGACAAAAGGAAGGTGATGATTAATGTGCCTTAGCTACAGGTATGATGCAATTATTTGACAAAGGCCGGGAAAGTTGAGCTGCCGTTCTTCTCCCATTCACTGGATCTAACACTGATCTATGGGACTGGCTCCTCCAGGGAAAATATAATAAATATGTGGTATCAGAGGATTTTAGAAAACAAATCTTACGCATTGTCATCAAAGAGGTCACTAGAAGGACATTCTTTGAAGTCTATTGAGTTGAAGAATATGTAGATCTGAGACATAATACCAGCAATGATGAGGTCTCCTGGCTGGTGGTACTTGTGAAGAATAGGAAGGGGATTACTGATGCTGCATTCAATGTTAGGAATCTTGCATGTCACCTGAGGCAAAAGCACTGGTAGCCATAGTACAAATCCAACTATCTGGCATGAAATAATTCTTCTTGTACATAAATTCTCCCACCTCCACATTCTCCTTTGCTGAGTCCTGTGCTGAAGCCTGCACAGCCTGACCTAAGGAGACACTAGGGGCTGGTTTGAGGCTCAGATGGTGCAGGATAAAGTCTCTCTTATGAGACGGACCAAGCGCTGGCTATCTCGTCATACCTTGGAAATGTACAAGGGATATTAGTAGGATCCTCCTATTTTCGTTAATAATAATGCAGCTCATAGTCCCTTTATATGGGAAGAAGTGTCTTCTGTTCTTATGTTAATAATTACAAGGGCGATGATCACATTATTATGGTTTACAGGCACTTAGATGTGATGTCTGCAATCATCCAGTTTATGTCGTCACCTAGTTGTGTTATGGGAATTAATGGGTCCAGGTGATGCAATTTGTAGCAAGAAACTAGATGGCTGTAACTATAGTAGTTAGGGACAGATGATGTTTATATCCTCAGCTTTGCACAAACAGAGACCATTAAGCAAATAACTTGCTAGGTGCATTATACTTGAAAGTGAAGTTGGGGTGCCTGCTCTGTGCAGGTCTCAGAGGTCTATATGAATAGAGAGAATGAGGGTATTTTGTGGGTATTTTCCAGAGTTCAAAAGTAGCAGAAAAGTTTCAAAAGATTCCCTATTAATAAGATGATGTTTGAAATCCCCTTGAAAAAATATTGTGCGTGGAGGGAGTTTAATATCCTTGAGAACCAGCCCTAAGTCTGTATTCTCTGCAGTCCTGACTTCTGTTCATTTGTAATGAGGCACCTAGAGAGCAAAGGATCAACTCAGCAACTCAGCAGACTCTCCACCTCTTCCCATGCCAGAGGTCGCCCACCTTATAAGGTCTTCCAGAGACTATTCATTGCCTGCCCAGTGATACACTGTAGAAACTTCCATGCTTACTTAAGAAGAGTTTGACTTCTTCAACCCCAGTCTGGTGGAACACTCTGTCCCAAGAGATCAGGGCCCTGCGGGATTTGACATCTTTCCACAGGGCCTGCAAGATGGAATTGTTCCGCCAGGCCTTTGGTCAGGGCTCAGCCTGACTCCCCTTTTCTTTTTGTATAAGAACTAATATGAAAGAGGCCTCTCACCGTTCTCACAGGTCCATATAAGATCAGCGTAAACAGCTGGGCCTGATTAACATTTACTGTTCCCAACCCTAACCCTGCGGAAAGCCATCTAATTAGATTCTAAAGTGATTTTGACCTGTTTTTAGGGGGTAATTTAATTATTGTTTGATTTTATACTAATGTTAAATATCTGATGTTAGCCGCCCTGAGCCCGCCTTGGGCTAGGGAGGGCAGGATATAAATAAAATTTATTATTATTATTCAGGCCTTAAGGTCCTGAAAATTATAGGCTGGTTAGCATAACATCTGTCCTGGGAAGACTTGTAGAAAGTATGATCATTCAGTCAGTCATAATTTTATTTGTAAGCTGCTCTTCTACAAAAACAATCAGGCTCCAAGTGTCTTACAACAAAGAAAACAGGAAGACATCTCAAAATGAACCAAGTCCAAAAGTTTACTCATGGCTTTTCTAAAGTCATAGAATTTTAGTGGCTTCAATGATTCCTTCTTCTTAACTGCTCCTTGTTATTCAACTCAGGCCTCAGTATAATAATATAACATTTTGGGGAAAATATGCAGCCAAGAATCCCAAAGCTGGAGGCCAAGATGGAGAAGATCTTGACAGCCACCATGTATTTTCCTTTGGTGCTCAAGTACGTTGGGACAAAGGAAAGCCAAACGCTACAAAAGACCAACATGCTGAAGGTGATGAACTTGGCTTCATTAAAACTGTCAGGCAACTTCCGGGCTAGGAATGCCATGATGAAGCTGAACATGGCCAGGAAGCCCATAAAGCCCAGAGCACAATAGAACATGAAGGACGATCCTTCATTACATTGCAATACAATCTCTTTGGTCACTGAATGCATGTCTAAATCTGGGAACGGAGGAGATATTGCCAGCCACACAATGCAAATGGCGACTTGTGTAAGGGAGCAGGAAAGAACAATGGAAATGGACAGTCGTCTTCCTGCCCACATCCTCATCCTGCTCCCTGGTTTGGTGGCCATGAAAGCCAGAACGACAGTGATGGTTTTGGCCAGCACACAAGAAATTGCCACTGAAAAGATTATGCCAAATGCGGTTTGTTGAAGAAGACAGGTGAGACTTTCAGGCTGGCCAATGAATAGCAAAACACAAAGAAAGGAGAGAAGGAGGGAGAGAAGGAGAAGGTAGGTGAGGCTCCGGTTGTTGGCTTTGACTATGGGAGTGTCCCTGTGCATAATGAAGATTCCCAGCACCAAAGCTGTGATGAAAGACAAGGAAAGAGCAGAACTGGTCAAAGTGATTCCCAAAGGTTCTTCATACGTCAGGAAAGTTATATATTTTGGAATACATGAATCCTGGTCGTCATTTGGAAACTGATCCTCTGGACACTGGAAACAGTTCTCCGTATCTAGAAAAGAAAGCATCAGCTCTGAAATAATCAAATCTAAATATGAGAAAGACCTGGATGAATGTTGTCAGGTGAAAAATTGAAATATAAATATTTACAAGATGTTGTTCTCACTGATGAGCAACCCAGCAGCACCGGGTGCTCAGTTCTGTCAATGAATATGTCTTTCCCTACTACTTATTGTTGGGGTGGCGTGGAACAAACGGCTTCTCCTCCTGGTCTGGGGAAGGGCAGCCTTGCCGTCTCCACTGACTGCTGAAGGATCAGCTTCAGGGACCACTGTTAACCCTTTCCTTGTCAGCAAGAACATTCTGCACCAACTGTACAAAGGCAGTTGACAGCACCAATTGTCAATTTCTTTTGTACTGCATAGAGGCAAGAAAGCACACTTTGGCCCAAGCAATCACATAGATGATTTTGAGCTGCTGGGTCTGGGATGAGTACATGTTGCTTCCTGTTCTTTTGCATGTCACCTCAAGAGGCAATAGACTGAAAGGTGGTGCATAAGTCTTTAAAATGAATGAATGAGTTTGGTCTGTGTCACTTTGACATTACCTTTTGAAAATTGTGGCATTCCATTGTTGATATTTTATTGTTAGATTGCTTTAAGCTGTTTTACAGGAAGCAATTCATGAATGGAATTTATGTATCATGTGTGGTGTCTTCAAGGTACAAAGATTCAGGATGTGGCAGAGAAATTACCAGGTCTTACAAAGCCCACTCACCACAACACTTTCCTTCTGATCCATGTGGGTACTAACAGTACTGCCGCAACAACCTTGTATAGCAAGGGGCTGTGTGACTTGGGGCAGGAAGCTGGAGGGCCTTGAGACACAGGTGGCCTTTTCATAACTCCTTCCTGTTGAAGGTCATGGCCCAGGAAGAGAGAGGAAAATACTGGAGGTAAACAACTGGCTGTGCAGGTGGCGCCTTCAGGGAGGGTTTGGCTTCTTGGACTGGGCTATGCTGATTACATGTCAGTTTCTCAGATTGCATCTTCATTCATATCAGCAGCTACCACCACTGTAGAACTGTGAACCACTCTTTTGACACAAGGGAAATGACTCTCTCTATATCCTGATGTCAATATCCCTGATAAACTGTGTGCATGATATTTCTTACCCTTCTGGTTTGAGATCTTCCCTTCCGGACATGGAATGCAATCATAGCAGCAAAATGGCTTCCCTTCCTTCTTGGCCTTCTGATATCCCGGGTGACAATTGTCATTGCACACAGAAAGGGGCCGTGCCTGTCCATACATGAAAGAAAAGAATGTTTTAATTTTTGCAAGTTTGTACCTCAAGGGTTAGATTTTGAATCACGGAGGATTTTGTTTCATTTTGCAATCTGGAGCAAGCCTCCCTTTTCTGTACCTGCTGGATTATACCTGAATCAGAAAATTTCTTGATCCTCCCTTCCTTCCTTCCTTTCTTTCTTTCTTTCTTCAATTTCTACCTGCTTGACATGCTTGCTTAAAACATTTGACCAAAACAATTCAATCCAAGGTTCCCAGAGCGACCTGTGAACCACAGAATGGTTGACCATAGCACAACCTGAATGGCCTTTACCTGATTAAAGCTCTTGGGCCACACAATAGCATTCTCAGAAATGGTGAATGTTTCTTCCCGTGGTGCCATGGGGTCTATCTTTCCAACTCTGGCTCTCAGAAAGGACTGGTTTGGGAATGTCACCCAGTTGGTGATATCAAATCCTGTTTCTAACTCTCCATTTTTATTGAAGGAAATTGTTTCACCAGAACTGCTATTATATGAGGTTCTTCTCAGAAAATGGTTGAGCTAAATTTTGGAAGGAAATATAAGAACAAGAAGATTGGGGTGTTAAAGGATATGGGTAGTGAATCTGTATTTTGGTGGAACCTCAGATATACCAGTGGATAATCGGCAAAGCCTAGCATCATGTTCTCACACTGACCAACCATGGAAATCCTGGGAGGAAAAATATTGTCCTCAGTGTGGTTCTCAACAGTTAGTATTCAGAGGCATACGGACTCCAACCGTGGAGTAGAACATAGCCTTTATATCTAGCAGCATCTGGTAGCTCTTGAGTTCAACTTGCTCCTCAGGATTCAACTCATATGAATAAAGAATATTGTGAAGGGGGGGGATAGACCAGTAACTGTTTTGGAGCTGGCTCTTGAAGGCTGAGGAAAAGAATAAGTAAGGGGAGGGTGTACACATCCATCTCTAGGTCCTACTTAAAAGCATGGGTGCGCTATAAACAATCCCTACATAGGGAAAGACAAACTCGGTGATAGAGCGTGTGCTTTGCATGCAGCGCATCCCAGGTCCAGTCTCTGACATCTCCAGGTAGGTCTGGCAAAGTCCCAAGGAGCTGCCAGCCAGTGTAAACAAGATTGAGCTAGACAGACCGATGGTCTGATTCAATATAATTGGCCTTCCTCTGTTTATTCATGTTTCCTAGATAAACTTAACAAAATGGAATCTATGACAGGACTAAGAGCAAAACTGTGTGATGACACTTGGAGTTGACAGAAAAGTTGGAGGACAGGAAGCCAGGATTAGCCTAAATCCTTTCTTCCTGTGTGACACTTCTAATGAAAGTTATTACATAGACACAACCCATGCACACATGCTGGCTTCCATCGATATGAAGAAATGATCAAATTCCCTCTGAACCACTGCTAAAATCCTAGCAACTATTATTCACAGTTTTTAAAAGGAATGCAATGTCAAGTGATGCATTCAATTTCTTAAGGGATTTGGCTTTTAGATGCAAAATACCCTTAATAGACAGCTTTATACACTTTCTGGATTCCACTTTTTATTCTCCCAGATATGGTGGTGTTTCCTGCATAAGTTTCCTCAAGACATTACCTTCCACAGCTGTTGACTCAGAAGCTTCATTCTTCCCTCATCCACCAATGCTCTGTGCTTGAACCTCGATGAATGCATGGCATGCAATGCATGTGCCACAGCAAAGACAGCAGTGTAAACACTGTAGCTGTGGCCTGTCATGCTCATTTCAAAAACAGAGGCAGGCAGAGTCTCCAGCTTCTCCTTCCCACTGCAGATCTCACCATCCTGCCTGTTGTCCATAGGTCTTGGGAAAGAACATTCAAATGCTTCTTCCCAAAATACCTTGGTAAAGTCATATTCTTTGTCTGAAGTAGGGTTTCTCACCTGGAGAAATTTCCGGAAAGCTGACACTTCCTTTGAGTGGACAGCAAAGACTATTGAACCATGGAATAAGTCTATGTCGCAAGTCCTTTGGAAGGGAACTGATGCGAAATCCATCTGAGTTGTCATAATCCAGACTTTATCTTTTCCTTTTACTGATGTGTCCTCAAGTTGTGAATACTCGTGAAACATTCTCAAAATTATAATGGTATCAATTTCCCCCTGGATGATCACTGCATCAGCAGTGCTTCTCTTGACAATATTGCTTGTTTCCATCCCTTCTGACACTATGACAGCAATGTCATTGGAGTTAGTCATTACTGGGAATCTTTCAATGAAATCAAAGCAAATCCCTCTCTTGACAAACTGGGGGAGTATGTTGCTTACAAATGTCTCTCCATTGGCATCGCTCACAGACAGCACCCCAACCCACGTCCACCTGAAATGCAGCAGTAATTGGAGAATCCCTTTATACTGATGAGCCACATCTGGGAACATCTGGTGGTAGAAAACGGTCTGGGTTGTCTGCTTGGTCACTGGAGCAGAGCCATATATGAGCTGAAGAAATGAAAGAAGGACAAAAGAGCAGGAAATTTCCAAAATTAAAGGGGGAGGGATAATTCTGTGTCATTTCATTCTGTTGAAGTTGTATGCATTAAAGAAGATTTAACCTTGATTAAGAAGTCTGCAGGGACGCGGGTGGCGCTGTGGGTAAAACCTCAGCGCCTAGGGCTTGCCGATCGCATGGTCGGCGGTTCGAATCCCTGCGGCGGGGTGAACTCCCGTCTTTCGGTCCCAGCACCTGCCAACCTAGCAATTCGAAAGCACCCCTAAGTGCAAGTAGATAAATAGGTACCGCTTTATAGCAGGAAGGTAAACGGCGTTTCCGTGTGCTGCGCTGGTGCCGGCTCGCCCAGATGCAGCTTCGTCACGCTGGCCACGTGACCCGGAAGTGTATCTGGACAGCGCTGGCTCCTGGCCTCTAGAGTGAGATGAGCGCACAACCCTAGAGTCGGACACGACTGGCCCGTACGGACAGGGGTACCTTTACCTTTTTAAGAAGTCTGCATTTATTGAATGCTGCTGAGAATTTCATGTGTTTGTGAGGCACAAAGAGGCTGAAGAAGAAGAAGAGTTTGGATTTGATATCCCGCCTTTCACTCCCCTTTAGGAGTCTCAAAGCGGCTAACATTCTCCTTTCCCTTCCTCCCCCACAACAAACACTCTGTGAGGTGAGTGGGGCTGAGAGACTTCAGAGAAGTGTGACTGGCCCAAGGTCACCCAGCAGCTGCATGTGGAGGAGCGGAGACACGAACCCGGTTCCCCAGATTACGTGACTACCGCTCTTAACCACTACACCACACTGGCTCATATACACCAGGATTAGGACACCTCAGACCCTACTTTGGACAGTGTGACCTGCCAATGCTCTCAAGCAAGCCCTGGAACAACCACCCCACTAGCTCTGCTACACACCTTCAACAGAGGTCTGGAAGGAAGATTCAGAGGGGTGCCTGTAAAAAGACTTATCCTACTGTACAAAGGTAACATTTACATTCATTGCACTACCACTTTTGCCTCTCACCTCACCCATCAATTGCAGAGCTCTCAAAAGGTTGCTCAGGAGGGAATGTGGTCCTTGGGCTGGAAAATGTTCCCCATTTCTGCTATGCTTCCCCAGCTATGCTTGGAGAGAGTAGGGTCAAAAGCAACACTTCATATTAGATCACAAAATAGAAGCATATCCATTTAGTCTGACTTGTTTTCATTTCCAAGCAAGGAGGAACATGGCCAGGGACTCAGGATATTTGAATACTTTAATTGCTTCTACTTGGTAAAATGAGGGTCATTTTTTTGCAAGCTTGTCTTGTTTAACTATCATTTCTATGCTATAAATGGTTCTAGTTGCTTCTTTTAAAGCCTTCACATACGTGTTTTATTTACTTTGGCTTTATTTTATGTCTGGATTTGCCTGACAATGATAAATAAGTGTATATATGTTATGTATAATATCATCAGATCTTGTCTGAAAACATTGCAGTTTGCAGAATCACTTAATTTTTAAAAAAATAATAATAAAACTATTCTTAAAAATTTGTTCTCTCATTCTTGCCTTCACCCTCCCATTCTGAAAACGTGTTGAAGGATACCTTCCTCAAAAACATCAGACCTTCATTTCCCCTGTGAACTTCACCTCCATAATATGAAGGTGTACAAGATAAGCAAAGAGAACTTTGTACTTCTTTGTACATTAACAAACATTGCTGCTTATTGACTGTTTTTCCCTGGAGAAAACCTACAGTTCCTTCCATATCCCTCCTCTGAGTTTGAAATATACAAGGCAAAGAGGAAATGTAAGTCCTTAAGACAGGTTTCTTGGGACTGACATATATAGCTAACTTATAAGTTAAGTAGTGGAGCTTTCCCAGGAGGAGTGGACCTCTTCAGACTCAATGTCTGTGAGAACATCAGGCTGATCCTTTCCCCTTTTACACTGAAATATTTAACTCCAACCCCTACAGATGGCTGAACACATTAAAGCACTCTATATTCTGAAGACAAGGATATATTCAGTACTTAACTTTTCTGAATGTACAAACTGACCTTGGAAACAGCCTAAAAATCTTCAAATCACCAAAACACAAGAGAAGTGAAAATTACTCCCATGCTCTGGTGTACGCCATACCTGTGGGATTTTGTAGATGCACAGGATGTCTGCCATGTGGAGACAAACTTCAGAGGTGGGCCCCCCAATGACAGCTACTGGACTGTTGACATTATCACATTTGTAGTTAGGGATGAATCTGCCCTGGGTGGAGAAGACCTCCAGTGCGGCCTGATAGGTCCATCTTGGATTGAAATAGCTATTGTAGATATGGAAGCCCAGGGTGAGATTAGGCAAAATCTTGGGATTTTCATTGATCTCCTCTACAGCAAAGATCAGTGCCAGGACATGCTGGTAGATCTGTAGCATGACCCTGAAATGAGAGGATTGGAGGATTCACAAATTATTTCCATCCCAAGGATGAAGAAATGTTGTCATGCAGCGTTTGCCTATTGTCATATGGGCTCAGTCACCCAATACTATTTTGAGAGAAGTTGGTAAGTACTAGGATGCAAATTTCTCATTGGAGGTTTTTTCGCATATTTGGGAGATTTGAATTTCTTAGTGTTGGTTTTCAGAAAGGCATCCAGGATTTGACATTGTCTCATTTCTAAAAACGTATACATGCCGACAAATTGCACCTTATAAAATGAGAGTGAACAAAATCCCTGAACAATCAAAAATAGTTAAAAACGGACCACTTTTATCCATAACTCACCTTCCATTTAAGAACTGTGCTCTAGTTTTGATGGCTACAGTAATGAACTTTGCTCTATCTTATTTCTTTGTAAACCACTTAGAGGGTCTATTCTCTATATATAATTCTTCTGTGATGTTAGGATGGAGGGTGCCATTAAAATCAAAATACAAAATTTAGTTGAGCTTCCCAAGAATAGAGGAAGCTCTGGGGAGATTAATTGGGCATTCATGTCCTTATTTTTATTGGGGGAGGAGTTAAACATCATGAGAGAACATGGGCTAATGTTCTTAGAAAAGAAATTGAGTTTTATGACTCAAGAATTTAGCTATTTTACTAGTAAGGGTAACATCCACCCTTTATAAATATTTGTGCTTCCAAATATCAATGATCATTTTGGACTGTGGCAATTTATAATCTGTAGCAGCTGGTTGTTGGATAGCAAACTATTTTTAAGGCAAATTTTAATGTGTTGAATGCAAATTATTTCAATATTTTGTGTCCAAGACAATCAGAAGCAAGTGGAAGGTAAGATCACCACTGGATGTCCCTGCAACAGCATTAGTTGAATCACTCCTTTGATGGTAATCCCATTTTGTAAGGGTTCTAACCTAAGATCCATCTTTTCCAGAGCTCAGTCACATAGTGGCGAACCAGATACTCATGGAAACCCCACAAACCTCCATGGGATTCATAGGACAGGCTATTTAATGTATCAGGCAAACCAAGCTTTGGAGAGCCATAGTCCCATTTGCAAACTTGAAACACATACCAAACACATAGGGCAACCTATTCTATCAGTTATAATACAAGACATCTTTCAAGATTAATTTCAGTGGAGCAAGGGGGGAACCCTGTGGACACCAGGGAAGATCTCTGGGGGTGCATGCATATCCCCCAGGTGCCACGTTGGTGATTCGTATAATGGAAAGTTTAAAAAATCTTACAAAGTTCCATCAAAGAGGTCCATTGAGGGACATTCTATGAACATTACTGGTTTGGAAAATATGTACATCATAGACACGATGCCAGCAATGGTGAGATCTCCTGGATGGTGGAACTTATGAAGAATAGGAAGAGGGTCACTGGTGCCACATTTGACATCTGGAATCTTGCACACTACCTGAGGCAAAAACACTAGTACTAATACTACAGATGCCACTAACTTGCAAGAAAAAAAATCTTCTCCACACCCATTCATACTCACTATCTTCAAGCATGGCTTGAATGGAGACACAGTTGGTCGATGCACAGCTCAAACTGCTCAATATAATGTGTCAATGATCAAACTGACAAGAGCCCTGACTCTCTCTAGCCCCAGCATGGAATGATACAAGGTTTATTAGCAGCATACTTCCTTCTTCTTTTGATTAGTACTGAAGCTCCTTTGGGACTTTGTGGAAAAGTAGGAGTCATCATGTTTAATTTGATAGTTAGGAAGAACAATAATTGCCTATTTAGAATCACAGATTCTGTGAGACAATGCAGACAACATGTTTATCTGATCTCAGCAGGTCTTCTGTGGTCTTCATCACATGGACAGCAAGAGAGGCATCAGCTTGTAATAAACAAGAGCAACTGAAAAGCCCCCCAGAAAACAAGTGAGCCTGGAATAAGACTAATCAACCACAAATGACTTGTTTTCAAAGTCTACATAAAAGGTCTCATATTTAGAAGGTTTTTAAAGAAAGAAATACTTTTGGAAATCCAGGTGAAAACTTCAGTGGCCAGTGAGTAAACAGTATGGTTAGATAAGAGTTGAACTTATTAGCACAGAGTTGTATTCAAAGTTAGTAATGCTTAGAACAGACCCATTTACATTAATGGAATAACTAATTTAGGTACATGAATTCAATGGGTCTACTCTGAGTATGACTAATGTTGGGTACAACCCATAGTAGCAGGCACCAGTAACGTGTAGTAAATTCACTAGATTTGCAGTCTGGAGAATGATCAAGATGTGCATCAACTGAGCATAACAATAGATCCACTATCCTGCTGAATCACGCAACGAGAGCATTAATATCGAACGTCATGGCTGCTGTCGAGAGAATAGCATGTAGATACAACATAACTGTCAGCAGAGATAGCCAGTTTTGGATTTAGGAAGACCTTGATCTTTATGCTGTGGCTACTGGCAGGTGATCAAAAGTAGAGGGATTGTGCAACTTCTAAGAAGAAATGAAAACCAATAGAGACAACAGATACACATGTGCAATGGAGCTCACAGACAAATTTCAGTGCGGTGGCTGTAATCTCCAGACTGCTTGTGATATGGATGTTAAATGGACAGATTTGTTCTCTAGAACTTCTCAGGTCTGTTGCGTCCTGCTCACTCTCACAGCTAGAGGTGCAGAAGCCTATACTTGTATAGGTTTCAAAAGAGTGAGCAAAAGAAAAACACCTTAAAAATGAGACCTTAAGGAGAGGGAAATAGTATAAAATAGATTTACAAGATCTGTATTTTTATGTGGCATTAAAAGCTACCACCTGACTCACTTTTTTATACCTACGATACTTCAAAATCGAAATGTGAACCATAGACTCATAGAACTGTTGGAAGGGGCCCTGAGGATCATCCAGTCCAACCCCCTACAAGAGAGGAATATGCAGCTGTTCCATGTGGGGGTCATTCCTGCAACCTTGGCATTATCAGTGCCACACTCTAACCAACTGAGCTATCCAGGTCCACAGTCACGCAGTTAACTAGAATATAGAAAAAGTCATCCAAGCACCTGACCGATTTATATACCTGTTACTTTGGTAGCCCAACTTTCCTCCCAGGAATTCCAGGTAGCATATGTGTTCTGTGTCCCTTCCCCATGTTTTATTCTCACAACCAGGGTGTTTTTTTTACAGCTGGAACTTAGTTCCAGCACCTCTCAGGTGGGTGCCATTGCCATTATAAGTTATTGAACCAATTACAGTTGCTGAAAGGCACTTCTAGCCTCTGACACTACCTGAGACTTCAGGAAAGTGCAAATTAGGTGCACTGGGCTTTCAGCGTAAACCAAATCAAATTCCCCACTCTCCCTAGAAAGAATATCACGGACCCAATCAGTTTGTATCATAGAAGCAGAGAGAGAGAAAACACTTCAGTGTGTATATACATTTATTCCTAATTGCGGAGTTTAACAAATGCAAACATATGGGGGAGAAAATAATTACTCTATTAAAATGACAGAAGATATTTCAGCACTGCAGTTTCCTCAATTTTATTCTCTTGCCACAGAGGTCTCCTTGTTAAATACTCATCTATTTAGCACAACACATTTTCAATGTGGCCACAACTCATGCGACAGCAATGCAGTCATCCTTTAAAGTTAAAATGTGATGTGATGACTCCCAAATAAATGCACTCAAACATGTTTCTTGCAGCTATGTGAAGTTCCTCTGTTTCCTCCTGACCAAGGGATGAGGGCCACAGAATATTAGATGTGTCAATTCTTTCTTCTTCTCAGCTGCTGCTTGCTGTTCAGTTCAGGCCTAAGCACAATAATGTAGCATTTTGGGAAGAATATACACCCCAGTAAGCCAGCACTGGAAGCTAAGATGGAGAAGATCTCCACAGCCACCATGTATTTCCCTTTTGTGCTCAGATAGGTGGGAACAAAGGACAGCCAAACACTACAAAAGACCAGCATGCTGAAGGTGATGAATTTGGCTTCATTAAAACTGTCAGGCAACTTCCTGGCTAAGAAAGCTACAGTGAAGCTGACCATAGCTAGTACGCCCATGTAGCCTAAGACACAGTAGAACATGGTGACTGAGCCATCATTACATTCCAGAAGGATTTCTTTAGTCATTGAGTGCATGTCTAAATCTGGGAATGGGGGAGAAGTTGTCAGCCACACACCACAAAGAGTGGCTTGAATAAAAGAGCAGGAACAAACAATGGAGAGAGTTTGTCTTTTCCCCACCCATTTCCTCGTGGGTTTGGTGACTGTGAAAGCAAGAAGCACGATGGTTGTCTTGGCCAGCACGCAAGAAACTGCCACTGAAAAGATGATGCCAAAAGCAGTTTGTCGAAGGAGACAGGTCACCTTGTCAGGCTGGCCGATGAAGAGCAGTGAGCAAAGGAAGGAGAGGGAGATGGAAAGGAGGAGGGAGAAGGTGAGGCTCCGGTTGTTGGCTTTGACAATGGGAGTGTCCCGGTGCTTAATGAAGATGCAAAGCACCAAAGCTGTGATGAAGGAAAATGAAAGAGCCAAAGTGGCCAGACTGATCCCCAAAGGCTCTGTATAAGTCAAGAAACTGATGCATTTTGGAATGCATGAATCCTGTTCTAGGTTCGGATAATGATCTTGTGGACATGGAAAGCAGTCGTCTATGTCTGAAAAAGAAAAGTTTGGTTTCTGTACATGACAGCGTTATGTGCATTGCACTAAAATTATCAAGACAGCATTACAACAATATGAATGAGACTTTACAGGTTCAAATCTGGCAAAGAATTAAGTGGTCTCCTCATGCAATTTGTAAGATGCCAAACTATGGGATGTTCCATGGGCCACTTGGGTCTTTATGCCCACCTCCATTTTAGAAGCTGAGTCCCATGACCAAGGGTGGCTTCTCTTCAAAGATATTACCAGTTAGAAGTATGCAGAATATTTCTATTTGCCTTTCTGTTTTAGCTTATACACTTTCAACCGTCATTCTCTTCATTCCATTTCTGTTATCATCTCTCTCTTTCTTAGGGGGGAAAAAACACCTCCTGAAAGTACAGAATACCCTTCCACACCCTCTCTTATCCTGTTTTCATTCCACTTCTCCCAACATGTCAGTTTGCATTCCAACAGCACTTAGCATATTCTGTCCTTATTGGTCTTGTCTGGGAGGTTGCCTGTGCAGGTATTTTTAAAGGGATTTTGAAGTTCTGAAAAACGTAGCATTCACAAAGCAGACTTTTCTATCTCCATTTTGAGTGTGGTTCGTGTGCCTCACCCCACTACATAATGATTGGCACATGTGGGGCTGTGATTCCTATTTTTATCTACATAATGACAAGTGATTCCTAATAATATTTATGTAAGATGCTGCTCCCATATCATTAACCAGGCAGAGGGCCTTCTCAATAGTGGCGCCCGCCATGTGAAACGCCCTCCCCTCAGTTGTCAAGGAAATAAACGACTACCTGACTTTTAGAAGACACCTGAAGGCAACCTTGTTAGGGAAGTTTTTAATGTTTGATGTTTTATCTTGTTATTAATATTCTGTCGGGAGCTGTACAGAGTGGCTTGGGGAACTCAGCTAGATGGGTGAGGTAGAAAACAATCAATCTATTATTATTATTATTATTATTATTATTATTATTATTATTATTATTGACAACAGGTAACCAGGACTGGATGGCCCTTCTAACTCTTTGATTCTAACCATCCTTAAATTCTACATAACCTTTCCAATTGATGGCTAGTGACCCCATTAGTGTCCGTAGACTCTGGACATGAGTTCCTTACCTGTTTGGTTGGAAATCTTCCCTTCTGGACAGGGAAGGCAATCATAGCAGCAAAATGGCCTCCCTTCCTTCTTTGCCTTACGATAACCCAAGGGGCAATTGTCATTACAAAGAGAAAGAGGCTGTGCCTGTCCAGAGATGAAAGAGGAGGAGGTTTACTAGATGGTGAAATTCTGCAATGTTACCCCCATCCCATGAAAGGCGAACCATCTTTGGGGTTGGAGATTTGGCCAGTCTTCTCTAAGCACATATTTCAATGTGAGGGTCATGAGGAACAACTCTTATAGGGCTCAGAGTGTGGTTGGGTTATTCCTATGGTGTATGATGGGGGCCGTGTATCTATTGCCTCATGCCAGGTGGTTAACACTCACTTTGGAGGTGAGGTTGAGGCAGTTTAATAAAATCAGATCTTCAATGCAAACACCTTTGACTCTTTAATAACTCTTTAATAATAATGACTCTTTAATAAACATTATTGAACTCCAACATTTATATCTCATCTCATTATACTGGTATCCATGTGGAAATGTGTTGAGTTTATGTTAGGTTTCCAAAACAGCAATAAATCTGGAATTTAGAATGCAGAGGCTTCATAGAACCTTTTCTACTACTGGCAATACTTATCCATAGGATAAAAAATGGGAACTCTATGCACCATCTCATATTTTGGAACACATTGAAATGCGGGTTACTATAATTTCCTGTCCCTCCGATGAAATTGGTTGTTTTTGCTTGGTTATAGTTTGCTTATAATTTTAAGCCTATTTTTATTCATTTTTTGTGTTTATACTTCTACATTTCTCGGTGATGTTTAGAAGTATGTTCAATGTATTCCTTGTAGTTTAATTCTTGATTACAACCTTTCAGGACAAATGTCTACAAATTCTTTAAATATTAAAGTTTTCCAAGGAGAATATTTTAGTTGATGAAAAGAAGGGCTTGGATGGGTGACATCACCCAACTGACACAGCAAAGAAGACCTCTGCATCCATGTCCCCATGTGCACACTAAAGCTATAGATGAGCAGAGCTATGCCAGTATCTGAACTGTTGAAAACTGAAGATGGGACTAATGAATAGCCCCCAATACATGAATGGACCTTACCTGGTTAAACCTGTTGGGCCACACAATGGCTTCCTCAGAAATAGTGAGCACTTCTTCTTGAGGTGCGATGGGGTCTATGCTTCCAACTTTGACTCTGCAGAAAGACTGGTTTGGGAACGTGAGCCAATTCATAATATCAAATCCAGCCTCTATCTCACCATTTTCATTGAAGGATACTTTTCCTCCAGCACTAGTATTAAATGAGATGCTTCTTACAAACTGGTTGAGCTAAATTGGCAAGGAAAGAAATAGCAATTCATGAGGAAATCATGGGGATTTCAATGAATCTATCTAACGAAAAGTTTGCCCTAAGAATTATTAAAACTGGATCCAACCAAATTCAAATTTACTTTAAGATTTAGAAACAGAAAATTTGTCAACTAGACATGCATAGAATGATTCCTGCCCTCTGCCCATCAACAGATGGAAGAGACAGGAACAGATTGATCCATGGTCTCTAAACCAACCCTTATGAGGAACAGTTGAAGGAGCTAGACATGTCTAGCCTGGAAAAGAGACTGGGAGCAGATATGATAGTCATCTTCAAATATTTGAAGGACTCTCACATGGGAGATGCAGCAAGCTTGCTTTCTCCTGCCTGATTGAGGGAGTTGCCCCAGATTGAGAGAGTTGGGGATGTTTAGCCTGGAAAAGAGGAGATTGATGGCCATCTTCAAGTATCTTAAGGGCTGTCTAATGGAAAATGGAGCAAGGTTGTTTTCTCCTTTTCTGGAGGGCAGGACCTGAACCAATGAATACAAGGTACATGAAAGGAGATTCCAACTAACCATCAGGGAGAACTTTTTGACAGCAAGGGCTGTTCAGTTGGGAAGTTGTGGACTCGCCTTCCTTGGAGATTTTTAAGCAGAGGTTGGATAGCCATCTGTCATAGATGCTTTAACTGAGATTCCTGGGTGTTAGACTAGATGACTCTTCAGGTCTCTACCAACTCTATAATTCTATGATTCTATGCTCTTACGTTCCTACATTCTTAGTGTGCTCAGAACATTACCTTCCACAGCTGTTGACTCAGAATCTTCATTCTTCCTTCATCCACCATTGCTCTGTGCTTGAACCTTGATGAATGCATGGCATGCAATGCATGTGCCACAGCAAAGACAGCAGTGTAAACACTGTAGCTGTGGCCTGTCATGCTCATTTCAAAAACAGAGGCAGGCAGAGTCTCCAGTTTCTCCCTTCCAGTGCAGATTTTCCCATTGTCTATGTCTATCATGGGATTGAGGAAAGAACATTCAAATGCATCTCCCCAAAACTCTCTGATAAAAGCATATTTGTTTCCTGAAGAAGGTTTTATCATCTGAAGAAATTTCTGGAATCCTATTACCTCCTTTGAGTGAACTGCAACGGAGATAGAACCTTGAAGGAAATCTATGTCCCAATTTCTTTGAAAGGAAACTGATGTGAAACCCATCTGGGATGTCATAATCCAGATTTTACCTTTGTCATTTGTTGATCTACCCCAGCCAGTGTAGACGGGCAGCATTCTCAGACTTAACATGGTATCAATTTCACCATGAACGATCATTGCATTAACAGTGCTATTCCTGATAACATTGCATGTTTTAATCAACTCATCAATTTTCTTATCAAAGTCACTAGAGTGAGTAAATTGAGGCATTGATATCATGAAATCAAAGCAGATGTCTCTCTGAGCAAACATGGGAACCACTGTATGTATGAATTTCTCTCCGTTGTCATCATGTGCAGATACCACCCCAATCCACGTCCACCTGAAATGAAGCAGTAACTGAAGAATCCCTTTATATTGATGATCCACATCTGGAAACATCTGGTGGTAGGGGACAGTCTGACTTTTCTTATTTATCACTGGAGCAACGCCATAGATGAACTAAATAATATGGGGGGGGAATTAAGGTTAGGAAAATGATATAGAAAACACAATTGCACCAGAGGAAACATATATGGCAGCTTCTCCAGAATGGAGGACAAAATAGATGCCCTCATGGAACAGCACAGTGGAGTATTCAGTCAGTTTCACTGGCATATCTCACATGATATCAGTGTAATTCAGGAGTAGATGCCTTGCTGCTCAGGAGGTGTTTTGGACTCCAGTTCCCTTAAGCCCTAACCAACATGGCCAATGGTCAGAGACTGTGAGAATTATAGTCCACAATTTTTAGAGGGTAAACATTTTGGCTGACCCTGATCTAATGAATGTGTTCGTTTTAAGGAAACACGGCCTTCTGAATTTAAAAATAACTGATCTTAGTTAACTTACCGTAAATGTTTCTTTCTTTTTTAAAAAAACACAAATTATTCAAAAGTTACAATACAGTTACAATACCATTCAATTCCAAGGAATATATTCCCTCCACAGAAACCTCTGTGATGATGGTGGCTTTAAAATATCCTGTTCTTCTTCAATAAAAGAGAAAAAGGGAGACCAGATCATGTTAAAGGTATCTTTTTTGGAGCTGCCTTTGATTAGTTGCCGATGGTATGTTAAATGTTTCTGACATATAGCATAAGTAATACACAGAGGTGAGCCTTTGTCTGACTTAATTGGCTATCACCCATAACCTACATGTTTTTCATAAGTGGAAGACACCACATTGGCTAATCCTATAGCAGGTCTTATAGCGAGGTGGACAGAAAGTACATTGGGATCTAATGGCAGATCTTGCAGAAAAGACTAGATACTGGTATGCTAGCGCAATATTTTCCTATCTATTTGGAATATCAATTCCTATCTATTTGGAATATCTATTTGGAATTTGGAATCAATTCCTATCTATCAATTCCTATGAGAGCCAGTGTGGTGTAGTGGTTAAGAGCGGTAGTCTCGTAATCTGGTGAACCGGGTTTGCTTCCCCGCTCCTCCACATGCAGCTGCTGGGTGACCTTGGGCTAGTCACACTTCTTGAAGTCTCTCAGCCCCACTCACCTCACAGAGTGTTTGTTGTGGGGGAGGAAGGGAAAGGAGAATGTTAGCCGCTTTGAGACTCCTTTGGGTAGTGATAAAGCGGGATATCAAATCCAAACTCTTCTTCTTCTTCAACAACCCCCAAATGCCCCCAACCACTGTATTCTCTCAATAAAGGCTCACGCCTTAATACATTTAAAGGGACAACCTGTCAAATCCTCCACTGTTAAATATGGTATTTTGGAATCATTCCTATCTTCAATGTACATATCAGTATCTGAAACCAAGGGATGTGGCTGATGCTCCCATAAACTCTTCAGCTCCACACACAGGTATTACCTGTGGAATCTTGTAGATGCACAGGGTGTCCACCATGTGGAGGCACACTACAGAGGTGGGTCCCCCAATGACAGCTACTGGACTGTTGACATTATCACATTTGTAGTTAGGGATGAATCTGCCCTGGGTGGAGAAGACCTCCAGTGCGGCCTGATAGGTCCATCTCGGATTGAAATAACTATTGTAGATATGGAAGCCCAGGGTGAGATTAGGCAAAATCTTGGGATTTTCATTGATCTCCTCTACAGCAAATATCAGTGCCAGGACATGCTGGTAGATCTGTATCATGAACCTGAAACGAGAGTTTTATGTTGTGTCACAGTGCGTTTCCTTCAGAATTGAAGGATTCACAAATTGTTTCCATCCCAAGAATGACGAAATGTTTTCATGCAATTGACTTTTTGTCACATGGGCTCAGTCACCCAATACTATTTTGAGAGAAGTTGGTAAGTACTAGGGTGCAAATTTCTCATAGGAAGTTTTTTCACATATTTGGGAGATTTGAATTTCTTAGCGTTGGTTTTCAGTATGGCACTGGCACATCCAGAATTTGACATTGTCTCATTTCTAAAAACGTATACATGCACACCAATTGCACCTTATAAAATGAGAGTGAGCAGAATCCCTGAACTATCAGAAATAGTTAAAAATGGACCATTTTTATCCATGCATACCTCACCTTCCATTTAAGAACAGTGGCCTAGTAAACTTTGCTCTATCTTATTTCCTTGTAAACCATTTAGAAGTTCTATTTCTACATCTGTATATAATTTTTCTGTGATCTTAGGGTTTGAGGTTGCCATTACAATCAAAATACAAAATTTAGCTGAGTTTCCCCAGAATAGAGGAGGTGCTGGGGAGATTAATTAGGAATTCATGTCCTTATTTTTATTGGGGGAGGAGTTAAACATCATGAGAGAACATGGGCTAATGTTCTTAGAAAAGAAATTGAGTTTTATGACTCAAGAATTTAGCTAGTTTACTAGTAAGGGTAACATCCACCCTTTTTAAATATTTGTGCTTCCAAACATCAATGATCATTTTGGACTGTGGCAATTTATAATCTGTAGCAGCTGGTTGTTGGATAGCAAACTATTTTTAAGGCAAATTTTAATGTGTTGAATGCAAATTATTTCAATATTTTGTGTCCAAGATTATCAGAGGCCAGTGGAAGGTAAGATCACCACTGGATGTCCCTGCAACACCATTAGTTGAATCACTCCTTTGATGGTAATCCCAGTTTGTAGGGGCTCTAACCTAAGATCCATCTTTTCCAGAGCTCAGCCACATAGTGGCCAACCAGATACTCATGGAAACCCCACAAAACTCCATGGGATTCATAGGACAGGCTATTTAATATATCAGGCAAGCCAAGCTTTGGAGAGCCATATTCCCATTTGCAAACTTGAAACACATACCAAACACATAGGGCAACCAATGCTATCAGTTATAATGCAAGACGTCTTTCAAGATTAATTTCAGTGGAGCAAGGGGGGAACCCTGTGGGCACCAGGGAAGATCTCTGGGGGTGCATGCATATCCCCCAGGTGCCACGTTGGTGATTCGTATAATGGAAAGTTTGAAAATCTTACAAAGTTCCATCAAAGAGGTCCATTGAGGGACATTCTATGAACGTTATTGGAGTGGAAAATATGTACATCATAGACACGATGCCAGCAATGGTGAGATCTCCTGGATGGTGGAACTTATGAAGAATAGGAAGAGGGTCACTGGTGCCACATTTGACATCTGGAATCTTGCACACTACCTGAGGCAAAAACACTAGTACTAATACTACAGATGCCACTAACTTGCAAGAAAAAAATTCTTCTCCACACCCATTCATACTCACTATCTTCAAGCATGGCTTGAATGGAGACACAGTAGGTCGATGCACAGCTCAAACTGCACAATATAAAGTATCAATGAGCAAACTGACAAGAGCCCTGACTCTCTCTAGCCCCAGCATGGAATGATACAAGGTTTATTAGCAGCATACTTCCTTCTTCTTTTGATTAGTACTGAAGCTTCCTTGGGACTTTGTGGGAAAGTAGGAGTCATCATGTTTAATTTGATAATTAGGAAGCACAATAATTGCCTATTTAGAATCACAGATTCTATGAGACAATGCGGACAACATGTTTATCTGATCTCGGCAGGTCTTCTGTGGTCTTCATCACGTGGACAGCAAGAGAGGCATCAGCTTGTATTAACCAAGAGCAACTGAAAAGCCCCCCAGAAAACAAGTGAGCCTGGAATAAGACTAATCAACCACAAATGACTTGTTTTCAAAGTCTACATAAAAGGTCTCATATTTAGAAGGTTTTAAAGAAAGAAATACTTTTGGAAATCCAGATGAAAACTTCAGTGGCCATTGAGTAAACAGTATGGTTAGATAAGAGTTAAATATCCTAGTAAGAAACACACAGGGTTGCATCCAAAGTTAGTAATGCTTAGAGCAGACCCATTTAAATTAATGCAATAACTAATTTAGGTCCATGAATTCAATGGGTCTACTCTGAGTATGACTAATGTTGGATACAACCCATAGTAGCAGGCACCAGTAACATGTAGTCAATTCACTAGATTTGCAGTCTGGAGAATGATCAAGATGTGCATCTACTGAGCATACCGATAGATCCACCATCCTGCTAAATCACGCAACGAGAGCATTAATTGTTGGCTTTGACAATGGGAGTGTCCCGGTGCTTAATGAAGGTGCAAAGCACCAAAGCTGTGATGAAGGAAAATGAAAGAGCCAAAGTGGCCAGACTGATCCCCAAAGGCTCTGTATAAGACAAGAAACTAATGCATTTTGGAATGCACGAATCCTGTTCTAGGTTTGGATAATGATCTTGTGGACGTGGAAAGCAGTCGTCCATATCTGAAAAGGAAACAGTTACAGATAGGTAGCCGTGTTGGTCTGCCATATTCAAAATAAAAAAATTCCTTCCAGTAGCACCTTAAAGACCAACTAAGTTAGTTCTTGGTATGAGCTTTCGTGTGCATGGTATCTGAAGAAGTGTGCATGCACACGAAAGCTCATACCAAGAACTAACTTAGTTGGTCTTTAAGGTGCTACTGGAAGGAATTTTTTTTATTTTGAAAAGGAAACGTTTGGTTTCTGTACATGGCAGCGTTATGTGCATTGCACTAAAATTATCAAGACCAGCATTACAACAATGTGAATGAGACTTTACAGTATTAGTATTAGTATTAACCACAGGTGGTTAGACTGGATGGCTCTTGGGAATTGAGTTTGGGAGCAGGAAAGAGGCTGCTCAGCATTGTGCCCTAATACAGTATTGTGCTCCCTAACTGGGGCTGGCTGTCCTAGGTATTTGGGAGAGAGCTATTGCTATTCAAGACACTATTCTATCTGGACCTGACTGTCAGGGGAGAAAACCCAGAATTAACTATAAATTACTAACAGATTCCAAAGAAAGAGGGGAATTCTCTCTGCCAGATTTAAAAATTTATTTTGAAGCTGCTGCACTTTGTTGGATTAAAGACTGGATAAAATTAGAAGATACAGACTTACAGAAGATACAGAAATAGACTTGGAGGGATTTGATAATGTTTGGTTGGCATGCATATTTGTGGTATGATAAGGTAAAAGCCCATAAAGCATTTAAAAAGCATATAATTAGGAAATCATTGTATAATGTTTGGATAAAATACAAAGACCTTTTAGAAAGAAAGATGCCTGGATGGCTTTCACCAATGGAGGCAAAGGCCCAGAAAAAATTAAATATGGATACCAAATGGTTGAGATATTATGATTTATTAATAGAGGAGGAGGAAGGTTATAAATTAAAACCATTTGAGCAAATTAAAGATAAGCTAAATTGGCTACATTACCACCAGATTAATGAATTGTATAAATTGGATAAGAGAAATGGTTTTGCCTTGGAAAAATCTAGGTTGGAGACGGAGTTGTTGGATACTGAAGGTAAAAACTTATCTAAAATGTACAAGCTTTTGCTGGAGTGGCATACGAAAGATGAACAAGTTAAATCTGTGATGATAGATTGGGCAAGAGATTTAGGACATAATATAATGTTTGAAGACTGGGAAAGATTGTAGAAGAAAGGGGTCAAGTTCACTGCATGTACTTTGTTAAAGGAAAATATTATGAAGATGATGTATAGATGGTATTTGACTCCTGTAAAATTAGCAAAGATGTATCACAATTGTGATAATATATGTTGGAAATGTAAAGAGAAGGAAGGAACATTCTTTCATATGTGGTGGACCTGTCCCAAAGTGAAAGACTTCTGGGGAAAGATTTATAATGAATTGAAAAAAATGCTGAAATATACATTTATAAAGAAACCAGAGGCCTTTCTTCTTGGAATAACAGGCTTGGAAATGCCCAAGAAAGATGTTGAACTATTTTTGTATGCTACAACTGTGGCTCGTATTTTGTTAGCTAAAAAGTGGAAAACCCAAGAAATACCAACAGTAGAAGAATGGCAGATGAAGTTGATGGACTTTTTGGAGCTAGCCGACCTGACCGGAAGAGTCCGAGACCAGAAGGAGGAGGAATACCACGAGGAATGGAATAAATTTAATGATTATTTAGTTAAATGTGTTAAGCTAAACTAATCGGAAATAGCTTCCAGATATTTAATGGGCTTAGGATTGTATTTATGCTAACTGATAAAATAATGTGTTTAATACTATAAGGAGAAGATTTAAAGATGTTAATGTTCAATTTAAAGTGTATAAATATCGGGTTTTGGAAAACCGTTATAAGGATTTGCAATGAAATTCAACTAAGGGGAAATGAGGAAGTCGCTTTACAAAGTTAATAACTGTTATTTTTAATAAGGTTATGATTTATGTTTGTTATTTTGTTGTTTTCTGTTTTTGTTTGTCATTAATATTGTAAAAATCAATAAAATTTTTGATATATATATATATATATATATTTGCTTTCGTAGATTTTCACGGGTACAGGAATGCAGGTTTTGGTGTCTTCGGGTGTCTTCCCGTGTAAGAGTCGGGGTGTCTGTGCGACGTTTCGACGAGGTCTCACTCGTCATCTTCAGGCTGGTGCTTTCGGCTTCTTGTTACTGGAACAGAGCAGAGTCTGGTGTTTGAGTTCCTATAAATACTGTTGAGGGGTGTGGTGTATAGCCTCCAACGTTCTGGGTAGAGAGGAAGTTCCTAGATTAGTGTGCCTTTTCTTCTTTTGTTCCTTAATTACTTGAGGGATATCTTGGGTGATTTCATGAGTGATATTCTGAATATCACTGGGTGGGTCATTAATTACTTGAGGGATATCTTGGGTGATTTCATGAGTGATATTCTGAATATCACTGGGTGGGTCATTAAGTGTAGATTAGATTGCTAAAGCTCTCGTGTCTTGACCTCTTGAGCTTGTGAAGAGTTTTTCTGAGAAGATGGCTGTGCTGCATTTAGTTGTGCTCTGGCTTGGCTTCGTGTATAGGGGCGAGCTATGGTTTTGTGCCTTGTGCCAGCCAGATCTGTGTAGGGATTGCAGGGGGGTGCAGCATCCGGAGGTGCCACTATAGTTTGGTTGCTGGATGGAGTCTGTAATATGTCTGTGGAGAGGGTCTGGGTTTGGGTCTGGTGTGGTTGATTGGTGACGGCGTTCTGTGTGCCTCTGGTTCTGGTGTCGGTTTTTGTGGGGAGGGCTAATTTCCAGATGTCTGGCAGGCGGGACGTGTCATCACGCTTGTTCATGTTGTGAGGGTGTTTCTCTATCTCGATGGCTTCCATGATTATTCTCTTGTGGTGATGTTCCATGTTAAAGAGCAATTTGGAATCTGCAAAATTAATTTCGTGTCCTGTTTCTTTCATGTGTTGGAAAAGAGAGGAAGTTTTTTCTTCTTTTTTGACGGCATTCTTGTGTTCTGCGATACGTGCATTTATTTGTCTGTTTGTTTGTCCAATGTACGTGGCTGGGCAGACTTTGCAGGGTATTTCATAGACCCCTTGGTTTTCCAGCTGGATTTTGTCTTTTGGGTTTCTGAGGATATTGGCTATTTTTTGGTTGGTGCAGAAGGCTGTTTTGATATTGTGTTTATGGAGGATTTTGCTGATTTTGTCTGTAGTGCCCTTGATATAAGGAAGGAGGGCCATGCCATTGTTTTCTTCTGTGTCTTGGTTTTTGGGGGGTGTTTCTTTTTGGATTAGCTTCGTAACCCTGTTTTTCTGGTATCCATTGGCGATTAACACATTTGAGAGATTCTGTAACTCAGTTGTCAAGTGGTCTTTGTCAGCCAGGCGTTTGGTTCTGGAGATGAGAGTCTTGGCTACGGAGTTTATTTGTGCAGGGTGGTGGTGTGATTGTGCATGTAAGTAACGGTTGGTGTGTGTTTTTTTCCGGTAGATAGTGTGTCCTAGGGAGCCATCAGGTTTTTTGTAGATTAGGACGTCAAGAAAGGGGAGTTGGTTGTTGTCTTCTATTTCCATAGTGAATTGTATTTTGGGGTGTAGGCTGTTGAGATGTGTGAGGAAGCTATCTAGTTTTTCTTTTCCGTGTGGCCAAATTACAAAGGTGTCGTCAACATATCTGAGCCAAAGTTTGGGTTTGTGTTCTGACTTGTCTAAAGCATTGGTTTCAAAGTGTTCCATGTACAGATTTGCGATGACCGGTGAGAGGGGTGATCCCATGGGTGCTCCTTCTATCTGTTTGTATCTTTGTCCATTGTGGATGAAGTACGTGTTGGTTAGGCAGTGGTTGGTCAGGTCCAGGATGTATTTGGGGGGGTTGTATTTGTTTTGAATGGCTGTCAAGGCTTCATTAATGGGCACTTGAGTGAAGAGAGATACAACATCGAAGCTCACAAGTAGGTCATCAGGATGTAGGTATTGTTTCTTTATTGTTTCTATGAACTGGAAGGAGTTAGTAACGTGTGAAGCGATGGATTCTGCATAGGGCTGAAGTTGCTTAGCGAGAAATTTAGCGAGATTTTGTAGAGGTGAGCCTATGGAGCTGACTATTGGTCTGAGTGGTGTTCCTTCTTTGTGTATCTTGGGGAGACCGTAGAGTTTGGGGCATCTGGATGATTTTTCTCTGGGGATGATTCTTAGCTGGATTTCTTCACTGATAGGAGAGGCTTTTATTTTGGATTTGGTGGTTTTTTCCAGATAGGTGGTGGGATCTGTTTTTATAGGTTGGTAGGTAGGGTCTTGGAGTAGATTTGATAGTTTTGCTTGGTAGTCCGATGTGTTCATCACAACAGTGGCGTTGCCTTTGTCTGCTGGGAGAATGATTATGTTGTTGTCTTTCCTCAGGTTGGTGAGTGCTTTCTGTTCTTCTTTGTGTAAATTGCTTCTGGGTGGTTTGCTGGAGCAGAGGATGTTGGTGACTTCAAGTCTGATTTTATTGGCTTCATCTGGGTCGATTTTGGTCAGGCTAGCTTCGACTCCGCATATGATGTTTTCCGTGGGGATGCGTCTCGGGGCGACTGCAAAGTTGAAACCTTTGGAGAGTACTTTGGTTTCAGTTGGGGTGAGGATCCTGTTTGATATGTTATGTACTGTTTGTTTCATGGGTTGTTGTGGAGGGTGGCTGGGCTTCTGGCGTTTTTCTAGTTTGTAGAGTTTGTTGGTGTGTCTGTCTGTCTTATGTGAGGTCTCAGTTTCAGCTCTCCAGACGGCTAGTTGTTTGCATTTGTCCCAGAGTGCAGGGTGGATTTTGTTGCATAGTTTGAGGTGAAGAGTGAGCAGATCTTTGTTGGTTTGGTTTAGTAGGTATCTTTTCTTATGTATTTCATTTCTGATTAGGGATAGTTCAGTTCGTTTCAGGATCCTTTCGGTAGCTGGGGTTTTAGAGTGGAATTTAAGTTGGAAGCATGTGGGAGTTAAGTTGTTGTCTCGGCAGTTGCGTAGGAACAGGAGATCACATAAGATGGTGGCTCTTCGGATTTCTAGTTTCTCGTAGGTTCTTGTCAGCTGGAAGGTTTCCTCCCCGTAGAGGTGAGATATTTGCTTTCGTAGATTTTCACGGGTATAGGAATGCAGGTTTTGGTGTCTTCGGGTGTCTTCCCGTGTAAGAGTCGGGGTGTCTGTGCGACGTTTCGACGAGGTCTCACTCGTCATCTTCAGGCTGGTGCTTTCGGCTTCTTGTTACTGGAACAGAGCAGAGTCTGGTGTTTGAGTTCCTATAAATACTGTTGAGGGGTGTGGTGTATAGCCTCCAACGTTCTGGGTAGAGAGGAAGTTCCTAGATTAGTGTGCCTTTTCTTCTTTTGTTCCTTAATTACTTGAGGGATATCTTGGGTGATTTCATGAGTGATATTCTGAATATCACTGGGTGGGTCATTAATTACTTGAGGGATATCTTGGGTGATTTCATGAGTGATATTCTGAATATCACTGGGTGGGTCATTAAGTGTAGATTAGATTGCTAAAGCTCTCGTGTCTTGACCTCTTGAGCTTGTGAAGAGTTTTTCTGAGAAGATGGCTGTGCTGCATTTAGTTGTGCTCTGGCTTGGCTTCGTGTATAGGGGCGAGCTATGGTTTTGTGCCTTGTGCCAGCCAGATCTGTGTAGGGATTGCAGGGGGGTGCAGCATCCGGAGGTGCCACTATAGTTTGGTTGCTGGATGGAGTCTGTAATATGTCTGTGGAGAGGGTCTGGGTTTGGGTCTGGTGTGGTTGATTGGTGACGGCGTTCTGTGTGCCTCTGGTTCTGGTGTCGGTTTTTGTGGGGAGGGCTAATTTCCAGATGTCTGGCAGGCGGGACGTGTCGTCACGCTTGTTCATGTTGTGAGGGTGTTTCTCTATCTCGATGGCTTCCATGATTATTCTCTTGTGGTGATGTTCCATGTTAAAGAGCAATTTGGAATCTGCAAAATTAATTTCGTGTCCTGTTTCTTTCATGTGTTGGAAAAGAGAGGAAGTTTTTTCTTCTTTTTTGACGGCATTCTTGTGTTCTGCGATACGTGCATTTATTTGTCTGTTTGTTTGTCCAATGTACGTGGCTGGGCAGACTTTGCAGGGTATTTCATAGACCCCTTGGTTTTCCAGCTGGATTTTGTCTTTTGGGTTTCTGAGGATATTGGCTATTTTTTGGTTGGTGCAGAAGGCTGTTTTGATATTGTGTTTATGGAGGATTTTGCTGATTTTGTCTGTAGTGCCCTTGATATAAGGAAGGAGGGCCATGCCATTGTTTTCTTCTGTGTCTTGGTTTTTGGGGGGTGTTTCTTTTTGGATTAGCTTCGTAACCCTGTTTTTCTGGTATCCATTGGCGATTAACACATTTGAGAGATTCTGTAACTCAGTTGTCAAGTGGTCTTTGTCAGCCAGGCGTTTGGTTCTGGAGATGAGAGTCTTGGCTACGGAGTTTATTTGTGCAGGGTGGTGGTGTGATTGTGCATGTAAGTAACGGTTGGTGTGTGTTTTTTTCCGGTAGATAGTGTGTCCTAGGAGCCATCAGGTTTTTTGTAGATTAGGACGTCAAGAAAGGGGAGTTGGTTGTTGTCTTCTATTTCCATAGTGAATTGTATTTTGGGGTGTAGGCTGTTGAGATGTGTGAGGAAGCTATCTAGTTTTTCTTTTCCGTGTGGCCAAATTACAAAGGTGTCGTCAACATATCTGAGCCAAAGTTTGGGTTTGTGTTCTGACTTGTCTAAAGCATTGGTTTCAAAGTGTTCCATGTACAGATTTGCGATGACCGGTGAGAGGGGTGATCCCATGGGTGCTCCTTCTATCTGTTTGTATCTTTGTCCATTGTGGATGAAGTACGTGTTGGTTAGGCAGTGGTTGGTCAGGTCCAGGATGTATTTGGGGGGGTTGTATTTGTTTTGAATGGCTGTCAAGGCTTCATTAATGGGCACTTGAGTGAAGAGAGATACAACATCGAAGCTCACAAGTAGGTCATCAGGATGTAGGTATTGTTTCTTTATTGTTTCTATGAACTGGAAGGAGTTAGTAACGTGTGAAGCGATGGATTCTGCATAGGGCTGAAGTTGCTTAGCGAGAAATTTAGCGAGATTTTGTAGAGGTGAGCCTATGGAGCTGACTATTGGTCTGAGTGGTGTTCCTTCTTTGTGTATCTTGGGGAGACCGTAGAGTTTGGGGCATCTGGATGATTTTTCTCTGGGGATGATTCTTAGCTGGATTTCTTCACTGATAGGAGAGGCTTTTATTTTGGATTTGGTGGTTTTTTCCAGATAGGTGGTGGGATCTGTTTTTATAGGTTGGTAGGTAGGGTCTTGGAGTAGATTTGATAGTTTTGCTTGGTAGTCCGATGTGTTCATCACAACAGTGGCGTTGCCTTTGTCTGCTGGGAGAATGATTATGTTGTTGTCTTTCCTCAGGTTGGTGAGTGCTTTCTGTTCTTCTTTGTGTAAATTGCTTCTGGGTGGTTTGCTGGAGCAGAGGATGTTGGTGACTTCAAGTCTGATTTTATTGGCTTCATCTGGGTCGATTTTGGTCAGGCTAGCTTCGACTCCGCATATGATGTTTTCCGTGGGGATGCGTCTCGGGGCGACTGCAAAGTTGAAACCTTTGGAGAGTACTTTGGTTTCAGTTGGGGTGAGGATCCTGTTTGATATGTTATGTACTGTTTGTTTCATGGGTTGTTGTGGAGGGTGGCTGGGCTTCTGGCGTTTTTCTAGTTTGTAGAGTTTGTTGGTGTGTCTGTCTGTCTTATGTGAGGTCTCAGTTTCAGCTCTCCAGACGGCTAGTTGTTTGCATTTGTCCCAGAGTGCAGGGTGGATTTTGTTGCATAGTTTGAGGTGAAGAGTGAGCAGATCTTTGTTGGTTTGGTTTAGTAGGTATCTTTTCTTATGTATTTCATTTCTGATTAGGGATAGTTCAGTTCGTTTCAGGATCCTTTCGGTAGCTGGGGTTTTAGAGTGGAATTTAAGTTGGAAGCATGTGGGAGTTAAGTTGTTGTCTCGGCAGTTGCGTAGGAACAGGAGATCACATAAGATGGTGGCTCTTCGGATTTCTAGTTTCTCGTAGGTTCTTGTCAGCTGGAAGGTTTCCTCCCCGTAGAGGTGAGATATTTGCTTTCGTAGATTTTCACGGGTATAGGAATGCAGGTTTTGGTGTCTTCGGGTGTCTTCCCGTGTAAGAGTCGGGGTGTCTGTGCGACGTTTCGACGAGGTCTCACTCGTCATCTTCAGGCTGGTGCTTTCGGCTTCTTGTTACTGGAACAGAGCAGAGTCTGGTGTTTGAGTTCCTATAAATACTGTTGAGGGGTGTGGTGTATAGCCTCCAACGTTCTGGGTAGAGAGGAAGTTCCTAGATTAGTGTGCCTTTTCTTCTTTTGTTCCTTAATTACTTGAGGGATATCTTGGGTGATTTCATGAGTGATATTCTGAATATCACTGGGTGGGTCATTAATTACTTGAGGGATATCTTGGGTGATTTCATGAGTGATATTCTGAATATCACTGGGTGGGTCATTAAGTGTAGATTAGATTGCTAAAGCTCTCGTGTCTTGACCTCTTGAGCTTGTGAAGAGTTTTTCTGAGAAGATGGCTGTGCTGCATTTAGTTGTGCTCTGGCTTGGCTTCGTGCTCTGGCTTGGCTAATCCAAAGCTCTGGCTAATCCAAGCTCTGGCTTGGCTAATCCAAAAAGAAACACCCCCTAAAAACCAAGACACAGAAGAAAACAATGGCATGGCCCTCCTTCCTTATATCAAGGGCACTACAGACAAAATCAGCAAAATCCTCCATAAACACAATATCAAAACAGCCTTCTGCACCAACCAAAAAATAGCCAATATCCTCAGAAACCCAAAAGACAAAATCCAGCTGGAAAACCAAGGGGTCTATGAAATACCCTGCAAAGTCTGCCCAGCCACGTACATTGGACAAACAAACAGACAAATAAATGCACGTATCGCAGAACACAAGAATGCCGTCAAAAAAGAAGAAAAAACTTCCTCTCTTTTCCAACACATGAAAGAAACAGGACACGAAATTAATTTTGCAGATTCCAAATTGCTCTTTAACATGGAACATCACCACAAGAGAATAATCATGGAAGCCATCGAGATAGAGAAACACCCTCACAACATGAACAAGCGTGACGACACGTCCCGCCTGCCAGACATCTGGAAATTAGCCCTCCCCACAAAAACCGACACCAGAACCAGAGGCACACAGAACGCCGTCACCAATCAACCACACCAGACCCAAACCCAGACCCTCTCCACAGACATATTACAGACTCCATCCAGCAACCAAACTATAGTGGCACCTCCGGATGCTGCACCCCCCTGCAATCCCTACACAGATCTGGCTGGCACAAGGCACAAAACCATAGCTCGCCCCTATACACGAAGCCAAGCCAGAGCACAACTAAATGCAGCACAGCCATCTTCTCAGAAAAACTCTTCACAAGCTCAAGAGGTCAAGACACGAGAGCTTTAGCAATCTAATCTACACTTAATGACCCACCCAGTGATATTCAGAATATCACTCATGAAATCACCCAAGATATCCCTCAAGTAATTAATGACCCACCCAGTGATATTCAGAATATCACTCATGAAATCACCCAAGATATCCCTCAAGTAATTAAGGAACAAAAGAAGAAAAGGCACACTAATCTAGGAACTTCCTCTCTACCCAGAACGTTGGAGGCTATACACCACACCCCTCAACAGTATTTATAGGAACTCAAACACCAGACTCTGCTCTGTTCCAGTAACAAGAAGCCGAAAGCACCAGCCTGAAGATGACGAGTGAGACCTCGTCGAAACGTCGCACAGACACCCCGACTCTTACACGGGAAGACACCCGAAGACACCAAAACCTGCATTCCTATACCCGTGAAAATCTACGAAAGCAAATATCTCACCTCTACGGGGAGGAAACCTTCCAGCTGACAAGAACCTACGAGAAACTAGAAATCCGAAGAGCCACCATCTTATGTGATCTCCTGTTCCTACGCAACTGCCGAGACAACAACTTAACTCCCACATGCTTCCAACTTAAATTCCACTCTAAAACCCCAGCTACCGAAAGGATCCTGAAACGAACTGAACTATCCCTAATCAGAAATGAAATACATAAGAAAAGATACCTACTAAACCAAACCAACAAAGATCTGCTCACTCTTCACCTCAAACTATGCAACAAAATCCACCCTGCACTCTGGGACAAATGCAAACAACTAGCCGTCTGGAGAGCTGAAACTGAGACCTCACATAAGACAGACAGACACACCAACAAACTCTACAAACTAGAAAAACGCCAGAAGCCCAGCCACCCTCCACAACAACCCATGAAACAAACAGTACATAACATATCAAACAGGATCCTCACCCCAACTGAAACCAAAGTACTCTCCAAAGGTTTCAACTTTGCAGTCGCCCCGAGACGCATCCCCACGGAAAACATCATATGCGGAGTCGAAGCTAGCCTGACCAAAATCGACCCAGATGAAGCCAATAAAATCAGACTTGAAGTCACCAACATCCTCTGCTCCAGCAAACCACCCAGAAGCAATTTACACAAAGAAGAACAGAAAGCACTCACCAACCTGAGGAAAGACAACAACATAATCATTCTCCCAGCAGACAAAGGCAACGCCACTGTTGTGATGAACACATCGGACTACCAAGCAAAACTATCAAATCTACTCCAAGACCCTACCTACCAACCTATAAAAACAGATCCCACCACCTATCTGGAAAAAACCACCAAATCCAAAATAAAAGCCTCTCCTATCAGTGAAGAAATCCAGCTAAGAATCATCCCCAGAGAAAAATCATCCAGATGCCCCAAACTCTACGGTCTCCCCAAGATACACAAAGAAGGAACACCACTCAGACCAATAGTCAGCTCCATAGGCTCACCTCTACAAAATCTCGCTAAATTTCTCGCTAAGCAACTTCAGCCCTATGCAGAATCCATCGCTTCACACGTTACTAACTCCTTCCAGTTCATAGAAACAATAAAGAAACAATACCTACATCCTGATGACCTACTTGTGAGCTTCGATGTTGTATCTCTCTTCACTCAAGTGCCCATTAATGAAGCCTTGACAGCCATTCAAAACAAATACAACCCCCCCAAATACATCCTGGACCTGACCAACCACTGCCTAACCAACACGTACTTCATCCACAATGGACAAAGATACAAACAGATAGAAGGAGCACCCATGGGATCACCCCTCTCACCGGTCATCGCAAATCTGTACATGGAACACTTTGAAACCAATGCTTTAGACAAGTCAGAACACAAACCCAAACTTTGGCTCAGATATGTTGACGACACCTTTGTAATTTGGCCACACGGAAAAGAAAAACTAGATAGCTTCCTCACACATCTCAACAGCCTACACCCCAAAATACAATTCACTATGGAAATAGAAGACAACAACCAACTCCCCTTTCTTGACGTCCTAATCTACAAAAAACCTGATGGCTCCCTAGGACACACTATCTACCGGAAAAAAACACACACCAACCGTTACTTACATGCACAATCACACCACCACCCTGCACAAATAAACTCCGTAGCCAAGACTCTCATCTCCAGAACCAAACGCCTGGCTGACAAAGACCACTTGACAACTGAGTTACAGAATCTCTCAAATGTGTTAATCGCCAATGGATACCAGAAAAACAGGGTTACGAAGCTAATCCAAAAAGAAACACCCCCCAAAAACCAAGACACAGAAGAAAACAATGGCATGGCCCTCCTTCCTTATATCAAGGGCACTACAGACAAAATCAGCAAAATCCTCCATAAACACAATATCAAAACAGCCTTCTGCACCAACCAAAAAATAGCCAATATCCTCAGAAACCCAAAAGACAAAATCCAGCTGGAAAACCAAGGGGTCTATGAAATACCCTGCAAAGTCTGCCCAGCCACGTACATTGGACAAACAAACAGACAAATAAATGCACGTATCGCAGAACACAAGAATGCCGTCAAAAAAGAAGAAAAAACTTCCTCTCTTTTCCAACACATGAAAGAAACAGGACACGAAATTAATTTTGCAGATTCCAAATTGCTCTTTAACATGGAACATCACCACAAGAGAATAATCATGGAAGCCATCGAGATAGAGAAACACCCTCACAACATGAACAAGCGTGACGACACGTCCCGCCTGCCAGACATCTGGAAATTAGCCCTCCCCACAAAAACCGACACCAGAACCAGAGGCACACAGAACGCCGTCACCAATCAACCACACCAGACCCAAACCCAGACCCTCTCCACAGACATATTACAGACTCCATCCAGCAACCAAACTATAGTGGCACCTCCGGATGCTGCACCCCCCTGCAATCCCTACACAGATCTGGCTGGCACAAGGCACAAAACCATAGCTCGCCCCTATACACGAAGCCAAGCCAGAGCACAACTAAATGCAGCACAGCCATCTTCTCAGAAAAACTCTTCACAAGCTCAAGAGGTCAAGACACGAGAGCTTTAGCAATCTAATCTACACTTAATGACCCACCCAGTGATATTCAGAATATCACTCATGAAATCACCCAAGATATCCCTCAAGTAATTAATGACCCACCCAGTGATATTCAGAATATCACTCATGAAATCACCCAAGATATCCCTCAAGTAATTAAGGAACAAAAGAAGAAAAGGCACACTAATCTAGGAACTTCCTCTCTACCCAGAACGTTGGAGGCTATACACCACACCCCTCAACAGTATTTATAGGAACTCAAACACCAGACTCTGCTCTGTTCCAGTAACAAGAAGCCGAAAGCACCAGCCTGAAGATGACGAGTGAGACCTCGTCGAAACGTCGCACAGACACCCCGACTCTTACACGGGAAGACACCCGAAGACACCAAAACCTGCATATATATATATATATATATATATATATATATATATATATATATATTTGCTTTCGTAGATTTTCACGGGTACAGGAATGCAGGTTTTGGTGTCTTCGGGTGTCTTCCCGTGTAAGAGTCGGGGTGTCTGTGCGACGTTTCGACGAGGTCTCACTCGTCATCTTCAGGCTGGTGCTTTCGGCTTCTTGTTACTGGAAAGAAGCCGAAAGCACCAGCCTGAAGATGACGAGTGAGACCTCGTCGAAACGTCGCACAGACACCCCGACTCTTACACGGGAAGACACCCGAAGACACCAAAACCTGCATATATATATATATATATATATATCTGGACCTGACTGTCATATTGCATTTCTTGGTATGGAAAGTATTGATCTGATGTGTAGAGATATTTCCTATTCTAATTAATTCAAGAGGTTTCTGGGAGCTTCTCCGTGTGAAAGAAGCAAGCAGAAGATTCGTGATGCTTGGGTTATTCCTTCAGAGAAACTAAGTACAGCTGGCTTAGACTTGTTCTGTTATTTCTTCTGTCAACGTAATGCTGACTATAATAAGAGACCAGAAGGAGCCTGGGCTTCACTTTCTCTTTCTCTCTCTTCAGGTGCAGTGTTCTGTATGTAGGGTTGAGGTTTAGTCTTATTATAATTTATTGTAAATTTAAATTAAGTCTTGTGCAACTGGAATTCTTATGGACTGCCCCAATCCTGAATGTATTGGATTTATGACCATTATGCTCATTTGCCTTCAGTAGCAGTAAAGCTCTGCTGGATGAAATATTAATTGCCTCTGGTCTATTTTTGGGGAATCCTGCAATTTGTGTAAGTTTCCACTCCATGGGCCAGTTAACCCGTTGCTATTTCTAGATCCATCCAGACCTTCCTGAGCCCAAAGTTTTTGCCTGATCCACAATGGAACAGAGAAGGTTCTTGTCAAGATGGAGAAAACATGTTTTGTTCACTGCGGATGGTGCCACAAAGAGTGCAATGCTCCAGGGACTGTGAAACACACAATTATCTCAGTTCACTGTGATTCACTCTTCCTTTGGCAATATCCACATGGCATTTTGAAGTCCATAGACCATAAAGAAAATTCAGAATCCTTTTAAAATGCAACCCCAGTGCCAACAAGAACTGTTCTACCTAGAGACCAGAGCTGGGGCAGCAATAGGTGCTAAAATAGTCTGACAGTGGATGGTGGTAATGAGCCTAGATAGAACATGGTGATTTAGAGTTAAGAGAAGAAGGTTTTCATCACAAAATGTTAGTGTTGTTCTTGTTGCTGCTACTCATAGTGTTCCCTCTGTTTTGGGTACCTGCTGCCTTGTATTGTGTGACTGACCCCATTCACATTCAACACCAGTATTATCAGCCAGGGCACTTCATCATCGGTTGTATCACTTCACAGCTGCAAGCACCATCCTTCATGCCACTAAGGTTCAAGGAGAACCCATGGGAAATGCTTGTTGAGGAATATGTGTAAGAACATGATTTTATATATATATATCTGAAGTGAGGGGGGAGCCCTAAGTTATAATAATCATCACAACCAGGTAACAGGGGCAACAGGGATGTTCAGAAAGCTTTCTACACAGAGGTGGAGGGTGCCGAATAGGACTTGTGGGGCTGAAGGGAGTGGGGGTGGGACTAGATAGAGTCAGAGTAAATGACAAGCAGTACCACTCCCTGGACTGGCTGTAAGAAAAAAGAGGGAGAAAATGGATTCAATCACCTTTTAAAGGCAACCCTATGTAATCCAAACCTTCTGAAACACAGGCATCCTTTGAAATTCATATTATTATTTTTCTTGTGAGACTGGAAATGCCATTGTGCTTAGCATCCACTGACAACCTTCCCTGCCATAAATATCTCTAATCCACTTTTGAAGCCATCCAGGTCCATTACCATCACCAGCTCCATAGTTTATGTATGTGCTGTGTGAAGAAACATCTTCTTTTGAATTTCCAACATCTTCAAAAATTCAGACTCATAAAATGTCCCCAAATTCTTGTCTGTTGAGATAGAGGATATTCCCCCACCTACTTTCTCCATGCCAGATTCAAGACCTTCCAAGATCTTCAGTGCTTTTTCCCTCTCCATGATAATAATGTATTTGATTTATCCTGTGTTCTACTTTTGAATTCTTACCTGGTGCTCATCACAATTTCAAATAGAAGCATATTCTTAAAAGTGGCAATTGAAATGTTTAGGGGCATGGCTTCTTAGGAAAGTGTGTATGTGTGTTAGAAATATTATTGAGTTTAATAAAACTTGACCTCCTTCATTCTTAAATAACTTGTGGAATATGTAAAGCTATGTCCATATGCATTTTTGCTTCCCATTCTGTTTTTGGTGGAACTTGTGATTTGTTTCCTATAGCGACCTTGACATAGTCTTGCTGCAACAATTTCAGTTCTCTTTGCTTTCGACTACCTTTAGGGTACTTTTCTCCCCCTGGACTAAGTATACCTGTCTTGTGTGTGGATTATGCTGCACCAGATACTTCAGCAACAGCAGGTGAGTCCATCACGTTCATCATCTTTCTCTTGTTTCAGCACAGTACCCAAATACTACCAGCATGTCCTTTCCTTAGTCTTTGCTGTGAAGGAGGTCAATCAGAACCCCAAGATTTTACCCAATATCACTTTGGGGTTCCAGATCTATGACAGCTACCTCAATGCAAGGATGACTTATCAGAATACTTTGAATCTTCTGTTTCGCCAGAAGAGGACTGTCCCCAACTACAAGTGCGGTGTTGAGAAGAACCTGATTGCTGTCATTGGGGGCCTTGGCCCTGAGACTTCTTTCCACATGGCCTCCATCTTGGGCCTTTATAAGATTCTCCAGGTAAGAAGAATGTGGATGGAATTAAGATTTCACAGCTATGGCATATGATTCAGACTTAATGTATAATCTCAGGGCAAATCATTGCAGGAGATCTTGGAGTCCTTACCATACCCCAGTTGCAAAGGTGGTTCTGACCTGTCAAATGAACTACGGGAATAGCCCAGGTCTCTGTCTCTCCTGTTGCTGCAGCCTGATGTACTTAACAATATGTTTGATTATTCAAAGATACCTGGTGATTTAAAAGAACCCTCTTCTCTACTCTAGGTCACCTATTCTTCGTTTAATCCGGTGGTGAGTGACAAAGACCACATTTCTTCTTCATATCAAATGGCCCCCAGTGAAGCACATCAATACACTGGGATTGTCCAGCTTCTTCTGTTTTTCCAGTGGAAGTGGGTTGGAATCCTTGTCACAGATGATGATCAAGGTGAAACATTTGTGAAAAAGTTGACACACCAGCTGTCCCTAAATGACATGTGTATAGCTGTCGCTGAAAGAATGCCCAACCCCAATGACTTTCTTGATCCTTCTCAGATGTTTAATGACTTTCAGAATAAGGCCAGGTCCCTAAGCGAAACAAATGTAGTTGTATTTGTTGTAACTGCAGACACGAACACCAGGACATGTCTGCAGTGGTTGCTAATGGTAGGTGGGATGCTCAGTTTGAGGCCTATAAACAAGGTGTGGGTTTTCACCGCGGATTGGGATTTCTCTACGGAAACATTTCACAAAGATCTAGATATTCAAAACTTCCATGGTGCCTTATCCTTTGCCATTCATTCCAATGAGGCTGAGGGGTTCCACAATTTTCTCCTGAACCTCAATCCTCACTCTGATGCTGATGACTTTCTCAGGCTCTTCTGGGAACAAGCATTTGGCTGTAAGTTTCTAGATGTGGAATTGGACCAAAGCTGCACAGGTGAAGAGAAATTGGAGAGTCTTCCTGGGATTTTTTTTGAAATGCAAATGACCAGCCAAAGCTACAGCATCTACAATGCTGTCTATGCTGTGGCACATGCTTTGCATGCCATGTGTGTATCCAGAACAAAAAATGGACAGGGGATGCTTGGAAACTATGTGGGATCTCATGTACCACAACATTTTCAGGTAAGGTCTAGCATGGAAAACAGATCCATTCTCAATTGAATAGGCTATCATTCCATGGCTGGAGTCGTCCCCCCCCCCCATTATAGGCAGCAGCCAGGAAACGCCAGACTAATTCTCTATCTTATGCTAGTGCTTTTAAATAGTCAACTAGCATAAAGGTTCCTGTGGCAGTTGTTGAAATCCATCTGTGTCGAGAAACAATGGAGTGTGCCTCCAGGGTTAAGTCAAACTGTGGCATTAGCAGCATCGCAATCACCTCCACTGGGTGCAAGCGTGGGCAGTGTGTCTGGAGGTCCTGGGCTGCTCCATCAACAAGACTCACCCTTGACCTCACCGATACTGGTTTCCAAAGGAAAGCAGAGCAATATGGCACCAACTTGGCTGCACAAAATTCTGGAAGGAGACATTCAAGGTGCCACCCAACCATCTTATTGACTCTACCCTGGATTTGTGTAGCGTTTACTCCTTGGCCTTTTCTTCTCCCAAATATATGCATCCTGTTTACGGTCTTTTTGTGTTCTATGATCTCCTTCAGCCTGTGGCAGCACTTTCTCGGTCTCTCATGCATGAAGTTATGAGATAAATGGAAGTGTATGTCTGTCTGTGGGAATGTGAGAGTGTCAGTTTAAACTTCATAAACTTATTTTTTATAGTAATTTGTGAAACAGGTGGTCGTACTGTCTTCTTTGGTAGATTCATCAAGACAGTAGCTTTGTGAAGGTGTCTCTGCTGTTCCCTTTCCAAAGTCCCAGGAAGGAAAGAAAATGGGGTTATGGTGGCAACAACTTGCCATTACTGGTGTTCTCCTTGAGAAACAAGTAAAAACCACATGGCTAAGGAATTTCCCTTCACTAGCCAGAGAAACTTCAAGAAATACTGTGAGTTTATCCCAGCATGAGAAAACAGAATCTTTGTTGTGTGTTCTCTGTTCCCACCTAATCTCCTGTTCCTCTGTAGCTTCAACCTTTCCTGAAGAATATCTTCTTTAACAACAGCGCTGGGGACTCTGTGTTTTTTAATGAGAACCATGAGCTAGAAGGTGGATTTGATATCATCAACTGGGTGACTTTCCCCAATAAGTCCTTCTTAAGAGTGAAAGTTGGGGAAATGGATCCCCAAGCTCCATTGGGCAAAGATTTCTGCATTAATGAGAAGATCATTACATGGCACCAAAGTTTTAACCAGGTAGCACCCAATTGCAACTTCTATTGTCCATTGGGAAATATTTGTCAGATTTGTTTTATAATCATTTACAACCTGTTAGATGAGTTTGTGAACGTGTCACTGTAGTGATTCTGGTTCCCAGGATTCAACACCCTGCAGTTTCACATCTTGACAAAAATATTCTAAAGGAAACATATATCAAGGGATCCATGGGCTTGCACACCTTCTTTCATTTATCCACTCACTAGCAGAGGTTCAGGGACACGGGTGGTGCTGTGGGTTAAACCACAGAGCTTATGACTTGCCGATCAGAAGGTTGGCGGTTCAAATCCCTGCAATGACGGGGTGAGTTCCCGTTGCTCAGTCCCTGCTCCTGCCAAACTAGCAGTTTGAAAGCACATCAAAGTGCAAGTAGATAAATAGGTAACGCTCCGGCGGGAAGGTAAACGGTGTTTCCGTGCGCTGCTCTGGTTCGCCAGAAGTGGCTTAGTCATGCTGGCCACATGACCCGGAAGCTGTACGCCAGCTCCCTCAGCCAATAAATTGAGATGAGTGCCGCAACCCCACAGTCGTCTGCGGCTGGACCTAATGGACAGGGGTCCCTTTACCTTTACGTTTAGCAGAAGTTCAGGACATTTGTTTCTTGGCTTTAATATGCACAGATCTTGGTGATTGGCACCACTAACTTGCATCTGAAACAAACGCCTTATGCCTTGTTTCAGTAGAGCCCCCTGTTGATGAAAAGTCAAAGAACAACTGAGAGCACAGCAGAATACATGCAATGCCTTCTTTTTCTTGGCTAGGTGGTTCCCTTGGCCTTGTGCAATGACCCCTGCCATCCAGGTTACAGCAGACAAAGGAAAGAAGGGGAACCATTTTGTTGCTATGATTGTGCTCCGTGTCCAGAAGGGAAGATTTCAAACCAGACAGGTAGGAAACAACATGTTCTGAATATCTGTGATGGAGTTGGCTATGTCAAAAGGGAGATATGTACATCTCAGAAAACATAATGCTCTGTTGTGGTTGCTGTGCAAGAAGGAGCTGACAAACACCCTGATTTATGAACAGCTAATAAACATCTATTCTGCTTACCTCCATGCCCATAAACTTCAGGGATTGCTACAACAGCTTACTTAATCACCAAAGTTTTAGCACTGTCAATTCAAGAGTACTGTGCTTTTCATAACCATACAGGTGTGTTGACTAGATTATATCAACAGTATAAGTCTTCTGTTGATGTTAAGCTGTCTTTCTGGGCAAACTTTTGCTTTGCTTTCTAGGAAATGCTTTCTATATTGTTCAAGGAAACTTCCTTTTTAAGGTCCCCTTCTGCTGTGAAACATGGTTTTGGTAAATAATATTTCTCCATCCAGATTCCTTGAAAGGGTCTGAGCAGCCCAAGCTTGTGCCTAGAGTGGTCACTTGAGTGCTGCAAACTCAGCAAAAAGAATGCAAGAGACACACGAAAACCTTAACCATATGCATGTGAAAATACAGATAAACCCTTTGAGGGTTATGGAGCTTATGATTTAGACAGTGTGTATAGGACTTTAGCTTCTGGATGTTAAGTCTGATTTAATTAACCACTGGAAAGAAACCTAAGTACTCAAAAAATAACTTAGAGAGCCAGTGTGGTGTAGTGGTTAAGAGCGGTAGTCTTGTAATCTGGTGAACCGGGTTCGCTTCCCTGCTCCTCCACTTGCAGCTGCTGGGTGACCTTGGGCCAGTCACACTTCTCTGAAGTCTCTCAGCCCCACTCACCTCACAGAGTGTTTGTTGTGGGGGAAGAAGGGAAAGGAGAATGTGAGCCGCTTTGAGACTCCTTAGGGTAGTGATAAATTGGGATATCAAATCCAAACTCTTCTTCTTCTTACCTTACCCTAAAGACAAAGCAGGTAAATAGTCTAAAGGTTTCCTGGAAAATATAATGTTTCATATTTTGTATACTGTAAATTGCATTGAAACATAGGACAATAACATTCAAAGTTTCCTGATCCTTTACTATAAATAATTGTACCTCAGCAAGATCCAAAACTCTGTATCTGGAAGCCTGATTTATTTATTCCCCCTTCAAGATATCAGTGATTGCTTACTCTGCCGAGAAGATCAGTATCCTAACAAAGGGAAAACCCAATGCCTTTCCAAAAGAGAAAACTTCCTGTCTTATGGGGAAACTTTTGGCATCAGCTTGGCTGTTTTGGCTCTGGCTCTTTCTGCAACCACAGCCTTGGTGCTTGGAATCATCATCAAAAACCGGGACACTCCCATTGTCAAAGCCAACAACCGGAATCTCACCTACACGCTGCTCGTCTCTCTCCTGCTCTGCTTCCTCTGCTCTTTGCTTTTCATTGGCCAGCCTCAGACATGGACCTGCACGCTAAGACAAACTGCTTTCGGGATCATTTTCTCAGTAGCCGTTTCTTCGGTCTTGGCCAAAACCCTCACTGTGGTTCTGGCTTTCGTGGCCACCAAGCCAGGATCCAAGATGAGGAAATGGGTGGGGAAAAGATTGTCCATCTCTATCGTTCTTGGCTGCTCCTTTATCCAAGCAAGCATTTGTATAGTTTGGCTATGTAGCGACCCTCCTTTCCCAGATCTGGACATGCACTCTCTGCCGGACCAAATCATCGTGGAATGCAATGAAGGCTCGGCCAACATGTTCTACTACGTTCTTGGTTACATGGGGCTGCTGGCTCTTGTCAGCTTCATTGTGGCTTTCTTTGCTCGGAAGCTGCCGGACGTTTTCAACGAAGCCAAATTCATCACTTTCAGCATGTTGGTGTTTTGCAGTGTTTGGGTGTCTTTTGTTCCAACCTATCTAAGCACCAAAGGGGAAAACCTGGTGGCTGTGGAGATCTTCTCCATCTTGGCCTCCAGTGCTGGGATATTGAGTTGTATCTTTTCCCCTAAATGTTATATAATTATCTTGAGACCTGAACTGAACAATAAGGAGCAGCTAAAAAGAAAGTAAAAATTTAACATTTGGTTATATTTCCCTAGAAAATCTAAAATGGATTAGTAGGCTGGAAATTTCATCCCAAAATGTATATGCTTGTTTTGCTTATTTTATTAAATGTTGACTAATGCTATAGTTTTGATAACGACCTGCCTGCTGCCTACCAAAGAAAGAATTACACCCATCATGAGCTGTTCAGCACACACTTTTTCTTCAGGGCATACCAGCTCTTCCATCCTAAACTGAGATCCAGTTATTCACCTTGCCTCAGATGCCATTGCTAGGTCCTCAACAAGGACACTAAACAAGGCCAGAGATGAGTGCATGAAAGGCCATCAAATCACTGCTGGTACCAACTGGGTCTCTCATTACTTGTTTTCCTGATACCAGGCATGATTGAGGTTCTTACTCTGAGAATCTTTGTAAGCTACTTTCAAAAAATAATGAATATGTAAATAAATATTTTATGGGATGTTCCTCTTCAGAACATATTAATGGAAATAGGTGCAGGAAGCTGCCGCTAAGATCCTGCTTTGAATGGAGCCAGGTCCATCAACTTTACCATGCTGGTCTTTTGTGGTTTTTGGCTATCCTCTTGTCCTACATACCTGAGCACATGAGGAAAATACATGGTAGCTGTCCATCTTGGCTTCCAGTGCTGGATTATTCTTTTCTGCAAAACGCTACATTTGGTGAGACCTGGGTTGAACAACATAGAGCAGCTAATACAAAGAAAACTATAAATAGCAGAAGAGATTCTGTTTTCATTTATTAAAGCTATTTAATTCAATGATAGCAGAGAATAATGATTTTATGGCAAAAATGGTTCTTTGACCCCAAATCCCACCTGATTGTTGCAATACCTGAGCTGAACAGCAAAAAGTACTTAATATTGATATTTGTGGTTTCCTTTATGTTGTTGTTATTCTACCTAGGATTATGAAAGAAGCATAAATCAAGGCAGGAGCATGTGAAGGAATCAAATTATATTCAGGATTTTTGTGTTATGTTTTGGCCTTATGAATCAGCTGCTTTTGGTTTTTGAAACTTTTCTGCTGAGGCCTGGCTCTTCCATTAGGCAGGCTTAGGGAATTGCCTCAGGTGGAGGGGCAGCCTAGTTGTCTCCTTCAGTTTCTGCCCCCCCCCCATAACTCTCCCAGGGCTTCCCAGGTCACCCGCTCTATTCTCTTCTTTCTTTATTGACATTATAAACAATCCAAAAACGCAAAATTATATCGTACTGTACACAAAGCAAACGAGCAATAAATAACAGGAAAAAGAAATGGTGGCACAGCAATATAAATCACGACATCCATATTCCCCAAGCTGACATGGATGGCGAACACTGATCAAATTCTGAAGCATAGGAAATAAAATCCCACCAGATGATATAGAAACATGGTGGGTCCTTCATCCCCCTATGTCTGTGTGTGTCTGCTGATGTTTTTTCAGCAGAAACTAAATTCCGTAAATTATTGCACCATGCAGCCCAATGCAGACTTGCCAAGACAAGATTGAATCACGTAGTAGAATAATAATAAGAAGAGTTTGGATTTGATATCCCACCTTTCACTCCCCTTCAGGAGTCTCAAAGCGGCTCACATTCTCCTTTCCTGCCTCCTGCAGTTTGATCAAACTCATGCTGGACATAGGAACAAGCAAACCACAGCACTTCTGTCTTGTCAGCTTATTGGCTTTCATTAAGCCCATTATGACACTTGCAGACACTGAGGGATTTTTCTGTACGCAACACCCTTCCTAACCCTGATGAGACCTCCCTGTCCTTTTTTATTCATTTTCATTTGTGGCCCTAGTGAAACGGTGCTGGTGGAGATTTTCCCATTTACATCAAGAAACCCAGAAAAACCTACAAATATGTGTGGCATCTAAAGGGCAGCTGCATTCCCTTTGGGTTGTTCGATTCGGAGTGACTGTTGATGAACCTATGTTCAGAGTGAAGTTAATGAACCTATGTTCGGAGAGAAGTTAATGAACCTATGTTCAGAGTGAAGTTAATGAACCTATGTTGATCAACCTATGTTGATCATATTCACCATCTAAAATAGGTCTAGTACGGCTAGCATTGGGTCCAAGCCCATTCTCCCCACATCTGGACATAGTTTGGAATAGTCTCCCTGTTCCCAAAACCCACAAAGAAGTACTGCACAGCATCGGTTGTCCATTCAATATTGCAGGGGGCACAGAATGCAGGGGATTGAATTAGCAGAGAAAGCATTAATTTTTGCAAATAAGTGATTAAAATAAATTATTTTATTATTATTTTTTCTCACATAGGGTATTCATCACTAAGAATTATTATTTTTATATTGATGTTTAATGTTTTGTCCTAGAGTGGGGGGGGGAGACGAATTGTAGCACTGACATATTGATCCCAAGCATGCTGTGCTTCCTCATAGATTCGATATTGGGAGTCACTGTAGCTCAGCCTAAATCCCCCTTCTCTGTCATGCTTGTGCAGTAGAAGGGATCAGGCAGATCTGCTGAATTGTGAAGTTCTGAGACCTTAGAGAGTAATTCTTTCTAATAGTGTGAGCTGTTTCATAAGGGGACAGGTGGTCTTGCATGCTAGTAGAACCCCCTTCATTAAAAGTTTCTAAATAGATGATGGGTGGCCAGCTTTGCAGAGCTTTGTGTGGCAGAGTTGGACTAGATGATCATTTAGGTACCATTGCATGTTCTGAAAAATATTTTTCTGGCAGGAGTTTTCCTCCTGTTGATGCATAACAGTATCCAAAAACACTGCAGAAATCATTATCTACTCTGCAATTATCAAAATGTCTATAATCTGCCCAGAGTGCCAGTAGCCTTCTAGAAGTGAGTACGAAAAGGTATTGATAAAAAGACTGAAATGATGATAAGGAAACCCAATGTTCCAGAGACAGCTAAGATTAGGGGGAAGAGAGAGGCAGGTCTCTATCATTTGGATAATTCCTCCACCCACCCCCATGTATAGGGCAAGTCTGAATATTGTGTTGTCAATTAGAATTCAAGACACACTTCTGAAAAACAGCTGAGCTTAATGGTTAGGCAAAGTCCATGTGAGAATTATATTCCCAGAGTGTTCAGCAATCTAAACCATTTTTCAATTAGGGCAGTGGCTTGTTTTAAACACACAGAGAGTGAGGAATTTGCACATGCATTGGGATGCTGCTGCTTCTGATTCTGCTGCTTCCGAACATGGTGTGCTATGTGCATGCTGTTAAGTGCACCAGAAATAATCCTGAAGATGTTCTACATGAGTGGCACCAGTCGGGTGATTTCCTCATCAGTGGGATAGTGTCTCAGCTGTCAAATCCTGTGTTCTCCATAGTTTCCTTCAACCAATACCCTTCTCAACACTCCCTGATTAAGTCCCCAGTGTAAGCAAAAGTTTTCATTTTTAATTTAGAAGGTCTGTATATCTGCATGAATAATTGCTTTTTTAACTTGGTTTTTAAAAGAAATATTAAAGATTGAGACAAGGACATTCTCCAAAATATGTGTAATTAGGCTGTGCTTGTACTGGTAACTGGACATTTGGAAATATTAGCCTTATATTATCTATTTGCTCTATGTTCTGGCTCTGGCACATAGGTGCTCAGTCTGCCCGTTTTAGAAGGGGACTGTGAGGAAGCTCTCCATTGCACCAATATTTCCACCTGTTCAAACATATTTGTCAACATAATTTTGGAGAGATGACAAATTGGAGTCTGAGGGACACATCTCATGTACATTTCAAGAAAGAGGATAATAGAAACCTGCCTTAAATTGAGTCAAACCAATGGTCCATCTATTAATTATTCTCTGCAGCAAAATGAAATTTGATAGAAGAAACATAGCAAGAGAATGACTCCCAGCCCTCAAGAGTACGGCTGCAATTCTATAGACATTATCTGAGCATAAGCTTGGCTGTAAATGGTGGAACTTACGTATGAGTAAACATGCATAGGATTGGGCAGTGACTGGGAGGTTTCAGAATGAGTGACTGGTATGTGTGGGAGTGGGAGAGAAGGAAAGGAAAAGTCGATGGAGGGAAGGAGGGAGGGAGGAAGAAGGGGACTGTCCTTACCTGTCACAATCCCTTCTGTCTCCTTCACCCACTAAATACATCTCAGGACAGTCCATCCTACCCTGTTAAATGCTTTTTAGCCTTCTTATTCTTCTATACCTGCCCAAAGTACAGGAAGGGGAATGAAAATATCACATATCATGGAGAAGAAAGAAGACAGTCTCAGAAAGTCTCAGCCCCGCAGGAGAGAAGCTGCTGCAGGCTCCACAACCGGCTTTCGTGAATAGGGAAGATGTGATAGGAATGGGTGTGAGGCCCTCAGTTCTTACTTCACTCACTGGCAAGGACTTAGTGCATCCAAGCTAGGCTAGCTCATTGCACAGAAATTGTGGTGGAAGCACAAGTCTAAAGCAACCCAGAGCCAGTGTGGTGTAGTGGCGAGTGTCTGACTGGGACATGGGAGACCAAGGTTAGAATCTCCACTGGGTGACCTTGGGCCAATGCCTGCCTCTCAGCCTAGCCTACATCCCTGGGCTGTTGTAGGGATTAACTGGAGAAGGGATTTTGAGCTCCTTTTGGGGGGGGGGAGAGATATAGGTTGTTGTGGCCATAAGACCATGAGATAATCTTTTGAAGCACAAGCCTTGATTCCACCCTGAAACAGCAAGTCCCTTTATCTGCAGCCTGGTGACCAAGTTCTACCAGCACATCCTTGCCCTGGTGTTTGCTGTTGATGAGATCAATGAGAATCCCAGGATCTTGCCCAATGTCACCCTCGGGTTCCACATCTACGACAGCTATACTGATTCAAGGAGGACTTACCGCACCACTTTGGACCTGCTCTTTAAATCACACTGGTTTGTCCCTAACTACAAATGTGGCACCCAGGAAAATGTAATAGGAGTAATTGGAGGACTTAGTTCTGATACCTCTTCCTGCATGGCAGATATCTTGGGTCTTTACAAGATTCCACAGGTAGGATCTGAGTACTGGAGCTCAGAGGCTTTCCTCTCACCTCCCCCATAATTCACTTTTCTACTCTTTCCAGCAGTAATTTGATGAAGTGTAAAGCTAGAACGGTGTGGTGGGAAGAAGAATGAACTGAATTTGCATTACTATCCAATGATGTGCATGAGAGGTGTGTAGGTTTAAAATGATTTGTGTTTCATTTGTAGAGAGGAGAATTGTTTGAGGTGTGATAAAAGGAGAGGGGCTGTTCACCTTGGGGAATTACAGCAGCACCATCTCAAGAACCCTAGAACCCCAAAGCCAGAAGAACCCTCCTTCTCTCTGCCTTTCCTCCGCATATACTCATTCCTTTGAAGTCTATTGGAAAGCAGATTGTAGTCAAACCACTTGTAAATGACTTCAAAGAGGGTGGCTCATAGTGTCTATAAGCTGATGCTCCCCCCAACCCCAACCCCCCAACAACAGGAATATTCTCCTTAAAAGAAGTTAGCTCAGAATGAAAAGAACGGGTTTCAATATACATCTCATTTAGAGTGTATGTTAACCAAAACTGTCAGGAGTGTCTACATTAAGAGGGTTGTGTAGTTTTCTTAGTGTGAGTAAAAGGTGGAGGAACCTGTCCGAACAGAAGGAAATTGGGCATAGAATCATATAATCTTAGAGTTTGAAGGGACCCCAGGGGTCATCCAGTCCAACCCCCTGCAATACAGGAATCTCAGCTGAAGCATCCATGACAGATGGCCACCCAACCTCTGCTTAAAACCCTCCAAGGAAGGAGAGTCCACCACCTCTTGTGGAAGTCTGTTCCACTGCTGTATAGAATTCCACTGCCTGTATAGAATCCCACTAATCTGAAATCTGGGGAAATAATTATCTCCTCTTCCAACTCTTATTTTTTAAAGATTTCATATGGCTCATTTGAGCCAGCAGTGAAGAATCAAGTCCAGTTCCCTTCCTTTTACCGCATGGTACCCAGTGAAGCCCTGCAATACCGAGGAATTATTCAGTTACTTCTTCACTTCAAGTGGAAATGGGTTGGGCTCTATGCTATAGATAATGAAGGTGGAGACCGATTCCTACAGACCATGGAGGAAATGCTTTTGCAGAATGGAATGTGTTCAGCATTCACAGAAAGAGCTCAAACGCACCTGCTCTTCTCTGACAGCATACAGGAGATGCTCCACCACAAACAAAATACTTTGCCAGTATTCATGAGGAGCAACGCCAATGCAGTTGTTATATATGGAGAAAGTGGCTCTATTACATGGTTGGGAGCAGTGATAGGCGTAATCAAGATAAGTCAAATACTAATTCCGCGAAATAAGAGACTCTCTACAGCAAAAGTGTGGATTACAACAGCCCAAATAGATTTCACATTATACCCTGTTCAGGCAATTACTGATTTAGACAGACACATGTTCCATGGTGCTATCTCCTTCACAATTCATTCAAAGGAAATAGAAGACTTCGAAAAGTTTCTTCAGCTTGTAAATCCTTCCTGGGCAAATGAAGACGGATTTATCAATGTTTTCTGGGAGCAAGCATTCAGTTGTTCATTATCCAACTCATCAGCTGTGTCTGCATTCATCTACGGCAGATGTACTGGAGAGGAGACACTAGAGAGCCTTCCTGCCCCTTATTTTGAAATGAGCATGACTGGCCACAGCTACAGCATTTATAACGCCGCCTATGCTTTGGCCCATGCCTTGGATATCTTGCAGTCAGCTGGGCTGAAACGCAGTGCAAGGGAGTCCAGCAACAGAATGGTTCCTCAGAATGTGGAGCCCTGGCAGGTAATGTTTCCTCATCTCCAATGTCGACTGTCCTTATATAGGTTCTGGACAATTTCCTGGACCCAATATCCATGGTGTGACCAACCAGGTTCCTGATCTACAGGATATTTCTATCAAGCTTCTATTTTCTCAGTTTTCTTAAGTCTTCTTCCAAATACTGATCCCATATAACCATGATTTTCCAGACTTATTTCTCCGCCACTGTTGAATTTTATACCCTTTCATGATTTGTTACTGCCTTGCTGCTTCTGCAAGTAAATTATTATCCATGATGAATTGTAATGACTTGTAACCATATAGGAAAATGACTTTCAGGTCCTCGTTCTCTTTCCACCCAGCTCCACTCAATCCTTCACAAGATCTCATTCAACAACACTGCTGGAGATGCAATTGCGCTGGATGAGCATGGAGAATTAGCAGCTGGATTTGACATTACAAACTTGGTCACGTTCCCAAATAAATCGTATGTCCGAGTCCAAGTAGGGAGGCTGGATCCTCCTGGCAAAGCGCTCACCATTTATGAGGACAGAATTGAATGGCACCGAGGCTTGACTCAGGTGAGGATAACAAGTGTGTGTCAACGCTGGTTGTCATTCAGCAATATGTGAGGGGAATGGGCATAACCAAAACACTAAATGCCTCTCTTAGCATAATAAATAGTCAAATGTGAAATTCATTGGGACCTCATAGTGAAAGGCAGGCGAATTATAACAGTAATGATAATACAGTGGTACCATGGTTTGCAACCGTTTTGGATTACAACCACATCAAACCCTGAAGTGTGTGTCCCTTTTTTTGGATTACAACCAATTTTTTTGGAGGCCCCATTGGTGAAAGTGTGCCTTGAGTTACAACCTGTTTTGGTTTACAACCGGGCCTCCGCAACGGATTATGGTTGCAAACCAAGGTATCACTGTAATACAAATAGGATAAAATGTTTTATTAGAGGGTAAATTGATATATGGAGGTTGAGTATTTCATTGAAGGCAAGGCATCATTTTATGAACTACCTTTTCCTATACACACATGTCTGATTCTTAAACAAACCATTATGGTGAAAAATGCCATATTTAGAGGCATTAAGTCAGCACGTCTTTAACCAAAGAGAGTGCTTGGCTTTCAGATAATGCATAATACTGACTGTTTTGTGGCTGTGTGAAATCCCTGAGGCAAATCTCTAGTTAGTGATGTGAGATTGAATGTTAAACTATTTGATTCATTGATCAGGCCAAGTATGCAAATTCGAATCTGTCTTTGTGTGATACTTAACAGAGCAGCTATTCCTACTACTTATTGCATACCTGTGTAGTTACAGCTTTTGCATTCTGTATCAATTGCCCTCCTGTTTGCTGGTTGATTATCTGATAGAATATGAAAAAAAGATGAATTCAAGCTAAACCGTTCCCATATATTTGGGCAGGTGCCGCCTCTTTCAATATGTAATGACATCTGCCGCCCCGGTTATGGGAAGAAAAAGAAGGAGGGGAAGACCTTTTGCTGCTATGCTTGCGCTCCTTCTCCTGCTGGGATGATCTCAAATGAGAAGGGTAGGATACGCTATGTTGTAAAAGATCAAGCGATCCATTTTATCGAAGTAAAATGTGGGCAACTCTTTTGCAATTTCATTCTCATTAACATAGTGGCCATTTTTAAATTGTGGCATTATGCATGGATTCCCATTTTTACATAGACACAACAATCTAATTGATATTTTGTTTTAATCATACCAAGGAATATATCAACAGCTCAGTGAATGATACATTAAGTTCTCAGATACCTCTGATAGCGCAGGCATTGGACTCGTGATCTTGAACGCATGAATGGAACTTTGAGTAGCTGTAATTGTGGAAGAAAGATTAAAGATGATGTTTGAAGTCATACTCGAAAATGAAGAGCTTGAGAGATTTCTGGGGTTTCTAATGAGCAGCTATTTTGTAAACATCTTTGAAGGCATCTACAATGGTTTAACCTGAACGTAAAAAGAAATTCCCACCTTCTAGTACCAGTCCCTGTCAGAACAATGAAGTGGAGGTTTGGTCTTCCTTATCAGTCCTTTCCAGTCAACCATCCCTGCACCAGAGATCATGGCTAGTTTTACCCTTCATAGCCCTCACATTGATATGACAGGGAAGGCCTACCAATTTAATCCGTCTCTAGGGGTCTTAGTTTTCTGTGGGTGAGTTAGGCATGCAACATCATGCATACACTGAGAGTTTTGGGGAAAGATTTTGAGCACCACAATGTAGGTAGGAGTATAGGAATATGAACTGATTGCCATACCCATCGGAGGAAAGATGGGAACTTGTTATGTGTACAAGAACAGGAAGGACACAATACATTGACAAGAAAAGGAAGTATAGGGATACTATGGGATGTAAGAAGAGAGTCATATTCAACTAAATCATTGTGGTAGTGGAAGCAATGATTTCCACAAGTGCAAGGAAACTTTCCCCCTCTTCTTTCCCCATTTGCCCCTGAACTCTCCCCAAAACTCATCTGGAGATCCAACTGATTCTGTTGGACAAGAAGTCATGCTTGTACTGATGGAATGATCTTCTTAGCACTAACAACAAGAAGAAATACTTTGCTTCTCTAAATCAAAATGTGGGCTTGTAATATTTTAAGGCTTGGGAGGAGAAACTTCTTCAGCCCAAATTCAACCTTCTAGGAAAACAGACTACTGTTGGGTAGGGACAGAGACAGTAGTCAAATGGTTATGATCTACGCACCGTGGGTTAATTTCAGGCCATATTAAATGCCTACATTTGCACACAAACTATGACCAGGCACCTGGCAATCGGCCAGCTACATGAGAAAGAGGCAGCATCACAGTTCGACAACACATTCCATCCACACAAAAGGACTGGGGCAAGGAGCATGGCCTGGGCGGAATCCCAAGATCAAGAAAGGGATGGGGAATCACATTTCAACCCCAGGCATACTGTTCCCAATGCTTGTCTTAAGTCTTACTATTAATATTAAGACTCATTTTGAAGTAAAAAATTATTAGAAATTAGGACTTCCGGGGTTGACGCGATCTGGGAATGGCGGATTCCCTCCGAGCTCCGGAGGGAATCGGCTCAGCAGGGGACGGGTCTTTGCCGTGCCGGCGACACGGGGACCCTTAAAACCGCAGGCGCGGTGCCTGCGGACTGAAGACTCGGCGGGTGCCTTAAGCGCCCCCCCTGATTCGCGAAGAGCCTTTTTAAAGGCTGCGGAGGGGATACGGGGGGTGGCGCGGCACTGAGAGTCCATCGCTACCTCTGCTGAGCGAAGCCGCGAGCCATGACCGGAGAGCGCTGACTTCCTTCCTTGAAATTCGGCTGAAAAAACAACCCGTGAGTAATTTGGACTTGGCTTTTAAGAAATTTATCCACTGAATTTGAGACGATCGGGGGATGTGCTAAAAGGAAGTCCGCACCCCCTACCTTGCAGACGATCTAGAGCAACGAAAAAAGAACTAAGCTGGAGTGCCTACCCTGTAAAGGGTGAGTTTTAAAAAAAGACAGTGACTTCCAAGATTTGGAAATTTTGAGCAGGAGAGAGGAGTGTTGGATGTTTTATGCTCTGTTGTAAACAACCCCCCCTCCCGGGCCCGGGAGCGTCCTGCTTTGGAGCTGGTTTAAGAAGTGCAGAGTTTGACAGCTGTCAAAGCTGTCAAACGGACTGTTAATAGTGGAAAATTGCTACCTAAGTTACCTCTGGATTAAAAAGAGTTACAATTGATCTAAAATTGTTGGAAATAAAGAAACAATAACAAGACAGAGGACTGTTGGGGAAAAGAATACTAAGTAACCAGATTCCCTCTAGAGGGAATTCTGTGGAACTACAATGGCTGTGGATGGAAAGATACTGGGAGAAATCGAAAGGATGTTTTATTTGGTTGGAATCTTACAAGAGCAGACTACGGCTATGAGTGAACAATTGATGACCTTGACTTCTGAAACAAGTAGTCCTGCTGAATGTAACGAGGACCTCAATGAGAAAGAATCCACAGCTGAACCAGAAATGATAATAAAAGAAGAGGAGAAGACAAAACAAGAAAGAGAAGAAGTGATGTGGGAAAATACTGAGCAGAAGCTGACGCCTGTGGAATACAAACAAGGAGATTATTGGAGTAAATCTACTATAAATCCACGAAAGATGCAGAAGACGAAAGTGGAGGCCCTGGGAGTCTATGAAATTAAGGAATTTAAAATAAAGAAATATAATCGGGGCCTCCACATAGACTCTGACTTTGATTACCTTCAAGATTCATGCCTTGTGGAAACTCTTCAGCAGCTGTTTGCAAATATGGGAAGAGACTTTGGATTGATGGTGAAAGAACTCTTTCGAGATGTGACGACTGGCATAAAGGATTACCAACAAGACCGGCGGAGAGGGACTGAAAGAGACTGGAGGGCCTCGGACGTGAGGAACCCGGGCTAATAACTGTTATTTTGGACATGCTTTGGGAAGGGACGCAAACCGGGGATGGGAGGGAGGGAAAAATTAAGCTAACAACACTCATGATTATGGGATTTGGTTAAAAATATCATTATTCAAGACAAAATGGGAAATCGATGGAAGGGAATTGAGGTCCAACTTAGAAAAAATTAATTTTGTTTGCTTTTATAAAAGGACTAATATTAAGACAGGGAAATGCCAATTTGCTGACATAAATTTGGAAATGGGGATGCAAGAGAGGGGGTAGGGGGAAGTCAATGACCAGGGTTAGGAAATAACATTTTCGGGAAAGTATATATGTTTGTTGTTGTTTTCTTTTTTTTTCTTTGTTTATGTGTTTATTTGTTTTTTGTGTTTTTGTTTTTGTCTATATAAAATGTGAAAACCCAATAAAAATTTTATAAAAAAAAAATAAAATATTATTAGAAATTAGATTCATTATCAACAAGTTTTTTATTTTTTATCTCCAATTCGTATTTAGTCTATGTTCTATGCATTTTGAATCTGGTGTTATTTCTATTTGCATCCTGTGATCTCCTTTTCTGTGCAGCAAAAAAGACCCTTAGTCAGACTTTCCTCTTGTCCCTAAATAAACGCTGATTGCAAAATCACTTCCTTCCCCACCATAATGTGAGACTGGAGCATACAGCACATACTTCAGTTATTTCCATATGTTTACTTAAATGTTTCTTTATTAAGGATAATAAAAAATAATAATTTTCAGATACTTTGAAAGCAAAGTGTGTTTTGTACATCTTATTAAAACTATGACAGTCAGACTAGATGGCCATGAAATAAAACATCAGAAGATGAATCAGACTGTTGGGTGTGTGTGTTTTTAATGAAAATGAGACAGTTTGGGGAAATATTGATGTGACAGTCCCAATACACCTTTCTTTGTTGACTCCTACAATTTTGAACTACTGCCAGGATGGTTGTATCATTTCACTTAACAGTGCTTTTTATTTTAAGACTAACTTTGTTGAACATCAGGAGAAAACTATATTTCAAACCAGATATGATTCATGACATTTCTACTTGATGCACTTTGGGCAGTAGAATTTGAAACACTCCATGAGTGAAAACACAAGGTAGGCTTCTCTTCTCGAGCATGAATCATTCTGGTTCTTAAATTATCTTGCATTCTTTTTCAGATGAAGAAACATGTGTCAGTTGTCCGGAAGACCAATATCCAAACAGAGGCCAGGATCAATGCATTCCTAAGATGCCCAACTTCCTGGCATTTGGTGACACTTTGGCCATTGTTTCAACTTCCTCTGCACTATTGTTGTCTCTGCTCACAGCTGCGGTGCTTGGCATCTTCATTAAGCACCGGGACACCGCCATAGTCAAAGCCAACAACAGAAGTCTCACCTACATTCTCCTCATCTCCCTCCTCTTCTGCTTCCTCTGCTCCTTGATATTCATTGGAAAACCTAATGAGGTGACTTGCCTTCTCCGACAAACTGCTTTTGGTATCATCTTCTGTGTGTCCATCTCTAGTATCCTGGCCAAAACTGCATCTGTGCTTTTAGCCTTCATGGCCACCAAACCAGGATCTAGTATGAGGAAATGGGTGGGGAAACGATCGGCTTATTCCATCATTCTGTCCTGCTCCCACATCCAAGTGGGGATCTGCGCTCTCTGGCTGGCAATGTCCCCCCCTTTTCCAGATAGAGATACACATGCAATGATGGATCAAATTGTGCTCTTATGTAACGAAGGGTCGGTCACTATGTTCTACTGCGTCTTGGGGTTTATGGGCTTCCTGGCCATTGTTTGTTTCACTGTAGCTTTCGTAGCCAGGAAGTTACCTGACAGCTTTAATGAAGCCAAGTTCATCACCTTCAGCATGTTGGTCTTCTGCAGTGTTTGGCTGACCTTCATTCCAACTTACCTGAGCACAAGAGGAAAAGACATGGTGGTGGTGGAGATCTTCTCCATACTGGCTTCCAGTGCTGGGCTACTGGGCTGCATCTTTGCCCCTAAATGCTACGTCATTGTGGTGAGACCTGAGCTGAACAAGAAAGAACATCTAATAGTTAAAAAGAAATAAATGAGATAAAGTACACATACATTTATCCCCTCCCACAACAGATATCCCTCTCCCCTCCCCATATATAATGGTTAAAAAGGGGAACATTATTCCTGAGCTGTAAGTGTGAATGTGGTGGTTGCCACTGTTGAGTGATGTGCCCTTCAATATGCAATAAAAAGATACAATGCCTCTTTGAAATCATCCTCATCTCTCTTTCCAGCTAAAGCCTGAGCTTCCTTGGTCATTTTTTCTGAAAGTGCTATGATTCACACTTTCTGTTACCACACTGACATTTGCAAATGTTCACACATGTGCTTGCATGCACACACACATTGGAAAAAAATAATAATTGCCAAACCAAAGTATTCTCAAAACCCCTCTTTTAGAAATAGGATATATATTGGCCACATTCCAGTCCTCAGGTGCTGAGGCTGATCTGAAAAGTTGTCCATGATTGCTCAGCTGGAAATATCCCAGTGCAAGTTCCTCACCCTGATTCATCCAGAGCTCATCCTGGTTAATTTAAAGTAGATTAATTTATGCTGGTGTAAATAAAATGAAATAAACAAATAAACCCCATTAGTGTTCTGGGGGTGAGGCGAACATGACAGGGCAAAGAGAGACTTACATCTGTTTCAAATCCCACTCAGTTGGGTCATAGTACCTAGGGCCTGATCATGCAAATTTAGGCTTACACTCATTTATCAGTTTAGTTGGCGGTCGCCCCTCCCAGAAGCTCCAGAATGGCTTGGAATAGGGATAGTTTATGTCATCTTGAATTATGCTGGTTTCTATATTTAGGGTTGCTCTGTCGAAGGTGTATTGTGGCACTGACATTTCTAGGCCATTTCTAGGCCACCACTTCTTTGATGATTTGTAGAATCATATACTAATGGATTAACTGGGATTTCCCTGTAGCTTCATCATCTGACATTATGTAACACCAGAATCTACCAGATCCATCTGCTGAATGTGGCACATCAGGAAGAGATTTCTGATGGCAAAAACTACTAGGGCAATGGCCTTCCTCAGAGGGGGGTAGACTTTCCTTTCTTAGGTAATTGTAAGGAGAGGATGAATGCCCACCTAAGTATAAGGAATTGTATAGCAGTGGATTCCCTGCAGAGGCTGGGGTGAACTATATGGCCTTTGAGGTCCCTTCCAACTCTATGATTCTATTATTCAATGTAAAGAAGCAGACAAACTATTACAGGAAAAGGATGATTGCTATGGAAGTTCAACTACCATTGAGTCAACAAATTGGAGACGTAATTATCTCCCCTGTCATTATGTGAATCACTGTAATTGACCCAAAGCTCCAGCAGCTTTCTTGGAAGCTACAGAGGGGAAAACATCAACAAGCGAGCCTGGAATGGTTATAAGTACTGCATTGCTTCTGATGCAGCCAAGATTAGGCTTAAGAGGGGGCTCTGTCAGTTTCCTTCTTTCATTGTATATAGTATATTCTTCAAATCTTGTCCCTTGACAATGTAGACAATGAAGTGCACTGGCAGAGTCTGTTTCCATCCAAGACGTGATACTGAAATCAGGCTGGTGGTCAGAATGATGTTTTGACCTGAGAAACACAGGAGCCTCGTTTGCAGAAGGAAGTTTTCCATCCAGATGTTGGTGCTTCTCCTGCTCCTGCTCCTGCTGCTCCCAAACATGGTGTTCAAAGTACATTCCAGTAAGTGTGTCGGAAGCAATCCAGTACATGTTCCACATGACTGGTATGAGACAAGTGATCTCCTCATTGGTGGGATGGCATCTCTTATGCATTACTTTTCCCCTGAAATTGTATTCAACATGCACCCATCTCAGGTCTCGATAGCCAGCACCCCAACGTAAGAAAACTGCCTGTCATTTTATTTTAGTGGTGTTTAGTTCTTATATATGCATGAACAACTGCAGCTAATACTGCTTTGAAAAGATATTAGAATTTTTCAAAAATGGTGGGTGGATAAGAACCAAATTTGGAAATATTATCCTTTGATGATCCAATTATTCTTATCTCTTATATGTATGTATTTTTGTATCTATGCATTCTTATTTTATGAAAATTGTACACATTCAAGCACATTGAACTTATAAAGTTCTGTATTTCAGGAGTAGGCAATTTGCAACCTTTCAGCTAATTGTAGATGGGTGTCAAAGGGGAGGAAATTGAAAGAAAAGAGGGTGAGACAGAAATGTGTGTGAGAGAGAGACAGACAGAAAGACAGACAGAGAGAGGAGAGAGAGATGGCAGAAATTCGGTGGGGGGGATGAATTGAATGGCTGCACCTTGAATGGACAGGGCTGGAGTGACACAGAGCTTTGGTAAGGACACAAATTGTGGGAGAAAGTGTGTGTCCTGCTGGTGTGTCCATATAGCCCCAACCGCCCCACAGTCGTGTCCTTTCTCACTCCATTAAGGTAAACCTGAGCCACACTGGTGTGGGGAGAGAGGATCTGCAGCACTTCTACTATTCGGTACTTGTTAGAAAGTGCAGGGAGAGAGAGAGAGAAATGAGCAGAGTGAAAAATGCCAGTCCATACTTTGTCCCCAAAGAGAAAACTTGAACATAACAGAACAAACAGAAACTGCTGCCAAACACCAGCCTAGGATATCAAGTGGCTCCTCTGAACCAGTGGCGTAACGTGGGGGGTGCAGGGGGGCCGGCCGCACCAGGTGCAACATCTGGGGGTAGGGTTAGGGGGCGCAAATCCACGGGTTAGGGGGCACAAATTACTTGCCTTGCCCCGGGTGCTGACAACCCACGCTACGCCACTGCTTTGAACGATCCATTTGTATCATGAAAACAGAAATGGCTAAAGAAAAGTCTGAATCATGGCAGCAAACAGTTCACTAGTAGAGCGCCCCATGCCTTACGTGCAGAAATTTCCTAATACAGGGCAAGGTGATGTCAGTAGAGTTGGGAAATGATCCTCTTTAAAACTTTTTGAGCACCTGATAGAACAGACCAGGGCTAGGGAGCCTGTAGTTTTTATTCTGCTGCTGGACTCCAGTCCCGTCCTTCCTGTTCATTAATCACGGTGGCTGTGGCTGACGAGAATTGGGAGCCCAGTGTCATCTCAATGGCCACAAGTTCCCCTTCCTCTTCTACAGACAATGGTGAAATAGAGGGACTCAGAAGAAAGCAGCTGAATAACTTTTCTGATTCTATCATCTTCTTATAGTCAGATAGCTGAATACTGAAGAAGAGTACTGTGAGGAGATGAATACTGTGATGTGATATTTTGTGCAATGCATCATTATCCTGTGAAAGTCACTTTATTTGCAGCCTGGTGACCAAGTTCTACCAGCACATCCTTGCCTTGGTGTTTGCTGTTGATGAGATCAATGAGAATCCCAGGATCCTGCCCAATGTCACCCTCGGGTTCCACATCTACGACAGCTATACTGATTCAAAGATGACCTACCGCACCACTATGGACCTACTCTTCAAATCACATCACTTCATCCCCAACTACAAATGTGGCACCCAGGAAAATGTAATAGGCGTCATAGGTGGATTCAGTTCTGATACATCTTCACGCATGGCAGACATCTTAGGTCTTTTCAAGATTCCGCAGGTAGGATCTGAGAAGCAGAGAAATAGGGACTTCCCTTGATACTCTATTTCTAGTAGGATTCATAGTTATGGAAGTGGTGTAATGAGAAAGGAAATTAATATGGTCTGAATGACGTGGACTTGCATCATGGAATCTCTTATTTTAGTTGACTGTATGTAAGCCCACTCTGGAAGCATTTTTTACTTAAAAGTGAGGTAGAAATGATCAAAATAAAATAATATGGGTATCCAACTATGAGAACAAGATGGAAGAAGTCCCCAAAATGTGCATTATACACATAGAAAAGTAATAGGACTGAATGGCTCAAGGAAAAGATACCATATGTTTATTTTGTGCAGGTTTGTAAAAGGAAACAGCAGCTTAAAAATAAGTAAATTGTGGGTATATAAAATTGCACGGTATGGAAATATTTAGATAAATGAAATCAGTATGAGCTCCTGTTTCCACTCTGTATGTACTGCTTGGCTTTTTTTTTTCAGATTTCATATGGCTCTTTTCAACCAGCAGTCAATTACCAAACCAAGTCCTCTTCCTTTTATCGAATGGTTCCTAGTGAAGATTTCCAGTACAGAGGAATCGTCCAACTACTTTTGCATTTTGGATGGAAATGGGTCGGTCTCGTTGCCCAGGATGATGAAGGTGGAGAACATTTCTTGGAGGTCATGGAGTCAATGCTCTCCAAGAGTGGGATCTGTTCTGAATTCACAGACATCGTTCCAACAAATGCTCGCTACTCCAAAGGTCTGTATCAAATGTTCTTAAAGCGAGTCGGAAATCTCCCAGGTTTCCTGGCGAGCAAAGCCAATGCTGTCATTGTATCTGGAGAAAGTGCACCAGTTACATGGTTGGCAAATACTGTAGTAATGATCCATGCCTATCAACTAAAATATCCTTTGTATAAACTCTCTGCCGCAAAGGTGTGGATCACGACAGCCCAAATTGATTTCAAGTTCTTCAAAGTTCAAATGGTGACTGGCCTTTCAACCCGAATGTTCCATGGCACTCTCTCTTTCATAATTCACACAAAGGAGATTCAAGATTTCTATGACTTTCTTCGGAATGTAAACCCTTCCTGGGCAGTTGGAGATGGTTTCATCAGTGATTTCTGGGCAGAATCATTCCGTTGTTCTGCTTCAGACTCGGGAATTTCTAAATTCTTCAGAAGTGCATGCACAGAAGAGGAGATGCTGGAGAGCCTTGCTACACCGTTCTTTGAAATGCGCATGACTGGCCACAGCTACAGTATCTATAATGCTGTCCATGCTCTAGCACATGCCTTGCATGTCTGGTACTCAGTGAGAGCCAACAACAGAAAAACAGAGGCTTGGGACGGACTGTCTTCATGGAATGTGGAGCCCTGGCAGGTAGTGCTTCCTTACAGACAAGTTGTTGTGCCCTGGGTTTAGGACAGTGGTGTGGCATACAGAAGAGATATTTTTTGAAAATGCTACAGCACATGGTGGGGGGATATTAAGGAATACTCCTCTACCCGTGGCAAATGGGAAAACTTGGAAAGAGGCATAAGCAGGCGCCTTCCATTGTGCAGGAGCTAAAGACCAGGTACCCATTTAGTTAACTTACAGTACAATGGTCTAGGTAAGTGCAGGATTTCAGCCTAGGCTTGAGACTTGCATAGAAGGGAGGAAGCAAGGTTATGTTGTGTTCAACAGTTGTGTGTCAAGGCAGGAAATCAACATGTTGATAGATTTATTATATGGAAATAGAATAAAGAGGAAAGCTTCACCTGCTTGCATTCTGTCCATCAGATGTTTTATTATATTTATTATATTTCATTATAAAACAGAAAGAGTAATCACTGTTTTTATTTCTGGACATCCCATTCCATCTGGAAGAGGACCAAAAAAATTGCATACGTCAAAAGGCATTAAAAAAATACACTTAATTTCTGCACAGATTTTTTAAAAATCCCTTTCAAATATGGGCAGAAGTGGAACCGGATGGGCTGAGTTCCTTCCTCCTGTAGAACGAGAGATTCTAAAATTCATTTTTAACAGGAAGTAGTGTTACTTTGAGTAATATGTATCCAAAAATAACAGATTCCACTTCACATTTGTCCCTTTACAAGATGAATTAGTTCGTGTTGAGTTCACAGTGGAATTCAAGTTCACTCAACATCTGGCCCTCCAGATATTGGTGAGCATTGATGGAAGTTGCAGTATGAAAACATCTGGAGGACCACAGCTTCTCCATCCCCACATTAAGCCCCACTTTAATATTTCAACATTTTTTATCTTTCTCTTTTTTCCAAGCTCCACTCATTCCTTCACCAGATCTCCTTCAACAACAGCGCTGGAGATTTAATTGCACTCAACGAACATGGGGAATTAGCAGCTGGATTTGATGTTACAAACGTGATCACTTTCCCTAACAATTCCTACATCAGGATGAAAGTGGGGATGCTGGACCCTCACAACCTTCCGGGCAAAGAACTGACCATTGATGAGGACAGTCCCTTGGAATGGCACAGAGGCTTGGATCAGGTTTCAAGTATCAACATTCATCGCCATGCAGTGAAGCGGGAGGGTTAAGAGATGTTAAGGAGGGACGAAGAATTCATTCATGCAATGCACAGCTTTGAAATTCAGTGGAATACCACATCGTGTTGACAAATAAGAGTGTGCTGAAAAGAATGAAATATGTGGAGGGTGGGCATTCCAGTGGAGACAAATTCCCATTATCTACTTCGTTAAGCTGCTGTATCTAAGTGATTTACAGTAAAACAAGCACATAAGAAGCAGGAGTTAAAGCATAAATCACAAATCACTATTGTAGCAGAATATATTGATACATGACCAGTGGTGGGCCTAGGAGTCTCAAATTTCAGCAGCACCTGTGTGACACTAAAATTCAGTGTCCCCACCTTTTATCTTCCATTCTGCACCACACTTTCAGCACCCCCTGCGGTGCCCCCCAGGAGCCTCACCCAGTGCGACCGAACCCATCGCATATCCCCAAATCCGCCTCTGGCATAGCAACAGGATCAAAGTGTGAAGAAGGAGCAAATACACAATTAAGATTTAATCAGAAAATCCTCAGATAAAAAAGAAAGTTTCTAGCAGCCCTCAAAATGTATACTCAGCCTGTTTCCCTCCTGGTAGACCTCATCCAAAGGGGTAACCAAGACTCATTCATTAACGAGAGCAGGCCTGAACTGTTATGCACTGAAGTTCTCACCCTGGGCCAGCAGGGGGATACTGTAGATAGTTTTCACTCAGGTCCACATATGCAAATAAGGGATTGAAAGTGAAGTTCAGTAATTGGATAGTTACAGAAAGTTGTTACTGTTGTGTTGTAGTGGAGCTAAGCAGGCTGGCTGAACCCTTCAGTTCAGTTCTGTTCTGGCCTGTGAATAAACAAGAGCTGTTTGAAGAATCTCTGTGTCGTCTGATATGTTCACCCACAACTTAACATGAACCTAGTGCACAGGGGGGCTATTCATTGGGAGGAATATATTACAATTGCCTCCAGTTACATCCAGCTGCATAACTCTCCAAAAGAATTGTAGTTTACTCCTCACAGAGCTACAATTCCCAGCACCTTTAAGAAACTACAGTTCTCATGATTCTTTGGGGTGGGTGAGTTTTATGTGTGCTTTAAATGTATGGTGAACACAGGCACAATGTCATTGGCAGATCTTTTTACCGAAGGATCATCTGATATAAGATGAATTCTCTGGATGTATTTTAATGCTAAACTTTCCTATACTTTTTTTGGACAGGTACCACCCCTTTTGGAATGTAATGATGAATGCCACCCTGGTAATGGAAAGAAAAAGAAGGAGGGGAAGAAATTTTGCTGCTATGATTGTGCTCCATGTCCAGATGGGATGTTCTCAAACGAGAAGGGTAGGGCATGTCACGTTAAGATGAACCAAGCAATACAATTGACTGCAGTAAATTGTGACCAATTCTTTTGTAAGCTTCTTTTAATTAGCTTTGTAAGTTTTATGAAATAATGGCATTTTATATTCGTTCTCACTGCTTAAATGTATACTGTACGTTTGCACTTCCTTTCTCTTAATCAAGTAAGGAAAAGATTGCTGGAATGACAAATGATTCATGTTAACATAAACAAGTTCCCAGATGACTCTGATGCCATAATGGCTGGATTTGTGATCTATAAGACATAGAATGACCTTCCATTACTAGTAATTGCACCTCAGTTAACTGAAAAAGGATGTTAAGGTCGGCATTTGTACACATTCCCCCAAATGATGAGGCAGCACTCAGGAATCTGTGTGATTTTGAATAAGCAACAACTCTGTAAACTTTTCTGGGAATATGCAATGGCTTAAAAATGAATGTAACAGGAATCTGTGTCTCCCCAGTGTGGGTACCCTGTCAAAATGAAGAAGAGTTTGTTATTCAGTCCTCTCTAGGTCATGACACACCTGACACACGTATGTAATAAGAAACTCTCACACATTCATATGTCACAACACATTTGCTCTGCTCAGGGTAAAATCTTAAGAATACATTTGATGTACCAAACCTTTTTGCCCAAGAGAAATATATATATATAAGGTTTAGTCAATGAGAGATAGACATATCATTAAAGAAGACAATAATGCCATATGATCAAAACTGTTGAATTGCTGAGGCAAAATTCACAATTGACTGAGCATAAGCTCAAGTTCTCTCAATTAAAGAAGACTGAGCAGATATCCAAAAAAATGCAGAGTCCCCCCCCTCCATCTTTCTTTTGATTAGGAAATATTTTAGAAGATACCTATGATGAGTGGTGAAGGCTATTTTCTCTACTTCCCAGAGAGAGTGGTTAGGTCTGGAGCTCTCCCACCTCCCCACCCTCTCCCTTTCCTCCACTGCTCTGTCACGGACTCCCATGTCCTCCACCAGCCACTCGCTCGCCAATTTCTGCAGCTCAGTCACCTGATCTATCAGCAGCTTCAGTCCCCCAGGTACCACTCTCCCACTCATCAGCCTCCACTGCTCAAGTGGCCACTAAGACTGTTGCCACGTTATATTTCCCTGTGTCATCTATCAGTGGACACATTAAAAAGATCTGGATAGAACTTGGCTGGGGAAAGGTAGGTAATTTGCATATATGATGGGTGGAATTTGTTTTTGAAGAATCTTGGCCAGAAAAGGTTGGCCTTTTCCCTTGTGAAATATACTTAGGCAGACTCCTGGGAAGGCTGTGCTCAAGCCTTAGAACAGTTCTTTTTATTCACTTTTTTTTTTTTAGAAAAAGAAACTTGTCGCAGATGTCCAGAAGATCAGTATCCAAACAAAGCCAAGGATCAATGCATCCCCAAAACGCCAAATTTCCTAGCATTTGATGACATTTTGACAATTGTTTCAACTTCCTTTGCACTTCTGTTCTCTCTGATCACAGCTTTGGTGCTTGGCATCTTCATTAAACACCGGGACACTGCCATAGTTAAAGCCAATAATAGGAGCCTCACCTACATTCTCCTTGTCTCTCTCCTCTTGTGCTTCCTCTGCTCCTTGCTGTTCATTGGGATGCCCAATGAGGCAACCTGCCTTCTCCGACAAACTGCTTTTGGCACCATCTTCTCAGTGGCCCTGTCTAGCATCTTGGCCAAAACCATATCTGTAGTCTTGGCATTCATGGCCACCAAACCAGGATCCAGGATGAGGAAATGGTTGGGACAAAAGTTGGCTTATTCCATAGTCCTCTTCTCCTCCAGCATTCAAGTAGGCATCTGTGCTGTCTGGCTGGCAACCTCTCCACCAAAACCAGATGTGGACGTGGACTCAATGGCAGAAGAAATTGTTCTGTTGTGTAACGAAGGGTCGGCCATAATGCTATATTGTGTCTTAGGCTATATGGGCTTCCTGGCCATTGTCAGCTTCACTGTGGCCTTCTTAGCCAGGAAGTTGCCAGACAGCTTTAATGAAGCCAAGTTCATCACCTTCAGCATGTTGGTCTTCTGCAGCGTTTGGCTGTCCTTTGTTCCAACTTACCTGAGCACAAGAGGAAAACACATGGTGGCTGTGGAGATCTTCTCCATCTTGTCTTCCAGTGCTGGGTTACTGAGTTTCATCTTTTCCCCTAAATGCTACATCATTCTGCTGAGGCCTGAGCTGAACAACAAAGAACAATTGATACGAAGAAATACCTAAATGCTAGAAGAGCCTGCTTTCTTATTTATGTTTTTGGTTTTCATAGATATGCACATGAACTGGGTCCATGTGGATTTCACAATCTCGGCAGTTCTGTGTTTTATTTTTGGCAACTCTCCCCACATATGCTACATGATTGTGCCAATGCCTGAGCTGATTTTTTAAAAAGCATCTAATACAAAGAGAGAGATAGCAACAGCATAAAAATACTTCAGTTGTAAAATTAATACATTAAGTTCTATAAATAATAAATAAATCTATATGGTAATAAAAGGGGGTGTACGTCCAATGAGAAAGACTCAAACTACTTTTGTGCTTTATTCCTGGATTGTAGAACTGTTGTTTTTTTGTTTTAGATGCTGTTTTGGCGGGGGGGGGGGGTGAGTAAAGGGAGCTGTAAGGATGACGAACTCCTCATGCCTCTCTAGGCAGCCCACTCTGCTGCTTTTTTCTGGCTCTTGCCAGCCTCCTCCAGACCTCTCCCAATGATTTACTGGTCCCCTGCAAACACTCCTTTCCTTCTTGCAAAGCTGTTTATCCCCTCTGCTGCTGCAAGCACCCAGGTGGGCAAAGGGGGGAATCTCTCTTTCCCCCCCCCTCCCCACTGCATCTGCAATCTGACTGAGATGTAAGTGTAAGTACAGGCCCCTGGTGGTGCTGCAAATGGAGAGGCTACAGAGAAGGCAGATTGTCCCTTAAATAGGGATCAAGCCCTCCCTCCCTCCCTCCCTCCCTCCCTCCTCAGACCACCTTAGGAATACACCAGTCGGAACCAATGATTTCCCCCCTCTGCCCCCCCTCTCTGAAAATAATATTTATTAGGTTTTCCATTTTAACAATCCAATAAAAACCACACTAAAAACATTCCAAGTTATAAAATAATCAAACAATCCAAATTTTATGCCTAATTATAAATCTTTGGTTGACTTCCCATGCTCTGAGGTCGGGGCGGGGGTGATGATAATCTCACATTTGTGCTGCTTCTCTTAATTAGTCCAGGTAGATCCAATAAGGTGCTACACTCAATATGCCAGCAAATTTGGAAAACTCAGCAGTGGCCAGAGGATTGGAGAAGATCAGTCTACATCCCAATCCCAAAGAAGGGCAGTGCCAGAGAATGCTCCAACTACCGCACAACTGCACTCACGTCACACGCTAGCAAGGTTATGCTTAAGTGCAAGCTGGATTTAGAAGAGGCAGAGGAACCAGAGACCAAGTTGCAAACATGCACTGGATTATAGAGAAAGCTAGAGAGTTCCAGAAAGACATCTACTTCTGCTTCATTGACTATGCAAAAGCCTTTGACTGTGTCGACCACAGCAACCTATGGCAAGTTCTTAAAGAAATGGGAGTACCTGATCACCTCAACTGTCTCCTGAGAAATCTGTATGTAGGACAAGAAGCTACAGTTAGAACTGGATATGGAACAACTGATTGGTTCAAAATTGGGAAAGGAGTACGGCAAGGCTGTATATTGTCTCCCTGGTTATTTAACTTATATGCAGAATTCATCATGCGAAAGGCTGGGCTGGATGAATCCCAAGCTGGAATTAAGATCGCCGGAAGAAATATCAACAACCTCAGATATGCAGATGACACAACCTTGATGGCAGAAAGTGAGGAGGAATTAAAGAATCTTTTAATGAGGGTGAAAGAGGAGAGCGCAAAATATGGTCTGAAGCTCAACATCAAAAAAACGAAGATCATGGCCACTGGTCCCATCACCTCCTGGCAAATAGAAGGGGAAGAAATGGAGGCAGTGAGAGATTTTACTTTCTTGGGCTCCATGATCACTGCAGAGGGTGGCAGCAGTCACGAAATTAAAAGACACCTGCTTCTTGGGAGAAAGGCGATGGCAAACCTAGACAGCATCTTAAAAAGCAGAGACATCACCTTACCAACAAAGGTCCGTATCGTTAAAGCCATGGTTTTCCCAGTAGTGATGTACGGAAGTGAGAGTTGGACCATAAAGAAGGCTGATCACCGAAGAATTGATGCTTTTGAATTATGGTGCTGGAGGAGACTCTTGAGAGTCCCATGGACTTCAAGAAGATCCAACCTATCCATTCTTAAGGAGATCAGCCCTGAGTGCTCAGTGGAAGGACAGATCGTGAAGCTGAGGCTCCAATACTTTGGCCACCTCATGAGAAGAGAAGACTCCCTGGAAAAGACCCTGATGTTGGGAAAGATGGAGGGCACAAGGAGAAGGGGACGACAGAGGACAAGATAGTTGGATGGTGTTCTCGAAGCTACAAACATGAGTCTGACCAAACTGCGGGAGGCAGTGGAAGACAGGAGGGCCTGGCGTGCTCTGGTCCATGGGGTCACGAAGAGTCAGACACGACTAAATGACTAAACAACAACAAGTTCCAATAAATCAATCTGATGTTAATCCTTTTCTCCCACTCTGCCTCTCTCGCTCCAACGGCCCTCAAATATGCCCAGCCGTATCAGCACCATCAAGGCCATTTGGCTGAACATTCTCATTTTCAACAGTTATAAATAACCTTCATCAATTTATGAAGGAGTTTTGGTTTCAACCTAAATTTATGATTCGAGAACAGAAAAGCAGCAAATGGATCGCCATCAGTTCATTCTGGAATGTGGCTGCCCTTTCCTTTCCGATAGTTGATGCTTCACCCTAGCCTTGTAACTGTGAAGATGTGCTGGTCCCGGGTGGGGGGGGGGTGTTACCATGCGGCGTGGTCTGAGTCCGGTCCTAGGTCGAGGGTATGGAGGCTGTCCGTCAAGGGCGAAGCGAGATCCAAGGCAGGGAGTCGGGCGTGGTCAGGAACTCTGGAAGAGCAGGACAGGGTCTGGCAGGAACAGATTACCAACAATGTTGCTCCTGCAACCTGGGACTGGGCTGACTGGCCTTTATCTCCTCTGAGGCATAGGACGGTCCCAGCCCACAGGTGACTCGCCTCTCCTGGCCTTAAGGCGAGCACTCCTCCTGTGAGAACTTAGTTCCCTCCACCTCTCTACCCTGAGCCTCTGCAGCTCCGGAGAGGCTGGAGGGTTACTGGACCCAGAGGCAACCTCAGCTTCCCCTGACGGGGCTGGGAGAGGAGCACCTGCAGGCAATGGGTCCTCGATCACCTCCAGAGCCAGAGTGGATTCATCTGGTGTCTGCTCCTGAGGATCCGGCACAGGTGAGGGCCCTTCAGGCTCAAGCCCCAGCCCCGGCTCAGCTTGCCCTGGAGGTGGGGACTCCTGTGCGGGCTGGGATTCCTCAGGTTCAGCCTCTGAATTGGATTCCCAGGCCATCACAGAAGACCTGTTCTCCAAATAGAAATGAAATGTCCCAAAGGAAGCTTCTTCAACTGTTAGCAGGTGTCAGCTTTTATTCTCCAACCCCCACCGCTAGTAGGACTTCCTACCACCAGCTACCCTTTGGGAATGATCCCAAGAGATGGAAGTAGGTAGGTCAGGATGACACTAATCTTCCATCTGGACTATCTCCTCTTCTTGTTCTGTGAGAAATATCCCTGTGACTATATATATATATATATATATATATATATATATATATATATATGCTTTCGTAGATTTTCACGGGTACAGGAATGTAGGTTTTGGTGTCTTCGGGTGTCTTCCCGTGTAAGAGTCGGGGTGTCTGTGCGACGTTTCGACGAGGTCTCACTCGTCATCTTCAGGCTGGTGCTTTCGGCTTCTTGTTACTGGAACAGAGCAGAATCTGGTGTTCCAGTAACAAGAAGCCGAAAGCACCAGCCTGAAGATGACGAGTGAGACCTCGTCGAAACGTCGCACAGACACCCCGACTCTTACACGGGAAGACACCCGAAGACACCAAAACCTGCATTCCTGTACCCGTGAAAATCTACGAAAGCATATATATATATATATATATATATATATATATATATATATATATATATATATTCCATCTTTATAATGGAATTAATAAATTATGATGCTACTTGCAATCTGTACCAAAATGATTTGTATTCTAAGCTGAGGATAAAATTAAATGCGTTTAACAAACAATGATCTAGTTCTAAGGCAAATTGCTGGTTTTGGACTCTCGGAATGAGCCTAATGAGCTATAACTTCACCCTGAAATAGGAAATCTCATCTTGGAGAAGCCAATAGGGTAGCAAATAAAATTGATGTTTCATATTAAGATACAGTATGTTTGCTGGACCTCTGCTTCTCCTTCAGCAAATGATTGCAAAGAAAAGCACCTTCAAGGACCGTTAACTTTGCGGTTTCTTTTCAGTGAGGCTAAAATACACGTTCTATAACCTTTGGAGGAAATAGACACTTGTTTCACTATGAGAGCAACATCTTACCTATCAGCAATTGTGGGTGAAGAAGGGGAGTTGCAGTGTTCTGCTCACATTTGGAAAAGATCTCCTACCAGGGCCAACCCACCCATGAAGTGGGATGAGGCAGCCACCTTAGACAGCAGAAGACTTTGAGGCACTGCTCCTGTGGGCAACTGGCCTCTCCCACCACCTCTGACACCAGCGTAGAGGCAGAGCCAGCATTGGCACCAATTTCTGGCAGGTTCACATGAGATCTCACCGAGAGCAAGAGGTCTTACAAGACTTCAGTGAGATCACGTGAGATCTCACTGGAAATTGTGATCAGTGCCAGCGGCAGAGATAGGAGGGTGGGCAGAACAACAGGGAACGGGAAGCATTGCCTGTGGTGCTTCCCCACCCTGGTCACCTATGTTAGATATAACATAGCAGTCACCTGGAGAGGAGGGGCCTGGGTTAGCAGAAGGAAGGTGAATACATTGAGTGATATGTGTCTACAAGCATTTTCTGAGTGGTGTTTGCTTCAAAAAGCACCTATGCAATACCTGCACATTCCAATGAAGGAATAAGTGTGTGTGTGTGTGTGTGTGTGTGTGTGTGTGTAGGGAATTGTTTCTAGAAAAAAAGGTGCTGGAACTTGTTGACTTTTTTTTTTAGGGGGAGCAACCAACCCAAGTTTTTGAGCTCTTTTTGAAGGAGAAAACATATCTTCTTCACCTGATTGCCTTCCACCTCCCCCTACCGCCCCAATTGCTGTGCTGCCCACTGACTCCACCACACAGCCCTGACCGCCATGCTATCCTCCTCTTCCGTCCCACAGCCCTGAGCGTCATGCTTGGGAATGGCACTGCAATGCTACAGAGGTGCCAGAACTCACCAAAGAGATGCCGGAACTCAGATCTGGCTGAATAAAAGCCCTATATGTATATATGCAGAATGAAGAAATGGACACAATAAATTTCATGGCAATGTTTATTCATACAGTTTATTTTCTCTAGGATATATTATTTACTCTCAGTTGTTCAACTTGGCCCCAGCACAATGATGTAGCATTTAGAGGGAAAAATGCAACCCAGCAGCCACACTATAAGAATATGATAGACATGACATCTACAGAATGAAGAGGTGGACATATGCCTTCATTTTATTTTCCATACCAGTTGCTCCCTGTTGTTCAGCTCAGGTCTCAGAAGAATGATGTAGCACTTAGGGGAAAAAATGCAGGCCAGTAACCCAAAACTGGAGGACAAGATTGAGAAGATCTCCACGGCCACCATGTATTTTCCTTTGGTGCTCAGGTAGGTTGGAACAAAGGATAACCAAACACTGCAAAACACCAACATGCTGAAAGTGATAAATTTGGCTTCATTGAAACTGTCAGGGAGTTTCCTGGCAAGGAAAGCCACCACGAGGCTGATAATGGCTAGGAAACCCATATAGCCCAAGAGCAAATAAAACATGGTAGTGGAACCTTCATTACATTCCAGTATAATCTCCTCATTCACTGAGCGCATGTCTGTGTCTGGGAATGGAGGGGAAGTACTTAGCCAAAGAGTACATATGTCAACTTGAAGAAAGGAACAGGAAAGGACGATGGAATTTGTCAATCTTCTCCCCACCCATTTTCTTATTGTAGAACCTGGCTTGGTTGCCATAAACGCCATCACCACCATGATGGTTTTTGCTAAAATGCTGGAAAGGGCCACAGAGAATATGGCACCAAACGCTGTTTGTCGGAGGAGGCAGATCGCTTTCCCAGGCTTTCCAATAAAGAGTAAGGAGCTGAGGAAGCAAAGGAGGAGGGAGATGAGGAGGGTGTAGGTGAGTGTCCGGTTGTTGGCTTTAACGATTGGAGTCTCCCTGTGCTTGATAAAAATCCCAAGAACTAAAACTGTTATCAATGAGAAAGCAATAGTCAAGGTAGCTAAGATGATCCCTAAATCTTCCTTGTAAGAGAGGTAGCTTAGAACCTTAGCAATGCATCTAGTTTGGTCCTTGTTTGGATATCGGTCTTCTGGACATTTGACACAGGCATCCATATCTGAAAACAACAAAGAGCTGTTCAAATATTTCTCTAGGTTGAGCTGCATAATTCTAATAATCTAGTTTAGTGCAAGAGTTTGCTGTTGATGATGGTTTTTGATATAAACCCTGATTGAAATCAATGTAGAAAATCAACTTGGATGGCTTTAAAAGAGGATCGGACAAATTAATACAGAATACGGGTATCAACGAGGCAATATGCATCTGAATACCAGCTCTTGGAAATAACACAAGGAAGAGTGTTCTTGTGTTTGGGTTGTCTGTTCAAGGGATGTGCATTCTCAAAGCAAATATGATATGTTACAGAAGATGAATGATATCACAATACACAATTGTCTCCTACCCTTCTGGCCAGATATCATTCCTTCTGGACATGGAGCACAGTCATAACAGCAAAATTTCTCTCCCTCCTTCTTTTTCCTGCTGTAGCCAGGATAGCAGTGGTCATTGCACACAGAAAGGGGCAGCACCTGCACAGAATAGTATAAAGGGACTTGGATTACTGCTCTTCATTCATTCAGCTCTACAACGAGAATTATGTTGGGAAAGTCAACCAGTTGGCCCAATTCCTAAAAGAACCGTGTAAGGTGTATTGCAGATATTATATTGTGCAGCTTGAAACGACGGGGAATATACATTCAAATAATTCCATATCAGGTCCTTATTCCCACAGACTCAGAATCTTATAAGAAATAATAATAATAATAATAATAATAATAATAATAATAATAATAATAATAATAATAAATTTTATTTATATCCCGCCCTCCCCAGCCGAAGCCGGGCTCAGGGCGGCTAACAACAATAAAACAGTACAAAAGTACAGCACAAACAACACTCTAAAATCATTCATTATAAAATTAATTAATTGAAAAACAGATAATTGAAAACAGACCTACACTAATACCTTGTGTTGCGTCCGCTTCGTGTTTTGTCTTTTCAAGTTACGTCCCGCGACAACCCGGAAATACCAGAATGAGTTACTTCCGGGTTTCGCCACTTGCGCATGTGCAGAAGCACTAAATCGTGCCGCGCGCCTGCGCAGATGCAGCGCTTCAAGTTGTGGGCATTTCCCGTTACGGACAGGCCTCAGGAATGGATCCCGTCCATAAAACAAGATACCACTGTATAAGCAAAGATCTCTCTCTCTTCTTACAGCCTCCATTTTGCCTGCAGCTGTTTGCTCTCCCTCCTGGAGACAGTTTTACACACCTTTACTCACACAGAGCCTGGGAACAAAGACTCAAGCCACCAGCCTTTCAAGATGGCAAATTTGCAATTCAATTCCCTCCCATGTGATCTAAAGTTAAATATCTCATCAGAGCTGCCAGAGAACAATCACATTTAATTATCAAGCCATCAAGGAGCTCAGAGAGCTCTTCTTGCTTTTCTTTAGCTTCAGTGTGATCTTCCAGATCTTTCTGCAATACACACAGGTATTCTCCATTTCAGTGTAAATTAAACAATTATACACACACACACACACACACACACACACACACACACACATATTGCTATCCTGAACAATCTAGCAGCTAAAAAGCAAACAGAAAGTTAAAGTGGCCAAAACTTTTCTTTCTGGAACGTCTCACCTGATTAAAATGTGGATGCCACACAATCTGGTCATCATGAATGGTTAACTCTTTGCCTGGAAGAGCCTGAGGTTCTAATCTTCCAATCTTTACTCTAACCACTGAACCATTGGGGAACATCAGCCAGTTTGTAATATCAAAACCTGCAACCAATTCTCCATTTTCATCAAAAAGCACATTCTCAGCAGCACTATTATTGAATATGATGCTCCTCAGATAATGATGAACCTCGATTGAAAGAGAAATGAATAACGAGACAACATAGTGCTAAGATTACTTTAGTGAACTTCCCAAAGTTGTCCTTATAGTTGACATCTGGTTTATGTAGGTCACCACTTGTGAATATCAATCAATCAATCAATCAATCAGTCAATCTATCTATCTATCTATCGATCAATCAATCAATCAATCAATCAATTATAGAATCATATGTTTGTAGCATTGGAAGGGACCCCGAGGGTTATCCTGCAAGATGACCCTGGGGACAACTTCCAAATCTACAATTCTAGAACTCTATAATTTTAAAGTATTGCTTTCTAATTACCTGCCACGACTGCACACTGTGAAATGTCAGTCTGACCCTTTCTTCCAATCCCCTATGTTTGGAGATGGATTTGTAGATGGCGTTCAAAGCATGTGCCACAGCATAGACAGCATTGTAGACATTGTAGCTGTGGCCAGTCATGTCCATTTCAAACAGAATTCCAGGAAGGCTTTCCAGCTTCTCCTCCCCAGTGCAGATCATTTCATTTTCATTTCCCTCCTCTGACTCTTCAGACATTTTTAATAAACAGCTGAATGCCTGTTTCCAGAACTCCTGGATAAAGCCATCTCGTTCTGCCCAGAAAGGCCTCAGCTTCTGAATGAAGCTTTGGAATCCTGATGGCTGATTTGAGTGGACTGTGATGGATATGGAACCGTGAAATGCTTGGACCTCCCAGTTCTTCTCCATAGAGTGTGATGCAAAATCCCAGTGGGATGTAATAATCCACACTTTGCCCAGAGTTGGAAAAGAGAATAAGGGTGATACAAATATCAACATTCTCAGAACCTGAAAGGATGGCGGTTCTCCATAAACAATGAACACAGTTGGGTTTTCCTCAAAGACCATTGCATAGGTTCCTAAATGCTGTAAAGCAAAGTCTATCATCTTATCCACATAATTCAATTTTGGTATTCTTACTATGTAGGCATAACAGATGCCATTAGGGGAAAGGATTGGGACCATCGTCTTTAAAAACCTGTCCCCTCTGTCATCTTCCACAGCCCAAAGCCCAATCCATGTCCACTTAAAATGCTGAAGTAATCGCACAATCCCTGTGTACTGGTGGGCTTCATTGGGGACCATCTGATACAAAAATGGGAAGAATTTTTTTACACCTTTTAGTGGCAGAAATGATCCATAAGTCAGCTGAAATAAAATTAATAAGCATTTTTCAGATGAGATATAAGCATTTACATCACAGATTTACTTATTAGAAAATAGTCCTGTAGGTCATCTCATTCAATGTCCTGTCAAAACTCAGATGGGGGGATCCTGCACGAGAACCTGATTATCTTTGGTCAGGAGCCACATTGAGCCACTTGTCTCAGGCAGCAGTTCAGGAAGGCTGCTGCCACAAAAATGCCCCACTGGGCTGTTTGTCTGAGCTCCCTACACTGTGCCATCAGAGCCCCAGCTACACTAGTCAATCACTTCCACTCCCTGTTTCCAGAACCTGTAGAAGTAATATCTGAGTTGTGTGTTTGGGAACATTGCAGACAGATGCAACTGGGAGATTCCTGTAGGGTTCCTGATGACCTTGAAGGCTTTGGGATTCAGTGAAGGTTTCCCTGGTGTGGCTTATCTCTTGCTGAGAGAATTGGAGTTACTTAAAATATGTTGTGAAAGTAAGTAGGTTCTGTTTGGCATCATGAGTTCTTTTCCTGTCTTCTGAAGTGTTATCTCTCCCTCACAGGCTTTTGTCACCTCCAAACTGATACGGATTCTCTCCACCCTTTTGTCTCAGTGATCAATAAATATTTTGAGAAACAATACCTTCAAAACAAAGTCCTGAAGTATCACAGTTGAAATATCCCCAAACTCTGATGAGAAACTATCCATGTGTTCTGTTGTCCTACAGGTTCTCTATCCATCAGATTGTATAATCATCTAGCCCATAATTCTCTCATTCAGTTACTAAAAATCATGGCGAACACTGTCAGAGAGTTTCCTGAAACCAAGACGGTGTGTCATCTTGTGAAACCTCCATGCCCTCAGGCACACGACTTACCTGTGGAGTCTTGTGGATTGCTGAAATGATGGCCATGTTGGCAGAGACTTCAGAGATACATCCCCCAATGAAAGCTATCAGATTGTTTTGGTTGTCACATTTGAAGTTGGGGACAAACCTATGTTCTGTGGAGAATAGGCTGAGGGTGGCCTTGTAGGTCATCCTTGCAGTGTAGTAGCTATTGAGGATACGAAACCCCAGAGAGATATTGGATAAGATGTTGGGATTCTCGTTGATTTCTTTGACAGCAAATGCTAAGGCCAGAACGTGCTGGTAGTTCTTTGGCACTGATCTGCAAGAAAAGTAGCAGCTGTTTAATAAAACCACAGCCATAACAACAACAACAACAACAACAACAACAACAACAACAACAACAACTTGTGCACTTCATCATCACATCTTTACAGGTTTCTAAGATTAAACTGTAGTTTATAACTGCACAGGATTATATACCAGAGTACAAAAATAAGACCTATGAAATAAATATTTCTCCAATCAATTAATGATCTAAATGCTTATACAGTTCTAGGACTTTTTAATGCTTAATAAAATATTACAGGTGGAAAGTACAATGAAATCCTTTTCCCAGATACTATTGTATTGTACTGGAGTCAATTCACAAAGCACCTTTAAAAAGGGGCAGTACCATATTTAGTATGCACACTTTTAAACTGTAATTGTGAAGATCTGCTGGATAACTTAGTAGGTCAAGCATGAGACTCCTGCATGGCAGAGGTCTGGTCTAGATGACCCTCATGGTCCCCTCCAACTTTACAATTCTATGATTCTAAATAAAAAAGTATGAACAAGAAATAGGGACAAGTTTCTTTTGTAAATATTGGCCTATCTAATCATACTTCCATAAGAGGGTTAGGTTTGCTTTGTCCCTCTAAAGTCTGTTAAGTATTGCATCAATAGCCCTATGTTTCTCCCTGTATGATGTGAGAGAGTAAGCTTTGAAAAATAGATGTGTTAAAACAGGAATAAGAAACATGTCCATTTCTCTAAAATATAACAATAAGAGAACAAGGGAGGCACTCATGATGAGTTCTGGCACCTCTTTTTCTAGAAAAACAGCACTGGTTTTAAGGTTTCCTCATTTTGCAACTCATTTAAAAAGGAATAGGACTTCTAGCAGTTTGGAAATAAATTTAAAATGTAGTATGAACAAATGACAAACAGAAAGAAGATAAATGTTTCCTTGCCAGATAACCACCTCAGAAGCAAATAGATGGTATGAGAGGGTCTTGCTCCAGCTGTGATACAGAAATGCACACGATCCATTCATTTCTGTAAGATTTCTGGAGGAAACACACTAGTGGTTTATGCCAAACAAGATATTGTAGAAGGTATCACACACATATTAACAAATCAAGAATCACTTCATTTACATCAAAGGTCAGTAAAACACATCATTCCTTAAGGATATGTTCTGAATAATTATAATTCATACATATTTCAAATTGTGTGAAAAATATTGATGCCTTACATAGGTGCGTCAATCCTGATCTGGGCAGGCAGTTCTATGAAAGAGAGCGTATTAGAGAGGAAAAAGACTTGAGAAACAATCTCACCAATGACAATGCCTCCTGGCTGGTAAAATTCATGAGGAATAGGGAGGGGATCGTCATATATGCTGCAATTAATAGAATGTGCATTGCATACCGTACGACACGGTAGAACGAGCAGCAACATCACCACAAGCAAGATCTGGTTGATGAAACTCCCCTTCCAAAGCTGTATTCCCATGATTCCAGTTGCAGAATTCAATGTGGCTGTTTTTCAGCTTTTCTACAGCCTTCCTTGAATGGTAGATGCTGTTGCTGCTATACAGATTTACAGCATGGCTATTTAGGGAATCTGGGTACCAGTATCCTGCTACTTTATTTCATTTCGCCTCCTTGTCTATCATTAATTTCCCAAAACAGCGTATTTTCTTTATCTCCCCCCTTTATCCTCTAAGGATGAGCGAATTTTAAAAAATTATTTCTAAACAACTTAATATGCTTGTCTACAGGTCAGGTGTCAGCAATTTTGCTGCGGTGAGCAAAGGAATCCAAATGCAAACTTGTGAATTATCAGCCTGTTTCCCAAAAAAAGATGGGTATGCAAATTACAGGGCATGTGTGCTATTCTATACTGGTCAATGAGGTTCAGTTTTCCACAATAAGTATCTGGGAAGCAGAAAATAAACAGGGGAAGCAGGAGAATATATGAGGAACCAGGATACTCACAGCATACTTTATTTGTTAAAAATCAATGGAAAAGTGGTTATGCAGAAGAATGAAAATACCTTACATATCCCTAGATCCAGTTCTGAATAACACAGGAATTATATAGGTTTTTCAATGTGCTTATTGTTGATTTTTCTTACAGGCTCTGGATGGCAATTGTGTCACAAGACAGAAAACAGTAATTTTGACAATGATAGGAATGATTTTAATTTCTCAAGTGTGTTTTTGGCCTCTGAAGTGGCATCATTCAATACAAAGCTCCTAGGATATCTTTTCTGAATTGTGCAACTATTGTTTTATTGTCATTATCCTCTTTTCTTTTTCCTTTTTTGCTGCTCCCTGTTATATAGTCTCATGCCCAAGTAGAGAAGACAACTCAACATGGAGACCAAGATCCCGACAACAGTTCTTGAATATGAACTACAAATCCCAATTTCACGGTCAAAATAGATACCAGCACTACTATGTTTTCATAACCCTCAATTTATTGATAGCCAAAGCCAAGTTTTATTTTCCTGGTTGGCAAAGGGGTAATGTTAATATATGTAAGCCAAATCAAAACAGGGCATTGACCTGTGATAATGTTTGTCCAGTAAAACTATACTCACAAGAAGGCTACATTTGAGCAATGATCTCTTTCTATTAAAGCACTAATACTAAATATTTCATGATGTGGACTTTCCAGTGAATTTCTAAGTGAGCTTAATTAAACAGATGAACTTACATCCTCTCACCTTTTCTGGCCATTATTTGCTCTCTACTGTTCAGATCAGGCCTGAATAAAATTATGTAGCATTTAGGAGAAAAGATGCAACCCAGTAATCCAGCACTGGAGGCCAAGATGGAGAAGATCTCCACAGCCACCATGTATTTTCCTTTGGTGCTCAGGTAGGTTGGAACAAAGGACAACCAAACACTGCAAAACACCAACATGCTGAAAGTGATAAATTTGGCCTCATTGAAACTATCAGGTAATTTCCTGGCCGGAAAAGCCACAACGAAGCTGATTACGGCTAGGGAGCCCATGTACCCCAAGACACAGTAAAACATGGTCGCTGAACCCTCATTACATTCCAAGATGATTTCCCCATTCAATGAGTGCATGTCCAAATCTGGGAATGGAGGGGAAGTACTTAACCACAGGATACAAATGCCAGCTTGAATGAAGGTGCAGACGAGGACAATTGAATTTGCCAGTCTTTTCCCCACCCATTTCCTCATCCCAGATCCTGGTTTGATTGCCATGAATGCCAGAACCACGGTTATGGTCTTTGCCAAGACACAAGAAAGAGCCACAGAGAAGACAATGCCAAATACCACTTGGCGTAGAAGGCAGATCCCTTCTCCTGGCTGTCCAATGAAGAGCAAAGCGGAGAGGAAGCAAAGAAGAAGGGAAACGAGGAGGATGTAAGTCAGGGTCCGGTTATTGGCCTTGACTATGGGTGTGTCCCTGTGTTTCATAAAACTTCCCAGCACTAGAATTGTGATGAAAGAGAAAGAAATGGCCAAAATAGCCAGGATAATCCCTAAGTTTTCTGTGTAAGAGAGGAAGCTTAGAACTTTGGGAATGCATTGACTGTGGTCCTTGCTGGGATACTGGTCTTCGGGGCATTTGATACAAGCATCCATATCTGAGGGGGGAAAGGAAAAGCTGGTTAAGATACACCCATCCAGTTAATGAGTACTTTCAATACTCCACCCCTTATTTCCCACCCAAATCCTTCACCAAAATAAGGTCAATTCTGTTACCCATTAATATTTGCTTTCTTGTTTGTTTGTTTATTACCCTCCCCTCACTCTGAGGCCCCATCATCATCAGATCACTACCTTCCCCAAATAAAATTAAACTTTAATAAATGCAGTGGTGGGTCTATAAATCTCATTTGATATTGAATACAGTGGTATCTCGAGTTACAAACACCTCAGGTTACAAATGCTTCAGATTAGAAACCTCGCTAACCTGGAAGAGTTACCTCGAGTCGAGAACTTTGCCCCAGGATGAGAACGGAAATTGTGCACCGGTGGTGCAGAGGCAGCAAGAGGCCCCATTAGTGAAAGCACACCTCTGGTTAAGAACAGTTTCAGGTTAAGAATGGACCTCCGGAATGAATTAAGTCCATAACTAGAGGTACCACTGTACTTACAATGAGTTGGCCAACAAATGTTTTTCATTTATACTGTCTTCCTCCTAATTGTGTTTTCTCTTGTCCTCCTTTCCCTGATCTTGCTGTAGCCTTTGATAGGATCTGCCATGGTTTCCTTCTGAACCCCCTCAGTGAATTGGGTGCTATGGGCACTGCGTTTTTTTGTGGTTCTTAACCGCAAGATTGGGGTTCCTGTTATGGGCATTATTTTCCCCTCAAAGTTGTTTAACAGACAATGGAAAAGATCTTGTGGGTAAGAAACAAAATGCCATCTGGTGACACACAACTCTTCTTTCCTGTTAACACCTTAATCAGGAGTGGACATCCAGTCTCTGGATCAATATCTGTGTGCAATACTAGGTTGGTGGAGCTTGAATTGAGTTTAAACACTGGCAAGCCTGAGGCCTTGTGAGTGAGTGGTTCCCATTTCTTGGAGATAGATCAGTTACCTGTTCTGGATGGGGTTGGGCTCCCTCTGAAGGGATCGTACATAATCTGGGAAAGCTTCTTGATTCAGCTTTGTCACCAGAAGCACAGGTGGTCTTAATTGTCACATTTTTAAGAGAAAAAGGTTAAAGAATCATAGAATTATGGAATTGTAAGTTGGAAGGGACCCAAAGGGTCATCTCATTCAACCTCCTGCAATGCAAACATCTCAGCTGAATCACCCATCCAACCTCTGCTTAAAAACCTCCAAGGAAGAAGAGTCCACAACTTCCCAAGGGAAGCAATTCCACTGTTGAACAGCTCTTACTGTCAAAAAGTTCTTCCTAATGTTTAGTCAGAAATATATATTTTGTAACTTGAATCCATTAGTTTGAATCCTACCCTCCAGAACAGGAGAAAACAAGCTTGCTCCATCTTCCATGTGACGGCCCTTGAGATATTTAGAATCATAGAATCATAGAATCATAGAGTTGGAAGAGACCACAAGGGCCATCAAGTCCAACCCCCTGCCAAGCAGGAAACACCATCAGAGCACTCCTGACATATGGTTGTCAAGCCTCTGCTTAAAGACCTCCAAAGTAGGAGACTCCACCACACTCCTTGGCAGCAAATTCCACTGTCAAACAGCTCTTACTGTCAGGAAGTTCTTCCTAATGTTTAGGTGGAATCTTCTTTCTTGTAGTTTGGATCCATTACTCCGTGTCCGCTTCTCTGGAGCAGCAGAAAACAACCTTTCTCCCTCCTCTATGTGACATCCTTTTATATATTTGAACATGGCTATCATATCACCCCTTAACCTCCTCTTCTCCAGGCTAAACATGCCCAGCTCCCTTAGCCGTTCCTCATAAGGCATCGTTTCCAGGCCTTTGACCATTTTGGTTGCCCTCCTCTGGACACGTTCCAGTTTGAAGATGGCTTTCATATTTCCTCTTAGTCTCCCCTTTCCCAGGCTCCTTCAACCATTCCTCATAAGGCTTGGTTTCCAGACCCTTGATCATCTTGGTTGCCCTCCTCTGCACATGTTCTGTGTGCAGTGCCCTACATTGTGAACTATATTCTTCAAATGAATAATTAATGTGCTACATTATCAAAAATTATTAATATCTCTGTACATTATGCCTCCTACCTTTCTTGAGAGATACTGTCCCTTCTGGACACAGGACACAATCATAGCAGCAAAACTTCTCTCCCTCCTTCTTTTTCTTGCTGTAGCCAGGATAGCAGTAGTCATTACACAAAGAAACAGGCAACACCTGCACAGAAACAAAAAAAGTGAGACTGGGAATATAAAATATTCCTTCTTCAGTATCTTGTGAAAGGGAGGACAAAGAAGAATCGAATGACCCCCCTTTCACATCACCTTCCACCTCTTGGGAGCTGAACGTTTAGTGTTGTTGTCAGTGTTAATTCCTGGAATGTGTTGCGTGGCAACTTCCCGCCGCCCACCAGTAGGAATAATGACACATGACACCGTTATTTTAGGTTAATGGGCTAAAATTGGCCACAACTTTATTGGTTACAGGTGAAGGCATTAGTACTAATCGACTTAGGCATTAGTACTAATCGACTATCCGGCTTCAGCTGTCTGCCTGAAGGCTGGGAAGGGTTAACACCAGCAGGGGGAGCCCTGCTGATGCACATCAACTAGGGACTCCCCCAGGGTCACCGCTCGGGGGCGTGCCTTGGGCCCTCACCTCCATAGGCTTCGGACGGGGCCACGCCCCCCCGGAATCTCTTACTGGACTACCCTTCATATCCGGGGGAGGTGATGGCGCTTATCCTCCCCATTCTTCTACATAACAATACCCCTACCAATGCCTAACCGCCAAACCGAGGAAGTTGTGACGATTTGCTACGAGGTAGGCGAAAAAACCAAATGGCTGGTGCCAATTTGCCAAGTGGAAAAAATCCTACCAGGCCCCTTAACGGCGACCAACCAAAGTTCATAGCAAGGTCAAAGAAGAAACCTTGAAGGGCGGGTGGGTGGGAAATTAACCAGCTGAGCGGCGACCAAAGAGGAAGATCCTCTGCCGTGCTTGCCTTAAATGCAGCAAACCACACCCCCAGAGACAGCCGATTGGCTGGCTAGGGGATGACGAGGCAGAGGATTTCCCTGATTGCGCGGGGCTGGGAACCAGCCTCCGCGTGAGTATTGGGGGCGAGAAGCCCGCAACACCACCTCCTCCCGAGGTGGGAAGTGGCTTTGCGGGTCCAGGCATCCCCAGACCCCGACCCCAGATAAATAAAAGACCACTAAGACTGGTTGGGATCCAAAGAAGCCACAACTTTATTGAATACACATGGAAGAGTTTTGGCTTGGGCATGGGGCAATCGAAATACCTCTGGTCCGTCCACCGGAAATGATGTGTAGGTCAATCCAGACGTGTGGGCCTAAGACTTACCATATTTTTGCTCTGTAGGATACACCCGCCCATAAGACGCACCTAGTTTTAGAGGGGGAGAACAGAGGGGGGGATTCTCTCCCTCTCTGCGCAGCGCCCTTCAGTGAAGCTGCAGGAGAAACGGAGCCCCTTCCATTTCTCCTCCCACTTCGCTGAAGGGGCGCTGCACAGCTTTCCTTCTCCAGCAAAGCGAAGCCAGGAGAGCAAGTGCACTCCGGAGGCTTTGCGTTGCTTTCGCTGAAGCCATGGAGCCTGCATTCACTCCATAAGGTGCACACACATTTCCCCTTACTTTTTAGGAGTGGAAAAGTGTGTCTTATAGAGCAAAAAATGTGGTACATCAAATAGGGTGATCCCCGAAGGAACTACTCTCTGGGGGGAGTGTCTTCTGCCCTGGCCCCACCTGGGCACATGGACATGACCACTCTCCCCAGATCCCTTTAACGGGATACTCCAGCATTTGGAGGGGCAGGTGGAGATTACAACCTCCCCCCCCATCCAAGACAAAGGGTTGGCCCAATGCCCAAGCCAGTTGTGACGACTGCTATGAGGTAGGCAAAGCCACCGGGTTGGAGCCAATCTGCCTGGTAGACAAATTCCTATATGGCCCCTTAAAACAGCAACCACTGTAGCCACAGCAAAGTCATTGACCATCAGCTTAAACCAAAGATGGGTGGGGAACCCGACCAGGGGAAAACAGGTAGCGCCCCAAGAAAGGGCTGTTTAAATGGCCAGGGAGCAGATCCGTGGGAAGCCTTCCTTCCCCCTGGCCCAGCCCATGTCCAAGCCTGCATCCCCATTCGCCAAACCAGGATGCAAGCCATGATCCAGTTCCTGATAGGTGACATGGGCTTACTCCCCCGCCACCTCTCAGGGGCACTGAAACCAGGATTCCCTCTTCGGGACCCCCAGTGAAGCCTCTGCCATCCCACAACGCCGCCGCACCAGAAGGGTGAGCAAACGTACCTGATTAAAGTTTGGATCCCAAACAATTATTTTTTTTACAGGGTAGGGAATGAGCTACAATTAAAACAATAACAAACTAATGCTAAGCAGCATTATTCAGAAGCTGAGGAGCACGTCAAACAATAAACTGAACAAAACATGAGGCTTTCCCCCTGATATATACTCAAGTATTGATAGCTGTGTCACACCTGATTAAAGCTTGGATGCCAAACAATTCGGTCATCATAAATGGTTAATTCTTTGCCCAGAGGAGCCTGTGGTTCCAGTCTTCCGACTTTGACTCGAACCAGTGATCCATTGGCGAACATCAACCAGTTTGTAACATCAAAGTCAGTAACTTGCTCACCATTTTCATCAAAGCGCACAGTGTCTCCAGCACTGTTATTGATTGCGATGTCCTTTAGAAATGGATGCAGCTATATTGGAAGAAAATATAGACAAAGGGAACTAGGTATTGCAATTATTTAAGAGAGGGTCACAAATGCCTCTCATACACACACTCTCTCTCTGTCTCTCTCTCTCTCATAAAAATCATAGTGACTTGATATGCCTTGATGTTGTTTTGGTTCCTTTGGCCCAAAACAGAACAGAAAAGAAAGCCACACACATTTATTTATTTCTTATAGAATTGTATTCTGCAAAATGGGAGCGTATTGGGAACAAAACTTAATCTATAAAAGCTTTGAGCTGTAATTACCTGCCATGACTGTATATTCTGAAATGCCAGTCTCTTTTCTCCCTGCCTTCTGGGTTTAGAGTGGGATTTGTACATGGCATTCAAAGCGTGTGCCACAGCATAGACTGCATTGCAGACACTGTAGCTGTGGCCTGTCATTTTCATTTCAAATAAAATTCCAGGAATGTTTTCCAATTTCTCCTCCCCAGTACAGCTTTCCTCCTTCTCTTCTTTCTGTCCTTTAGACATTTTTAATGAACAGCTGAAGGATTGTTCCCAGAAGTTCTGGATAAAACCATCTCTTTGGGCCCAGGAAGGTCTTATCATCTGAAGAAACTCGTGAAATCCTACCAGCTGGTTTGAGTGAACAGTGAAAGTTATGGAGCCATGAAAGGTTTGTATATCGAACTGTTTGCGAAGAGATTGTGATGCAAAATCCCAGTGGGATGTAACAAGCCAGACTTTGCCTTGAATTGGCAATGAAAAGTATGGTGCTATCACTAGCATAATTCTCAAAATCATAAAGGAAGGAGATTCTCCATAAATAAATACTACATTGGCTTTTCTCCCAAAGGCAATGCTAACCCTATTCAGACTTTTAAGCCCCAGATCTAGCAGTTCAGCCACAAAATCCCATTTTGGTATTCTTACTATGAAGTCATAACAAACATAATTCTGGGAAAGCAATGGTACAATGGTCTGTAAAAACCTGTCCCCTTTGTCATCATCTACAGCCAAGAGCCCAATCCATGTCCATTTGAAATGCTGAAGTAACTGCACAACTCCTTTGTGCTGGTGGGATTCACTGGGGACCATCTGGTACAAAAATGGGAAGAGCCTTTTGGTGCCTTGGACTGGCAGAAATGATCCATAAGTGAGCTGAAATGAAATCAGTGAATAAGATGTTATACCTTTGAACCCCAGAGTTGCAGGGGAGCTGTGGGCCATCTTTCAGAAGCATCGCAAGATTATTTTTATTATAAGGTTTCAGAAAATCCAGTTGGCTGTTGTGTTCAACATTCTGCTTAGAATCATAGAATTATAGAGTGCAGATCCTACAGTCTGGGGGAGCAGAAAACAAGCTTGTTGAATCTTCCATGTGGCAGCTTTTGAATATATTTGAAGATATATTTATCAAGCCTAAGCATATCCAGTTCCTTCAGCCATTCCTCATAAATTTAGGTTTTTTTGTTGTTTTTTTGCTGCTGCATCACACTGTTGACTCATGTTAAGCTGGTGGTCCACTAAGACCCCTACATCCTTCTCACATGTGCTACTAGTAAGCCAGGTGTCTCCTGTCTTATATTTATGCAGTTGGTTCTTCCTGCCTATATTGCAGGACCTTACATTTAACCCTATTGAAATTCATTTTCTTAGCTTGAGCCCAGTTCTCCAATCTATTGAGGTCATTTTGAAATCTGAGTCTGTCTTCTGCAGCATTAGCTACCCCCCCCCCCAGCTTGGTGTCATCTGCCTATTTCATGAGCTTCCCCTCAATTCTTTCCTCCAAGTCATTTACAAAGATGTTGAACAACAACAGGCCCAGGACAGAACCTTGCAGTGCCCCACTTGTCCCTCTTCCAGGATGACAAGGAACCATTAATGGGTTTGCCAGCTACAAATCCACCTAACAGTTACCTCTTCCAGCCCACATTTTACCAGCTTCCTCACAGGACTACTGTGGGGTACTTTGTCCAAAGCCTTACCGAAATCAAGATATATTACATCCACAGCATTCCCCTGATCCAACAAGCTTGTGACTGTATAAGATTCGTCTGGCAAGACTTGTTTTTAAGAAACTCATGCTGGGCCTTAGTAATCAAAGGATCCATTCTAAGTGCTCACAGATCAACTTCTTAATAATCTGTTCTAGGACCTTTCCTGGTATCGACATCAAGCTGACTGCTTGGTACTTACCAGTGTGCCCCCCCTCCCACCCGCCTAATATAGGAACTCCAGAAAGAAGTGACCATCTAGTCTTCCTTGAAGACTTCTAGTGCAGGGGAATATTTGGGTAATCAGTTTCATTTATGCACTGCTATTATTTGTAAGACGCTTCTTCTGAACATTGCACAAAAAACTGTTGTTGCCTTCTGGGGCATCACAGAAGAAGCCTTCTCCCCCTTCTATGAGACTGTCATTGAGGTATATGAAGAGAACTAAAAATTTCCTCCTTAGTACCCACTTTTTCAAGCTAAAGATAGTTAATTACACAAACACATATTACATAACTTTGAAACTTTGTTTTGCTTTGTCTAGGCCATCTGAAAACTTGCTCTTTTTCCTTTGCTACTGTTTTTATATTTTGTAATATTATTTTTCATGATTGTTATTAGACTTTAATATTGTTAGCTGCACTAGACTTCCAGTGGGACGATTAAAAAGGTAAAGGTACCCCTGACCATCAGGTCCAGTCGTGACCAACTCTGGGGTTGCGTGCTCATCTTGCTCAAGAGGCCGAGAGCCAGTGCTTGTCCGCAGACAGCTTCCGGGTCACGTGGCCAGTGTGACTAAGCCGCTTCTGGAGGACCAGAGCAGCACACGGAAACGCCGTTTACCTTCCCACTGGAGAGCAGTCCCTATTTATCTACTCGCACTCGAGGTGCTTTCAAACTGCTAGGTTGACAGGAGCTGGGACCAACAACGGGAGCTCACCCCGTCGCAGGGATTCGAACCGCTGACCTTCCGATCAGCAAGTCCTAGGCACCGTGGTTTAACCCACAGTGCCACCCGCGGTCCCCCTAGTGGGAGGATTAACTGACTATAAAAAACATGAAATAAAGAAATAAAAAATAGATCAATCATTCTGAGACCTCTTTTGCAAGTACGACTACTATCCTGTACACTGCTTCCTATAGATATTTGTGTGCATGTGTTTAATCTAAATTCAGTACTTTGCCTTTTTCTGTGTTCAACCTCATGTTAGTGGTTAGAGCCCAACATACCATTTCAAGAACATTGTTTTGAATGTCATTCTTATCTTTTGAAATGCTAACAACCCTTTCGCTTTTTTATTAGCTGCAGATGAATATGAATTGCTTCCAACCTTACATCTGAGTCATTCATAGCAGGATTCAAAATTTCAGTTCCGATCCAGAATACAGCTTTGGGTGGGGAGGGGGGGCTGCAGTTTAAACCTCCTTCCACTTTGATGTTAAGCCATGAGTACTGTTTTCTAAAGAGGTGTGTATCCACTAGATAGTCTATCACTTAGTCTACATTTGAACTATCGGCTGATGAAATAGATCAGGACAAATTTTCAAAGCTTCGTTGAAATCTAGACTGTGTGTCACAGCTGTGAAACCTCCATGGCCTCAGGCACACGACTTACCTGTGGAGTCTTGTGGATTGCTGAAATGATGGCCGCATTGGCAGAGACTTCAGAGGTACATCCCCCAATGAGAGCTATCAGATTGTTCTGGGTGTGACACATAAAGTTGGGGACAAAGGTCTGTTGCACAGAAAGCAGGCTGAGGGTGGCCTTGTAGGTCATCCTTGCAGTGTAGTAGCTATTGAGGATACGAAACCCCAGAGAGATGTTGGATAATATGTTGGGATTCTCGTTGATTTCTTTGACAGCAAATGCTAAGGCCAGAACGTGCTGGTAGTTCTTTGGAATTGAGCTGAAAAAAGGTACAGCCTGTTTTACTGAAACAACATAAACAGCAGCAATATATATATATATATATATATATATATATATATGCAGGTTTTGGTGTCTTCGGGTGTCTTCCCGTGTAAGAGTCGGGGTGTCTGTGCGACGTTTCGACGAGGTCTCACTCGTCATCTTCAGGCTGGTGCTTTCGGCTTCTTGTTACTGGAACAGAGCAGAATCTGGTGTTTGAGTTCCTATAAATACTGTTGAGGGGTGTGGTGTATAGCCTCCAACGTTCTGGGCAGAGAGGAAGTTCCTAGATTAGTGTGCCTCTTCTTCTTTTGTTCCTTAATTACTTGAGGGATATCTTGAGTGATTTCATGAGTGATATTCTGAATACCACTGGGTGGGTCATTAAGTGTAGATTAGTTGCTAAAGCTTTTGTGTCTTGACCTCTTGAGCTTGTGAAGAGTTTTTCTGAGAAGATGGCTGTGCTGCATTTAGTTGTGCTCTGGCTTGGCTTCGTGTATAGGGGCGAGCTGTGGTTTTGTGCCTTGTGCCAGCCAGATCTGTGTAGGGCTTGCAGGGGGGTGCAGCATCCGGAGGTGCCACTATAGTTTGGCTACTGGATGGAGTCTGTAATATGTCTGTGGAGAGGGTCTGGGTTTGGGTCTGGTGTGGTTGATTGGTGACGGCGTTCTGTGTGCCTCTGGTTCTGGTGTCGGTTTTTGTGGGGAGGGCTAATTTCCAGATGTCTGGCAGGCGGGACGTGTCGTCACGCTTGTTCATGTTGTGAGGGTGTTTCTCTATCTCGATGGCTTCCATGATTATTCTCTTGTGGTGATGTTCCATGTTAAAGAGCAATTTGGAATCTGCAAAATTAATTTCGTGTCCTGTTTCTTTCATGTGTTGGAAAAGAGAGGAAGTTTTTTCTTCTTTTTTGACGGCATTCTTGTGTTCTGCGATACGTGCATTTATTCGTCTGTTTGTTTGTCCAATGTACGTGGCTGGGCAGACTTTGCAGGGTATTTCATAGACCCCTTGGTTTTCCAGCTGGATTTTGTCTTTTGGGTTTCTGAGGATATTGGCTATTTTTTGGTTGGTGCAGAAGGCTGTTTTGATATTGTGTTTATGGAGGATTTTGCTGATTTTGTCTGTAGTGCCCTTGATATAAGGAAGGAGGGCCATGCCATTGTTTTCTTCTGTGTCTTGGTTTTTGGGGGGTGTTTCTTTTTGGATTAGCTTCGTAACCCTGTTTTTCTGGTATCCATTGGCGATTAACACATTTGAGAGATTCTGTAACTCAGTTGTCAAGTGGTCTTTGTCGGCCAGGCGTTTGGTTCTGGAGATGAGAGTCTTGGCTACGGAGTTTATTTGTGCAGGGTGGTGGTGTGATTGTGCATGTAAGTAGCGGTTGGTGTGTGTTTTTTTCTGGTAGATAGTGTGTCCTAGGGAGCCATCAGGTTTTTTGTAGATTAGGACGTCAAGAAAGGGGAGTTGGTTGTTGTCTTCTATTTCCATAGTGAATTGTATTTTGGGGTGTAGGCTGTTGAGATGTGTGAGGAAGCTATCTAGTTTTTCTTTCCCGTGTGGCCAAATTACAAAGGTGTCGTCAACATATCTGAGCCAAAGTTTGGGTTTGTGTTCTGACTTGTCTAAAGCATTGGTTTCAAAGTGTTCCATGTACAAATTTGCGATGACCGGTGAGAGGGGTGATCCCATAGGTGCCCAGCCACGTACATTGGACAAACAAACAGACGAATAAATGCACGTATCGCAGAACACAAGAATGCCGTCAAAAAAGAAGAAAAAACTTCCTCTCTTTTCCAACACATGAAAGAAACAGGACACGAAATTAATTTTGCAGATTCCAAATTGCTCTTTAACATGGAACATCACCACAAGAGAATAATCATGGAAGCCATCGAGATAGAGAAACACCCTCACAACATGAACAAGCGTGACGACACGTCCCGCCTGCCAGACATCTGGAAATTAGCCCTCCCCACAAAAACCGACACCAGAACCAGAGGCACACAGAACGCCGTCACCAATCAACCACACCAGACCCAAACCCAGACCCTCTCCACAGACATATTACAGACTCCATCCAGTAGCCAAACTATAGTGGCACCTCCGGATGCTGCACCCCCCTGCAAGCCCTACACAGATCTGGCTGGCACAAGGCACAAAACCACAGCTCGCCCCTATACACGAAGCCAAGCCAGAGCACAACTAAATGCAGCACAGCCATCTTCTCAGAAAAACTCTTCACAAGCTCAAGAGGTCAAGACACAAAAGCTTTAGCAACTAATCTACACTTAATGACCCACCCAGTGGTATTCAGAATATCACTCATGAAATCACTCAAGATATCCCTCAAGTAATTAAGGAACAAAAGAAGAAGAGGCACACTAATCTAGGAACTTCCTCTCTGCCCAGAACGTTGGAGGCTATACACCACACCCCTCAACAGTATTTATAGGAACTCAAACACCAGATTCTGCTCTGTTCCAGTAACAAGAAGCCGAAAGCACCAGCCTGAAGATGACGAGTGAGACCTCGTCGAAACGTCGCACAGACACCCCGACTCTTACACGGGAAGACAACCGAAGACACCAAAACCTGCATTCCTGTACCCGTGAAAATCTACGAAAGCATATATATATATATATATATTTGTATATTTCATCCTTAGTTACCTGGAAGCTTCCCAGCTGAAGGTGTTGCTTAAAACTATATAAGACAAAAGACTGAACTACAATAAATGTGATACATGAAAGGAACATTTTTGGATCATTCCAGCTGCTGAATGAACTGTTGCCTGCAGTTAATGGAATTGCTCCTTTTGGCTTCCAAAACAAAATGAAATTAAATGAGGGCATGTAGAAAACTATGCATAAGAGACAGGGCTGGCCCACCCATGAGGTGTGACGAGGCAGTCACACCAGGCAACACAGCTAGCCTGGCCCACCTGCTGCGCCTCCTTTGGCTGCCCTGTGCCCTTCACAATGAGGCAGGGGCTGCAGGGGTGGCATTTTCTCTTTTGCCTCAGGTGGCAAAACAACCTGGGCCAGCCCTGATAAGGTGTCAAGCAAAAATCTGCCAGACCTTTGAAGAATGAACCAAAGTGAGCAAATGGAATTTATTGTTATTTTACTCAGTAAGGTAAAGGTAAAGGGACCCCTGACCATTAGGTCCAGTCGTGGCCGACTCTGGGGTTGCGGCTTTCATCTCGCTTTATTGGGCGAGGGAGCCGGCGTACAGCTTCCGGGTCATGTGGTCAACATGACTAAGCCGCTTCTGGTGAACCAGAGCAGCACATGGAAACGCCGTTTACCTTCCCACCGGAGCGGTACCTGTTTATCTACTTGCACTTTGACATGCTTTTGAACTGCTAAGTTGGCAGGAGCAGGGACCGAGCAACGGGAGCTCACCCCGTCGCGGGGATTCGAACCGCTGACCTTCCGATCAGCAAGTCCTAGGCTCTGTGGTTTAACCCACAGCGCCACCCGCGTCCCTTACTGAGTACATACTCAGTAAGAAGTCATTCTGCAGAAGTCCTAAATTGCACAGGATTCATGGATTTTAACGGGCTCTGGTGAAGGAAAAGTTAGTTGTCGTTCATGCCCACATTGTAATGGAGAAGGCAATATGAGTATTATGAATCCGAAACACTTGTTTACTCACTCCAAAAAAGGAAGTAAAGAATCACATTTCTTAGTGATGTGTCCTTACTAATTATGGTCTGTACTTATTTTAGAATGAAAGAGGGAGATAGAATATGGACTTACACAGGTTCATCAATCAAGGTCTCCGTAGGTGGTTTTGTGAAACCGAGTTCATCAGACAGGAAGACAACTTGAGAAACAATCTCACCGATGACAAAGTCTCCTGGCTGGTAATATTCATGAGAAACCGGGAGGGGATCATATATGCTGCAATTAATGGAATGTGTCTTGCATACAGAATGACACAGCAGTATGAGAAGCAACACCAGCAGAAGTATGATCCCGTTGACAAAACTTCCTTTTCCCACGCAGATTTCCATGTTTCAAAGTACAGCACTATTTCTGGCTATCAGTTTTTCTATTGCCTTTATTGATTGGGGATACTGCACTGATTTACATGTTAACTGTAAGCGTCTCTGACCAGCACAATTTCTTGTTCACCTCAATTTATCACAAAGGGTGAAGGAGAACTATATTTTTTTTTTCTTAACAACTTCACTCAAAGCTGTTCAGTCACAGGTATTAATTTTGACTTTGTCCGCAAAGGATCAAAAAAGGTATAACCTTGGGAAATTGCTAACAATTCATCCAAAAGCACATAAGACTCATAAGGGCACAGGAGAGTCCTTGTGTGTGTTTAGAGTTTTCAAAATAAAAATCATTGGCATAAAATATTAAACGGGCAAGTTGAAAAATTGGAATGAGAGATACTCTTTACTGAGATAAAAATGGTGGCAGAATCAATTCTATGAAGGAGAAAAATTCACACAAAAGAATGCCTGTGATGTCTGTGCCTAAACAGTGTTCTCAACATCCTGAAGATTTTATATATTTTATCATTTGCTGATAATTCATGGCATTAACAGGCTCTAGGTATCCGTTGTATAAGAGAATGAAAACCAGTAATTTAAATAATGATAGGGGTTGTAGTTTTTTCTAGTGTGTTTTTTTGGCTTTTGAAGTTGCATCACACAGGAGTCACACATACATAATGCCTACAATTGTGAGGGATAATAAAATAGCTAGTGGCATATATCCCAGTCCTGGTTACCTCTGCCAAGTCCTGGTTACCTCTGCCAAGAAGCAAAATTATGTTCACCCACAAATCATAACAGAATTGTTAGGAGATCCCTATTCTCATGCCAGAGCTATGATTCCCAAATTGGTTTAGCAATCCATCTCTCCTTATGGGTAACTCTGGGAATTGTGGGTCTCAAGTGACAGGCAAGTGGAGTGTAGATTTATCCTCTATGTTTTACAAAGAGCAACTTTATCCTATGGTGCTCAAGAAGGTTGGAGCAAAGGATAGCCATTTCCAAAAGCAAAAACCTGTGTTGTCATTCCCACCCTGTGGAACGCCCTCCCATCAGATGTCAAGGAAATAAACTACTATCTGACCTTGAGACGACATCTGAAGGCAGCCCCGTTTAGAGAAGTTTTTAACGTCTGATGTATTATTGTATTTTTAATATTTTGTTGGAAACCTCCCAGAGTGGCTGGGGGAACCCAGCCAGATGGGAGGGGTATAAATTATTCTTCTTCTTCTTCTTCTTCTTCTTCTTCTTCTTCTTCTTCTTCTTCTTCTTCTTCTTTTGACTTCATTGAAACTGCAGGATAACTTCCTGGCTAGGAAAGCCACACTGAAGATGATAAAAACAGCAAGCCCTTGTTGCCCAAGATGTCCTAAATTGAGTTCTGAACTTCAGAATGATTTTTTAACTTAGTAGCAGATACAATTACCACAACCATGTTAAACAAAAGGAAAGAGTCAAATAAATGACCAGTAAATTCAAAGGGGACTTTTGGTTTACTTTTTCAAGACACAAGACTTTCTTAGATACTCCCAACAAAGATGCTTAGTGCATGCATACATTCTTTATTATGGTCCAAAGACCTGCAAAAACAGTTTCAAAAGTGGGCGGCTTTCAACAAATTAAAACACAATATGACATCAAACCTAAAAAACTTCCCCTGAACAGGGCATCCCTTAACAAACTTAATTTGGGAAATGTTATTCCATTCATATGTTGTCACTGATGTTTTCTAGAAATCATACTCTGTTTCTTACCAACATTAAACAACTGGATGAATGGCAGAATATAAAACCTCTTATACTACTCAACTCATTTGTGAGGAAGACACAAAAACTACTACTTCACCATACAGCAAGAGTGAAACTGGTCTATCCCTCAGATATGCTGGTCTACAAATGTACAGTATGAGGTGATACTAATATTGTTTCATTCACATTAAACAATAGAGCCTGAAAACATTTTTGTCACCCACACCCCAAAGCTGGAGTACTACTTGACCATTCCAAAGACTGTGCTACATGAACTTTTACTGAAGTCTTGTTGCATCTTTATAATTAAGTACATCCATCCACCTTCTACACCTGTTTCCTATTTCTCCCATATACATTCTCCACTAACCAGATCAATAGAAATGCAAGATACAGGGACCATTTCTTTACATATATTGGATTTATCAGTGGATAAATTCATGCCCTTTGATTTCAAGATCTATTTACTGTAGGCAGAAATTTGGCATGCATTCTATGATGTAAAAGTTAGAGAGACAAAATCAGCCTCTAAGTGTGATCCACCCCTGGAGTTGAGTGATATTTCATTTTAGTGGGCAGACATGTCGCCTCAGCTTTGTCAGTCAAAAACAAATCCCTACAAAGAGATTGGTTTATTCAGTTGATAATAATGTGGATCGTCTTACATCTCTGTCAACTTGCATTCATCTTAGGGAACAAGAAGAGGGCCTAATTTCCCAGTATAAGAAGATAAATACATTTACCTACAGTAACTCAAGATGGGGGGAGGGCATTTAAAATGGACAGAATCCATACCCTAATTTTAAATAAAAACCCCAAAACCAAAAGCACCTCTTTGAATATTTCCCATAATCTGACTCATTCAACCACTCAGTGTCTCAAAACCTCTGTGCTGGGAAGAGACGATCATAATTCGAGTGGCACAGTCAATCTAGTTAATTTTGTTTTTGCCCCTCAGCTTGCTCAAAATTTGAGGCATAGGTTTTATGCTCATATAGGATCAGGAACGGTTGGGAATTAGTTAACATAAAAGATGTTTTAGTTTTATACAATCAAATTGGCTGTTGAAATAAATTGTCAAAAGCAAAGTCATGCCTCATTCTTTATGTGAGTACAAGGCCAACATGAGATGGGGTCAACTGAATTTGGGGAGGGAATGCATCAAACACTCATATGGGAATTACAATGACATTTCGATTACTGTCATATTGAATGAAATATGTGTAAGAGTCAAATAAAGAGATTAATCTGTATTTTAATTTAGTTTTTCTTCCTTATCATTTGTTCCCTGCTGTTCAGCTCAGGCCTTAGCACAATAATGTAGCATTTGGGGGAAAAGATGCAACCCAGTAATCCAGCACTGGAGGCCAAGATGGAGAAGATCTCCACAGCCACCATGTATTTCCCTTTGGTGCTTAGGTAGGTTGGCACAAAGGACAACCAAACACTGCAAAACACCAACATGCTGAAAGTGATAAATTTGGCTTCATTGAAACTGTCAGGGAGTTTCCTGGAAAAGAAAGCTACTATGAAGCTGGCGGTGGCCAGGGAGCCCATGTAGCCCAAGACAGAGTAAAACATGGAAGCTGAACCCTCGTTACATTCAAGTATGATTTCCCCAATCACTGAATGCGTGTCCTTATCTGGAAACGGTGGAGAAGTACTTAACCAAAGAGCACAAATGGCAGCCTGGATGAAGCAGCAGAAGAGCACAATCGAATTGGTCAGGCCTTTCCCCACCCATTTCCTTATGCTGGATCCTGGTTTGGTGGCCATAAATGCCACAACCACAGTGACCGTCTTTGCCAACACAGTGGAAATGGCCAAAGAGAAGACCAGGCCAAAAGCCATTTGTCGGAGAAGGCAGATCACCCTTCCAGGCCGTCCAATGAAAAGCAAGGAGCACAGGAAGCAAAGGAGGAGGGAGGTGAGGAGGATGTAGGTGAGGGTGCGGTTGTTGGCTTTGACTATGGGAGTATCCCTGTGCTTCATGAAAATGCCAAGTACTAAAGTGGTGACGAGAGAGAGAGAAAGAGCCAACACCACTAAGATGATCCCCAGATTTTCTTTGTAAGAGAGGAAGCTCACAATCCTGGGAACACATTGAGTTTGGTCCTTGTTGGGATATTGGTCCTCTGGACAATTGATGCAAGCGTCTATGTCTGAGAAAGGGAAGATGTATTTCAAAAGGTTGACCAACATCTATCTAAACACAAACAGCTGTTTAAGCACACCTTCACACTGGGTAACGCCATTCAAAACAATCAGCCACAAGAAGATTTGGGGATGTCTACTTTTGTGTTCTTTCACAAAATCCAGGAGAAATGAATCTTATAATTTGAAAGAGAGATTGATTTTGGATGGTCTTTTATGTTCTGTGAGAATTGGTGGCATGTGTTGAACTCGTGGACATAGTAGCTGAATGCTTCCCTGATTCGGAAAGTGGATAGATAAGAATGAATTAAATGTCAATTGGGTTGGTCCAGTTGCAGAGCAGAAACCTAGCCCTAATGTTTGCATTAATCTGTAAGTCTGGTGAAAGGGTGAAATTAGAATCATAGAATCGTAGAGTTGGAAGAGACCACAAGGGCCATCGAGTCCAGAGTTCTGCTTGCATAACAGGTATGGGGACCTCTGTTCTGTGGGTTGAAAGTGACTGTCCAGACCTCCCTATCTGACCATCAGGAGAGTCCTGAGGCCACAAGCCCTCACCAGGTCACAATCCTAACCACATGGGCTTTACAGCCTCCGTGAGAGTATTTGCCTGGCTGATTAGACCTCTTGGGGTCTAGTTGAAAGATTGAGAGACAGGTGTATAGAAAGTAGCCCACAGTACAAGCAAAAACTCACCTTAGTTGCTCCCTCCACTTCTGCCTCAGGACCCACCAACTACTCCTAGAAGGTTACACAGAACAGGATGAGGCCCTGATGATGCACAAGGTTTCTCACCTTGGCTTGAGAGTTAGCTGGAACCAAGAGAGGACCTCCTCATTGCTTGGGAAATTGCTGGCAACCGAGGGGCACTTTGCTCATTTTTCCATCTCAGATAGGCGTCTAATCATTCATTCATTCATCCATCCATCCATCAATCTACATTTAGCTATTACATTTACAACATTTATATTCAAGGAACTGCTAGTGGCATACTTAGTTCCCTTCACTTTATCCTCACAATGTCCCATGAGTTGTGTAGGCTGCAAAATTGTGATCGGTCTAATGTAGGGATGCCATATGTCCAGGTTTTCCTTGACAGATCTGGGAATCGGACTGCCAAATGGTGTCCAGATTTTTGAAGAATAGGCAAAATGTCTGGAAAAACCTGAACATATGGCAAGTGTGGGGTTGTTGTTGCGTTGTTGTTTTTTAACCCTTTAAAAATCCTAAAAAGCCCAATAACAACTCAACAACAACATAATTGTTCCTGAAAATCCCTTTAGTATTAGACTGCTCTGCATTCACCAGCATTCTCCAAACAAAGGTAATAAATAGCCTATTTATATGTATATTAAATCCCATAAATTAGGTCATGGGAATTCCTGCCTCCCACCTTTCTGACTAGAGATCATTCCTTCTGGACAAGGAGCACAATCATAGCAGCAAAACTTCTCTCCTTCCTTCTTCTTTCTACTGAAGCCAGGGTTGCAGTTGTCATTGCACACGGAAAGGGGCAGCGCCTGTGCAAAATCATATAGATGAGGAACAACAGATCAGCCCTTTTAAGTCCTTCACCTCCATGTGATTAGACTATTGTGAACGGCAGAGAGACTGAGGACCAACCAGTTGGCTCAGCTCCACAGTGACCCGTTTGTTACCAATTCCCAACTTCCTCTCTTGGTTTGATCAGTCTAAGACTCAGCCTGAAAGCGGATCATCAAAAAGACAATGCCATCTCCGGACCCCCCAAAATATGAAGTTGTAGAAATAAGATAAAGATATCTTGGAGATAAAAGCGAGGTCCATCTTTTTTCCTTCCAGAAATTACTACATGATATTCTGTGACACTTTACAAAATCAAATATGTTACTTTCCAATGCTTTGTAACTAGTTTATGTGACTACACATTTTCACAAATCAATTAAATGGCACAGATGGACAAAAGGACTCCTTGCTTTAATTTAAGGTTTGAGATCTATTTATGAGGACAAGGATAATAAAGCAAAAGATCTACAATAGGGCACCTCTGAGCTGCCCAGAAGGGAACATTCCCCTTTTATAAAGTCAAGAGTCTGCAGTAATGATTTACCTGATTAAAACTTGGATACCACACAATTTGTTCATCATTGATGTTTAACTCTTTGCCTGCAGGAACCTCAGGATCCAGTTGTCCAACTTTCAATCTAGTGAGTGAGCCATTGGGGAAAGTGATCCAATTGGTAACATCAAAACCTTCAACCAGTTCTCCATGTTCATCAAAGTGCACCATATCTCCAGTGCTGCTGTTGAATACAAGGCTCTTCAGAAAGCGATGGACCTGGAATATTGAAATATTTACATGGAATTAATGACATGAATAACTGGGCTTAAAGCAGTATCTATGGTGATGCAGTATTTCAACTTGTCTATTATTATTATTAACATGAAATGGGTTACATAAAGAACAGTCTTTTGTGGGTATTTGGCAAGCTAGCATGACAGTGATGTTGACTCTGAATAAATGTGCACTAGGTCAGGCAGGCTAATACCTGTGGCTCTTGCCACCAGACACGGCTGGAGCTCATTGGGAATGGTGAGGTGAAAAGCCAGGAGATCAGTGGTAGATGGAGGCAAAGCAAAGAAGTTCTGAGTTGTCATTACCTGCCATGGTTGCACATTCAGAAAGGCAAATCTCTCTCCTCTTGCCAATCTGCTATGTTTGGAGCTGGATTTGTATATGGAGTTCAAAGCATGTGCCACAGCATAGACAGCTTTGTAGACATTGTAGCTGTGACCAGTCATGTGTTTTTCATACAAAACCCCAGGAAGGTTCTCCAGTTTCTCCTCCAAAGTGCAGGGCTCTTTCTGCTCAGCCTTCACCTCCTGTCCATTAGATCCTTTCAGGGAGCAGGTGAAAGTCTGTTCCCAGACATCCTGGATGAAAACATCCTCTTTGTGCCAGAAGGGTCTTATCGTCTGAATGAACTTCTGGAACCCTAATGGCTGACTTGAGTGGACTGTGAAGGACAGAGTACCGTGGAACATTTGTATTTCCCAGTCTTTCTGAATAGACACTGAATCAAAATCCCAGTGAGATGTAGCAACCCACACTTTATGTATAGGTGGCCATCCCATTATTGGTCCTAGAAATAACAATACTCTCAAAACCTGGAAGGATGGAGGCTCTCCATAAACCACAAATACATTAGCTTTTGTCTCAAATGCAGTTGCATAATTTTCCTGATTCTGTAAAGCCAAGCGTATCATCTCATCCAGATAATTCCATTTTTCCAACTTTAGTATGAAGTCATAGCAGATGCCATGCTCAAAGAGTAGTGGCAAAATTGTCTGTAGAAACTGGTCCCCTTTGTCATCATCCACAACACAAAGTACAATCCATGTCCATTTGAAATGCTGAAGTAATTGCACTATTCCTATGTGCTGTTTGGCTTCATTTGGGACCATCTGGTATAAAAATGGGAATAGCATGTTTGCATCCTGTATCGCCAAAAAGGATCCATATGTGAGCTAAAATAGAGTGTATGAGATGTTTTGTTTTGTTTCTGGTGGATTATGAGAGATTGTAAAACTACAGGCTTCACAGGCACTTCAGAGGCATAGCTTTCCCAATAAATGTCTGCATAGGTTTTAAAGAAGAAAACTTCAAGTAAAGGAAAACAGTGTGGAAGAATAGCCAGTAATCTGCTTCATTATTGATAATTTCTTAGTGTTTCTCCTATTGTTTTAAGAATATCTAGTCCTGCCCTATGGAGCAGCAGAGAACAAGTATTTCCTCTCTTCTATAACAGCCATTAAGGTATTTTAGAGAACTATATTAACCTCCTTATTCTCTTCCTCTCTGGACTAAAGTTATACAGTTCTGTCAGCCATTGCTTACAATATGTGTTTTCAGTTGCGTATTAGATCTAGTACAAAAGAAAAAGAAAGAAACCATTGACACTCAAATCCTTTACGTCCTTGACACAATCATTCCATTCCACTTCAATTTACACATACTCGAGTTTTCTTGACAATTGGCTCTCAGCTTCGTCAATCCCAATCCTGAATAAAACTTTGGAGGAACCTTGTCACAATGTTATCAAAATCAAGATAGTACGACCCATAAACTCATGCTCCCGATTTACCTGTGGAATCTTGTGGGTTGCTGAAATGGTGGCCATATTGGCAGAGATTTCAGAGATGCATCCTCCAATGAGAGCTATCAGATTGTTCCACTTGTGACACTTGAAGTTGGGGACAAATCTATGCTGTGTGGAAAGCAGGTTGAGCGTGGCCTTGTAGGTCATCCTTGCAGTGTAGTAGCTGTTGAGGACGCGGAACCCTAGAGAGATGTTGGATAAGACTTTGGGATTCTCATTGATTTCTTTGACAGCAAATGCTAAGGCCAGGATGTGCTGGTAGTTCTTTGGCACGGAGCTGTAATAAGATTACAACACAATGGACTGAAATGAAGAAGAGGAAGAAAAGGAAGAAGAAGAAGAGGAAGAAGAGGAAGAAATGGTCCCTGCAGTTAAGGGAGTTGCTCTTTGTACCAATAAAAACTAGTAGTTGAAAGTCCATAGGTGTGGCCTTGCCAACACAGTGCCCATAGGTGCAAGAAAGCCATGGTGAACATCACCTGAGGCCACAGAGCCTCTGATCTCTTCCCTTGCTCACTGCTTACTTCACCATGAAATGTTGTAGGTGGTTATGCCTCCCAGAAGTACATATATATGAATAATGAAATTTCACCTCTGAATACTTTTCTAGGCTCTGAAATTCACCTGAGCAGTGGAACAGAAAATGGAGCACTCAGAGAGCAGAAGTGGAGCAATCTGAGGGGAAAGTGCGGGGAGGAAGTGATGCACTCCAAAGGTGAGGAGAGACAGAAATGAGTAGCAGTTGTTTTCCACAGAGAAAGAGTCAGAAGATCCACATGTAAATGCACTGCAAGAGTGAGGAGAGACAGAAAAGAGTAGGAATTTTACTTCATAGAGAGGAATCAGAAGTTGGACATGGACATAAAGTCACATCCCTCAAGGTTGAGAAGGAACAAAGTGTGTGCAGAACAGAAATAGGGAGGCAGTGACAAGGCATGATCCACCATGCGAAAATGCTGTAGAAGGCTTACTTACTAAATCATGAAAAGGAGCACAGAACTGTTTATTTCAGTGGGCTTGCAAAGGAATACTTAGTAGCAGTACAAACAATTAATAAGACAAACGAATACAGTAAACCCACAATCCGTACTCAGTTTTACATGCCTGGCAAAACAATAAAAACTGATTCCAAAGGGGGTGGGTGTCTGGGGAAAAAAGACTTTGGGAATCCCATCTGCCATTGAACCCGATTGATTTTGACTATACACAAAGCTGGCTTTTGGCGTGATTCCCGGAACGTGACCCTCGTGTAAATTGGGGGCTTCCTGTCTCTCTGTCTACCCATATCCACCCTTGCCCCTCATCTTGTCATGCTGAGGTTGAGTATCTCATACCACTTTCATAATGCTGAAGAATGCTTAACCCCCCCCCTTAAAATTTTATTGGGTTTCCATGATGAAGAACATCAAAATATGAATCACGGTACTGCTCAATGGTGCATTTTCAATCATTTCAGTCTGATTATATTATACACGGATATAAGGAGAATAAACAATGCCTTACATCGGTTCATCAATCAGTATCTGTGAAGGCTGTTCCCTGAAAGACTGGATATTAGAGAAGTATATGACTTGGGAAACCATCTCTCCAATTACAAGGTCTCCTGGCTGGTAAAATTCGTGAGCAATAGGAAGAGGGTCATCATAAATGCTGCAGTTAATAGAATGTGCCTTACATATAGTGTGAAGCAAAAGTAACAGCAGAAACAGCACCAGCAGGATCCTGCTGAGAAATCTCCCCCTCCCAATGTAGATTCCCATGTTTCCACTACAGCCTTATATGCGGATGTTATCAGTTTGGCTAAAGTATCCTTTGAATAGGAGGCTGTTAGGTAGTCTATGCACTAGCACTTTGGTCTTTGAATTAAAAATGGTTCTTCAACTGTCAGTAGCCCCAGCCAGCAAATTTCCTTCACACATTATTCGCAGGGATGACTGCAGGTTGCGGGGATACAAATAATAAGGTTATCATTACTTCTTTTTAAAAATCACCATCTGTAGCAGTTTAGTTATAGAATTTCACTGGTCCTTGGTTTGCAAAGAAAATAACTATACCCACGACAGTTACTCCAAAGAACAGAAAGTACATTATGGTGAAGCAGCATTTCAGTTAAACAATGTGCTAAACCATGTGCTAAACCATGCCTAGTCAAGGAAGTTCACATTTCACAAAAAGAATGTTCCTTGAAATTGATGAGTGGATGGAATCATATCCAAACATGTAAAAGAAGAATGATGACACAAAAGACCGGCAGAACCCTGGCTGTGCCTAGATATAGCTCTGAACAATAGGAAGCTGTTATGCCTTTTAAAGATGCTGTTGTTGTTTTAATCCAAACAGAATGTGTATATCTACTATGTAAGAGGATGGAAGCCAGCAATTTTGACAATGATGGAAATAATTCCTCAGTGTGTTCTTCGTATTCGCAGATGCATCATGCCTGACCAAATGGCTAAAGCCTCTCCCCCCTGAATTGTACGACTATTATTGTCTTTCTTGAGAGATAATTAGTAGGCAGCATTGCTTAGTCCTGAGCAAGAGTTAAGTTTTCCCAGAGATCATTCTTAGTTGGGAGAAGATGAAGGCCGGGGTTTGAACATAGAGTCAAGTCCGAGAGTCTGTGAGATTCAGTCCCGTCCCATCCTGTCCCCCACCCTGAAGATGGGTTCATCTCCTTCATCACTTGACTTCCCAGTATTATTTTTCCCCATATTGCTACCAACAACAAATTGATATTAGGGGTGCCATATTTCAAAATATATGTGAAGAGACTTGACAGGAAGTCATAATTGAATAAAAGATTTTGTAAGATAAAAGGGGGAAAATATTTACTTTATCATTATCATTATTATCGTTTATTTTCCCTGTGGGTGTACATATATGTCTTTTGTATGGAATGTTTTTTTTTTTTATAATATTTTTATTACATTTTTTACAGAAATAACAAAGCAATCAAAGAATAAGAAGAAAAGGATAGGAAGAAAGAAAATAAAAAAGAAAAGAAACACGACCACTTCAATAACTTGTTTCAGATTTCCATTGGACTTCCCCCGTCCCCCACATAATGCATTCTTGACAATAAATTTATCAGCAAATTATACCCTTATTTCGTGTATTTCTTTATATTTTCAATTACAATTTAGATTTAGATCTCTTACTCACCATATACTCTAAAAGTATACCATAATATCATTTTTACCCGTTTAAATCTTGGTTCTTTCATGAATCTTATCAAATTTCATAGATAGTTAAATTTCGTTACTGGGGCTAAATTCCCAATCATACGACATCTTATGTTTCATATAACTTATAATACTTTTGCAGATAATCTTTAAATTTTTTCCAATCCTCCTCCATTGCTTCTTCTCCCAAGTCCCGGATCCTTGCAGTCATCTCGGCTAGTTCCATATAGTTCATCAATTGCGAGTGCCAGTCCTCCAGTGTGGGCAAATCTTGGGTCTTCCAATGCTTAGCGATTAGAATTCTTGCTGCTGTTGTAGCATACATAAAAAAGGTTCTATCCTTTTTAGACACCTTCTGGCCGACAATGCCCAGAAGAAAGGCCTCTGGTTTCTTGGGAAAGGTGTACTTGAACACCTTTTTTAACTCATTGTAGATCATTTCCCAGAAGGCCTTCAGTCTTGGGCAGGTCCACCAGAGGTGAAAGAATGTCCCCTCAGCTTCCTTGCATTTCCAGCATTTGTTATCGGACAAATGGTATATCTTAGCTAGCTTAACCGGGGTCATGTACCACCTGTATACCATCTTCATAATGTTTTCTTTCAAAGCATTACATGCAGTAAATTTCATACCGGTGGTCCATAACCTTTCCCAGTCTTCAGACATAATATTATAACCAATGTCCTGAGCCCATTTTATCATTGCTGATTTAACTGTCTCATCCTGAGTGTTCCATTTAAGCAGCAAGTTATACATTCTCGATAATAACTTGGTCTTTGGTTCAAGCAACTCTGTCTCAAGTTTCGATTTTTCCACCTGGAAACCTGTTTTTTTATCTAACTTAAAAACCTCATTAATTTGGGCATAATGCAGCCAATTTTGCACCTTATCCTTTAATTTTTCAAAGCTCTGCAGTCTCCAATTACCTCCAATATTTTCTATTATTTCCCAATATTTCGGCCAGTATGCCTCCATATTGGTTGTTTTCCGAGCTTTGGCCTCTATTGGTGAAATCCACCTCGGAGTTTTGCTTTCCAATAAGTCTTTATATTTTTTCCAGACCATATATATTGCTTTTCTGACAATATGGTTTTTAAACATTCCATATGATTTACCCTTGTCATACCACAAATACGCATGCCAACCTAACGAATTGTTAAAGCCTTCCAGATCTAGGACATCAGTGTTTTCTAGTAAAATCCAATCTTTCATCCAGCAGAAGGCCGCCGCTTCATAATATAACCTTAAGTCCGGCAGGGCAAACCCCCCCCCCTCTCTTTTGCATCAGTTAATATTTTAAACTTTATTCGGGGCTTTTTGCCCTGCCAGACAAACCTAGAAATGTCCTTCTGCCACTTTCCAAAGCATTCCACTCTGTCCACAATCTGCAAGGCCTGAAACAAAAACAACATCTTTGGCAAAACGTTCATCTTTATAGCTGCGATTCGGCCTAACAAGGATAATTTCAGTCTTGACCAAATTTCTAAATCTTTTTTAACTTCTAGCCAACATTTCTCATAGTTGTCTTTAAATAAATTCAAATTCTTAGAAGATAGATTGACCCCCAGGTATTTCACTTTTTTAACAATGTTTAGTTCTGTTTCCTTCTGAAACCCCTCTGTTTCAGTAACCGTCAAGTTTTTCCCTAACACCTTAGTTTTTTGTTTGTTCAGCTTAAAACCCGCCACCCGACCAAATTTCTGAATCAATTCCAAAACTCTTTTTGTACTAGGTTCTGGCTCCTGTAATGTTAAAACCAAGTCATCTGCAAATGCTTTCAGTTTATATTGTTTCGCTCCGACCCGTATTCCTTGTACCTGCCGATCCTCCCTTATCATGTTCAGCAAAACCTCCAGGACTGAAATAAACAATAAAGGGGATAGGGGGCACCCCTGTCGTGTCCCTTTTTCAATATGAAGTTCTTCTGTCACCACATTGTTCACTATCAACTTAGCTTTTTGTTCTGAATAGATTGCTTCTATTCCATTCTCAAACCCCCTTCCCACTCCCATCCCTTCCAAATTTTTCTTCATGAATTTCCAGGAAATGTTGTCAAAGGCCTTCTCCGCATCAATAAAGATTAACACTGCTTTGGTGTTGATATTTGTTTGTAAAAGTTCCAAGATATCAATAATGTTCCTGGTATTATCAAACAAATGTCTACCTGGGAGAAAGCCAGCCTGGTCTTTATGAATTACTTCATTTAGTACTTTTTTAAATCTGTTAGCCAAAATATCTGCAAATATTTTGTAATCCACGTTTAGGAGTGAGATGGGACGGTAGTTCTTAAGTTGAGTCTTTTCAGTTTCCACTTTAGGTATCAATGTGATGAATGCTTCTTTCCACGTATCTGGTGCCTTCCCTCCCCCCATAATCTGGTTGCAAACCTCCTCTAGTGGTTGTATCAAATAGTCTTTTAACGTCCTATAATACTTGGAGGTAAGTCCATCAGGTCCTGGAGATTTGCCTAACTGCATATTCTGAATGGCATCCTCAATTTCCTGTTGTGTTATTTTACAATTCAAGATTGATCTCTTCTCTTGAGATAGTTCTGGAAGGCCATTTTCTTTCAAAAATTGTTCTATCTCGGCTGCATCCTCGGATCCTTGTGTGTACAGTTTTTTAAAATATTTCTGGAAACACTTTCTAATTTCTCCGGGTTTCTGGATGTTCTTTCCTTCAACTTCTAGATTGGTAACATAATTTAATTTTTGTCTCTTTTTCAACTGCCAAGCTAGCAGTTTCCCACATTTATTTGCCGACTCAAATGATCTTTGTTTCATTTGTTTAATTCTCCATTCCACTTCTTGATTAATCAGTTGCGCATATTGTGACTGGTGGAATTTAATTTCTCTTAGAGTCTCTTTTGATTTTGGATTCAATCTTAGTTTTTTCTCACCGTCTCTTATCTTCTCCAATATCTTGTCTTTTTTACCATTCCAGAGTTTTTTCTTAATCGTATTCTGTTGTATCAGAAACCCTCTCATGACAGCTTTACTCGCGTCCCAGATTGTTCTTTTTTCCACCGAGGTATTTAAGTTGATTTCAAAATAGTCCTTTAAAACTTTTTGGGCCTTCTTTACAATCTCTTGATCTCTTAGCAGGTTGTCATTCATTTTCCATCTGAAGGAATCGGCAGTAGTAAATCTCATTTCCATTTTCAGAGCGTTATGGTCGGAGCAAGTCTTTGGGCAGATTTCTATTTTTGTAGTCTTAGGTGCCAGCCCTCTAGTTGTCCAAATTTGGTCGATTCTTGTCCATGACAGGTGGGCTTCAGAAAAGAAAGTTCCTTCTTTACCTAGGGGGTTTCTCGTCCTCCATAGATCGATTAAATCCATATTGTCAGTTAGTTCAAAGAAAGTTTTTGGTAGTCTTCCATCTTTAGTCAGATTCTGACTCTGTGACTTATCCATCAAAGTAGAGACAACCCCATTCATATCTCCCATCATGATGATGTTGGAATAGTCCAGATAGTCCAGTAGTGTCTCATGTAGCTTCTTATAAAATTCTGATTTCCCCTCATTTGGTGCATAGATTCCCAATATCAAAACTTTTTCTCCTTGGGTCGAAATTTCAATAGCCAGGATTCTTCCTTGTTCATCTTTAAACAAAAATTTTGGTGAAAGGTTCTCTTTGGCGTAAATCACCACGCCTCTCTTTTTGACTCTGTCTGATGAGATAAATTCTTGGCCTAATCTTTTATTTGTTAACACCTTCCTGTGTAGCCTGGTCACATGGGTTTCTTGCAAACAAATTATATCCAAATTCTCTTTCTTTAAGATATGGAAGATCCTTTTGCGTTTTTCTGGGGAATTCGCGCCGTTAATGTTCCAACTATACAGCTGCAGAGACATCTTGTGTCAATCTGTTGTTACTCTTGTTGGGTGTCTTCTTTTTTGTCCGAATCCGAGGGTGGTAACTCTTTTCCTAACTCTGGTGGTGGCCAAATAGCTGCCGCTCCTTTCTGTAAGTCTTCTCCGTGATCGTGTAGGAACTTCTGGCTGTCCTCTTTCGTTTTGATTTTTATCTTCTTTCCTTTGTATTTAAATGAAAGGCCTTGTGGAAACTCCCACCTGTAAGGTATTCCGTTACCTCTCAAAAGTCCAGCTAGGTCCGTGTAGTTAGCTCTTAGGTCTAGTAATTGTTTAGGAATATCCTTGTAAATTTGTGCTCTTCTGTCCTGGATCACAAGTGCTTTGTTAAAATGTAAATCAAGTAGCTTGTCTCTCTCCTGTTTAGTCCTTAAAATGATCAAACAGTCTCTAGGCCTGTCCTTCCCGGCAACTCTTCCCAATCTAAATGCAGTCGTTATTTTGAAGTCTATGTCTTGATTTATACCCCAGAATTTGGAAAATTCTGCCGTTAGAAAGCCAGTCAAATCCTCTTTCTCAATCTCTGGGATAGAGCGTAATCTCAAATTATTTTCCCTGTTTCTCAATTCCGCCAAAGACAGGTAGGCCTGCTGGTCCGTAATATGTTTGTGGAGCGGCCTAACCTCTCCTTTCAGTTCCTCCACTCCTTTGGCTGCAGCTTCTGCTTTCCCAATCGCAGCCTCCGCCAATTTTCGATTTTCAGATGTTACGTCGTTTAAATTACCAATATCTTGTGAGTGCTTAGCCACCTGTTCTGAAAGTTTGGTAATTGAGGATGTGGCTAAATCAATTTTTGCAGTTTGATCATCCACTTTTTTATTCAAAATTGCGAATTGTTGTAGCATTTCCTCTAGCAAAGTGTTAGATCCTCCAGATGCCATATCCTCACCTGTTGGTTGTTCAGTTTCTTCAGCTGGAGTTGTTGGTGAGGGTGCAGTCTGTAAAACAGCAGGGACTGAAGATCTACGTCCCTGAGAAAACAGGGTTGTTTGTGTCAATTTGCCTTTCCCTGCCTTCGACGCAGCTCTTGTTTTCACTCTGTCGCTCATTCCACACCTGTCTTTGGATTCAAGGTCAAACTGTCAAAAGTTTCATGAGAAAGACAGGCCTTGGAGTAAACAATCAAACCACAGAGAGACAAAGCAAAGTTGGTTCCCAGAGAGTTGTAAATCCCAAACTCCACTAGAGGGAGTGATGTTACAGTTCAGGAAAGAAGAAACAAAGTTTCAGTCGCCATTAAAGTTCCTTCAGTTAAGTAAATTAACAATATTCCTTGGAAAAGACCTTTTCCCTCTGGCAGAGCTCTCACAATGTTGCCACAAGTTTCTTAAAAGGTGCAAAGTACAGTTGTTTAATTGTATCCAACAGTAATGCCTCTAAGTATCCATTTCAGATTTGTAAATGTATCCGCAAAATAGCCTTTTGTCCCGCTGCAAGTCCGGGGACTGGGGGTTTTAAAATCTTTAGGATTTTTAAAAGTCTAGCAGAGGAGAAAGTCCCCAGATAAAGTATGGAATGTTTGGGAGGAAATAAGACGGAAAATAACAAATAACAAACTAAATATTGATGTATGTAATTTTTATTTCTCAATTACCGTATTTTTTGCACCATAACACTCACTTTTTTCCTCCTAAAAAGTAAGGGAAAATGTCTGTGCGTGTTATGGAGGGAATGCCTACGGGTGGCATGCCTACGGATTTTCCTCCTCTAAAAACTATGTGCGTGTTATGGTCGGGTGCGTGTTATAGAGCGAAAAATACAGTATATTTTGTGGTAGTATGGTTTTAATGTGTTTTCTTTTGTAACATAAAATCACTCAATAGTTTTTTTAAAAAAAAATAAAATATTTAGCCCACATATCACAGCTGGTCCATGATTTGGGGGGGGGAGAGAGATACTGCCAAAGCAGGGTTAAGGAACAGGTACGTAACTTAGGGGTACTCCCAGATCCATTACTGTCCATTACCTGAGGCCCAGGTGTCCTTGATAGTGCAGAATGCACTCTGCCATCTTGTGCTGGTAGCTCAGCTATGCGTGGTAGCTCAGCTATACGTGGGGCTGCCTCTAAAAGCGGTTCAGAAACTTCAGCTGATACAAAATTCAATGACCAGGTTGCTCACCAGAACAAGACGGTTTGAGCATATTACACCAATCGTGGCCTGACTGCGCTGTCTGCCAGTTAGTTTCCAGGCCCAATTCAACGTGCAAGATTTTACCAACAGAGCCTTAAATGCATTAGGAGCCCAATATCTCAAGGTGGTGGTTGTGATCTGAGGCCCTTCTCTACATCTCCTGTCCCTAAGAGGTTCAGAGGATAAAAAGACAAGGATGGGTCTTTGCTGTGGTGGCTCCCCTTCTGTGAAATACTCTTCCCAGAGAGGCTCTTCTGACACCATTATTACATGTCTTTATTTTGTTTAACATTTGTTTACTGAAGGCAGAAATTTTGCATGCATTCTGTGATGTAAGAGTTGGAGAGACAAAATCAGCCTCTAAGTGTGATCCAGCCCTGGAGTTGAGTGATATTTCATTTTAGTGGGCAGACATGTCGCCTCAGCTTTGTCAGTCAAAAACAAATCCCTAGAAAGAGGTTACGGTGGTTTATTCAGATGAAACCTTGTGATAATCGGGATCATCTTACATCTCTGTCAACTTGCATTCAGCTTAGTGAAAAAGAAGAGGACGTAATTTTTTAAAAAATATTTTTAATTGCTTTTTTTTCAGATAAAGATATACAGTCAATTATACAAAGAAACATCAGCTACAAAGAAAAGAAAGAAAAAAGAATAAATCATTTCAGAGCTTATTTCAGTCTACTATCGGACTTCCCCACATCTCCCTCACAATGCATTCTTAACAATAAAAATATCAGCAAATTATAACCTTGTTTCATGCGTTTCTTTTATACTTTCTAAACTTACGTTTTAGTTTAAATTACTTATTGTCAATTTACTCTAAAAAACAAATATAATAGCATTTTAAACATTTAAACGTTGGTCCTTTCATTAATTTGTTATTTAGTTTCATATGTCATGCACTCTCATTGCTGGAGCTAATCTTTCCAAGTCGTGCGAATTCTTATAATTCATATAATTTGTAAAACTTTTGCAAATAGTCCTTAAATTTTTTCCAGTCCTCCTCCATTGCTTCTTCTCCCAAATCTCGGATCCTGGCAGTCATCTCGGCCAATTCCATATAGTCCATCAAGAAGAGGACGTAATTTTCAAGTATGAGGACATAAATATATTTACCTACAGAAACTCAAGATGGGAGAAAGGCGTTTAAGAAGGAGAGAATCCATACCCTCATTTTTTAAAGCAAAAGCACCTCTTTGAATATTTCCCATAATCTGACCCATTCAACCACTCAGTGTCTCAAAACCTCTGAGCTGGGAAGAGATGATCATAATTCAAGTGGCACAGTCAATCTAGTTAATTTTGTTTTTGCCCCTCAGCTTGCTCAAAATTTGAGGCATAGGGTGGCGCTGTGGTCCAAACCAGAGAGCCTAGGTCTTGCTGATCAGAAGCTCGGTGGTTCAAATCTCCGCGATGGGGTGAGGTCCCATTGTTCAGTCCCAGCTCCTGCCAACGTAGCAGTTCAAAAGTACATCAAAGTGCAAGTAGACAAAAAGGTACCACTCCAGCAGGAAGGTAAACAGCGTTTCCGTGCGCTGCTCTTGTTTTCCAAGAGCGGCTTAGTCATGCTGGCCACATGACCTGGAAGCTGTACGCCGGCTCCCTCGGCCAGTAAAGTGAGATGAGCTCTGCAACCTCAAAGTTGTCCACTACTGGACCTAATCATCAGGGGCCCCTTTACATTTACCTATGATGCTCCAAAAGGATCAGGCACTGTTGAGAATTAGTTCACATAACAAATGCTTTAGTTTTATACAATAAAATGGTTTGTTGAAATAAATCCTCAAAAATGAAGTCATGCCTCATTCTTTATGTGAGTACGAGGCCAACATGAAATGGGGTCAACTGAATTTGGGGAGATAATGCATCAAACACTCATATGGGAATTCCAATGACATTTCTATTACCGTCATATCCGATGAAATATGTGTAAGAGTCAAATAAAGAGATTAATCTGTATTTTAATTTATTTTATCTTCCTTATCATTTGTTCCCTGCTGTTCAGCTCAGGCCTTAGCACAATAATGTAGCATTTGGGAGAAAAGATGCAACCCAGTAATCCAGCACTGGAGGCCAAGATGGAGAAGATCTCCACAGCCACCGTGTATTTCCCCTTGGTGCTCAAGTAGGTTGGCACAAAGGACAACCAAACACTGCAAAACACCAACATGCTGAAAGTGATAAATTTGGCTTCATTGAAACTGTCAGGGAGTTTCCTGGAAAAGAAAGCTACTATGAAGCTGGCAGTGGCCAGGGAGCCCATGTAGCCCAAGACAGAGTAAAACATGGAAGCTGAACCCTCGTTACATTCAAGTATGATTTCCCCAATCACTGAATGCGTGTCCTTATCTGGAAACGGTGGAGAAGTACTTAACCAAAGAGCACAAATGGCAGCTTGGATGAAGCAGCAGAAGAGGACAATCGAATTGGTCAGGCCTTTCCCCACCCATTTCCTTATGCTGGATCCTGGTTTGGTGGCCATAAATGCCACAACCACAGTGACCGTCTTTGCCAACACAGTGGAAATGGCCAAAGAGAAGACCAGGCCAAAAGCCATTTGTCGGAGAAGACAGATCACCCTTCCAGGCCGTCCAATGAAAAGCAAGGAGCACAGGAAGCAAAGGAGGAGGGAGAGGAGGAGGATGTAGGTGAGGGTGCGGTTGTTGGCTTTGACTATGGGAGTATCCCTGTGCTTCAGGAAAATGCCAAGTACTAAAGTTGTGACGACAGAGAGAGAAATAGCCAACACCACTAAGATGATCCCCAGATTTTCTTTGTAAGAGAGGAAGCTCACAATCCTGGGAACACATTGAGTTTGGTCCTTGTTGGGATATTGGTCCTCTGGACAATTGATGCAAGCGTCTATGTCTGAGAAAGGGAAGAGGTGTTTCAAAAGGTTGACCAACATCTATCTAAACACAAACAGCTATTTAAGCATTCCTTTACACTGGGTAACGCCATTCAAAAGCAATCAGCCACAAGAAGATTTGAGGATGTCTATTTTTGTGTTCTTGCAGTTCTTTGACAAAATCCAGGAGAAGTGAATCTCATAGAAAGATTGTATAGAAAGTAGCCCACGGTACAAGTTAAAACTCACCTTAGTCGCTCCCTCCACTTTTGCCTCATGACCCACCAACTACTCCTAGAAGGTTTCACAGAACAGGATGAGGCCCTGAGGATGCACAAGGTTTCTCACCCTGGCTTTAGAGTTGGCTGGAACCAGGAGATGACCTTCTCATTGCTTTGGATTTTGCTGGCATCCAAGGAGCACTTTGCTTATTTTTCCATCTCAGATAGGTGTCTAATCATCCAGCCATTCATTCATCTATATTTAGTTATTACATTTACTACATTTATATCCAAGGAACTACAAGTGGCATACTTGGTTCCCTCCACGTTATCCTCAGAATGTCCCATGAGTTGTGTAGGAGGCAAAATTGTGATCCGCCTAATGTAGGGCTGCCTTACTTCTGGGTTTTCCCTGACACATCTGGGAATTGAGCTGCCAAATGGCGCCCAGGCAGATTTTTGCTGAATAGGCAAAATGTCTGGGATAACCTGAACATATGGCAAGTAGGGGGTTGTTGTTGTTGTTGTTGTTGTTGTTGTTTTAAGATCCTTTAAAAATCCTATAAAGGCCCAATAACTTTGACCATTTTTTTAAAAAAAAAATGACAACTCAACAAGAAGATAATTGTTCCTGAAAATCCTTTCAGTTTTAGACTCCTCTGCATTCACCAGCATTCTCCAAAGGTAATAAATAGCACACACACACACGCGCACACACAAACACACAAATATATATCCCATAAATTAGGTCATGGGAATTCCTGCCTCCCACCTTTCTGACTAGAGATCATTCCTTCTGGACACGGAGCACAATCATAGCAGCAAAACTTCTCTCCTTCCTTCTTTTTTCTACTGAAGCCAGGGTTGCAGTTGTCATTGCACACAGAAAGGGGCAGCGCCTGTGCAAAATCATATAGATGAGCAACAACAGATCAGCCCTTTTCAGTCCTTCACCTCCATGTGATTAGACTATTCTGAACGGCAGAGAGACTGAGGACGAACCAGTTAGCTCAGCTCCACAGTGACCCGTTTGTTACCAATTCCCAACTTCCTCTCTTGGTTTGATCAGTCTAAGACTCAGCCTGAAAGCGGATCATCAAAAAGACAATGCGATCTCCAGACCCCCCAAAATATGAAGCTGTAGAAATAAAGATATCTTGAAGATAAGAGGAATGTCCATCTTTTTCCCTTCCAGAAATCATTACATGAAGTGATGATATTCTGTGACACTTTAGCAAAATAAAATATTTTATTTTCCAATGCTTTGTAACTGGCTTACGTGACAACACATTTTCACAAATCAATTAAATGGCACAGATGGACAAAAGGACTCCTTGCTTTAATTTAAGGTTTGAGATCTATGTATGAGGACAAGGATAATAAAGCAAAAGATCTACAATAGGGCACCTCTGAGCTGCCCAGAAGGGAACATTCCCCGTTTATAAAGTCAAGAGTCTCCAGTGATAATTTACCTGATTAAAACATGGATGCCACACAATTTGTTCATCATTGATGTTTAACTCTTTGCCTGCTGGAGCCTGAGGCTCCAGTCTTCCAACTTTCAATCTAGTCAGTGAGCCATTGGGGAAAGTGATCCAATTGGTAACATCAAAACCTTCAACCAGTTCTCCATGTTCATCAAAGTGCACCATATCTCCAGTGCTGCTGTTGAATACAAGGCTCTTCAGAAAGCGATGGGCCTGGAATATTGAAATATTTACATGGAATTAATGGCATGAATAACTGGGCTTAAAGCAGTACATACGGTGATGCAATATTTCAACTTGTCTATTATTATTATTAACGTGAAATGGGTTACATAAAGAACAGTCTTTTGTGGGTATTTGGCAAGCTAGCATGACAGTGATGTTGACTCTGAGTAAATGTGCACCAGGTCAGGCAGGCTAATACCTGTGGCTCTTACCAACAGACCCGGCTGGAGCTCATTGGAACTGGTGAGGTGAAAAGCCAGGAGATCAGTGGTAGATGGAGGCAAAGCAAAGAAGTTCTGAGTTGTCATTACCTGCCATGGTTGCACATTCAGAAAGGCAAATCTCTCTCCTCTTGCCAATCTGCTATGTTTGGAGCTGGATTTGTATATGGAGTTCAAAGCATGTGCCACAGCATAGACAGCTTTGTAGACATTGTAGCTGTGACCAGTCATGTGTTTTTCATACAAAACCCCAGGAAGGTTCTCCAGTTTCTCCTCCAAAGTGCAGGGTTCTTTCTGCTCAGCCTCCACCTCTTGTCCATTAGATGCTTTCAGGGAGCAGGTGAAAGTCTGTTCCCAGACATCCTGGATGAAAACATCCTCTTTGTGCCAGAAGGGTCTTATCGTCTGAATGAACTTCTGGAACCCTAATGGCTGACTTGAGTGGACAGTGAAGGATAGAGTACCGTGGAACATCTCTATTTCCCAGCTCTTCTGAATAGAAACTGATGCAAAATCCCAGTGAGATGTAGCAACCCACACTTTACCCAGTGGTGGCCATCCCAATAATGGTACTACAAACGACAATACTCTCAAAAACAGAAAGGATGGAGGCTCTCCATAAACCACAAATACATTAGCTTTTGTCTCAAAAACAATAGCATAACTTTCCTGGCGCATCATAAACAAGCGTATCATTTCATCCAGATAATTCCATTTTTCCAACTTTAGTATGAAGTCATAGCAGATACCATGCTCAAAGAGTAGTGGTAAAATTGTCTGTAGAAACTGGTCCCCTTTGTCATCATCCACAGCACAAAGTACAATCCATGTCCATTTGAAATGCTGAAGTAATTGCACAATTCCTATGTGCTGTTTGGCTTCATTTGGGACCATCTGGTATAAAAATGGGAATAGCTTGTTTGCATCCTGTATTGCTAAAAAAGATCCATATGTGAGCTAAAATAAAATGTATGAGGTGTTTAGTTTTTGTTTTTGATGGATTATGAGAGAATGCAAAACTATAGATTTCACAGGCACTTCAGAGGCATAGCTTTCCCAATAAATGTCTGCTTGGGTTTTAAAGAAGAACACTTCAAGTAAGGGAAGACAATGTGGAAGAATAGCCAGTAATCTGCTTCATTATTGATAATTTCTTAATGTTTCTCCTAATGTTTTAAAAATATGTAGTCCAGCCTTATAGAGCAGCAGAGAACAAGTTTTTCCTCTCTTCTATAACAGCCATTAAGGTATTTTAGAGAACTATATTAAACTCCTTAGTCTCTTCCTCTCTGAACTAAAGTTACACATTTCTGTCAGCCATTGCTTACATTATGTGTTTTCAGTTGTGTATTAGGTCTAGTAAAAAATGGGAAAGAAGAAACCATATAAACTCAAATCCTTTACGTCCTTGACACAATCATTCCATTCCACTTCAATTTACACATACTTGACAATTGGCTCTCAGCACTGCTTGGTCAATCCCAATCCAAACTGTCCTCCTGAATAAAACTTTGCAGGAACCTTGTCAAGACTGTGTTGAAATCAAGATAGTATTTCCCATAAACCCATGCTCCCGATTTACCTGTGGAATCTTGTGGGTTCCTGAAATGGTGGCCATGTTGGCAGAGATTTCAGAGATGCATCCTCCAATGAGAGCTATCAGATTGTTCCACTTGTGACACTTGAAGTTGGGGACAAATCTATGCTGTGTGGAAAGCAGGTTGAGCGTGGCCTTGTAGGTCATCCTTGCAGTGTAGTAGCTGTTGAGGACGCGGAACCCTAGAGAGATGTTGGATAAGACTTTGGGATTCTCATTGATTTCTTTGACAGCAAATGCTAAGGCCAGGATGTGCTGGTAGTTCTTTGGCACGGAGCTGTAATACAATTACAACACAATGGACTGAAATGAGGAAAAAGAAGAGGAGGAGGAGGAGGAGGAGGAGGAGGAGGAAGAAGAAGAAGAAGAAGAAGAAGAAGAAGAAGAAGAAGAAGAAGAAGAAGAAGAAGAAGAAATGCTCCCTGCATTTAAGGGAATTACTCTTTGTCCCAATAAAAACAAGTAGTTGAAAGTCCATAGGTGTGGCCTTGCCAACACAGTGTCCATAGGTGCAAGGAAGCCATAGAGACCATCACCTGAGGCCACAGAGCCTCTGATCTCTTCCCTTGCTCACTGCTTACTTCACCATGAGATGTTGTGAGTGGTTATGCCTCCCAGAAGTACATATATGTGAATAATGACATGGGAAGAGCAAAGCTCTTTGCTCTGAATACTTTTCCAGGCTCTGATCTTCAACTGAGCAATTGAACAGAAAAGGGAGCACTATGAGGGCAGAAGTGGAGCAATCTGAGGGGAAAGCGCGGGGAGGAAGTGATGCACTCAAAAAGTGAGGAGAGACAGAAATGAGTAGCAGTTGTTTTCCACAGAGAAAGAGTCAGAAGATCCACATGTAAATGCATTCACATTCCTCAAGGCTGAGAAGTAATGAGGTGTGGACAGAACAGAAATAGTATGGCAGTGACAAGGCATGATCCACCATGTGAAAATGCTGTAACAGGCTTACTAAATAATAAAAAGAAGCACAGAACTGTTTATTTTAGTGGGCCTTGCAAAGGAAAACTTAATAGTATTACAAACAGTTAATAAGTGAAATGAATACAGTAAACCCACAATCTGTATTCAGCTTTACATGCCTGGCAAAAAAAGAAAAAAATAATTGAATCCAAAGGGGATGAGCGTCTGGGAGAAAAGACTTTGGGAATCCCATCTGCCATTGAACCCAATTTGTTTTGGCCAAATACAACGTTGGCTTTCAGCCTGATTCCTGGAATGTGACCCTCTTGTAAATTGGGGGCTTCCTGTCTCTGTCTCTCTGTCTACCCGTATCCACCCTTGCCCCTCATCTTCTCATGCTGAGGTTGAGTACTTCATACCTCTTCTTATGGAACTGAAGAATGCTTCACCCCACCCTTACAATTTCTTTGGGTTTCCATGAAGAAGAACATCAAAATATGAATCACGGTACTGCTCAATGATGCATTTTCAATCATTTCAGTCTGATTATATTATACACGGATAGAAGGGGAATAAATAATGCCTTACACAGGTTCATCAATCAGTATCTGTGAAGGCTGTTCCCTGAAAGACTGGATATTAGAGAAGTATATGACTTGGGAAACCATCTCTCCAATTACAAGGTCTCCTGGCTGGTAAAATTCGTGAGCAATAGGAAGAGGGTCATCATAAATGCTGCAGTTAATAGAATGTGCCTTACATATAGTGTGAAGCAGAAGTAACAGCAAAAACAGCACCAGCAGGATCCTGCTCAGGAATCTTCCCCTCCCAATGTAGATTCCCATGTTTCCACTACAGCCTTATAGGCGGATGTTATCAGTTTGGCTAAAGTATCCTTTGAATAGGAGGCTGTTAGGTAGTCTATGCATAGCGCTTATTTTCTTTTTCTTCACACATTATTCCCAGGAATGACCGGAGGTTGCTGGGATACAAATAATAACATCGTAGCTATTATTACTTCTTTTTAAAACAACCAACTGCAGCTGTTTAGTTATAAATTTCACTTTTCCTTGGTTTACAAAGAAAATAGCTATACCCATGTCTGTTACCCAAGAGAACATAAGGTCCATTGCGGTGAGGCAGCGCAGCGTTTCAGTTCAACAATATGCTAAACCATGTGCTAAACCATGCCTAGTCAAGGAAGTTCACATTTCACAAAAAGAATGTTCCTTGAATTTGATAGGTGGATGGAATCATATCCAAACATGTAAAAGAAGAATGATGACACAAAAGACCGGCAGAACCCTGGCTGTGCCTAGATGTAGCTGTGAACAATAGGAAGCTGTTATGCCTTTTAAAGATGCTGTTGTTGTTTTAATCCAAACAGAATGTGTATATCTACTATGTAAGAGGATGGAAGCCAGCAATTTTGACAATGATGGAAATAATTCCTCAGTGTGCTCTTCGTATTTGCAGTTGCCACATGCCTGACCAAATTGCTAAAGCCTCTCCCCCCTGAATTGTACGACTATTATTGTCTTCCTTGAGAGATAATAAGTAGGCAGCACTGCTTAGTCCTGAGCAAGAGTTAAGTTTTCCCAGAGATCATTCTTAGTTGGCAGAAATTGAAGTCCTGGGTTTAAAAGTAGAGTCAAGTCTTAGTGCCCAGTACATGATTTTCAGTCCCATCCCATCCTGTCCCCCACCCTGAAGATGGGTTCATCTCCTTCATCATTTGACCTCCCAGTATTGTTTGCCCCCATATTGCTTTCAAAAACAAATTCATATTAGGATTGCCAAATTTCTAAATTCAGTTGATGCTGTTTTTATTATTTTTATCAGTTTTTATTAGCTTTTTTATCAGTTTTTATCAGTTTTTATGTGCCTCAGTACTTTATCTTTGTTAGTTGGCAGCTGTTAATTTACAAAGCTTAGGTCAAGGGCCTGAGTTACAGAAAGTCTGGAAAGCTCCGGAGAAGGCCCTAATTAGCTCCGGCTCAGCAGGAGTGGAGATTAGACGCCCTATTGTGGGTAGACACCGAGCTTCCTGATTTACAGCAGAAGCTGCTCTGATTTACAGCGGCTCTATCCCTGGAAAATGCCCAGGAAAAAGAAACGACCGGCCTCATCTCCAGAAGGGAGCCCACAGAAGAGCAAGCAGAGCAAAATGGACGATTTTGTAAAAGCACAGAACTCAGAACCTACCGCACCAAATAGAATTCATTCCCAGGTAGGTGGGGATGCTTTAATGGGTGGAGATCACCCAGGGGAGAATGCTGAGATGAGCGCTCATGAATTATCCCATGAACTACCATCTGAGGGGGCACCGTTCTATGCAGAAATACTCGCGGACCACCGTCTGCTGACTGCAAGAACAGTGGAGGAAATTAACATCAAATTTGAAAAGGTAACGTCTCTCCTGACGGAGTTGGTGCTCCTGGCAGCCAAAAATAGCCCACTCAGTACTAAAGAGACCGACCATAGCATTGCCCTCCCTCTAGACCATCATGTACAGGGGTGCAACCGGTCTGGACTTGATAACCGAGAGACTACAAATACTAAAAACAACAAAAGCAAAAGTAGGGACCTGTCAGGGAACTGACATCGGAGCTAGAGGCGGAGGGGAGGCTCCCAAATGATGCTGGAGAAGGACCCAGCAGGGAGAGAGGCAGCTCAGCTGGGGAAGGAAATCAGCGCAACACCAGGGATAAAGGGGGGCGGATGGGGGAATCGGCGAGAGGGCTCCAGGACTCTTCGCCGGACACCAGCGGGGAGAGCACGGGTCCTCCGCTACCCGCGCCCACCCTGCACAGAAGACGTCCGTGCAGAGAGAGTAGGAGGAGATTGGGTGTCAAACAACTTTTATGTTGGAAAAGATTTAAGAAACGCCCACTGACGGATTCTGCTAGCGACTGAGGCAGCCATGAAGTGAAGGGCTGTCCAGACAGAAAGGTTTAGCAAGGCAACAAAGCCTGGAGAGGCGGCAACTTACGCACGAGCAACCCATACACATTACAGGACCTGATCCTACAAAGTACTCAAGTAGCTCTGGATATATATCCTTTTAATGGTATGCTGCCTTACTGGAAATCAATCGACAGTGTGAAGAGAAACTTTAAGCTTTTACTAAATATCCATTGCAACACTCTGATCGCGATAAACTTGCTTTGCACGGACCCCCAGCACACTAGACTCAAGCTGACATTTTCTGACTCAGCTACCCCTAAAATGCTACTGAAATATAGGGCCATTTTACAGGACTATAATATTGTTTTGAGGCGTGTTTTTAAAGACACAGAACGAAAACAACTACTGCCAAACTTGTCATATAGCCGGACCGACCCCAAGCAATCAGCACCCTCTCTGCCGAAGGGCTTTCGCCATAGGGCCATGATTCATTCGGAAGGGCCGTCAAAGATGAATATGTGCGATGAACCCAGCTGCAACACTCACTTGGAAAGGAAAACATCAGACCAAAAAGGTCAACACACACAAAGAACGCCAGCCCAATCTAGATAAATCAAAGATAGGACACTCTATTACGCCTTTGGCAGATCCAGAATTTCACCACCCTCTATCCCAACTGGAATCTGATCAGCCAATGCCAAGTGACGACCCTCCCAAGGGAAATGGGACACATAGAAAGCCAGAGACAGATTTAATTATCTTTGACGAAGACCCCCCGATGGTACCAGCAATTCAGATAACACCGTCGATGCCGGGAAATTGGGAAAATGCTGCAAATCAACCCTGAGAACAACAACACCGTGCATATCCTAAGAACGGTTGCATCATTACCGAACCAGTGGGAGAGCTGATAACAATTTCCCCGCCACAAGGAAGCCAAGCCAGTTATGGAACGAGCAGCCTTAACATTATCTCATGGAACATAGCGGGTTGGGCTAACAAACTTGGGGACGAGCCATTTCGTGAATATATAACAGGTTTTGACATAATAATGCTGCAGGAAACTTGGGCAACTGATATCATAGCTCTCGACGGTTTTGACATCTATGAAATCAAGGCCTCTAAACCGCTTGGAAGGGGACGACAGGGGGGGGGCTAGTAACTCTGGTTTCCACTCAATTGGCATCACAAGTTATTGAGTGCTCAGTTTTCGAGCAGCTGGCACTGGGGATCACCTTGCATATGGAATCCAAGAGTATTATTCTTGTTTCAGCTTATATTCCACCATATATAGTGCAAACACAGATAGAGAGCACATGGCATAAATTCCATAGTTTCCTTTACTCCCTACAAATTAGGTACCCTGGATCGCCATTTTACCTAATGGGAGATATGAATGCCAGAATAGGCTCAAATGATGATAGCCTGGAAATAAAATTCCCAATATTAAGAGATCTAAAGGAAAATAGCGCCCTCTTTCTAAACCCACCCCCACGTAGACTGGATTCTGCCTGGCTTTTTTACAAATAAGTCTTGACCTGATCATTGCTAATGGGGCATTCCCCGGGGACAGAGAAGGCGAGTACACATTCATAAATACAAATGGAGCCAGCACAGTAGACTACTGTCTCACTAACAGAGAGGCCTTCGAATCAATTAAAAAATTCACCATAGATAATAGGACTGAAAGTGACCATTTACCTCTTATCATCTCCACTACTGGCCAAAATTCAATTCAGCGCTCTCACATAGAACATGAGGATATAGACAAAGCAAATGATCCAGCAATGCGTAGGAAAAAATGGACACCTGGGATAGCAATTGCAGTTGAGAATAGATTGAATTCACAAACTGCAATTAAGTTAAGATCAATTATAATAAACAATTTATCAATAGACTCCTCCCTGACAGCTTACGAAAATCTCATTGAGTCTTTGCAGGATGTTGTCTCGGTTAACATAAACTCAGCCGGCAAGCCACGCACTGCTAAAGGGTGCGGTTGGTTTGACCAAGAGTGCCGCACAAAGAAGGAAGCCTTAAGGAACACCTATTTGGCCTATAGAAACGCTGGATTAAGCTACTTACCTCAATCTTATTTCAAAATCAAAAAAGAGTATAAAGCCCTTTTGGCCTCAAAAAAAAAAAGGGAGTCCGAACAAAATTCCTGGTCCCTACTATTGAATGCCTCACTAAACAATGAAACTAAACTATTTTGGCAACTGGTCTCCGATTCACTGAAAAATAGTTCCTCAGCCCCCAGCTGTGTCATTCCAGCTCAGGTTTGGGAGAACCACTTCAGAAATATATTTATGGAAAATCCAAACCTCCCTTCCAGTTTACAGGAGGATGACAGGGCAGAACTGTCACTGCTCCCTAATTGGAGGCTGGTTACTGTGGAGGAAGTCCATACATTAATTGGGAATCTGAAAAGTGGAAAGGCTCCGGGGAAAGACTTTATCCCAGCAGAGTTGATTACATCAAACCAGCACTGGTAGGCTCCGCTTTTGGCAGCACTCTTTACGGTAGTAAATAACTCGGGTAAAGTACCATATAGCCGGAAACATGCTATAGTAGTTCCAATCTTTAAGAGAGGCCACCCAAATGTACCTTCCAATTATAGGCCTATTAGCCTGCTCTCAATAATTGGGAAACTGTATGCCCGTTTCCTCAGTAGCAAACTGACAACTTTTCTAAATGAACATAATATACTATCTGAAGCCCAGGCAGCTTTTCGTGAGAACCATTCAACAACAGACCACTGTCTAATGCTGTCCTTCCTAGCTGAGAAGTATACCAGACCTCTACAGGGTAAACTCTTCGTGGCCTTCATGGATCTGAAATCAGCATTTGACTCCATCCCCAGATCCCAGCTATGCTCCAAACTGAGTCTGATTTTGCAGGACAAACGACTTCTCTTTCTTATAAAAGCCCTGTACAATGGAACCAAACTGCAGGTCCGATGCAGTCGACAGGGACAGCTATCAAACAGCATCGAGATGACTAGGGGAGTGAGACAGGGTTGTATTTTGGCCCCCACATTGTTTTGTCTATTCTTAAATGACCTAGAAGAGAACTTAATGGACCCAGATGGACACATTCCAAAAATAGGAATGAGAAGGACCCCTTTGTTGTTGTATGCTGATGACGCGGCCATCATCTCGCGTTCCAGACCGGGCTTGAATTATCTGTTGAGGAAATTTTCTGATTACTGTTCTGGAAATGGTTTATCCGTTAATTATGAAAAATCTAAAATTTTAGTCTTCGAAAGAAGATTCTCCCAGTCTAAATGGGTGCTGGATGGCCATAACCTTGAACAGGTAAAATACTTCAGTTACCTAGGGCTCACATTCCATCATACAGGATCTTGGAAGCACCATTGGCAAACCTCCCTTCAAAAGGCGGAGATTACAAAGCTAGCCATACATAGATTCTTCTTCACAAAGGGCGGCAAATATGTTCCAGCAGCCTTAAGGGTTTTCAACGCAAAGCCCGTTTCCCAACTCCTGTATGAAGCAAATGTCTGGCATAATGGGGACCTGCCAGAGCTAGATGGCTTTCAGGCAAAATTTATACGATCTCTGCTGCAGGTACCTAACTGCGTCCCTAACTCCGTACTTCTGTTGGAAGCTGGTGAATGCCCAATTTCAGCTAGAGCGTGGTGGGCTGCCTTAAAACATTGGTTCAGGATTTCAGTGTTTAATCTTGGGAAGGGTCTGTACCAACATTTGACCAATGAGGAATTTGTCAGCAAATGGCAGAAAACCATGGCTAAAAAAGCCACCTCTATTGGTCTGTCTCCCCCCCACCCAACTGTATTACCTGGGCTATGAAGGCGCCCAAAAGGTTTTAAAGCAAAGATTATGGGACAATGCACACAGTGACTTGCGATCTCGGTCACACGCAGTCTGTAGTCCGCTGGCAGCAGGAGTTCAATATGGGTATGTCTTTGAGTTAACATCTTACATCAAAAACCTAACAGTACCTAACTATCGAAGGCTTTTCACCAAAGCCAGACTGAATGTCTTCCCCTCTGCAGTGCTGGATGGTAGGTTGAGAGGAGTTCCCTACCAGGACAGACTTTGCTCGTGTGCTCAAGACATCGATTCCATAAATCATATTCTGTTGCATTGTGCGAAGTATGAGCAGGCCAGGGCTGAACTGATACTACCCTTGCTGGTGCCTTTCCCAGGAAAGTCAGAGGCTCACTATGTCAGGTTCCTACTGGAAGACCGGACAAAAGCTAGAACGTTGGCAGTGGCAAAGTTTTTATCGGTGGTTGCAAGAACAAACGAGCCCTATATTCCAAACAAAGTGCTTGATTAACCTGGAGGTAGGCTGTATGAACTCTGTATTAATTTGTAATGTTTTGTTGGGACTCTGGACCGTAATAAAGATTGATGATGATATTTCTAAAAGTAAAAACCGGGACACCCCAAAAGTTTTTGAGCTTTTTAAATTTATTTTTACAGTACTATCATTCTGCAGCATGCATCACTAGCCCATGTAGATAACAGTCAGAATTTGAGTTCTGTGTACATGTCTGGGGAAAGGAAGAACCAGGACACCCCAAGCATTGGTTTTTTTTTTTAACTTATAGAGTACAGTCATACCTTGGATCTCAAACGCCTTGGTACTTGTACGTTTTGACTCCCAAATGCTGAAAACACAGAAGTAAGTTCTTATATATTCAGTGGTCTGTGTTTGCCTGAGCTTCAGTCTGGACTAAGGATTCTGAGCTCCTGCGTTCTGATTCCTAACATTTTGTCCAATCACAGAACATTTCAGGATTTGGGCCTCTGCCATTGGCCCTTGAACTTGAGTCGTGATTCACAGCTTAGAAGTTAAGACAGTCAATCATGTTGGAGGTGGGAGCGGCCCAGGCTTTCAGAAATGTATATAAGGAGTTGCTTTGCCCCTGTTTCCCAGTTATGTAGTTCAATAAAGGTTTTTGCTCTTATCACTGTATGTTGACTCGTGGGAACCCACCAACACTTCATAAATGTCCTGGTTGTCGAACGTTCTTTATTTACCGCCCGTATTAAACTGGTCCATGATTGCGGGGGAGAGGTTCTGACAAAGCAAGGTTAAGGAAGAGGTATGTAAATTAGGGGTGCTCCCGGATCCATTACTGTCCATTACCTGGGGTCCAGGGGTCCTTGGTGGTGCAGAATGCACTCTGCCATCTTGTGCTGGTAGCTCAGCTATGCCCCTCTCTGACTTCTGTCACCTGCACTCTCGTAACCTCCAAGTTGGATAACTGCAATGTGTTATACATGGGGCTGCCTCTAAAAGCGGTTCAGAAACGTCAGCTGATGCAAAATTCAATGACCAGGTTGCTCACCAGAACAAGACGGTTTGAGCATATTACACCAATTCTGGCCTGACTGCGCTGCCTGCCAATTAGTTTCCAGGCCCAATTCAACATGCAGGATTTTACCTACAGAGCCTTAAATGCATTAGGACCCCAATACCTCAAGGTGGTGGTTGTGATCTGAGGCCCTTCTCTACATCTCCTGTCCCCAAGAGGTTCAGAGGATAAGAAGACAAGGATGGGTCTTTGCTGTGGTGGCTCCCCTTCTGTGAAATACTCTTCCCAGAGAGGCTGTCCTGGCACCATCATTACATGTCCTTATTTTGTTTAACATCTGTTTACCGAAGGCAGAAATTTTAGGCATGAATTTTATGAGTTGGAGACACAAAATAAGCCTCTAAGTGTGATCCAGCTCTGGAGCTGAGTGATATTTCATTGTAGTGGGCAGACATGTCACCTCAGCTTTGTCAGTCAAAAACAAATCCCTAGAAAAGAGTTGGTTTATTCAGTTGAAAACTTGTGATAATCTGCATTGCCTTACATCTCCGTCAACTTGCATTCATTTTAGTGAACAAGAAGAGGGCCTAATTTCCCAGTATGAGAACATAAATATATTTAACTACAGTAACTGAAGATGGGGAGAGGGCAGTTAAAACAGACAGAATGCATACCCTATTTTTTTAAAGCAAAAAGCAAAAGCACCTCTTTGAATATTTTCCATAATCTGACCCATTCAACCACTCAGTGTCTCAAAGCCTCTGACCTGGGAAGAGATGATCATAATTTGTGTGGCACAGTCAATCTAGTTAATTTTGTTTTTGCCCCTCAGCTTGCTCAAAATTTGAGGCATAGGGTGGCGCTGTGGTCCAAACCAGAGAGCCTAGGTCTTGCTGATCAGAAGCTCGGTGGTTCAAATCTCCGCGATGGGGTGAGGTCCCATTGCTCAGTCCCTGCTCCTGCCAACCTAGCAGTTCGAAAGTACATCAAAGTGCAAGAAGATTAAAAGGAACCACTCCAACAGAAAGGTAAACAGCGTTTCCGTGCGCTGCTCTGGTTTGTCAAGGGTGGCTTAGGCATGCTGGCCACATGACCTGGAAGCTGTATGCTGGCTCCCTTGGCCAGTAAAGCGAGATGAGCACCGCAACCCCAGAGTTGGTCATGACTGAACCTAATGATCAGGGGTCCCTTTACATTTACCTATGATGCTCCTATAGGATCAGGAACTGTTGAGAATTAGTTCACATAACAAATGTTTTAGTTTTATACAATAAAATGGTTTGTTGAAATAAATCTTCAAAAGAAGTCGTGCCTTATTCTTTATGTGAGTACAAGGCCAACATGAAATGTGGTCAACTGAATTTGTCGAGATAATGCATCAAACACTCATATGGGAATTCCAATGACATTTCTATTACTGTCATATCCGATGAAATATGTGTAAGAGTCAAATAAAGAGATTAATCTGTATTTTAATTTATTTTATCTTCCTTATCATTTGTTCCCTGCTGTTCAGCTCAGGCCTTAGCACAATAATGTAGCATTTGGGAGAAAAGATGCAACCCAGTAATCCAGCACTGGAGGCCAAGATGGAGAAGATCTCCACAGCCACCATGTATTTCCCTTTGGTGCTCAAGTAGGTTGGCACAAAGGACAACCAAACACTGCAAAACACCAACATGCTGAAAGTGATAAATTTGGCTTCATTGAAACTGTCAGGGAGTTTCCTGGAAAAGAAAGCTACTATGAAGCTGGCGGTGGCCAGGGAGCCCATGTAGCCCAAGACAGAGTAAAACATGGAAACTGAACCCTCGTTACATTCAAGTATGATTTCCCCAATCACTGAATGCGTGTCCTTATCTGGAAACGGTGGAGAAGTACTTAACCAAAGAGCACAAATGGCAGCTTGGATGAAGCAGCAGAAGAGGACAATCGAATTGGTCAGGCCTTTCCCCACCCATTTCCTTATGCTGGATCCTGGTTTGGTGGCCATAAATGCCACAACCACAGTGACCGTCTTTGCCAACACAGTGGAAATGGCCAAAGAGAAGACCAGGCCAAAAGCCATTTGTCGGAGAAGGCAGATCACCCTTCCAGGCCGTCCAATGAAAAGCAAGGAGCACAGGAAGCAAAGGAGGAGGGAGAGGAGGAGGATGTAGGTGAGGGTGCTGTTGTTGGCTTTGACTATGGGAGTATCCCTGTGCTTCAGGAAAATGCCAAGTACTAAAGTGGTGACGAGAGAGAGAGAAAGAGCCAACACCACTAAGATGATCCCCAGATTTTCTTTGTAAGAGAGGAAGCTCACAATCCTGGGAACACATTGAGTTTGGTCCTTGTTGGGATATTGGTCCTCTGGACAATTGATGCAAGCGTCTATGTCTGAGAAAGGGAAGAGGTGTTTCAAAAGGTTGACCAACATCTATCTAAACACAAACAGCTGTTTAAGCATTCCTTTACACTGGGTAACGCCATTCAAAAGCAATCAGTCACAAGAAGGTTTGAGGATGTCTATTTTTGTGTTCTTGCAGTTCTTTGACAAAATCCAGGAGAAGTGAATCTCATAGAAAGATTGTATAGAAAGTAGCCCACAGTACAAGTTCAAACTCACCTTAGTTGCTCCCTCCACTTTTGCCTCAGGACCCACCAACTACTCCTAGAAGGTTGCACAGAACAGGATGAGGCCCTGAGGATGCAAAAGTTTCTCACCCTGGCTTTAGAGTTGGCTCGAACCAGGAGAGGACCTCCTCATTGCTTGGGAAATTGTTGGCAACCGAGGGGCACTTTGCTCATTTTTCCATCTCAGATAGGCTTCTAATCTTTCATTCATTCCTTCATCCATCTACAACTACAAGTGGCATACTTCGTTCCCTCCACTTTATCCTCATAATGTCTCATGAGTTGTGTAGGCTGCAAAATTGTGATCAGTCAAATGTAAGACTGCCTTACGTCCGGGTTTTCCCTAACACATCTGGGAATCGGGCTGCCAAATGGCGTCCAGGCAGATTGTTGCTGAATCAACAAAATGTCTGGGAAAACCTGAACGTATGGCAAGTAGGGGAGTTGTAGTTGTTGTTTTAAAAATCCTATAAAAGCCCAATAACTTTTTTAAATAATGAGAACTCAACAACAAGAAAATTGTTTCTGAAAATTCATTTAGTATTAGACTGCTCTGCATTCACCAGCATTCTCAAAACAAAGGTAATAAATAGCACATATATATATATCTCCCATAAATTAGGTCATGGGCATTCCTGCCTCCCACCTTTCTGACTAGAGATCATTCCTTCTGGACACGGAGCACAATCATAGCAGCAAAACTTCTCTCCTTCCTTCTTTTTCCTACTGAAGCCAGGGTTGCAGTTGTCATTGCACACAGAAAGGGGCAGCGCCTGTGCAAAATCATATAGATGAGGAACAACAGATCAGCCCTATTCAGTCCTTCACCTCCATGTGATTAGACTCATGTGAGGGACAGAGAGACTGAGGATGAACCAGTTGGCTCAGCTCCTCTGTCGCCCATTTGTAAGCAATTCCCAACTTCATCTCTCGGTTTGATTAGTCTAAGACTCAGCCTGAAAGTGCATCATGAAAAAGACAATGCGATCTCCAGACCCCCCAAAATATGTAGTTGTAGAAATAAGATAAAGATACCTTGAAGATAAAAGCGAGGTCCATCCTTTTTCCTTCCAGAAATCACTACATGATATTCTGTGACATTTTAGCAAAATAAAATATTTTATTTTCCAATGCTTTGTAACTAGCTTATGTGACTACACATTTTCACAAAGAAATTAAATGGCACAGATGGCCAAAAGGACTCCTTGCTTTATTTTAAGGTTTGAGATCAATTTATGAGGTCAAGGATCATAAAGCATTAAATTTACAATAGGGCCCCTCAAGAACTGACGGAACGGTGAGCTGCCCAGAAGAGAACATTCCCCTTTCATCATCATCATCATCATCATCATCATCATCATCATATCTTTATTGTCATTGCCCCCTCTCGGGGACAACGAAATTACTTGGCTGCTCCATCCACCCAGGTAGGGCACTCCACCCAAAATCAAAACAACTATAAAAACACTCATTAAAACAATACAGTATAATACAGCAAGGAAGATTAGATGACTTTCAAAGTCCAGGCTTCCCATTCAGGGCCGAGATCGCTCTGGAGAAGAAGCTGTTCTTAAGACGGCTCGTTCTTGTCTTCATCGTCCTGTATCTCCGTCCCGACGGCAGGAGCTCGAAGAGACAGTGACCAGGATGCGATGGATCTTTTACTATGTCCAGTGCCTTCCTATGGCACCTTGTGGCATAAATCTGCTCTAAGGTGGAGAGTGGGCAGCCAACAATGCTCTCTGCTGCCTTAACAACTCTGCACAACCCCAACCTGTCCCGGGTAGTACAGCTTCCGTACCACACACATAAGCCATAAGTGAGCACGCTCTCAATGGCACAGTGGTAGAAGGCAAGCAGCAGTTTCTGCGGAAGATGGTTTTTCCTTAGTATTCTCAAAAGGTACAGTCTCTGCTGCGCCTTCTTCACAAGCCCCCTTGTGTTGACACTCCAGGACAGATCCTCTTGTAATTCAATGCCCAAAAATCTGAACGTTGTTACCCTCTCCACACAGACCCCATCAATCAAAAGTGGCTGGACATTGCTCTTCTGTCTCCTGAAGTCCACCACAAGCTCCTTTGTCTTCCTTGTATTTATGAGCAAGTTGTTAGCTCTGCACCACTCTGTCAGCCGCTCCACCTCATCTCTATAGTCCGTTTCACCCTCCCTTTCAGAGATGAGCCCAATCACGGTTGTGTCATCTGCAAATTTGACAACCCTATTACTAGGGTAAGCAGCGACACAATCATACGTGTAGAGAATATAAAGGAGCGGACTGAGTACGCATCCCTGTGGTGTTCCTGTGTTAGTCTTAAGCATACTAGAGGTATAAGGGCCCAACCGAACCCTCTGGGGGCGGTCTGACAAAAAGTCCAATATCCACCCACAAAGTGATAACGGAAGCCCCAGATCTTCCAGTTTAGACATCAGACGTTGTGGTAGAATGGTATTAAATCTGAAATCTAAAAAAAGCAGTCTGGCATAACCCCCCCGCTGCTCCAAATGTGCAAGAACGGCATGGAGGGCAATCGCCACAGCGTCCTCTGTTGATCTTTCCATTTTATAAGCAAATTGGAATGTGTCCAGTCCCTCTGGTAGGCAGGCAATGACATAATTTCATACCAGCTTTTCAAAGCACTTCATGATTGTAGGTGTGAGTGCTACTGGACGAAAGTCATTCAGATCTTCCGGGTTAGATTTTTTTGCTATTGGAACGATAGTAGAGGACTTTAGGCAGGATGGAACAATAGCCTGGGCTAGGGATCGATTTAAGATCCCAGCGAAAACTCCTGCTAGTTGATCTGCACAGTCTCTCAATACCCTTCCAGCTACCCCATCTGGCCCTGTGGCCTTCCTTGGGTTGATTCCCTTCAACACCTTCCTCATCTCATAGAGTCAAGAGTTTGCAGTTATAATTCACCTGATTAAAACTTGGATGCCACACAATTTGCTCATCATTGATGCTTAACTCTTTGCCTGGAGGAGCCTGAGGCTCCAGTCTTCCAACTTTCGATCTAGTGAGTGAGCCATTGGGGAAAGTGATCCAATTGGTAACATCAAAACCTTCAACCAGTTCTCCATGTTCATCAAAGTGCACCATATCTCCAGTGCTGCTGTTGAATACAAGGCTCTTCAGAAAGCGATGGACCTGGAATATTGAAATATTTACATGAAGGCTGATCACCGAAGAATTGATGCTTTTGAATTCTGGTGCTGGAGGAGACTCTTGAGAGTCCCATGGACTGCAAGAAGATCCAACCTCTCCATTCTTAAAGAAATCAGCCCTGAGTGCTCACTGGAAGGACAGATTGTGAAGCTGAGGCTCCAATACTTTGGCTACCTCATGAGAAGAGAAGACTCCCTGGAAAAGACCCTGTTGTTGGGAAGGATGGAGGGCACAAGAAGAAGGGGACAACAGAGGACGATATGTTAGGACAGCGTTCTCAAAGCTACAAACATGAGTCTGACCAAACTGCGGGAGGCAGTGGAAGACAGGAGTGCCTGGCGTGCTCTGGTCCAAGGGGTCACAAAGAGTCGGACACGACTAAACGACTAAACAAGAAGAACAACAATGATATGAATAACTGTTCTTAAAGCAGTATATATAGCGATGAAGTATTTCCACTTGTCTATTATTATCATCATTAACATGAAATTAATTACATAAAGAACGGTCTTTACAGAGGACACATTGATTGAAAATGTCTAGCAAACCAGATTGGTAGTTGGGTTTCTATGGTGGGTATTTGGAAAGCTAGCATGAAAGTGATGTTGACTCTGAGTAAATGTTCACAAGGTAAGGCAGGCTAATGTCTGTGGCTCTTGCCACCAGACACGGCTGGAGCTCATTGGGAATGGTGAGGAGTAAAGCCAGGAGATCAGTGGTGGATGGAGGCAAAGCAAAGAAGTTCAGAGTTGTCATTACCTGCCACGGTTGCACATTCAGAAAGGCAAATCTCTCTCCTCTTGCCAATCTGCTATGTTTGGAGCTGGATTTGTATATGGAGTTCAAAGCATGTGCCACAGCATAGACAGCTTTGTAGACATTGTAGCTGTGACCAGTCATGTGTTTTTCATACAAAATCCCAGGGAGGTTCTCCAGTTTCTCTTCCAAAGTGCAGGGTTCTTTCCGCTCAGCCTCCACCTCCTGTCCATTAGATGCTTTCAGGGAGCAGGTGAAAGTCTGTTCCCAGACGTCCTGGATGAAAACATCCTCTTTGTTCCAGAAGGGTCTTATCGTCTGAATGAACTTCTGGAACCCTAATGGCTGACTTGAGTGGACTGTGAAGGATAGAGTACCATGGAACATCTGTATTTCCCAGTCTTTCTGAATAGACAGTGAATCAAAATCCCAGTGAGATGTAGCAACCCACACTTTACCCAGAGGTGGCCATCCCATTATTGGTCCTATAAATAACAATACTCTCAAAAACTGAAAGGATGGAGGCTCTCCATAAACCACAAATACATTAGCTTTTGTCTCAAATGCAGTTGCATAACTTTCCCGATTCTGTAAAGACAAGCGTATCATCTCATCCAGATAATTCCATTTTTCCAACTTTAGTATGAAGTCATAGCAGATACCATGCTCAAAGAGTAGAGGCAAAATTGTCTGTAGAAACTGGTCCCCTTTGTCATTATCCACAGTACAAAGTACAATCCATGTCCATTTGAAATGCTGAAGTAAATGCACAATTCCTATGTGCTGTTTGGCTTCATTTGGGACCATCTGGTATAAAAATGGGAATAGCATGTTTGCATCCTGTATTGCTAAAAAGGATCCATATGTGAGCTAAAATAGAGAGTATGAGGGTTTTGATTTGTTTCTGGTGGATTATGAGAGATTGTAAAACTACAGGCTTCACAGGTACTTCAGTGGCATAGCTTTCCCAATAAATGTCTGCATAGCGTCTTCTAGAAGAAAACTTCAAGTAAGGGAAAACAGTGTGGAAGAATACCCAGTAATCTGCTTCATTATTGATAATTTCTTGGTGTTTCTCCTATTGTTTTAAGAATATCTACAGATACTCAAGTTTTTACAGATACTCAAGTTTTCTGGACAATTGGCTCTCAGCACTGCTTGGTTAATCCTAATCCAAACTGCCCTCTTCAATAAAACTTTGCAGGAACCTTGTCACAACTTTATCAAAATCAAGATAGTACGACCCATAAACCCATGCTCCCGATTTACCTGTGGAATCTTGTGGGTTGCTGAAATGGTGGCCATATTGGCAGAGATTTCAGAGATGCATCCTCCAATGAGAGCTATCAGATTGTTCCACTTGTGACACTTGAAGTTGGGGACAAATCTATGCTGTGTGGAAAGCAGGTTGAGCGTGGCCTTGTAGGTCATCCTTGCAGTGTAGTAGCTGTTGAGGACGTGGAACCCTAGAGAGATGTTGGACAAGACTTTGGGATTCTCACTGATTTCTTTGACAGCAAATGCTAAGGCCAGGATGTGCTGGTAGTTCTTTGGCACGGAGCTGTAATAAAATTACAACTGGACTGAAATGAAGAAGAAGGGGAAGAAGAGGAAGAATTGCTCCCTGCATTTAAGGGAGTTACTCTTTGTACCAATAAAAAATAGTAGTATAAAGTCAATAGGTGTGGCCTTGCCAACACAGTGCCCATAGGTGCAAGAAAGCCATAGAGACCATCACCTGAGGCCACAGAGCCTCTGATCTCTTCCCTTGCTCACTGCTTACTTCACCATGAGATGTTGTGAGTGGTTATGCCTCCCAGAAGTACATATATGTGAATAATGAAATGGGAAGAGCAAAGCTCTTTGCTCTGAATACTTTTCCAGGCTCTGATCTTCAACTGAGCAATTGAACAGAAAATGGAGCACTAGGAGGGCAGAAGTGGAGCAATCTGAGGGGAAAGCAGTGGAGAAAGTGCTGCACTGCAAGAGTGAGGAGAGACAGAACAGATCCAGAATTGTGTTATACAGTGGTACCTCGGGTTACAGACGCTTCAGGTTACAGACTCCACTAAACCAGAAATAGCACCTCGTGTTAAGAACTTTGCTTCAGGATGAGAACAGAAATCGTGCACCAGTGGTGCAGCAGGAGCAGGAGGCCCCATTAGCTAAAGTGGTGCTTCAGGTTAAGAACAGTTTCAGGTTAAGAACGGACCTCCGAAATGAATTAAGTTCTTAACCCGAGGTACCACTGTACACAGAAAGAGTCAGAAGGTGGACATAAACTCACATCCCTCAAGGTTGAGAAGGAACGAGGTACGGAGAGAACAGAAATAGCGGGGCAGTGACAAGGCATGATCCACCATGTGAAATTCTGTAGAAGGCTTACTAAATAACAAAAAGAAGCACAGAACTGTTTATATTAGTGGGGCTTGCAAAGGAAAACATAGTAGCAGTACAAACCATTACAGTAATCAGAGAAATTAATACATTAAGCCCACAATCTGTATTCAGCTTTACATGGCTGGCAAAACAAAAAAAATTGAATCCAAAGAGGATGGGTGTCTGGGGGAAAAGACTTTGGGAATCCCATCTGCAATTGAACCCAATTTGTTTTGGCCATTCACAATGTTGGCTTTCAGCCTGATTCCCGGAACGTGACCCTTGTGTAAATTGGGGGCTTCCTGTCTCTGTCTCTCTGTCTACCCATATCCACCCTTGCCCATCACTGTCATGCTGAGGTTGAGTACTTCATACCTCTTCCATAATACTGAATTTTACAATTTACAATATTATTGGGTTTCCATGAAAAAGTACATCAAAATATAAATCACGGTACTGCTTAATGATGCATTTTCAATCATTGTGGTCTACTATATTAGATCGGAAAGAAGGGGAGTAAATAATGTCTTACATAGGTTCATCAATCAGTATCTGTGAAGGCTGTTCCCTGAAAGACTGGATATTAGAGAAGTATATGACTTGGGAAACCATCTCTCCAATTACAAGGTCTCCTGGCTGGTAAAATTCGTGAGCAATAGGAAGAGGGTCATCATAAATGCTGCAGTTAATAGAATGTGCCTTACATATAGTGTGAAGCAGAAGTAACAGCAAAAACAGCACCAGCAGGATCCTGCTGAGAAATCTCCCCCTCCCAATGTAGATTCCCATGTTTCCACTACAGCCTTATAGGCGGATGTTATCAGTTTGGCTAAAGTATCCTTTGAATAGGAGGCTGTTAGGTAGTCTATGCATAGCGCTTATTTTCTTTTTCTTCACACATTATTCCCAGGAATGACCGGAGGTTGCTGGGATACAAATAATAACATTGTAGCTATTATTACTTCTTTTTAAAACAACCAACTGCAGCTGTTTAGTTATAAATTTCACTTTTCCTTGGTTTACAAAGAAAATAACTATACCCATGTCTGTTACCCAAGAGAACATAAGGTACATTGCGGTGAGGCAGCGTTTCAGTTAAACAATATGCTAAACTATGTGCTAAACCATGCCTAGTCAAGGAAGTTCACATTTCACAAAAAAGAATGTTCCTTGAAATTGATGAGTGGATGGAATCATATCCAAACATGTAAAAGAAGAATGATGACACAAAAGACTGGCAGAACCCTGGCTGTGCCTAGATGTAGCCGCGAACAATAGGAAGCTGTTATGCCTTTTTAAAGATGCTGTTGTTGTTTTAATCCAAACAGAATGTGTATATCTACTATGTAAGAGGATGGAAGCCAGCAATTTTGACAATGATGGAGATGATTCCTCAGTGTGTTCTTCGTATTCGCAGATGCATCATGCCTGACCAAATTGCTAAAGCCTCTCCCCCCTGAATTGTACGACTATTATTGCCTTCCTTGAGAGATAATAAGTAGGCAGCACTGCTTAGTCCTGAGCAAGAGTTGAGTTTTCCCAGAGATCATTCTTAGTTAGAAGAAAATGAAGGCCGGGGTTTGAACATAGAGTCAAATCTGAGAGTACGTGAGATTCAGTCCCGTCCCATCCTGTCCCCCACCCTGAAGATGGGTTCATCTCCTTCATCACATCCCTTCCCAGTATTGCTTGCCCCCATATTGCTACCAACAACAAATTGATATTAGGGGTGCCATATCAAAGTAAAGACCAGGGCACCCCAAAAGTTGTCGAGCTTTTTTTTTTTTTTTTACTTATGCAGTACAGTGTTACAAGAAGTCCGTTCTTGAACCAAAGTATTCTTAAACCAAGGCTTGCTTTCCCATACAGCGGGAGACTCAATTTACAAATGGAACACACACAACAGGAAGCAGAACATGTTCTGCTTCCAAGGCAAAGTGAACAAACCAAAACACCTACTTTTGGGTTTGCAGCGTTCTTAATACAAGTTGTTCATAAACTAAGCTGTTCTTAAACCAAAGTACCACTGTACTATCATTCTGCAGCATCCAAACCTAGCAATTAGGAACAGAGCCTAGCCCAAGTAGCTTACTGTCAGAATTTGTCATCTGTGTACATGTCTGGGAACAAGGAAGAGGCTGATTTTCTGAGGTCACCAAAAATACATATTTGGGGCCCCTGTAATTCAGTCCAGTTGCCAATGGCTCTCTTAGCTTTTTAAGAATGGGCCTTTGCTGTGGTGGCTCCCCTACTGCGGAATACTCTTCCCAGAGCGGCTCGCCTGAGACCATCATTACATGTGTTTATTTCATTTGACATCTGTTTACTGAAGGCAGAAATTTGGCATGCATTCTGTGATGCAAGAGTTGGAGAGACAAATTCAGCCTCTAAGCGTGATCCAGCTCTGGAGTTGAGTGATATTTCATTTAATAATAATAATAATAATAATAATAATAATAATAATAATAATAATTTTTATTTATACCCCGCCCTCCCCAGCCAAGGCCGGGCTCAGAGCGGCTTACAAGCAATAATAAAAGCAAGTTGAATGAATCCAACTTAAAAACAACATTAAAATACAACATTAAAATATTGAAACATTAAAATATTAAAATGTAGCCTCATCGCAGAAGGAGAAGGAAAGGAAAAAAGAAAGAAAGAGAGGGAGGGAATCAAATTGGCTCCAAGCCAAAGGCCAGGCAGAACAACTCTGTCTTACAGGCTCTGTGGAAAGAAATCAGATCCCGCAGGGCCCTGGTCTCATGAGGCAGAGCGTTCCACCAGGCCGGGGCCAGTGTTGAAAAGGCCCTGGCTCTGGTTGAAGCTATTCTGACTTCCTTAGGGTCCGGGACCTCTAGGGTGTTGCTATTTATGGACCTTAAGGTCCTCCATGGGCCATACTGGGAGAGGCGGTCTCGTAGGTACGAGGGTCCTAGGCAGTGAAGGGCTTTAAAGGTCAAAAGCAGCACCTTAAATCTGACCCTGTACTCTACTGGGAGCCAGTGCAGTTTGAAAAGCACTGGGTGAATCTGCTCCCATGGCAGAGACCCCGTGAGGAGCCTCACTGCAGCATTCTGCACCCGCTGGAGTTTCTGGGTCAGCTTCAAGGGCAGCCCCGCGTAGAGCGAATTACAGTAGTCAAGCCTGGAGGTGACAGTAGTCAAGCCTGGATCACTGTGGCCAGGTCGGGGCGGGGAAGGTAAGGGACCAACTGCTTGATGCGGCGAAGGTGGAAAAATGTCGCCTTGGCTGTTGCTGTAACTTGCGCCTCCATGGAAAGGGAAGCGTCAAGGATTACACCCAAACTCTTAACGGAAGGCAATGGCACTAACTGGGCCCCCGCAAGAGAAGGGAGTTGGTCCCTCATCCCCATGCCATCCCGTCCCAGCCATAGAACCTCTGTCTTTGAAGGATTTAGTTTCAATCGGCTCCCACGAAACCATCCAGCCACAGCTTCCAAGCATCTGGTCAGTGTGTTCGGGGCCGAGTCGGTGTGGCCATCCATCAGCAGACAGAGCTGAGTGTCATCAGCATATTGGTGACAGCCCAGCCCAAAGCTCCGGACAGTCTGGGCAAGGGGGCGCATTAAGATGTTAAAAAGCATTGGGGAGAGGATTGAGCCCTGCAGCACTCCACACACCAAGGAATGGCGCACCGACATTTCCCTCTCTAGTGCCACCCTCTGTCCCCAACCAGAGATAAAAGAGCACAGCCAGTTACGGGCTATGCCCTGTATCCCCACGTCTGCGAGGCGGTGGTCCAGAAGATCATGATCAACCATGTCAAAGGCTGCTGACAAATCTTAGAGAATCAGTAGTCCTGACCCGCCTCGATCCAGTTGTCTACGGAGATCATTTGTTAGGGCAACCAGAGCCGTCTCGGTCCCAAAACCAGGACAGAAACCGAACTGAAATGGATCTAAAGCCGATGTTTCCTCCAGAAAACCTACCAAGCTGTTCAGCAATCGCTCTCTCAATTACCTTACCCAGGTATGGAAGATTTGAAACTGGGCGGTAATTGGATAGGTCTAAGGGATCTAATGAGGTTTTCTTTAAGAGTGGACACATTACTGCTTCCTTCAGTTCCCCTGGGAATGTCCCCGTGTCAAGGGACAAATTGATAATTTCAACCACGGGGGTCCGCACAACATCTGGACACTCCCTAATCAGTCAAGATGGGCATGGATCAAGGAGGCAGGTGGTGGGCCTACCAACTTGGATCTATCCACATCAGCAGGGAGTATCCAATCGAAATGGTCCAACCCTGGACCTGAAGTCAGTTGAGGGGCCTCCAGTTCAGTCACTGTATCTAAATTGGCAGGGAGGTCACGGCGGAGCAACAGGACTTTCTCCGCAAAAAAAGCTCGTGAATGCCTCACAGCTGTGGGTCAAATTTGTGCTTAAATTTGGTTGTCCTCCTAAGGACGTTATTGACCTAATTATTCTAAAAATTGTGCCAGGCGAGAGCTAGCGGATGCAATGGAAGCTGCAAAGTAAGATTTCTTAGCAGCTTTCATAGCCATCTCATAGGCTTTCATAAGCGTCCTATAAGATGTTCTTGAAGCTCCATCCCGAGTCCTTCGCCATACTCGCTCTAGCCGTCTGAGATCCCGCTTTATTTTCCGGAGCTCCTCAGTAAACCGAGGGGCCCGGTTTCGACGGGGTCGCAGAGGGCGCTTAGGCGCGATCTCATCAATGGCTGCCAAGAGCCGGTTATTCCAGTCCTCAACAAGGTCATCTAATGAGTCGCCAGGAGGAGCAGGGTCCCGCAAGGCTTGTCGGAATCTATCAGGATCCATCTGTTTTCGCGGACGAGCCCAAATAGGTTCGCCACCCAAGCAGGGGAGGAGCGGGAAGTCAATCTTGGCTTTCAGAGCGTAGTGATCAGACCATGGCACTTCCACAGGGAGGAGCATGATCACATCTATGCCAGCCCCAAAGATCAGATTCAGCGTGTGGCCTGCTTGATGAGTGGGGCCCAAAACAATTAGTGGGCAGACATGTCTGCTCAGCTTTGTCAGTCAAAAACAAACCCTTGGGAAGAGGTTGGTTTATTCAGTTGATAATTTGTGATAATGTGGATCTTCTTACATCTCCGTCAACTTGCATTCAGCTTAGTGAAAAAGAAGAGGACCTGATTTTCCAGGATGAGAACATAAATACATTTACCTACAGTAACACAAGATGGGGGGAAGGCATTTAAGCTGGACAGAATCCATACCCTCATTTTAAAAATAAAAATAAAACAAAAGCACCTCTGAATAGTTCCCATAATCTGACCCATTCAACCACTCAGTGTCTCAAAACCTCTGTGCTGGGAAGAGATTATCATACTTCTCTTGGCAAAGTCAATCTAGTTAATTTTGTTTTTGCCCCTCAGCTTGCTCAAAATTTGAGGCATAGGTATGATGCTCCTATAGGATCAGGCACTGTTGGGAATTAGTTCACATAACAGATGTTTTAATTTTATACAATAAAATTGTTTGTTCAATTAAATCCTCCAAAATTAAGCCATGCCTCATTTTTCATGTGAATACAAGGCCAACATGAAATGGGGTCAACTTAATTTGGCACCATCATTGCATGTCTTTAGGCACCTGGTAAAAATATTCCTCTTTGTCCAGGCCTTTGCCCATTAAATGATCTATTTCTTGTTAAAGCTGTGCAGAGGGGGGCTGTTATTATTGTATTATTATACTGTCTGTTGTTACTCTTTTTATTATGTTTTTATTACTGATGCTCCATAAAATGTGTTCTTAATGTTGTGCACTGCCGTGGGATATTTGGATAAAAGTCAGTATGTAAATCAAATAACAAACAAACAAATAAACAAAAACACTCCCCCACAATCCGCTGGTGTGCACTTCATTCTTCCTTTCTGTAGGGTTCGGGTGCATCATCTCGTTCTCCCTGGGAACTCACTGGCACATCTGAACCAAACAGATTGAATGCCTTGCATATCAGCTGGTGGTGTGTGTGTGTGTGTGTGTGTGTGTGTGTGTGTGTGTGTGTGATGCTTTCTGCAGTATTTGGAAGAGCGTGCTCCCAGGGGCTTACGCGGCCCAAACCTGATTCCAGGGGTTTGGACGAAGGGATGGTAAGCCCCTGAATTCCTTTAACGGAATTCCCTTGCAACAGCAGCATCGGAGGGGCAGGCCCAGCCAATCCTTACCCCTCCACCAACCAATTTTAACCAATGCCTAACCGCCAACCTTACAAGTTGTGACGATTTGCTATGCAGTAGGCAAAAACCAAATGGCACCAGCCAATCAGCCAGATGGACAAAATTCCTACCAGGCCCCTGCCCCAATGGCAGACGACCCCATGACAGGCATAGCAATGTCAAAGCACAAACCCAAACAAGGGAGGTTGGGCGGGTGATCCGGTGCCCACAGCGAAAGAGAAAGCAGATCGCTGTGTGCACAGCTTAAATAATCTCAGTTCCCACCCCCAAACTGGCAACATCAATTTTACCCCAGCAACTCGGGCAACCAGTCCTTGCCAGGCCCATTTAAACAAACTGCCTGGCAACAGCGGGGTGTCTCGCCTGGCCCCAACCGCAACACGTGCTCTCTATTAATAAGAACACGCTTTCCCAGGAGGGACTCACTGGCACCCCAAAACCAAGCAGGGTTGCAACCTCCCCCATCAGGTAATGCATGCAGAGTTTAATCTTATTTTCTGCAGTGTTTGGCCATGGCAGCCAGTTCTCAGAAGAAACAGGGGGCATGACGTAACCAAGTACAATGAAACTCCCTGCAAGTCAGCTGATGTTGGGGTGGGAAGGAGAGCTCCCCCACCACCTCCAACCTAACTTCCTACAGTTCTCTCCTCCTGTTCCAACTAAGCCTGCCCATCCAAGCTGAATCCTGTCACACACACCAGTTGTCCTGATTTGAACAGGACATCACTGATTGACAGAAACCGCCCTGGTGCCCTATGCCAGGAGGAGTATTCCAGGAGGAGGTGGGGAGAAAGCACAGCAAGCAAAGTTGAATAAATGAATCAATCAATCAATCAATCAATCAATCAATCTTTATTTGCATCAGCCATCGGCCATAGCGGTAAAACAACAATATGATGTGCAAAGAACAGAAATCAAAAAGTCAGTTATATAAAACACACTTGAGGGTCCTAAATCAACAGTCAAATAGTGGATCTTATTCTGACTGCCCCAGCTAAAAACCTTGCAGCCTTTGCTGTCATCTGCTCATCTTGATCTGCCAAGAGAAAGGACACTGTGGTAATGGCTGGGCGACCCAGAATGGACAATAAAAGAGGGGGGATAACCTCATTCCTCAAGTCTTTATACAGAGGGCAAGCCAGAAGGGCATGCGCCACCGATTTGGTACTGCCATCTCCACAGGGACATAAGCATTTTTCATGTGGAATCTGTTGGAATTGTCCCTCAAGTCCAGCCGAGGGCATGACATTCAAACTTGCGAGAGTAAAAGCACGTCTATATTTTAATATTGCTAGATTATGCCAGAAAGTTGAAATGGGAAGGTGGAAAATTGTCATGCCATGGGCAAAAGTAAAGACAGTGGAGGGGTGATGGTGGTTCGGAGTGGGGGGGTCAGTGGCGTGGTGGTGGTTCAGAGTGTCCCAGAGTGTCTGTTCTGCAGGACTCATCACACAACCCTGCAATGGTAGACAAGCCAGAGGGATAAGTGAGTGGAACCGTGGATGCGACTTCTACCTTTGTAAAGTAGGCCAGTTCCTACAAGCACCCCTCACTATTGTCCACCCAGACAAGGAAGAGGCAGAACTCAGGTGTATATTCCAGCCAGGTATCTAACGCTAGTAGGTCTGCTTAGCCCCACTGAAATTAATGCACTCAACATAATCATGCTCATTTATGTGACTGGGTTTACTCTGAGTGCAACTAGCAACGGATACAGCCTGTGAATCAGGGCCCATGGACCCTGGGGCTGTGTTTTCCTCACCCTTGACCTGATGCATTAAAGGGACAGAATAAAACATTTCATGGCACATGACTTGGGCACATAAACAGGAGTGGCCTAGCTGGATTGCAGGAAACAGTGAACTGCTCTGGCAACCTTTCATAAAACTTTCTGATCTGCGTTAAATCAGCCCTCTAAAGTTCAGACCTGCCTTGGTATGTGATCTAGTGTAAACCTGTATAACTAAATGCTGCTCTTGTCATTTGGAGCGAACTCTCCAGGGACATCTCCCAATGGCAAACGCTGTGTCAAGACCCTGCAATTAGAGATAATTGACGGAGAGCCCTTACAGCCATCGCATATGCTACATACAGGTGCAATTTTCACAGATCATCATTATTCCTGATTATTCAGTATTACAACTAACCTTAAAGTAGCATTTGCTATATAGTTTTCTGGGCTGCATTGTAAACAGCGCTTTGACTTTTACGTGGTATTAACTGTGACCTGTGTTTACCTGGACGCTGTGCTTTCCACCTTGTGCCAAGTCCCAAAAGGGCAGCAAACCAAGATAAGGCTCTGCAATTAGCTGTAATTTTCACAGCAGAAAGCCCAATTAAACTTGTCAGCCAGGATTCTAATTATGAAGCAAACTTCAGCAAGCAGCTGACAATCAGGAAGAAAGAGAGAAACCTGCTTTTTTCTCTCATCTGCTGTCTGCCACACTTTAGTTTAATCATATCAACAAGCAAATATCTAACTGGGACCCGAAACATTCAGGCAGAGCTGATCAACACACACAAACTGTCTCTCACTTAACAAGGCAAATATCCTATGTGAATCCCATCACAATGAAATGCTTAAAATTTGAACACTAGGTTTGGACTCATCCATGAACGTGGGTCTGTCTCTGAAAAGTATTGGGAAACTTCTTCTGGGCTGGGATGTTGCGGCCAGGCTGTTGCCCAGTGCCAGTGATCTGAAGAATGGGGCTCTGCCATTCAAACTATTTTACTGGCTGCCAGGACATTTGCACGCAGAATTCAAAGTATCTGTCAGAGCTGCCACCAGGTCCCAGCTCACACAGGACCACGCTAGCCAACGTTCACTTTATAAGAGTCTTTATTGAGTTACACGTTTCATTTCCGAACTGCAGCGTGCAGCTCTACACCTTCCATTCTAGGTCGGCGAAGTCTCGTCTGACTCTCCGCCCCCTGTGCACCAGCTTAATACCCTAGCCTTGCTCCACCTCCTACGCCTCTCCCTGCATCTCTGGGTCCCACTGCTCCTCCTAGTCTCCTCCCTCCTAGACTCTTCCGACGCTGAAGACCCCCCACTTCCTTCCTCCTGCTTTCGGCGGGCTTTGGGACCCGGCTCCCTCTCCGGGCTGCTTGCTGCGCCAGTTTCCTCTGCATTTGAACTTGGCGCGCGCGCCCAACTCCCTACCTTCCTCTTAACCGTCGCCTCGCTCTCTGAGGAGGGCGTGACCACCCCTGACGCGTGCCCTCCCTCCTGCTGACAGCCTCCGGCACCCGATGTCTGGCTACCTTCCTCCCTGCTGCTCTCAGTCTTGAGCGTGGGTCCCGACTTCCAGCTGCTGCTCTCTGAATCCCCTCTGTTCCCTTCCTCCTGGGGTGTCCCCCCGGATCCCCCCCCTTGCTCTGCTCACTGGGGCTCCCTTTTGGGAGTCCTCTGACTCACTGCTTAGGCTTGGAGATCTCGGGTCGTCATCATCACTCATTCTCCCTTCGGATTCCTCCCCCTCGCTCTCTGTTTCCTCCCTTCTCTGCGTCTCTGCTCCTGAACCCCTGACAGTATCCATAAGCCCTGCTCCGTGCCCAGAAGCGTTGTGGCTCATAGAGTGCAGCAAAATACAGGGCAAGGTTTTCCCCAGTATCTTCTCTGCGTGATGGGCTAATGGGGGAAAAGCTGTCCCATAAGCCCTTGCTGCAGAGGGGAGGGCAGGCCTATATAAGGCTGTTTCCCCTGGAGCTTTCAGTGCTTCCCTCCTGCCCACCCTCAGGTTAGAGCCTTCACTGGGCAATTTTGGGTTGTTGGTTGACAGGGCCAGAAAGATAACAACAACAACAATTTATTATTTATGCCCTGCCCATCTGGCTGGGTTTCCCCAGCCACTCTGGGCGGCTTCCAACAAAACACTAAAATACAATAACCTATTAAACATAAAAAGCTTCCCTAAACAGGGCTGCCCTCAGATGTCTTCTAAAAGCTTGGTAGTTATTTTTCTTTTTGACATCTGGTGGGAGGGCGTTCCACAGGGAGGGCGCCACCACCGAGAAGGCCCTCTGCCTGGTTCCCTGTAACCTCACTTCTCGCAGTGAGGGAACCGCCAGAAGGCCCTCGGTGCTGGACCTCAGTAGAACGATGGAGGTGGAGACGCTCCTTCAGGTCTACTGGGCCAAGGCCATTTAGGCCTTTCAAGGTCATCACCAACATTTTGAATTGTGCTTGGAAATGTATTGGGGATTTTCTTTTCTCCAAACATGATTGACTTTTTTTCTTTTTACTTTCCCTCAGTAAAATTATGCCTTTCCTTTGATAGGCAGAAGAACATTATTTGCATGAGGGTGGAAAAATGGCATTGGTCAGCATCAACCTAGTATAGAGGGGCCCCCATTAGGGTCCTGAGGGGCGGATTGACCATGGCAAACCCAAGCGTGGTTTCGGTATCTGCCTGGCTGGAACCTGCACCCTGGTCCCCAAGGGAGCCCTTGCTTGCTTGGCCTGCACCACGGCAAGGTTCAACACTGGCCGACTCCCGTTTGGAGTGATCCAAACCTAGCAGATCCATTCCATCAACACGGGGCTTGTGGAATGATGAACTGATCCTGGGACCCAATGCCATGCCAACCCTTGCCCTGCCTGCTGCTGCCAACAAAGATTTGTCCTGATTTTATCCCATCACTATTGTACAGTCTGGTTATTTTGCTGCTTTCACAGGCAACATAATGGGCCTGCCTGGGTAATGATATTTAATGTTTTAAGCAGCATGGGACAGGGATGTTTGAAGGACCACCTCCTCCTAGATCAACCTAGTTGCACAATCACACCCTTTTGACATCATACTGCAAGGTGGCTTTAAGAAGTTAACACTCTGTGCTATGTGGTCTTGAGTACACAACTGCAATTTATCTAGGTCATCATCGCTGAACATCTGTGTTCCTTGCAAGAAAGCTCTTTGGGATGAGGCACAGATTTACACACCATCACCTAGTAGGATTACCATCTTTTTTTTTCTTCTGTGCCCCATGTTCTCTTCTTTTAGCTGTATCTTGACTTTCAAGTATTGCAGGTGACAATGTTCATGAAAAATTTCACCTGCTGATTTATATATAGCACACACAACCCATAATATCACAGAAACATAGGGGCCAACTCTCCGAGTTTGAGGACACCTCAGCCCCTACCACAAATATATTGGGATGGGACTGAGACCCCTGTCATCTTGAGGGGCCGGGCCTTGGCAGGACTACCAGTGGCAGGCCCCATTAGATCTTTCTGCGGCAGCAACAGGTCCTGTTGGGTCTCACTGGGCCTACTCACAGTCTTGTACTCGGTCCTCGATGTCTTCTAATTTTTTAAGTTTAAAACCAGCACCAGCAAAAGTCAATATATCTCTATAAGTGCCCCATTTCCTTTCCATATTAATTTTCTTTAGGGCATTTGCTTTGGTGGGGGGGAGTCATAACAGTGTTTTTCTTTCCAACAAATTCTTACATCTCACCCAAACACCATACAGACTCTTTCTTATTCTCTTGACCAGTGGTGAATTCTGAAGTTCAGGAGTTCATTGTGACAGTCCCCAAAGACACACCCCAAAGGGGCAAAACCCAGCCCCTTCCCAGGGAGACCATTCTCCCGCTGAGGGGTAACAGTGAAAACTCAAGAAGGATCTTATATATTATCTACCCCACCCTATAAAAAGATAAATATTGGAACTTAACCTTCAGCTTAGCCCATGTAATATAGGATTTCTGAATCCTTCCCTCCCTCCCTTTAACTGGTGTACAGGAAACATCCCTGAAAATCCTGAAAATTATGTCTTCATTGGTGACACATGTACACTTGGGGGAAATGGAGCAGGTGTGATTGAGGAAGAGTTTTGGGAAATCCAGGAAGCTCCCTTCAAGGCATCATTTTGCAGCTGGACTGCTTGCTTGCCTGGGGCACTCGCAATTACCAGGGCACTACTCAATAACAAATAAGCATCATTATTTTGATCTTACTGTAAGTCACAGTGCTCATTCCTCTAAAGAGATAACTTTGGAACCAGTAATTATCTCAAACTGCTGGGTTTTATCATCAGTCTTGCGAAATCCCCTGTACACTTTATCAGGCCACGAACACAATCAATGTCAGAGTGTGGAAGTGTATATAAAATAAATCCTGTGTCATTCAGATCCCTGATGAGAAATTCTGCACATGCAGATTTTCATAGATCAGATCTTTGGCTTTTCCCTTTATCAAAACAATCCAGACTCATTAAATGAATGTTCTTGTAATGCAGTTTATGGTAGATGGGATAGAAATCTGACTTTCGGCATCCCTGTTGGCCCCAAGATGGTAGGAACATTTCTGCTGCAGATCCTTCTCTTCCTGTGGCTGCAGTTGCCTCCAACTGAGAGCAAGGAAGACTCTGCTAGATGCACCATGATGGAGCCTTTCCAGCTTCCATACCAGAATTACCAGAGAGGGGACCTAGTCATTGGAGGAATTGTTTCTTATTTCGGCTTTGTATTTGAAGAAATGGATTTCCATGAGCACCCAAACACAAAGCTTACAGATGAACTTTTGTAAGTAAAAAAAACCTATCCTTCATAGTGCAAGCTTGGTGAGCTCATGCATGCTACAATTACACCAAACATGTGATGGCCTCCTCAGAAGAGATTTCCATGTGACCTTTGTCAAGTAGGAATGTTAAATATCTATTTTCTTCTCTTTACATTATCATATGGTCTTCTTCTTCTTTGTTGCTTGATTCCATTTCTTGAGGTTTCTATCTTCTGCCTGTTCTGCTTTCTCATCACCTGATCCCATGGCTCTCACCACTTTCTCCCAACTTCTTCCTCATCCTCCCTCTTTGTTTCCTTTCACACAATTAATGTCTGGTTTTCCTTTGCAGCAAAGCTTGATCCTCACATTCACAATCACTATCCTTTAATCTGACCATCACAGAAGCTGAATACCATAGATTTCGGAATATATTCTCTGCTATGCAATGTAAACCATATTGGATAATAAAAAGATCAGTTGCAAACTTGATTTTGCAAAACAAAGTATCTATCTGGCTTATTTGCAGAGTAGACCCACTGAGATTAATACAACTAATTTAGTCTGATCTATTAATCATAATAGGCCTTCTCAGAGTATGACTTACATTGGCTACAGTATTTTTGGTACAGCCATAATTTTATTTAGAAGAAGAAGAAGAGAAGAGTTTGGATTTGATATCCCGCCTTTCACTCCCCTTCAGGAGTCTCAAAGCGGCTCACATTCTCCTTTCCCTTCCTCCCCCACAACAAACACTCTGTGAGGTGAGTGGGGCTGAGAGACTTCACAGAAGTGTGACTGGCCCAAGGTCACCCAGCAGCTGCATGTGGAGGAGCGGAGACGCGAACCCGGTTTCCCAGATTACGTGACTACCGCTCTTAACCACTACACCACACTGGCTATTTAAAGGAGGGAGAGATAGAAACTCCATTACCATGAACTAATAGGTTCTGTTCCATCCAATGTGCTCTGATTTCTACTCCCCACCTACACCAAACACTTACTATCTGAGAGGCACCAGTCAGAATTTTTGACTTGGCAACGTCTCATCCAATGGGTGCCCGTTGGTTGCTGAAAGGAAATAAGGAGTTAATGGAAGGATGTGGCAACTTATATACGTGCATGTGAGCCAGGAAGTTACCTATGTGCTTAAGAGGGAAAGGAGGAGAATACCTCTGACATATAGTATAACTCTTTTATTAGTGACACACCAAAGTACTACCAGAATACCCTCTCCCTGGTGTTTGCTGTGAAAGAAATAAACAAGAACCCTAATATTGTACCGAATATGACCTTTGGGTTCCACGTCTACGATAGCTACTTAAATGCAAGGATGACTTATCAGAACACCCTGAAACTTTTGTCCATCAGAGAAAGGATTGTCCCCAACTTCAAATGTGAAAAGAAAAATAAGATAGCTGTTATTGGGGGACTTGACTCTGACATCTCCCTCCACATGGCTACTGTCTTAGGCATCTACAAGATTCCACAGGTATAGTAAGACTGGGGACTGTCAAGCTCTTCTGCCTCTGGTACAATAATTATCTCCCTGGTTTTTAATACTTCCTTTTACTTTGGTTCATCTTTCTGAAAAAGGAAATGAGAAAGAAAAAATATATAAATGATACAAAAGTCTGTGACTTTCCTTTTTTTTTTAGTAATATTTCAGTGTCCATGTTTGACAGGGAGCTATGCCGTAGTGGTTGGAGGAGAGGGGCTTTGGTACTTGCCTGACTTTGTCTCCCATGTGTCACTGGGAAGCAGCAGGGAGCTTGGAACTGGACAAATGCAGCAGCAGGAGTCTTCCTCCTGCTCCCAGGAAGCTGCACAAGGCCAGTTGCAAGAAGTCAGAGAAACCTGTTACTCCTCCCTACCACCAACTGCTGGAGATATGCGTAATGTTCTTGTGAGATCAACATGCATCCATAAATGGAGTCGAGAAATTCTCATGGGTTTGTTCCTCAAGCAGATGCTTGGGATGAACCATAACCGTTTGATCTAACTCTCCAATTCTTGTGGGGTTGATTTCTTCCTCCAGATTGCTTACTGTGTATTAGCTCCAGTGAGAAGCCCGGAGTTGCAGCCCCAGACATTCTACCGAACAGTGCCCAATGAGAAATATCAATATGAAGGGATTGTCCTGCTACTTCTACATTTCCAATGGACATGGGTAGGAATTGTGGCATCCGATGATGAAAATGGAGAGACCTTTATGCAAAGCTTGGTGCCAATGCTTTCCCGGCATGGAGTCTGTACAGCTTTCAGTGAAAAGCTACCAGCCATTTCTCAGGGTCTAGATAACTTCAGTTCCTTGGAAGTCATTCGGGCCAAGTCCTCTTTCCTGGTGGCCTCAGAATTCAACGTAGTGGTTCTATGTGCAGAACCTGAGACCATTACAGTTGTGAAATGGATGCAATATTTCTATTCAGTAGCTGAAGATATTGCAGAGAGGTCTACAGGCACTGTGTGGATTTTGACAGCCCAGTGGGCTTTCTCTTCAGAAACAATGCAAAGGTATTACGATATACAACTCTTTGATGGTGCCTTGTCTTTTGCAATTCACACAGAGAAAGTCCAGGGATTTAAAGACTTCCTTCAGACCCTGAACCCCAACTCTCCAAATGGAGATGGGTTCCTCCAGGCTTTTTGGCAACAGGCATTCAACTGCTTATTTTCTGCTTCTAATGGGCACAAGGAAAACACAAAGACCTGCACTGGCCGTGAGAGTCTGGAGAGCCTTCCTGGGCATATTTTTGAAATGACCATGACTGGTCAAAGTTACAGTATCTATAATTCAGTTTATGCCATTGCACATACTTTACATCAGATGCACTCATCCAGGCCGAAAAGCAGAATGATGCCAGGCAGAGGTGGGCTCAATCCTCCAAAACTGCAACCTTGGCAGGTAAGATTTCCTGTTCAGAACAAAGATTGCTTGGGGCTAATTTAATGGGGGATGTCACACAGTCCATAGGATGAACACACACACACACACACACACACACACACACAACCTCTTACAGCTTTTACCTTTCCTCTACAACAATCCCCACATTCTTTTCAATCCTTAACTGTTTCCCCTTTCCTTCAAGGTGAAGGAGCCACAATCAAAATAGGACCTGTACTTCCCTTCCATTTGCAGGAGTAGTTGAAGGTGTTATGGCACTCTGTGCCCTTTCCCTGCCTCTCTAGGAACATGGGCTGTCAAGACATGTGGATGCATCTCTTGGATGGGGAAAAGTAAATAAACAAGCAAGCAAACAAAAGAAGGAGAGCAGGGAAAACCCACCATGAGCTACTCTCCATTTCTTTGCCCCCTTCTCCCTGCACACCCACCTTGCAGGAGGGGCAGTTCCAGGGCTTCCTGACATGGCACCATTTTGCCTTTGCACACGGACCCCAGAGCTGAACCGTCACACAAGTGGCAGGCCAGCTGTACTTGTTAGAATTACTTCGAATTTTGTAGGCTGCACGGTTTTTACTACTTTCCAATGTGTGAAATATATTGATAGATATTTCTCCTTTGTAAAATCAATAAAACTTTGCCTTTGTTTTCTTCTGTCTAGCTGCACTCGTTCTTGAGGAGTATCTCCTTCAACAACAGTGCTGGTGACTTAGTGTCCTTTGATGAGAATGGGGAGTTAGCAGGTGGATTTGATATTATTAACTGGGTTACTTTTCCAAACCAAACCTTCTCCAGAGTGAAAGTAGGAAAGATAGCTCCACAAAATTCACAAAACATAGACTTCAGCATGGATGAGGAAGCCATCACATGGCACAGATCCTTTAATCAGGTGGGACCATTGGATTTTTTAAAATGTGATATTGCGTGGCGAGTTCCCGCCTCCCCGCAAAGAAATAAAGACACAGGACACAATAATTCATGTTAATGGGTCAAATTAGGCCACAACTTTATTAATTACAGGAATTGAGTGGTATTGGCCTTAGGCATTGGTCCTAACTACTAACCAGCTAAAGCCGGAAGGGTTAATCACCAGTGGGAGGAGTCCTGCTGAGGCACATCAACTAGGACCTCCCCCAGGTGTAACCGCATGGGGGCGTGCCATGGGCCCACACCTCCTTAGGCTTAGGATAAGGCCACGCGCCCCCCCGGAATTCTTTACCGGACTACCCTTGTTTGGAGGAAGGTGATGGCGCTCCTTCCCCTTCATTTGCATAACAATAGGACTGTAACCCCCACCAATGCCTAACCTCCAATACCGAAGAGTTGTGACAGTTTGCTACAAGGTAGGTGAAAACCAAATGACTGGTGCCAATCTGCCATTTGGGAAAATTCCTACCAGGCCCCTTGACAGCCACCAACCGTAGTTCATAGCAATGTCAGTGAACTTGGTTTAAAATTACATACTGTAATGTTGTTGTTGTTTAGTCGTTTAGTCATGTCCGACTCTTCGTGACCCCATGGAGCAGAGCACGCCAGGCACTTCTGTCCTCCACCGCCTCCCTCAGTTTGGTCAAACTCATGCTGGTAGCTTCGAGAACACTCTCCCACCATCTCGTCCTCTGTCGTCCCCTTCTCCTTGTGCCCTCCATCTTTCCCAACATCAGGGTCTTTTCCAGGGAGTCTTCTCCTGAGGTGGCCACATCCCTGATATATAGGAATTCAGTATAACATTTTAATGCTTTGTGCATGAATGTAGGAGTAAATCATGCTGACCCAAGTGAGATTTACGGTACATCTCAGAAGACAAGAGAAGGCTAAGTTACCCATTTGTTTTGAAAGAAGATTTATTCTCTTGTGGTGCTTCTCTGAAGCTCATGTATGTGCTTCCTATTTTACCTTCCTTGTCAACTCCCTGTATTTCAAAGTCTGTTTATTTCCCTGGCCTCTCTCCATTCAATTCAATATCCCTTCTCATTCACTCCCAATATTTACATTACAGTTTATTTACACATACAACACACCTTTCTGGAATAATGTTAATCAGTCAGCTGATCTCTTCTCTTTGGTTTAAACTGTGTTGTTTACAAGGCACAAGAGAGCTACAGTTTCTCCTCTTTTTATGGATAGGTGCTGCCCCTTGCCTTGTGTAATGATCACTGCCAGCCAGGCTACAGCAGGAAAAAGAAGGAGGGGTTGCCATTTTGTTGCTATGATTGTGCTTTGTGTCCACATGGGATGATTTCGAATCAGACGGGTAGGAGACATCATCTGCTATTTTGTATAATGCTTCCTCATATCTATTTCAACTCTTTCCCTCTATTAGCAGTTCAGTACTCCTAAAGAGACGAGCAGCTGCACTGATATCTGGAAGAAAAAAGAGACAGTTGGGGAAACTAGATCCAGAACTTTTACAAAGGAGATCTCTGGAAATAGGTGTGGGATATGTCTGCTGTTATCTGCCTCTTCCTACATGCTACATTGATAGGAATGGATAGTTTTAGGTGTGTGAGCCAGAAAAAAGCATGAAATGATCTCCTTATCCAGAACTGTCCTCAGCCCAGTGGCGTAGCGTGGGTTGTCAGCACCCGGGGCAAGGCAAGTAATTTGTGCCCCCTAACCTGATAGTCCCTCACTCTCTCTCCCCACCGCACCGCACGCCTGGCACCCCCCTCCCCCCTCCACAGTGGGCAGCGACCCGGCAACTCGGATCGGATTCGCACAGCCAGCACTGCAGTGAGAGAGAGTGAGTGAGCCAGGTAGGGGCAGAGAGTTGTGAGTCTGAGCGCGCACCCCCCAGATGTTGCGCCCGGTGCGGCCGGTCCCCCCTGAACCCCCCACGCTACGCCACTGCCTCAGCCCAGCCTCTGAGTCCAAAGTGGCTGTTCTCAAGAAGCCTCCATCACCATGAAGATCTCTCTGGGTGTGACCAACTCAACTAAGGGCACAACCAAAGGCCATGTTTCTGATCACTAACTCCAGATGAAGGACAGAGTAGATGAAAAACCCATGCACCTTAGCCCCATCAAAACGTAGAGCCTATTGCAGATTATGCATAATGACAGGAGACTGTACAAACAGTTTTCAATATTCACTTATCTCTGATAATTAATCCAACTAATTAATGTCTTATTTGTGGGAACTCATATATCACTCATTTCATTTTCATTTTTCCCAGATATGGATTATTGTTTCCACTGCCAAGATGACCAATTTCCAAACAAGGACAGAGATCAATGCCTCCCCAAACACCAACATTTTCTTTCCTACGCAGAACCTTTAGGGTTTGTTTTAGCTTCCTTAGCTCTGGTCTTTTCTCTGGTCACAGCTTGGATACTTGGCGTCTTCTCCAGGAATGGGGACACTCCCATTGTCAAAGCCAACAACCGGGACCTCACCTACACTCTGCTTACTTCCCTCTTGCTCTGCTTCCTCTGCTCCTTGCTGTTCATTGGCCAGCCTCACCCAGTCAGCTGCTCTTTACGACAAGCTGCTTTTGGCATCATCTTCTCCATTGCGGTGTCTTGTGTCTTGGCCAAAACCATCACGGTGGTTCTGGCTTTCATGGCCACCAAACCAGGATCCAGGATGAGGAAATGGGTGGGGAAATCTCTCACAAACTCTGTTCTTCTTGGCTGCTGCTCCGTTCAAACCAGCATTTGTGCTGCTTGGCTCTGTACGGCTCCTCCATTCCCAGATGTGGACATGGACTCTCTGGCGGAGGAAATCATTGTGGAATGCAACGAAGGTTCTGTCGCGATGTTTTATTCTGTCCTGGGTTATCTGGGACTCCTGGCCATGGTCAGCTTCACTATGGCTTTCCTGGCCAAGAGGTTGCCGGACAGTTTCAACGAAGCCAAGTTCATCACCTTCAGCATGTTGGTGTTCTGCAGCGTTTGGCTGTCCTTTGTTCCCTCTTATCTGAGCACCAAAGGAAAGCAGATGGTGGCTGTGGAGGTCTTTTGCATCTTGGCCTCCAGCGCAGGTTTGCTGGGTTGTATCTTTGCCCCCAAATTGTACATCATTCTTCTGAGGCCTGACTTGAACAGCAAAGACCACTTGATTCTGAGGAGCAAATAGGAATCAACTTGCGTTGATGCTTTTAATTTTTCCATTGTTTACTCGCATTTATTGGAAGAAGACCAGAAAAAGTAATTCCTTGTATTTATCACCTCTTATCCTTTTCATTCCTAGAAATAGCCTCCAACCTACATCTGTAACCAATAAAGCTGAGAACAATTTTTAACTTCATAAAGTTGTTCTGCCAATTTGTTATCCTGCCAATACACTGATCTTCCATTCATTGGGTGCTAAAGGTATATCCCTTCATGGGGAGAGATCATCAGTGTGAAACACGTAACTTCTGCCAAGGCTATACTTTCAGTCATCATCCACCTGTAGATACACATGTATGTACACATCCACCTGGCTTCACAATGTGAAGTTGCCACATTTCCAAGTGGGGCTTCAAATCATCTGAATGGCATTTATTACCCACTAGTACTCATTTGCCTACAAATGAGACCCAGATTCTCTGAGTTTATCTTCTCCATACAGGACAGATACAAATGGGGAATTAGTAGCTGGATTGGATGTACAGTGGTACCTCTGGTTACAAACTTAATTCATTCCGGAGGTCCGTTCTTAACCTGAAACCGATCTTAACCTGAGGTACCACTTTGGCTAATGGGGCCTCCCACTGCCGTTGCACAATTTCTGTTCTCATCCTGGGGCAAAATTCTTAACCCAGGGTACTACTTCTGGGTTAGTGGAGTTTGTAACCCGAAGTGTTTGTAACCCGAGGTACCACTGTAATAAATTGGGTCTCCCATGTCCTAGTCAAACACTCTAACCATTACATCTCACTGGCTCTCCACTGAAAAATATTGTCTGTCCATATGGTGTTAGTTAATGTAATGCAATTTTTTGTTGATAAAATGGGTAACGTACTTGATTTAAAGGTTATGCAAAGGGTTTTGTTTGTTTGTTTTACCTCTTTGAAAAATCGGCTGTAAAGCATTTATTCTTTTATTATATATTTTCACCTTAAGTAGTTTTCTGGGTAACCTTTTTTCTCTTTTTTGCTGACTCTCCATAAACTCTTATTGCTCTCCCTACTAAGGAAGACCAGCTGAGACTTTGGCTGTGATGTGATAAACATGCTTCCCCTCCCCCCCCCCAATAAAAATCACTGAGAAGCTGAGAAGTCTCCTGTAATTATCAAAGTAATCACAATCATTTCTTTGAGTCTCTGGGGAATTCCAGTAGCTGCATGAAAACTATGAATCAAGACTTGCAGATACTATTAATATCTCCTGTGATGTTCAGACTTTGGCCTTACACCAAGGGCTCTGTCAGACTGATCACTGATTCATTTCCCTGCAAAAATCTGGCTTTCACAACCATCCCAGTGAGACTTTGCTGCTCAGTATCACTCAGATGACAATGTGCAAAGAGATGAATTGTCGCCTAAAAAATTCCCTGCAACATGGTAATATTTGCAATCTTGGTATTTCTGCTGCTGCCTCAGACTCTGTGCACAATACTCTGTGCAGAATGGTACTTTCCATGATGTTAACATCAGTGCTGCTTCCTCCAGATGAGTGCAAGGCTGCTGTTGCTCCGTGTTCCATCAGTGACCCTCTTCCTATTCTTCACAAATATTTCCAGTCTGGAGATGTTGTTGTTGCTGGCATTATGTCTCAAATCCATATAACTTCAAGCATAGCCTTCAATGAACCTCCTACACCTGAACTCTTCGATGACATTATGTAAGGAAGTGTGTGTGTGCGTGTGTGTGTGTGTGTGTGTGTGTGTGTTTTAAAAACTGTATTGTATATCTGGAATGAATATTTTTCTGCATTTGACATATGATGAAGGTGATGCTCATTACACTAGTGGTCAAAATTGTGGAAAACTATAGGAAAAACTGTATTTCTAAGTTTTGACAGCTCATAAGAAAAGTATAAAATTAGAATGAACTTCTACAGTATATCATTAGAAAGGTAATCTAATGCAGAATATAATGCCACAAACTGTGTTGAATAGCCCTGACCTGAATCCAACAGAATATCTGTGGAGCTGATTGAATAAACTTTTTAGTCAGAAGCAACCAAGGAATAAAGCACATATTTTATATAACAGTCATACAATCTTGGTTTCACATTAAAACGCCTGGTGAATTAAAATCTTTGCTTTACTCCATGGGATGTCATTGCAGAGCTGCAATTGCAGCAAAAAGTTTCTACACTAACATAAATGGTGAAAAGTTATGAAATACCCTTTATCATGGTTTTGTGTGCATAACTTCTTTTATTTGGCTATTTGCTTCCTTTGGTGATCACTCGTAGCTGAGTAAGATTGTCTTCCATGAAGACAGTCTTAACAGTGAATCTGTATGTGACTGTGGAGTTCAATTCTGTATTCTCATGGCCTTCCACAGTGAGGACATAGATTTGCAGACGTTGATCACAGTGAGGGTTTTCTAAACATGCCTTCCTCTTAGCTCAATTTCGTCCTGAGTTCGAGTGTCTTCAAAGTCCATGGCACCTTTCTTAAAAGCTGTTCTCCAATTGGAGCACCAGCATTACGCTTTCCATTCTTGAGTTTGGAATAGAGTCGTTGCTTCGGAAGACAATAGTCAGGCATCCAGACAACATGACCAGTCCAATGAAGTTGATGTTGAAGAATCATTGCTTCAACACTGGTGATCTTTGCTTCTTCCTGTACATTGGCATTAGTTTGTGTGTCTTCCCAAATGATGTGTAAAAATTTCGAGAGACACCCTTGAGGGAATCTTTTGAGGAGTTGGAGATGGCGTTTATAAGCGGTCCATTTTTCACAAGCATACAGTAAGGTTGGTAGTACGATAGCCTTGTAAACAAGCATTTTGGTTTCCCTGCAAATATTCCAGTCCTCAAACACAATGCAGGAGAAAGCGCACTTGCAAAGTCACAAGCGATGCTGGATTTTGGCATCAATGTCGGCCCTTGAGGAAAGATAACTACCAAGGTAGGAGAAGTTATCAACACTTTCCAACGTTACACCATTGTGTTGGATTTGTGGCACTGCAGAAGGGTTGTTTTGTGCTTTTTGGTGCAGCACTTTGGTTTTTGGGATCTTGAGCAATAGGCCAAGCTTTTCATAATCTTCTACAAAGACACATACTTTCCAAAATGTTTTCACAATATTGTCCACTAGTGTATGATGAATAATACCACCCTCCCCCCCCATGTAATTCTGAGACCTGGGGGCAAATCTCATAATTCAAACTCACTTCTGCAGTGTGTGATATCCTTCTTCTTCTTATATGGTAGGCTTATACCAGTGTTCAGTTTTTTAAAAAAGTTTGCAAGGCAGCATAGAAAGTAACATCCCCATTCACTTTGTTAAGGCTTTCCGCTCATTAACCATGGTGAGCGAAGGATTTCTTATTTAATATTTGACTTCAAGCAAAGCCAAGTGGTAATTTATTCAGGTTAGAGGTGAATTTATTATAAGTTTTTGGAAACCAGACTTTGTCCTCCTCTTCTGTAGAGGAAAACTAGTAGTAATCAGGACCAGGCCGCCTGTGACGTGGCAGGAGTTAGATGTTCAGCACAGTGAAACATCCAGGGTTGTGTTTCTATATATCCCTACACTTTCTATGTTTGTGAATGTGAATTGTTATGCACTATGTCACTCTCCATACAGACCAATGACACAACTCTACCAGCATATCCTGGCTTTGGCATTTGCTGTAAAAGAGATAAATGAAAATCCCCAAATATTGCCCAATATGTCTCTGGGTTTCCACATCTATAACAGCCATTTCAGTGCAAGCTGGACCTACCAAGCCTCCATGGAACTTCTCTCTAGCCAAGAAAGACTCCTCCCCAACTACAAGTGTGATGTTCAGGAGACTCCAAAGGCTGTGATTGGGGGACCAAAACCTGATTTATGTCTCCACATGTCAACCATCCTGTCTACGTACAAGATGCCCAGAGTAAGAGGTCTGCATGGAACATGCATCATCAATAAAGCCATTTATATTTGTCTCTGACTAGTCTCATTGGGTTGCATGCTGGTAATTGAATGGCAAATAATGGGTATAGGTTGGTATTTTTCAACCAAAAATGCAGGTTGTGGAAAATAGGTCTGCTTCAGTTCCACTCCTCCTGAAAAACTCAGGTGGAAGAATTCCTCATTGGACACTTTACTCCTGTGTAGGACTGTAACAAAACATCTGCTGCCTGTGGTAGCACAACTGTGTGTTTGCTATGCCTGCTGAAAGATCACTTATATATTTCCCAAGATAACTTTAACATTCCAAATCAACAGAAATAAGTGATATTGGAATCATTCTGAAGCAGACCCCCCTCATTAAAACTCTGTAACCACCATGGGTTATCTAGCGTGTGTGAGGTAATGGTCAACTTCAGGCAGAAGTTGAAAAAATAAGGAAGATTTATTTTTCAGAATAAAGTTGGTAAGACAAAAGATGTATCAGGAGAGAAAGTTCTTTCAGGAAACAGTTAACTTATTAATATTCAATTTAGTGGATGTTACGGGCTTCAAAAGGGACGCGGGTGGCGCTGTGGGTAAAAGCCTCAGCGCCTAGGGCTTGCCGATCGAGAGGTCGGCGGTTCGAATCCCCGCGGCGGGGTGCGCTCCCGCTGCTCGGTCCCAGCGCCTGCCCACCTAGCAGTTCGAAAGCACCCCCGGGTGCAAGTAGATAAATAGGTACCGCTTACCAGCGGGAAGGTAAACGGCGTTCCGTGTGCTGCGCTGGCTCGCCAGATGCAGCTTTGTCACGCTGGCCACGTGACCCGGAAGTGTCTCCGGACAGCGCTGGCCCCCGGCCTCTTGAGTGAGATGGGCGCACAAACCCCAGAGTCTGTCAAGACTGGCCCGTTCGGGCAGGGGTACCTTTACCTTTACCTTTACGGGCTTCAAAACAAGGTAGTGAACTTAGAGCTTATTTAAAATGGTGTTTGCTTATTTTCAGCTTGATGTTACAATTGGTAAACAATCAGCTCATTTCCATTTTTCATTACTTCAGTTTCTTAAACCTCATTGCATAGGTGGTACAGTTTCAGTTTCAGTTCTTATACAAGATAGTATTTCTGTCCGTTTCCCCACCTTCTATCAATCCCACTCCTGAGCTTCTCCAAATAGCACAACAGCCTCAGGGGATCACCCAGCCCTCTTAAGGGTTTGGGTGTCTTCTCTTTCTAGGAGATCTCTCCCCTCCTGACTGGAAGGAGACCCATGCAGACGGGATCCTGCAGAGGATTGAGGGGGCCCATGTGCAATGCGGCATGACGTCATGACTTAATGCACATGATGTCACTCAACATCCTGACGTCATGCGTGTGATGCCATGAGGATCTGGATGCCCCTTGAATACTGGTGTGAATGAAACTGCCTCGGCCCCTAGGAGTGGTGTGAATGTTGGAAATCACAACATTATGATAATGAGAAGGATGCCCAATATTGCAGAAACAGATGATGCACCAATACAAACCAAGGCAAAAGTTTGGAATAGAACAGTCCAGGTGGATTTCATATCATAACCTATGCAAAGGTGGTGGGAAATTGCTTTCCTCCGTGGTTCTCTATCCTTTGCATTTAACTCAAGGAATCATTATTAGGAATTTTTTCTGATGAGAAAGCTTTATCAGGGTTTTCTGTGAACAAGCATTTATTTACCTGTTCTTTCCTGTATCCTCTTTTAGATACAGCAAATTCTGCCATAAACATAACTGCAAAATTGTTCTATTTGATGGAAAGACATTTCTGTTCCCCAAACAGTAGATTCTAAAGTATCAGAAATAAACAAAAAGCTAAATTAATATGTTGAAATTTGCTTTTGAGTCTAACTGGTGTTTTGAAATCATCATTTGTTATCACCTTTCCTCCCTTGATTTTAACAATGACCCTCTTCAGCTCATCTATGGCTCTTCTCCAGTGACGAATGCTGACATGCAAGCCCTTTTCACCCACTGGATATTCCCAGATGGGACTCAGCAATACGAGGGAATTCTCCAGTTACTGCTGCATTTCCATTGGGTGTGGATTGGTGTGCTTTTTGTCCATGGTGACCCTGGAGAGAGATTCGTACAAAATGTTCTCCCCATGTTTGCCCAGAAGGGCATCTGCTTTGATTATATAGAAAGCTTCCCTACAGCTACCTCTTCTGGTGAGTTTGATGAAATGGTGGAAGAAGGTTCAAAAACAATGAACATTTTTGTGGGAAGCACTGCCAATGCTGTGGTTGTGCATGGGGAAATTCAAACAATTATGATAATGAGAACAATACCCAGACTTGCAGAAACGAATGATGTGCCAATGCAAGGAAATACAAAAGTCTGGATTATGACAGCCCAGATGGACTTCACCTCATTTCCCTTTCAAAGAGGTTGGGACATCACATTCCTCCATGGGGCTCTATCCTTTGCAGTTCACTCTAAGGATCTTCCAGGATTCCAGAAATTTATTCAGATGAGAAAGCCTACCTTGGAAAAAGAAGATGGCTTTCTCAGGGTTTTCTGGGAAGAGGCATTTAATTGTGGTTTTAATGATTCTGCTTCAGAGAAGAAAGATGGCGAATTCTGCACTGGGGAGGAGAATATTGAGAGCCTTCCTGGGTCTGTGTTTGAAACGAGCATGACAGCCCACAGCTACAGCATCTACAATGCAATCTATATTTTGGCACATGCTTTGCACACCATGCAGTCCACCAAATTAAATTGTAGAGCAATGGCAGGTGGAGCAAGGTGGGAATTTACAGATCTTCAGCCGTGGCAGGTAATGTTGTCTTCCAGTTAATACAGATGTCTGTAATCAACTCTGGAGCTGAGCTAAAAGGGGGAGTTTTCTTGAATACCTCTGTCAGTAGGGGAAACCCATTCCACTTTTCTCTCTGGGAGGAAGTAACTATCCACTAATGGTTAGGAAAACATGGTGGATGAAATGCTGCCATCACTTTAAAGTGGGTTCACTTGTCCTTTGAATAGCAAAATATGGCTATAGATTGCTAGATACAAGATATCATGTCTGGAAAGCGATGAGCAACTTATCTACATAGCTTCTCCACCTATCTAAAGGAACATCCTGTCTAATATTTGTGGTATAAGTTCTATAAAATGTAGGCCACTTCTCCTCCTCCTCCTCCTCCTCCTCCTCCTCCTCCTTCTTCTTCTTCTTCTTCTTCTTCTTCTTCTTCTTCTTCTTCTTCTTCTTCTTCTTCCTCTTCTTTGCTTTATTCAACTTAGTAAAACGCAACACCAAATCGAAATTCACCATATATGAACCACAACAAGAAAGTTTTAATACTTGTTATGATAACATAGTCTTCAAAATCTTCCACCAGACTGATTGACTTCCCGTCTACTCCAAATGCCTTTATTTCTTCATTTGCTCAGTGCACTAGCTATCTCAGTTTTCGATATTAGCTTGGCATTGATATTATACTTCTTTATGCTAAATCATTTCAGTACAGAAGTTATTCGAGGGCTGCCACAGACATTGTATTGTTACAGCATTCTTTAATATATATTTTAAATAAACACCATTTGTTTATAAATAGTAGGTCTGTGTTGTCTCTGATTTTTTCTGTTAGCTTAGTCAGCTCTGCATATTCCACTAGCTTTTGTTGCCACTCCAATTTTAATGGTATGTTTTTGCCTTTCCAATTTGAAGCTATAAGGTTTCTTGCGGCCACAGTTGCCTATAAAAATAATTCCCTTATGGTCTTTGGTATATCAGGACCTACTATTCCAAGGAGGAAAGCCTCTGGTTTTATTTTATAAATGAAGAAGAAGAAGAAGAAGAAGAAGAAGAAGAAGAAGAAGAAGAAGAAGAAGAAGAAGAGTAGTAGTAGTAGTAGTAGTTTGGATTTGATATCCCACTTAATCACTACCCTAGGGAGTCTCAAAGCGGCTACCATTCTCCTTTCCCTTCCTCCCCCACAACAAACACTCTGTGGGGTGAGTGGGGCTGAGAGACTTCAAAGAAGTGTGACTGGCCCAAGGTCACCCAGCAGCTGCAGGTGGAGGAGCGGGGAATCGAACCTGGTTCACCAGATTACGAGTCTACCGCTCTTAACCACTGCACCACACTGGCTCTCTTGAATGAAACCCTGAACATTTTCTTAAGTTCCATATAGATCTCATCTCAAAACACTCTAGTTTTTTTTAACATGTCCAGCACATGTGCAACATCAAACCCACTGCTTCTCCACACCTCCAACATTGATTTGATATGTTTTTGTACATTTTCGATAGTTTTAATGGAGTCATGTAACAACGATACTGCATTTCAAAAAGTTTTCTCTCAATATGTAGCAAACAGTGAATTTCATGTTAATTTTTCCAGTCCTTCATTAAGATGTTGTACCCAAAGACCTGGGCCATTTTATCATAATGGATTTAACCTCCTCCTCCTTGACTTCCCACGTACATTTTAGACAAAGTTTTCCCTTTTGAATTAATCAGATCTTCCTCTAATCTAGATGGTTCTGTCACAAATCCCTTTCTTTTATCGGCTTAAAATGTTTCAAATAATTGATGGTATTGGAACAAGTCTGTCAAGTGGTCTCTTATTTCTTCAAATTTTTTGAGTTTTAGTTTGTTCTCTTCTTTGCGTGGCAAGGTCCCAGACCCACCGAGGAAGTGGAATAAAGACACATGAAACAGTATTTTAGGTTAATGGGTGAAAAAGGCCACAACTTTATTGGTTATGGAATGTGAGTGGCATTGGCTTAGGCATGGGAAACCACACAACTATATCTAACTCCTGCACATCTGCAGGAGTCTTGGAAGGGATAACCACCAGTAGGGGGAGCCCTGCTGATGCACATCAACGAGGAACTCTCCCAGGGTCATCGCTAGGGTTCGTGCCATGGCCCTAGCCCCCTGTTCGGGGCTTTGGACAGAGACCACGCCATGCCGTCGTGCCATGCCCCCAGATTCCTTTAAAGGAACACCCTTGAATTAGGAGGGGTAGGTGATGGTACTACTTCCCCTCACCTTCAACCTAATACTCCAATGCCTAAGTGCCAAAGCTTACAAGGTTGTGACAATTTGCTACGAGGTAAGCAAAAAACCAAATGGCCAGTGCCAATTTGTCAAGTCGGGAAAAATTCCGACCAGGCCCTTTGGACAACCAAGGTGATCAACCGAGGTCCACAGCAAGGTCAAGAAATAAAGAGCCTAAGCTAAGGGAGGGAGGCAGGGAGAAAACAGGACGAGTCCTTGGCCACAGGCAGTTTAAATAGCCCGCGCCACGCCCCCAGACCATCAGGATTGGATGACCTAAGGATGACGTGGACGAGGGCCATCCAATGGCGCAAGGGCTATTTGCCTCTAGGGCCATCCAATGGCGCAAGGGCTATTTGCCTCTAGGGGGGATATCCACCAGTTGTTTTAGGTTCCAAGAGATCTCTGTATCTTGTCCAAACTGAATACAGAGATTTTCTTATGATATGGTTTAGGAAGTTCTTGTGAATCTTTACTTTATCATATGATAAATAAGCGTGCCAACCATACCGATTGCCTTAGCCCTTCAAATCTAGTAGGTCTGAATCTTCTAATGTATACTGCTCTCTAATCCAAGTTAGGCAAGCTGCCTCGTAGTATAATTTAAGATCCAGCAGAGAAAAGCCCCCCTTTCCTTGATATCAATTAGGAGTTTATGATTGATCCTTGGTCTCTTTCCCTGCCAGATGTATTTTGAAATGTCTCCGCCATTTTTGAAGGCAGCCATTACAGGAATTGTTTGAAACAAAAGGAGTATTGTTGGTAGCACATTCATTTTTATGGTGGATATCATTCCCCCAAAACACATTTTCACTCTACTAAATATATCTAGGTTTCTCTTGATTTCAGTCCATGATTTTATATAAATCTCTTGAAATATATAGATAATTTTTGAGGTTATCCATATTTCCAAGAACTTTACTTTTTGACAGATCTTTAGATTCAAGATTTTTTCCAAATCTTCTCTTTGTTGTTTGTTAAGTTTTTAACCATGAGTTTTGTTTTCGAGCTATTAAGTTTAAATCCCACTCCCTTTTCAAAGTCTTGGATTATTTCTAATGTCTTTGATAAACTCTCTTTTGGGTTTTCGGTCACTACAATAAGTCTTGGCCTGAAATTTAGGCCAAGACTTACTTTAATTCTTAAAAGAACCACATCTTACCTCCACAATGATCATTGCTACAATTGAAATTAGCCTTCACAAAACATTTAAATGAATATTGTGTTCTACAATAACACTCTTTTGTATATCCTCATGAACAGGTCTTTTTTCAGCGAGAACTCGCTGGAACTCAGTTCTCTCCCCTCTCAGGGGGGTGGCTATTGCCATTCCAAGGGAACAAGGAAGGTGTTCGTGGTGAGATCCAGCACCTCTTTTTCTAGAAAGCAGCACTGCTCATTAATTCCTTTTTCCTTTTTAGCTCCATCCATTTTTGAAGAAGAACCTCATTAAAAACACAAAAGACACTAACATACATCTTTTAAAGAGACCATGAACTATACCTCTTAAATGCTGAAGATAAGCACTCTATTTGTACAAATATTTCTAATATTTAATAAGATTTGGCATCTTCATCATTTCCTTTTTTCCTCTTCAAACTTAGGTCCACCACTTTCTGGGAAGTGTTTCATTTAATAATAGTGTTGGGGAAGAACTTTCCTTTGACCAAACTGCGAAATTAGTAGCTGGATTGGATATAATAAATTGGGTCACATTCCCAAATCAGTCATTTCTGAGAGTCAAAGTTGGAACAATAGACCCACAAGCTCCCCCAGAAAAGAGGTTAACCATTCATGATGATGGTATCATATGGCCCAACTGGTTCAACCAGGTAAGAATTTATTTGAGGTTTCCAGTAGTTTTTTGCTCAGTGTCCCAAAACTGCCTCATTTCAACACATTGAATCATCAATTATCAGAATCAGACTTAATCTGTGAAGGAAATATCAGGCTGCAGCACTGATAAAAGGAAAGCGATCTTGTTTCTATGTCTATTTGCAGAAGTGTCTCAACTATAAACAAAGTGTCACTAGTCAATGTAATTTGAGGAGGCCCAGTATGTCTTTTAATTAGTATATACATATTATTATTATTGTTCCTTCATTCATTCTCAAGATTGTGAACAGGCCCCCAAACCATTCTGGGGCTGGGCCAGGGAATACCTGGGGCAAAATCAACCTCTTTCAGACAATATGGTCAAAAGAGGAAAAAATTAATCTTTCTAGGTACCCCCTGGTGAAGAAGACAGCAGGATTGGACCCTCTACTCATTAGCAGGCTCAATCCTGCTCAATTTGACTGCACTCATGTGTTCCTCTGCTTGGAACAGGCACACATATCCAAAGTGCAGTGTGGGGCTATTTGAAAGCTCTGTTGCAAAGAGCTCTGTGCTGCTCTTTGCAGATACTGCCTGCCTTTCAAACCAGATTCAGTTTTGGATCAGCCCAATTCTACTTTGGGATTTGGCCAAATCTGTTCCACAGCCCTAATTTGTACCCCACAACTACTCCAGGCACAGTCAATTCATTATTTTAACCTTCTCATTGGTTTGCAGCATTATGGTAAACATACAAAACACATTCCCTTGCATTGGCTGCTGAGCTAAATGATTAACAGTGAATGTTCACAGAAACCCCAGGTACAAACTATTATTTTTAGCACCTGCCTCTGCAAAAGTAAATTTTAAGACACATGCAGGTGATGAAGAAGGTACGTATTTTTCGCTCTATAAGACGCACCAGACCACAAGACGCACCTAGTTTTTGGAGGAGGAAAACAAGAAAAAAAAATTATGAATCTCAGAAGCCAGAACAACAAGAGGGATCGCTGCGCAGTGAAAGCAGTGATCCCTCTTGCTGTTCTGGCTTCTGGGATAGCTGTGCAGCCTGCATTCGCTCCATAAGACGCACACACATTTCCCCTTACTTTTTAGGAGGGAAAATGTGAGTCTTATAGAGCAAAATATACGGTAACTCTGCAAGCAAAGAGCACTGCAAGAATCCATAAAAAGCAAACAATTACAGCTGCAATCAAAGTTATTCAACCCCCATAGCAAATCAGGTTTATTATCAAAATTTACAGAATTTCAGCTGTTTTCAAAAGTTGCTCAACTCAATGGATGCTTCAAGTGGTTTCCCCAAATTCAACTGAAAATGCAACTCATACTGGCTTCTCCAGTCTCACTGTTATCCACCCCCAGAATAGAATCCATCACAACAGCACAAATACAACAGGTGTAGTCTCAAGCACACCTGATGCAACTAATGAAGGGCTTCAGCTGTGCTTGAGCTGTAATATATGAAATACCTGAACTGGCAAAAGGGTTTGTTTAGTGTCAAATGTTGCTGTATGTTAGCCATATTTCTAAGTCAGGAGAATGGTCCAAGAAGATAAGAGAAGAGATCATCACCCTTCACAAAAAAGATACAAGTATACAAAAAGAAAGCAAAGCACTGAATGTTGCCAGAGAAACCATTGGAAGCATAGTTCACAAGTTCCAAGCTAAAGGAACAGTGGTTAGACTACCAGGATGGGACAGAATTTCAATAATTTCTATTGCAAGTATAAGTCAAAAATAATTCAGCGATTTCTATATGAGATAGTGACCCAATAAGCTTTCACCTGAACATTTTCTAATTTGATAAGAGATTGGCATGCTAATCTCTGAAGAAGTTCAAATACTTACAAATATGGTTTTCATAAAGGCAAAGGTACTGGAGTAATGATAGAAGTTCCAATGCTACCATTAGCACTGAATTTAAGATCATCTTCAGATAAAACAAAAAACCTATAGGAAGCTATTGCTTAACTGTCATTTTTACTATTTGAAGATAAGTCCCAAATGATTTCCTTCTTTCTTTTATGAACAGGCACAACCCACTTCTCTGTGTAATGAGAATTGTCATGTAGGTTATAGAAAGAACAAGAAGGAAGGAAAGCCATTCTGCTGCTATGATTGCCTTCCGTGTCCAGAAGGGAAGATCTCAAACAAGGAGGGTAAGAAATGCATCACAAACTTTAATTTTACCTGTGCATCAGAAGCTCCTTTCTCTAGTGGGAAAACAGTATGGAAGTAGCACATATATATTCCGGCATCTCTTAGATGCATTGTGCCAATTTCGGGACAGAAGACCTTTTTGTTTCATTGAGAATTCTTTATTTCTTTTTCTTTTTCAGACATGGACGACTGTGTTGAATGCCCTGGAGATCAATATGCAAACAATGAACAGGATGGCTGCCTCCCCAAAGACAAAACATTCTTGTCTTATGGGGAACCGTTGGGGATCAGTTTGGCCACGTTGGCCCTCTTCTTTTCCTTCATCACAGCTTTGGTGCTTCAAATATTCACAAAGCACAGCGATACTCCCATAGTTAAAGCCAACAACCGCAACCTCACTTATATTCTCCTCCTTTTCCTCCTGCTCTCCTTCCTTTGTGCTCTGCTCTTCATTGGCCAGCCTGAGGAAGTGACCTGCCTCCTTCGGCAAACTGCTTTTGGCATGATCTTCTCAGTGGCAATTTCTTGCATATTGGCCAAAACTGCCATTGTGGTTCTGGCTTTCATGGCCACCAAGCCAGGGTCCCGAATGAGGAAGTGGGTAGGGAAGCCATTGGGCACCCCAATTGTTCTTTCCTGCTCCCTTATTCAAGCCACAATCTGTAGCATATGGCTGGCAAATTCTCCTCCTTTCCCAGATGTTGACATGCACTCAATGACTGAAGAAATAATACTAGAATGTAATGAAGGCTCCACTGTCATGTTTTATTGTGTCCTGGGATTCATGGGTTGGCTGGCCATTGTGAGCTTCACAGTGGCTTTCCTAGCTAGAAAGTTGCCTGACAGTTTCAATGAAGCCAAATTCATCACCTTCAGCATGTTGGTCTTTTGCAGTGTTTGGTTGTCCTTTGTTCCAACCTACCTGAGCACCAAGGGCAAATACATGGTGGCTGTGGAGATCTTCTCCATCTTGACCTCCAGTTTTGGGTTACTGGGCTGCATCTTTTCCCCCAAATGCTATGTTATTTTACTGAGGCCTGAGCTGAACAGCAGGGAGCAGCTAATAAGAAGACAGTTTTAAATAATCCAGAAGTCTGAATCATGCTCATAATTCTAGGTGTCTGTTATTGCTGTTTTATTTACATGTATGTAATTAGAAATCTGGGATGATGATGATAATAATAATAATAATAATAATAATAATAATAATAATAATAATTTATTATTTATACCCCGCCCATCTGGCTGGGCTTCCCCAACCACTCTTGGCGGCTTCCAAAAGAATATTAAAATACTGTGATACATCAAACATTAAAAGCTTCCCTAAACAGGGCTGCCTTCAGTTGTCTTCTAAAAGTCTGGTAGTTGTTGTTCTCTTTGACATCTGGTGGGAGGGCGTTCCACAGGGCGGGTGCCACCACCGAGAAGGCCCTCTGCCTGGTTCCCTGTAACTTGGCTTCTCGCAGGGAGTGAACTGCCGGAAGGCCCTTGGAGCTGGACCTCAGTGTCCGGGCAGAACGATGAGGGTGGAGATGCTCCTTCAGGTATACAGGACCGAGGGCATTTAGGGCTTTAAAGGTCAGCACCAACACTTTGAATTGTGCTCGAAACGTACTGGGAGCCAATGTAGGTCTTTCAAGATCGGTGTTATATGGTCTCGGCAGCCGCTCCCAGTCACCAGTCTGGGTGCTGCGTTCTGGATTAGTTGTAGTTTCTGGGTCACCTTCAAAGGTAGCCCCACGTAGAGCGCATTGCAGTAGTCCAAGTACTCATATCCCTAGAAATTAAAGAATCAACAAGTAAACAAATAATAAAAGAATTAACAAGTAAACAATAAAAAAGATTTGGAGCAACCCCAAAGAGCTCCTTTGGGAGAAATTGTGAGGACACAATTATGGCAGTGGTGAATTGATTACTGATTCTGTGGCAATGCTTTTGAGCACAGCTGGCCAGGACATGACCCTGTCTGCAACATAAGGGGTTCGGTCAGTCAACCAGCTACCAATCTACCTAACAGTTCCCTCATTCAACCCACATTTTCCCAGTTTCTTCACAAGCTTTACTGAAATCAAGGTACACTCTGGCCACAGCACAACACTAACCATTTCTGCCTTTTGCAAGGAAATGTAACACTCTGTATTGCGCCTGCAACTGGAATCTGTATTATTTTAGCTATTTCCTCCCTCCCCTTAACTGGTGTACAAAGTAGCATCCTTGGGGTCTAAAATGTTGAAAATCATGTCTTCATTGGTGACACATGTACAGCTAGGGGAAATGTGACTGAGCAAGAGTTTTGGGGAGACTAGGAAGCTCCCTTCAGGCCACCAGTTTGCAGATGGACTGCTTGCTTGCCTGGGGCATTTGAAATAATAAGAGCACTACTCAATAATAAATATGCGTTATTATTTTGATCTTACTAGAAGTCACAGAGCTCATTGCTCTAAGGAGATAACTTTGGAACCAGTAATTATCTCAAATTGCTGGGTTTTATCATCCATCTTGCAAAATCCCATGTACATTTTATCAGGCCATGAACACAATCCATGTCAGAGTGTGAAAGTGTATATAAAAATAAATCCTGTGTCATTTAGAGTCCCGATGAAAAATTCTAAACATGCAAGTCTTCATGGATCCGATCTTTGGCTTTTCCCCTTTATCAAAATAACCCAAATCATTAACTGAAAGTTCTTGCAATTCAGTTTAAGGTAGATGAGATAGAAATCTGACTTTGAGCACCCCCGTTGGCCCCAAGATGGTAGGAACATTCCTGCTGCAGATCCTTCTCTTCCTGTGGCTGCAGTTGCCTCCAGCTGAGAGCAAGGAAGACTCTGCTAGATGCACCATGACGGAGCCTTTCCAGATTCCATACCAGAATTATCAGAGAGGGGACCTAGTCATTGGAGGAATTGTTTCTTATTTTGGCTTTGTATTTGAAGAAAAAGATTTCCATGAGCACCCAAACACAAAGCTTATAGATGAACTCTTGTAAGTAAAAAACCATATCCTTCATAGTGGACTCTTGGTGAGCTCATGTATGCTGCAATTACACCAAACATACATTGGCATCCTCAGAACAATTTTCCATGTGGCTTTCTTCGAGTAGGAATGTTAAACATCTATTTTCTTCTCTTTACATTGTGATCTGGTCACCTTCTTTGTTGCTTGATTCCACTTCTTGATGCCTCTATTTTCTGCCTGTTCTGCTTTCTTATCACCTGATCCCATGGCTCTCACCGCTTTCTCCCAACTTCATCCTCATCCTCCCTCTGTGTTTCCTTTCACACCATTAATATCTGTTTTCCTTTGCAGCAAACCTTCATCCTCACATTCACAATCATTTAATCTGACCATCACAGAAGCTGCGACACCTGAATATCATAGATTTTGGGTTATATTCTCTGCTTTGCAATGTAAACCATATTGGGTAATAAAAACAGCAATTGCAAACTTGGTTTTGCAAAACAAAGTATCGAAAGTGAGTTATATGTAAAGTAGACCCATTGAAATTAATACATCTAAGTTAGTCTGATCTATTAATCCTAATGGGCCTTCATTATGATTAACATTGGCTAAAGTATTTGTTGTACAGCCATAATTTTATCTGAAGGAGGGAAATGTGGAAACTCTGTTACTATGAAAGAATATATCCTGTTCCATCCAATGTGCTCTGGTTTCTACTCCCCACCTACACCAAGCACTAACTATCTGAGAGGCACCAGTCAGAATTTCTGGCAACTTCTCATCCAGTGAGGGTTCGTTGGTTGCCGAAAGGAATTAAGAGAAGGATGTGGCAACCATGTCCCCCTTCGCAAAATTAACATAGTAGGAATGGCTGTTTGTTTTAGCCACCTGTGAAGACCCATAATTTTAGGCACCAGTGGTACACCTGCAGATCAGAGATTAATTTACTTATGTGTATTTCAGAATATGAATGTTATGCACAAAAGTTAAACGTTTTTTAGATGCAATATTCTTAAAGCTGACTGAATACTGTCAAGAGACACAATGCATATATGTTTAATATTTTGAGATTTGCCAGAGACAACCAGGAAGTTACCAATTTGCAGGGAGAGGACGAGAATACCTCTGACACATAGTATAACTCTTTTTTAGTGAAGTACTGAAGTACTACCAGAATACCCTCTCCCTGGTGTTTGCTGTGAAAGAGATAAACGAGAGCCCTAATATCACACCGAATATGACCTTTGGGTTCCACGTCTATGACAGCTACATCAATGCAAGGATGACTTATCAGAACACCCTGAAACTTCTGTCCATCACAGAAAGGATTGTCCCCAACTTCATATGTGACAAGAAAAAAGAAAAGATAGCTGTTATTGGGGGACTTGACTCTGACATCTCCCTCCACATGGCTACTGTCTTAGGCATCTACAAGATTCCACAGGTATAGTAAGTGTGGGGGCTGTGAAGCTCTTCTGCCTCTGGTACAATCTTTACCTTCCTGGTTTTCTTTTTTTTATATATAAAATTTTTATTGGGTTTTCACATTTTATATAGACAAAGACAAAAACACGAAAAACATAAAAACAAACAAACAGAAAAGTAAAACAACAAACATATATAGTTTCCAAAAAAAAATTATTTTCTAACCCTGGTCATTGACTTCCCCCCACCCCCTCCCTTGCATCCCTATTCCCAAATTTGTATCAGCAAATTGGCATTTCCTTATCCATCTTAATATTAGTCCTTTATATATATATAAAAAAGCAAAATTAAATTTATTCTAAGTTGGACCTCAGTTCCCTTCCAACGATTTCCCATTTTGTCTTAAATAATAATCTTGTTAGCTAAATCCCATAGTCTTAGGTGTTGTTGAAACTAGATTCTTCCCTCCCTCCCTTCCCCGGTTTGTGTCCCTTCCGAAAACATGTCCAAAATAGCAATTATTAGCCCGGATTCCTTACGTCCGAGGCTCTCAAATCTCTTTCAGTCCCTCTCCGCCGGCCTAGTTGGCAATCCTTTATGTCGGTCTTCACGTCTCGAAAGAGTTCTTTCACAGTCAGTCCAAAATCTCTTCCCATATTTGCAAGCAACTGCTGAGGAATTTCCACAAGGCATGAATTTTGAACATAATCAAAGTCAGAGTCTATGTGGAGGCCCCAATTATATTTCTTTATTTTCAATACTTCCTTTTGTTTTGGTTCATTTTTCTGAGCAAGGAGGTGGGGAAAAAATTACAAAACTATTACAAAAGCACACGGGGGAGCTATGCAGTAGTGGCTGAAGGAGAGGGGATTTGGTGCTTGCCTGACTTTGTCTCCCATGTGTCACTGGGAAGCAGCAGGGAGGTTGGAACTGGGCAAATTCAGAAGCAGGAGTCTTCCTCCTGCTCCCAGGAAGCTGCACAAGGCCAGTTGCAAGAGGTCAGAGAAACTTGCTCCTCCTCCCCACCAACAGCTGCTGGTGATATGCGTAATGTTCTTGTGAGATCAACATGCATCCATAAATGGAGTCGAGAAATTCTCATGGGTTTGTTCCTCAAGCAGATGCTTGGGATGAACCATAACCGTTTGCTCTAACTCTCCAATGCTTGTGGGGTTGATTTCTTCCTCCAGATTGCTTACTGTGTATTAGCTCCAGGGAGAAGCCCGGAGTTGCAGCCCCAGACATTCTACCGAACGGTGCCCAATGAGAAATATCAATATGAAGGGATTGTCCTGCTACTTCTACATTTCCAGTGGTCATGGGTAGGAATTGTGGCATCCAATGATGAAAATGGAGAGACCTTTATGCAAAGCTTAGTGCCAATGCTTTCCCGGCATGGAGTCTGTACAGCTTTCAATGAAAAACTACCAGCCGTATCTCAGGGCATAGTTGATATCAGTTTCTTGGAACTCATTCGGGCCAAGTCCTCATTCCTGATGGCCTCAGAAGTTAACATATTAGTTCTGTGTGCAGAACCTGAGACCATTACTGTTGTGAAATGGATGCAATATTTCTTTTCATTAGCTGAAGATATTGCAGAGAGGTCTACAGGCACTGTGTGGATTTTGACAGCCCAGTGGGCTTTCTCTTCAGAAACAATGCAAAGGTATTACGATATACAAGTCTTTGATGGTGCCTTGTCTTTTGCAATTCACACAGAGAAAGTCCAGGGATTTAAAGACTTCCTTCAGACCCTGAACCCCAACTCTCCAAATGGAGATGGGTTCCTCCAGGCTTTTTGGCAACGGGCATTCAACTGTTTATTTTCTGCTTCCAATGGGCAGAATAAAAACACAAAGACCTGCACTGGCCGTGAGAGTCTGGAGAGCCTTCCTGGGCATATTTTTGAAATGACCATGACTGGCCAAAGTTACAGTATCTATAATTCAGTTTATGCCATTGCACATACTTTACATCAGATGCACTCATCCAGTTCAAAACGCAGAATGATGGCAGGCAGAGGTGGGCTCGATCCTCCAAGACTGCAACCTTGGCAGGTAAGATTTCCTATTCAGAATAAACCTTTGCTTGGGGATAATCTAATGGGTGATGTCACACAGTCCATAGAATGAACACACACAGAGAGAGAGACATAGATACACACACACAACCTTTTACAGCTTTTACCTTTCCTCTACAACAATCCCCACATTCTTTTCAGTCCTTAACTGTTTTCCTTTTCCTTCAAGCTGAAGGAGCCACAATCAAGATAGGACCTGTACTTCCCTTCCATTTGCAGGAGCAGTTGAAGGAGTTATGGCACTCTGTGCCCTTTCCCTGCCTCTCTAGGAACATGGGCTGTCAAGACACGTGGAAGCATCGCTTGGTGGGGGAAAGTAAATAAACAAGCAAACAAAAGAAGGAGATCAGGGGAAACCCACCAGGAGCTGCTCACCATTTTGTTTTCCCTCTCTACCTGCAAACTCACCTTCCAGGAGGGGCAGTTCCAGGGCTGCCTGACATGGCACCATTTTGCCTTTGCACACAGACCCCAGAGCTGAACCCTCAGGCAAGGGGCAGGCCAGATGTACTTGCTAGAAACACTTAGGTCCTCCAAAAGTTGTAGACTGCATAGTTTTGGGCTACTTTGCATTGTGTGAAATATATGGATGGATACTTTGTCCTTTCTATAATCCATAAAAGCTCTCCTTTTTTAAACTTTGCCTTTGTTTTCTTCTGCCTAGCTGCACTCATTCTTGAGGAGTATCTCCTTCAACAACAGTGCTGGTGACTTAGTGTCCTTTGATGAGAATGGGGAGTTAGCAGGTGGATTTGATATTATTAACTGGGTTACTTTTCCAAACCAAACCTTCTCCCGAGTGAAAGTAGGAAAGATAGTTCCACAAGATTCACAAAATGTAGACTTCAGCATGGATGAGGAAGCCATCACATGGCACAGATCTTTTAATCAGGTGGGACCATTGGATTTTAAAAAACGAGGTATTGTTATTAAGAATACAAATTATAAGGTTAATGTAGACATTCTTTATCATTAATAAGCAAATTGTTTAAGTATAATCCATTTCCAGCAAGTTATTTTACCATCAAATATGAATTCAGAAGTAAATATTTTCTTCTTTATGGTCCTCCTTTAGAAGTATATAATGGCGATATATTCCACTATTTTGCATATGGAATATTGTTGGCTTCCAACTACCATCCTCCCTGATCAATGGCCAGGCTGGTTTTCTGACTAAGGAGAGTTACAATCCAATACCATCTGGCAGACCAAAGGTTCCACATCCCTGATATATAGGATTTCAGACTAACATTTTGATGCTTTGCACATTTATGTAGAAGTAAATCATGCAGAACCAAGTGAGATTTACAGCTCAGAAGACAAGGGGACGCTAAGTTACCCATTAGTTTTGAAAGAAGATTGATGGTCTTGTGGTGCTTCCTATTTTACCTTCTCTGTCACCTCCCTGCATTTCGAAGTCTGTTGTCTTCCCTGTCCTCTCTCACTCCTCCATCCTTATGCAGGTTAAAAATTCAGTATCCCTTCTCATCCACTCCCAATATTTACATTACAGTTTATTTACACATACAACACACCTTTCTGGAATAATGTTAATCAGTCAGCTGATCTCTTCTCTTTGATTAAAACTGTGTTGTTCACAAGGCACAAGAGAAGGACACTGACAAACTGGAACGTGTCCAGAGGAGGGCAACCAAAATGGTCAAAGGCCTGGAAACGATGCCTTATGAGGAACGGCTAAGGGAGCTGGGCATGTTTAGCCTGGAGAAGAGGAGGTTAAGGGGTGATATGATAGCCATGTTCAAATATATAAAAGGGTGTCACATAGAGGAGGGAGAAAGGTTGTTTTCTGCTGCTCCAGAGAAGCGGACACGGAGCAATGGATCCAAACTACAAGAAAGAAGATTCCACCTAAACATTAGGAAGAACTTCCTGACAGTAAGAGCTGTTAGACAGTGGAATTTGCTGCCAAGGAGTGTGGTGGAGTCTCCTACTTTGGAGGTCTTTAAGCAGAGGCTTGACAACCATATGTCAGGAGTGCTCTGATGGTGTTTCCTGCTTGGCAGGGGGTTGGACTCGATGGCCCTTGTGGTCTCTTCCAACTCTATGATTCTATGATTCTATGATTCTCCTCTTTTTATGGCTAGGTGCTGCCCCTTGCCTTGTGTAATGATCACTGCCAGCCAGGCTACAGCAGGAAAAAGAAGGAGGGGTTGCCATTTTGTTGCTTTGATTGTGCTTCGTGTCCACATGGAATGATTTCGAATCAAACGGGTAGGAGACATCATCTGCTATTTTGTATAATGCTTCCTAACATCTATTTCAACTCTTTCCCTCTATTAGCAGTTCAGTACTCCTAAAGAGAAGAGCAGCTGCACTGATATCTGGAAGAAAAAAGAGACAGTTGGGGAAACTAAATCCAGAACTTTTACAAAGGAGATCACTGGAAATAGGTGTGGGATATGTCTAGTGTTCTCTGCCTGATTCCCACATGCTCCATTGTTAGGGGAGGGTGAAGATGTTCCAAACCCTCCACCCCATAGTTTTAGGTGTGTGAGCCAGAAAAAAGCATGAAATGATCTCCTTACGCAGAACAGTCCTCAGCCCAGCCTCTGAATCCAAAGTGGCTGTTCTCAAGAAGCCTCATCACCATGAAGATCTCTCAGGGTGTGACCAACTCAACTAAGGGCACAACCAAAGGCCATGTTTCTGATCACTAACTCCAGATGAAGGACAGAGTAGAACCTATTGCGGATTATGAATAATGACATTAGATTGTACAAACAGTTTTCAATATTCACTCATCTCTGATACTTATTCCAACTAATTAATGTCTTATTTGTTGGAACTCATATATCACTCATTTCATTTTTATTTTCTTCAGATATGGATTATTGTTTCCACTGCCAAGATGACCAATTTCCAAACAAGGACAGAGATCAATGCATCCCCAAACGCCAACATTTTCTTTCCTACACAGAACCTTTAGGGCTCGTTTTAGCTTCCTTAGCTCTGGTCTTTTCTCTGGTCACAGCTTGGATACTTGGCGTCTTCTCTAGGAATGGGGACACTCCCATTGTCAAAGCCAACAACCGGGACCTCACCTACACTCTGCTTACTTCCCTCTTGCTCTGCTTCCTCTGCTCCTTGCTCTTCATTGGCCAGCCTCACCCAGTGAGCTGCTCTTTGCGACAAGCTGCTTTTGGCATCATCTTCTCCATTGCTGTGTCTTGTGTCTTGGCCAAAACCATCACGGTGGTTCTGGCTTTCATGGCCACCAAACCAGGATCCAGGATGAGGAAATGGGTGGGGAAATCTCTCACAAACTCTGTTCTTCTTGGCTGCTGCTCCGTTCAAACCAGCATTTGTGCTGCTTGGCTCTGTACGGCTCCTCCATTCCCAGATGTGGACATGGACTCTCTGGTGGAGGAAATCATTGTGGAATGCAACGAAGGTTCTGTCGCGATGTTTTATTCTGCCCTGGGTTATCTGGGATTCCTGGCCATGGTCAGCTTCACTATGGCTTTCCTGGCCAAGAGGTTGCCGGACAGTTTCAACGAAGCCAAGTTCATCACCTTCAGCATGTTGGTGTTCTGCAGCGTTTGGCTGTCCTTTGTTCCCTCTTATCTGAGCACCAAAGGAAAGCAGATGGTGGCTGTGGAGGTCTTTTGCATCTTGGCCTCCAGCGCAGGTTTGCTGGGTTGTATCTTTGCCCCCAAATTATATATAATTATTCTGAGGCCTGACTTGAACAGCAAAGACCACTTAATTCTGAGGAGCAAATAGGAATCACCTTGTGTTGATGCTTTTAATTTGTGCATTCTTTGCTGGCATTAATTGAATGAAAAGCAGAAAAAGCAATTCCTTGGATTTCTCAACACTTATCCTTTTCATTCCTAGAAATAGCTTCCAACCTACATCTGTAACCAATAAAGCTGAGACCAATTTTTAACCTCATAAAGTTGTTCTGTCACTTTGTTATCCTGCCAACACACTGATCTTCCATTCATTAGGTGCTAAAGGTATATCCCTTCATGGGGAGACATCATCTGTGTGAAACATGTAACTTCTGCCGAAGCTATACTTTACATATTTGTGTAAAAACTACATTATACATACCGTATTTTTCGCTCTATAACACGCACCCGACCATAACACGCACGTAGTTTTCAGAGGAGGAAAATCCGTAGGCATGCCACCCGTAGGCATTCCCTCCATAACACGCACAGACATTTCCCCTTACTTTTTAGGAGGAAAAAAGTGAGTGTTGTGGTGCAAAAAATACGGTATATCTATTAATGTGTAATAAAAAAAGGCTGCTGATCACAGAATGTAGATGAAAAAGCCTGCATAACATGGTAGAACATTATGAACATTTTTAATCCTTTCAACCATCATTCACGTGATGATAAACAGACACATCCAGTTTTTTTTTCAGAAAATGAATTTCAAACTGGGGCTTCAAATCAATTGAGCAACATTTATTTCCCACTGGCATTATTCACCTACAAATGCCACATAAAATCCAGCTTCTCTGAATTTACCTTCTCTGTGAAATGGTTTTCATCTCAGCCTATAGAACATGGGACAATAGGAACCTTGTGCTCAGCTTGGGATAACAACACTAATAAGAAGGTCACAAATACTCTCATCTTGCAGTGTTCATTTTAGATACCAGTTCATTTCCTTCCACTTTTTATGCACGTCCCCCTGTCTTGAAACGAAAGGATGTTAGGCCTTAATCCAGCCTCTTCAGAGGAGGGTGCCTTGCACAAATTCAGTCAGTTGCATTCGAGGGTTGTTGTTGTTTTGGAAATGGCACCTTTTATAGATTTATTCATATTGAGTTTAGGTATATTGAGTGGTTAAAAGAAGTTTTGCTTAACGTCTCTGTCCCTGTATAACCTTAAGAAAATATCTGAAGGCAGCCCTGCATAGTGAAACTTTTCATGTTTGATGTTTGATTATGTTTTTATATATGTTGGTACCACCCCAGAGTGGCTGGGTCAACCCAGTCAGATGTGTAGGGTGAGGATGATGATGATGATGATGATGATGATGATGATGATGATGATAGGGAATTGGTCTGAAATACGGGGTGTTGGGGGAGGGGTAGTACCTCTGGTGGGGGGCAGGTCATGCTCCTTCTGGTGTAGTTGTTCTACATTTCCCCCCACCCTACACTCAGCTCTTGCCGGTGGCTCCTAGAAGCTGTGAGTATGCGACAGCAGCCACACTCTGGGAATGGCTTTGACTGGCCAGCTAAACCAGGTGAGGGTAGCTGCTGGGTCTCAAACCACTGATGAGTTAGGGACTTACCCTGCAGGCAAAGGCAGGCTCTGGGGGATTGAGCGGATGAGACAAATAGTGACTCCAATGGTCAAAAAGGCTGTTTCTGCACATGCTGTAGAGGGAAGTGAGGGGCAGGTGGGGCTTGTTAAACTGGGGATGTCGCCCATCTAGGAGAAGGAAACCTCTGATCCGATATCTGCGCTGTCTTGTGGGATATCTTTGGGAGAAGAAAAGGCTAAGGAGTAAACCCTACACAAAGCTGGAGTGGAGTCCCTAAGATGGTTTTACGTCACCTTGCATGCCTCCTTCCTGCAACTCCTTCACCCAAGCTGGTGCCAAAAGTAATGCTCTGCTTTTCTTTGGACCACATCAGGGATACTAAAGTGTGTGGGAGGGCTCTTGTCATCTGGGTAATCCAGGACCTCCTTGGGCTTGCATACCAGGGAGGTCTTTTAACTTCAACCCCAGTGGAAAACGTCATTGTCTCTGAGACAGATAGTTGTGGTCCAGTTACAGCTCCACCCTCCCTAAAAATAAATGTAAAGGGACCCCTGACCATTAGGTCCAGTCGTGGCCGACTCTGGGGTTGCGGCACTCATCTCGCTTTATTGGCCGAGGGAGCCGGTGTACAGTTTCTGGGTCATGTGGCCAGCATGACTAAGCCACTTCTGGCGAAGCAGAGCAGCACACGGAAACGCCGTTTACCTTCCCGCCGGAGCGGTACCTATTTATCTACTTGCACTTTGACGTGCTTTCGAACTGCTAGGTTGGCAGGAGCAGGGACAGAGCAACGGGAGCTCACTCCGTAGCAGGGATTCGAACCGCCGACCTTCTGATTGGCAAGCCCTAGGCACAGTGGTTTAACCCACAGCGCCACCTGCGTCCCTCTTGCCTGCTCCCTAGTCACTGCCTAGCCCCTTAGGCAGTGACTAAAGTAAGATGTGATAAACTAAACAATCCAGCAAAAAATTATCTGGATTAAAAATTCATTGATTACAAGAATTGGCAGGGGGTTGGACTCGATGGCCCTTGTGGTCTCTTCCAACTCTATGATTCTATGATTCTAAGAGTAGGTGGAATTTTGGCTCAGGTGTTGCCTGTGTATCTGTTCTAGCCTTCTGCAGGAAGGCTGACACTTTTCCAGGGTTGTGCCAAGGATTCTGACCTCAATGTTTTCCAGCTCCTTCTATGTGCTCTGATTGGAGGAGAGTCCGGCTTCTCCCAGCAGCCACCACAACTGCCTTCTTTCATTGCTAACCTTATTTAGACACCGAAAAAGAGCAGTGGCTGCCCAAAGGAGGACGCACGGATCCCAGGACATGGTGCAGGTGTCTTTGAGGAAGAGTGTTAGGGAAACTAGGAAGTTCCCTTCAGGGCACCAGTTTGCAGCTGGACTGCTTGTTTCCCTGGGGCACTCGCAATTACAAGAGAACTCCTCAATAACAAATATGCATCATTATTTTGATCTTACTGTAAGTCACAGAGCTCAATGCTCTAAGGAGATAACTTAGTAATTATCTCAAATTGCTGGGCTTCACTGTCCATCTTGCAAACTCCCATGCACATTTTATCAGGCCATGAACACAATCAATATCAGAGTGTGAAAGTCTATATAAAATACATCATTTAGAGCCTAGATGAGAAATTCTGAACATAAAGGTTTTCATGGACTTTGGCTTTTTCTCTTTATCAAAATAATCCAGAGTCATTCAATGAGATTTCTTGTAATGCAGTTTATGGTAGATGAGATGAGATACAAATCTGACTTCCAGCATCCCTGTTGGCCCCAAGATGGTAGGAACATTTCTGCTGCAGATTCTTCTCTTCCTGTGGCTGCAGTTGCCTCCAGCTGAGAGCAAGGAAGACTCTGCTAGATGCACCATGATGGAGCCTTTCCAGATTCCATACCAGAGTTATCAGAGAGGGGACCTAGTCATTGGAGGAATTGTTACCTATTTCGGCTTTTTATTTGAAGAAAAGGATTTCCATGAGCACCCAAACACAAAACTCATAGATGAACTTTTGTAAGTAAAAATCTCTATCCTTCATAGTGCAAGCTTGGTGAGCTCATGTTTCTACAATTACACTAATCATACAATGGTACCCTCAGAACATGTTTCCATGTGGCTTTTTCATGTAGGAATGTTAAACATATATTTTCTTCTCTTTACATTGTGATCTTGTCAGCTTCTTCTTTGTTGCTTTATTCTGCTTCTTGGGATTTCTACCTTCTGCCTGTTCTGCTTTCTCATCATCTGATCCCATGGCTCTCACCACTTTCTCCCAACTTCATCCTCATCCTCCCTCTCTGTTTCCTTTCACAACATTAACGTCCGGTTTTCCTTTGCAGCAAAGCTTGATCCTCACTTTCACAATCACTATCATTTAATCTGACAGCCACAGTTGAATGTGACATATGAATATCATAGATTTTGGATTATACCTGCTGCTATGCAATGTAAACCTTATTGGGCAATAATACCAAGTATCGCAAGTGAGTTTTACGCAGAGTAGACCCATTGAAATTAAAACACCTAAGTTTGTCTGATCTATTAATCCTAATCGCCCTTCTCTGAGTATAACTAACATTGACTAAAGCATTTTTGGTACAGCCATAATTTTATTAGAAGGAGGGAAGGATGGAGACACAGGTACCGTAAAAGAATAAATCATGTTCCGTCTGATATGCTCTGGTCTCGTTTGCTGTGAAAGAAATAAACGAGAAACCTAATATCGTACCGAATGTGACCTTTGGATTTCACGTCACTGATAGCTACTTAAATGCAAGGATGACTTATCAGAACACCCTGAAACTTCTGTCCATCACAGAAAGGATTGTCCCCAACTTCAAATGTGAGAAGAAGAAAAATATGATCGCTTTTATTGGGGGACTTGACTCTGACATCTCTCTCCACATGGCTACTGTCTTAGGCATTCCACAGGTATATAGAGTCAGAATGTTGATTTTTCTATCTCAGTGCTATCTACGAAGCTTCTATGGCTCTATTGATGGTTACTAGACATAAACACAAGTTCAGTGTCAAGAGGCTTGTGACTACTAAATGTCAGGAAGACAGAAAGCTGCCTGGTTCTGAGGTCACATTATTGGTTGTCCAGCGCAGTATTATCTATACTGACTAGTAGTAGCTCTGCAGGACTTCAGATGAAGTTCTCTCAAAACTTTTGGCATGAAAATAGATCCTCTTTCTGCTGTCTGCTCAACTGCATTTTTACTATTATATTGGTTTTAATAACTGTCTTATGTAGATTTTATACTTGGCTATTGTTAGATGCCCTAGGCTCTTGTGGGAAGAGGAGCAGGAAATACTGCTAAGACTTTATGTAAAGAAGACCTGAGAGCACTCAGTGAAGATAATAAAACACATTTCTTTACTGTCACCATCTTCAGTATCATCCAGAAGACCTACAGTACTTGAGCTCATGTGTTCAGCTGGCACTGTGGTGCTCAGTTGCCATATTGTTTTCACATTTTTCTCTCCTTGCCCACTGTTGATTTCTTCTCTCCATACTTGAGGATTTGCATTTGGGTAGAATTCCTTCACAAACGTTGTCCTGACTGGTAGCTGAAATACATTATTTTCATTCAGGGGGTTATGCATCCATAAATGGATTTCATTCCTTTTTACCCTTTTCAGTTCCACAAACATGTGTCTTTTTTTCTCAGCGGTGGCTGCCCAGAAGGAGGACACATGGATCCCAGGACATTCCTGGATCCAATCAGAGACCAGGCTGCCTTCTTTAAATCTGGGATGCCCTGCTCACAAGAGAACAGTTGAGGGCTATGTTCTATGTATTCTGAGTTCTCCCTAGGCCTTCCTCCAGCTTATTCACTTCTATTTCTTCTATTTCTTCTCTAAAGGAGGTGGAATTAAGTGGAGGGATATTAGGTGGACCTAGGAGATCAGGGTTAAAATCACCAATCAGCGATGAAGTTCACAGTGTGACCTTGAGCCAGCTGGCTGCCTTCTCCCTACTAGTTTTTATAAGTCAGTAGTGGGAAGGGTCAAATACAAATGGAACTCAAAACCCACAATTCCTCTTTGAGTCAGCTTTCCATTTTTCATTGAACTGGGAAGGTACATTGGAACTCAGATTACTTGCTGAGGAACAACACTGTGAAGACCTCAAAAGAACTTATAACACCCTGGCAACCTTTAGTCTCCAAGTACAGTGGTACCTCGGGTTAAGTACTTAATTCATTACAGAGGTCCATTCTTAACCTGAAACTGTTCTTAACCTGAAGCAGCACTTTAGCTAATGGGGCCTCCCGCTGCCACCGCTGCGTGATTTCTGTTCTCATCCTGAAGCAAAGTTATTGACCCGAGGTACTATTTCTGGGTTAGTGGAGTCTGTAACCTGAAGCGTCTGTAACCTTAAGCGTATGTAACCTGTGGTACCACTGTATAGCCTTTGCCTTACATGCCTCCATCAACAGAGACACCTTATTGTCTGCAAGTCCAAGAGTGTTTCACCATGCAACAATTACGCTGCTCCAAGAACACTCATACCTAACCTCACGCTGTGGTGTAACAGTGAAAACTCAGGAAGGATCTTATATATTATCTCTCTCCCCCCCAATAAATAGGAAATATTGGAATTTCAGTTTGTCTCAGCCAGTCACTCTGCCCATTTCATGACCTTACTGCCCTTTCCCTTCCCACATGCCACAACCACATGTATTGCATGTTTCAAGTTGCACCACTGCATTTAAGCCTCCATTGTCACCTTCATGAGTCCCTCACATTGCTTTCCAACTCTAAGATGACAAAAGGAAATTCCCCACTTTCATAGGAATTGATCTATTTTTGTTAATATACAGTAACTAGTCAGTTTCAGCTGTTAGCCCAGGCAGTGTGGGATTTCTGAAGGGTTTAGAAAAACAGGTGTCTGCATACACTAACCATTTCTGTAAGGAAATGTAAGACTCTATATCACACCTACAACTGGAGCCGGTGTTATTTTAACTATTTTCTCCCTTCCCTTAACTCTTGTACAAGGAAACATCCCTGAAAATCATGTCTTCATTGGTGACACATGTGCAGCTGGGGGGAAATGGTGCAGGTGTGATTGAGGAAGAGTTTTGGGAAAACTAGGAAGTTCCCTTCAGGGCACCAGTTTGCAGCTGGACTGCTTGCTTGCCTGGAGCATTCGAAATTACAAGAGAACTACTCAATAATAAATATGCATTATTATTTTGATCTTACTGTAAGTCACAGAGGTCAATGCTCTAAGGAGATAACTTAGTAATTATCTCAAATTGCTGGGTTTTATCATCAATCTTGTCAAATCCCATGTACACTTTATCAGGCCATGAACACAATCAATATCAGAGTGTGAAAGTCTATATAAAATAAATCCTGAGTCATTTAGAACCCAGATGAGAAATTCTGAACATGAAGGTTTTCATGGATCAGATCACTGGCATTTTCCCTTTATCAGAATAATCTAGAGTGTTTAAACAAATGTTCTTGGAAAGAAGTTTATGGTAGATGAGATAGAAATCTGACTTTCGGCATCCCCGTCAGCCCCAAGATGGTCAGAACATTCCTGCTGCAGATCTGTCTCTTCCTGTGGCTGCAGTTGCCTCCAACTGAGAGCAAGGAAGACTCTGCTAGATGCACCATGATGGAGCCTTTCCAGATTCCATACCAGAATTATCAGAGAGGGGACCTAGTCATTGGAGTGATTACTAATTATTTTGGCTTTGTATTTGAAGAAAAAGTTTTCCATGAGCACCCAAATGCAAAGCTTATAGATGAACTTTTGTAAGTAAAAAACTCTATGCTTCATAGTGTACCCTTGGTGAGCTCATGTATGCTACAATTACACCAATCGTACAATGGTACCCTCAGAACACGTTTCCATGTGACTTTTTTCAAGGAGGGGTGTTAAACATCTATTTTCTCCTTTTTACATTGTGATCTGGTCACGTTCTTCTTTGTTGCTTTATTCGGCTTCTTGGGCTTTCTGTCTTCTGCCTGTTCTTCTTCCTCATCACCTGATCCCATGGCTCTCACCACTTTCTCCCAACTTCATCTTCAACCTCCCTCTGTGTTTCCTTTCACTCCATTAATATCTGTTTTCCTTTGCAGCAAAGCTGGATCCTCACATTCGCAATCACTCTCTTTTAATCTGACAGACACAGATGCTTTGACACATGAATATCATAGATTTTGTATTATACCAGCTACTATGCAATGTAAACCATATTGGGTAATAAAAAGATCAGTTGCAAACTTGTATTTGCAAAACAAAATATCTATCCGGCTGATTTGCAGAGTAGACTCACTGAAATTAATGCAACTAACTTAGTCTGATCAATTAATCATAATCGGTCTTCTCTTAGTATGACTAACATTGGCTACAGTATTTTTGGTACAGCCACGATTTTATTTGAATGAGGGAAAGAGGGAAACTCAGTTACCATGGAAGAATAAATGAGTGTCCATTGGTTGCAGAAAGGAGATAAGGAGTTAAGGGAAGGATGTGCCAATTTATGTACATGCATGTGAGCCAGGAAGTTACCAATGTGCTTAAGAGGAGAGGAGGAGAATACCTCTGACACACAGTATAACTCTTTTATTAGTGACACACCAAAGTGCTACCAGAATATCCTCTCCCTGGTGTTTGCTGTGAAAGAAATAAACAAGAACCCTAATATCGTACCAAATATGACCTTTGGGTTCCACGTCACTGATAGCTACTTAAATGCAAGGATGACTTATCAGAACACCCTGAAACTTCTGTCCATCACAGAAAGGATTGTCCCCAACTTCATATGCGAGAAGAAGAAAAGTAAGATAGCTTTTATTGGGGGACTTGACTCTGACATCTCTCTCCACATGGCTAGTGTCTTAAGCATCTACAAGATTCCACAGGTATAGTAAGACTGGGGGCTGTCAAGCTCTTCTGCCTCTGGTACAATAATTATCTCCCTGGTTTTTAATACTTCCTTTTACTTTGGTTCATCTTTCTGAAAAAGGAAATGAGAAAGAAAAAATCTATAAATGATACAAAAGTCTGTGACTTTCCTTTTTTTTTTTTTAGTAATATTTCAGTGTCCATGTTTGACAGGGAGCTATGCCGTAGTGGTTGGAGGAGAGGGGCTTTGGTGCTTGCCTGACTTTGTCTCCCATGTGTCACTGGGAAGCAGCAGGGAGGTTGGAACTGGACAAATGCAGCAGCAGGAGTCTTCCTCCTGCTCCCAGGAAGCTGCACAAGGCCAGTTGCAAGAGGTCAGAGAAACTTGCTCCTCCTCCCCACCAACAACTGCTGGAGATGCACATTATGCTATTGTGAGCTATAAATGGATTTCTTTCCTTTTTACCCTTTTCAGTTCCACAAGCATGGGTCCTTTTTTCTTTTCTAAAAGGCTTCACAAAAAATTGTCAGCATATTAGTGGCCATTGCTCTCATTTTTTGGATTTCATTTTCACGAATGTATGCACTTTTGCGACCAGTGTAATTTGAATATAAATCTTTGCTTTTGTTGGAGAAGCCAATTGCAAAATTCAGAGAATTACAAATGTCAGAGGATAGCTGTATTGTGGCTCACAAACTGTTGCAGGAATTCTGAATCAGGAGATTTTTAAAATTATTAAAATGTTAATTGAACTGAATTCCTCTCCTATCCCTAGTTGCATCTCATCACAAAGGTTCTAACTAAGCAAGGGAGTTGCTTGTCCTGATTTTGCCCACTATCCCTGACCACTTTTGCTCACTTGTCAAGGAGACCAAGAAGTTCTGGAGAGCCATAGGTTCCCCTCTCATGAAATATACCATGATGTGCAAGAACAAGAGTTTCTGAACAGACGATGCCTTCACAGTTAAGTTTCTTCCCAACAGAACCTGTGGGTATAGGTCCAGATCTTAGTGGTGTACATCGCCACAAAGTATATGAAAATATGGTGCCTCTATTTATAACCATATGCTAGAACTCTCCAATGCTTGTGGGGTTGATTTCTTCCTCCAGATTGCTTACTGTGTATTAGCTCCAGGGAGAAGCCCAGAGTTGCAGCCCCAGACCTTCTACCGAACGGTGCCCAATGAGAAATATCAATATGAAGGGATTGCCCTGCTACTTCTACATTTCCAATGGACTTGGGTAGGAATTGTGGCATCCGATGATGAAAATGGAGAGACCTTTAGGCAAACCTTAGTGCCAATGCTTTCTCAGCATGGAGTCTGTACAGCTTTCAGTGAAAAACTACCAGCCTTATCTCAGGGTCTAGATAACTTCAGTTTCTTGGAACGCGTTCGGGCCAAGTCCTCTTTCCTGATGGCCTCAGAAGTGGACATATTGGTTCTGTGTGCAGAACCTGAGACCATTACAGTTGTGAAATGGATGCAATATTTCTATTCATTAGCTAAAGACATTGCAGAGAAGTCTACTGGCACCGTGTGGATTTTGACAGCCCAGTGGGCTTTCTCTTCAGAAACAATGCAAAGGTATTACGATATACAAGTCTTTGATGGTGCCTTGTCTTTTGCAATTCACACAGAGAAAGTCCAGGGATTTAAAGAATTCCTTCAGACCCTGAACCCCAACTCTCCAAAGGGAGATGGGTTCCTCCAGGCTTTTTGGCAACGGGCATTCAGTTGTTTATTTTCTGCTTCCAATGGGCAGAAGGAAAACACAAAGACCTGCACTGGCCGTGAGAGTCTGGAGAGCCTTCCTGGGCATATTTTTGAAATGACCATGACTGGCCAAAGTTACAGTATCTATAATGCAGTTTATGCCATTGCACATACTTTACATCAGATGCACTCATCCAGGCCGAAAAGCAGAATGATGCCAGGCAGAGGTGGGCTCAATCCTCCAAAACTGCAACCTTGGCAGGTAAGATTTCCTGTTAAGAATAAACCTTTGCAAAGTTGAGCAAAAGAAAGGATGATTATCAAGAATTAATAATATGTTTGAAAATATAAAGGTTTGTTTCTACCCATGGCTGCCCACCCATTCTGTCCACCAACACCAACTATTTTCTAGAACCTGTATTTGTTCCTGCACTAAAAAGGGACATATAGGACTATCTTCAAATGTGGTTACCTGGACAGTTTTTTAACTTGCTCCCAGTGATGTTCACTAATTATAGTGAGCCTGCAAGTTAAGGTCACTTTACATTATTGGGGAAAAGTAAATAAACAGAGCAGGGAAAACCCACCATGAACTGCTCTCCATTTTGTTTTCCCTCTCTCCCTGCAAAACTGCAGCCTTGGCAGGTAAGATTTGCTATTCAGAATAAACCTCTGCAAAGTTGAGCAAGGGAAAGGGGAATTATCAAGAATTAAGAATATGTTTGAAAAAATTGAGGTTTGTTTCTACCCATGACTGCCCACCCATTCTGTCCACCAACATGTCATGAATATGCTAGCTCCCAGTTTAGGAATACAGCTGGTAGAAGACCGCAGTTTGCAAAGGACAGGATCAGAATTCTCTCAGACAGAGGCGAATCGACCTTGAGAATCAGCCAGATAAATCTGGGTTGGAATGTGACCACGGCTCACAAGAGACACAAAGAGGCATGGAAGAGAAGACTGACAGTCTGTCTTCTCAGGAAAAAGTTGGAGGGGTTGCAATGAGCCCACGAAGTCATTGCTGGGAGAGGGTGTATGATAGGAAACAGAATAAGAAACACAAGGGTCATAGGTTCCGTTTATTCTGCCGGAAGTGGAAGGATTCTTCAGAAGGGTCAACTGAGTGATGATGCTTGGCTTCAGCCGTCCGGAGCTAACTACTTGTTTTTGCAGTAATTCCTCCTTTTTCATTATGTAAGAGTACAGTGGTAGCTCTGGTTACATACGCTTCAGGTTACATATGTTTCAGGTTACAGACTCCGCTAATGCAGAAATAGTGCTTCAGGTTAAGAACTTTGATTCAGGATGAGAACAGAAATCATGTTCCAGCGGTGCGGCGGCAGCAGGAGGCCCCATTAGCTAAAGTGGTGCTTCAGGTTAAGAACAGTTTCAGGTTAAGAACGGACCTCCTGAATGAATTAAGTACTTAACCCGAGGTACCACTGTGCTGTGTTATCAAGCCAGGAACCTGGACTCCTAACACAACAGCAACTATTTTCTAGAACCTGCATTTGGCTACTTTCAAATGTAATTACTAGGTCAGTTTTTTCTCCCTGTGATGTTCATTGATTATAGTGAGCCTGCAAGTTAAGGTCACTTTACATTGGTGGGGAAAAGTAGACAAAGAAATGGTGAACTGGGAAAACCCACCAGGAGCTTCTCTCCATTTCTTTGTCCCCTTCTCCATGCACACCCACCTTGCAGGAGGGGCAGTTCCGGGGCGTCCTGACATGGCACCATTTTGCCTTTGCACACGGACCCCAGAGCTCAACCCTCAGGCAAGGGGCAGGCCAGATGTACTTCCTAGAAACATTTATGTTCTCCAAATGTTGTAGACTGCATAATTTTGGACTACTTTCCAATGTGTGAAATATATGGATGGATACTTTCTCCTTTCTATAATCCATAAAAGCTCTCCTTTTTAAAACTTTGCCTTTGTTTTCTTCTGTCTAGCTGCACTCGTTCTTGAGGAGTATCTCCTTCAACAACAGTGCTGGTGACTTTGTGTCCTTTGATGAGAATGGGGAGTTAGCAGGTGGATTTGATATTATTAACTGGGTTACTTTTCCAAACCAAACCTTCTCCCGTGTGAAAGTAGGAAAGATAGTTCCACAAGATTCACAAAATGTAGACTTCAGCATGGATGAGGAAGCCATCACATGGCACAGATCTTTTAATCAGGTGGGACTATTGCTTTTTTTAAAAAATAGGTATTGTTATTAAGAATACAAATAATAAGGTTAATGTAGAAATTTTTATCATTAATAAGTAAATTGTTTAAGTATAACCCAGGTTATTTTACCATCGTACATGAGGTGAGAAGTAGATATTTTCTTCTTCAGAGTTCTGGTTTGAAAGTATAGAATGGTAATATATTCCACTATATTGCAAATGAAATATTGTTGGCTTCCAACTCTCCTCCTCCCTGATCACTGGCCAGGGTGGTTTTCAGACTGAGGAGAATTGCAGTCCAATACCATCTGGTGGAGCAAAGGTTCCACATCCCTGATATATAGGATTTCAGTATAACATTTTAATACTTTGCACATTTATGTAGGAGTAAATCATGCTGAACCAAGTGAGATTCAGAAGACAAGGGGAAGCTAAGTTACCCATCCATTATGAAAGAAGATTTATTGTCTTGTGGTGCTTCTCTGAGCCTAAAATATGTGCTTCCTATTTTAGCTTCTTTTTTAACTCCCTGTATTTCAAAGTCTGTTGTCTTCCCTATCCTCTCTCCATCCTCCATCTTTATGCAAATGAAAAATTCAATATTCCTTCTCATTCACTCCCAATATTTACATTACAATTTATTTCTGTATACAACACACCTTTCTGGAATAATGTTAATCAGTCAGCTGATCTCTTCCCTTTGGTTTAAACTGTGTTGTTCACAAGGCACAAGAGAGCTACAGTTTCTCCTATTTTTATGGCTAGGTGCTGCCCCTTGCCTTGTGTAATGATCGCTGCCAGCCAGGCTACAGCAGGAAAAAGAAGGAGGGGCTGCCATTTTGTTGCTTTGATTGTGCTTCGTGTCCACATGGGATGATTTCAAATCAGACGGGTAGGAGACATCATCTGCTAATTTGTAAAATGCTTCCTAAAATCTGTTTCAACGCTGCCTCTGAGCCCAAAGAATCCTCCATCGCCATGAAGATCTCTCTGGGTGTGACCAACTTTAGCTAAGGGCACAACCAAAGGCCATGTTTCTGATCACTAACTCCAGATGAAGGACAGAGTAGAACCTATTGCGGATTATGAATAATGACAGGAGATTGTACAAACAGTTTTTAATATTCACTTATCTCTGATACTTAATCCAACTAAATAATGTCTTATTTGTTGGAACTCATATATCACTCATTGTTTCAGATATGGATTATTGTTTCCAATGCCAAGATGACCAATTTCCAAACAAGGACAGAGATCAATGCCTCCCCAAACGCCAACATTTTCTTTCCTACGCAGAACCTTTAGGGTTCGTTTTAGCTTCCTTAGCTCTGGTCTTTTCTCTGGTCACAGCTTGGATACTTGGCGTCTTCTCTAGGAATGGGGACACTCCCATTGTCAAAGCCAACAACCGGGACCTCACCTACACTCTGCTCCTTGCCCTCTTGCTCTGCTTCCTCTGCTCCTTGCTCTTCATTGGCCAGCCTCACCCAGTCAGCTGCTCTTTACGACAAGCTGCTTTTGGCATCATCTTCTCCATTGCTGTGTCTTGTGTCTTGGCCAAAACCATCACGGTGGTTCTGGCTTTCATGGCCACCAAACCAGGATCCAGGATGAGGAAATGGGTGGGGAAATCTCTCACAAACTCGGTTCTTCTTGGTTGCTGCTCCGTTCAAACCAGCATTTGTGCTGCTTGGCTCTGTACGGCTCCTCCATTCCCAGATGTGGACATGAGCTCTCTGGTGGAGGAAATCATTGTGGAATGCAACGAAGGTTCTGTCGCGATGTTTTATTCTGTCCTGGGTTATCTGGGACTCCTGGCCATGGTCAGCTTCACTATGGCTTTCCTGGCCAAGAGGTTGCCGGACAGTTTCAACGAAGCCAAGTTCATCACCTTCAGCATGTTGGTGTTCTGCAGCGTTTGGCTGTCCTTTGTTCCCTCTTATCTGAGCACCAAAGGAAAGCAGATGGTGGCTGTGGAGGTCTTTTGCATCTTGGCCTCCAGCGCAGGTTTGCTGGGTTGTATCTTTGCCCCCAAATTGTACATCATTCTTCTGAGGCCTGACTTGAACAGCAAAGACCACTTAATTCTGAGGAGCAAATAGGAATCAACTTGCGTTGATGTTTTTAATTTGTGCATTGTTTGGTGGCTTTTATTGGAAGAAGACCAGACAAAATAATTACTTGTATTTCTCAATTTGTATCCTTTTCATCTTTTTCATCCCTCTCCTGTCATTAGCTATTTCTATACAGCATTTTTCACAAGTGAATCTGTGCTGAAAGTGGTCTGCAGAATAATCCAAATCTAAACACTGTAATACATAAGAACACAGGAAGAGGCTAGTGGATCAGGCCCATAGCCCATCTCATCCAGCCTCCTGTTCTCACAGGGGCCACCCAGATGCCTCAAAGGGAAAGCTGCAAGCAGGATTCAAGCAGAAGAACACTTTCCCCTCCTTTGGTTTCCAGCAACTCGTATTCAGGAACATGACTGCCTCCAACTGTGGCATCAATAGGCCTCTCCTCTGTGAATTCGTCTAGGGCTCTTTTAAAGCCATCTCTTCTGGTAGTCATCCCTGCCCCCTGTGGGAGTGACTTCCATAGTTTAACCATGCACTGTATATACAGCAACCATGCAAAATAAGACATGAAACCAATGGAATGTAACAGTGGTTAAAACATTAAATGAATAGATGATTAAAACAGTAATCATCAGCAATGCACAGTTCATTTATCAGGTTTTTTCCAAAATATCTTGTGTATTTGTGCTTTGAATATAGAGCAATGTTCTCATGGAGGGATTTTGGAGGAATATGTTGAGTCTGAATTCCTTTTCTCTTGGCATGTTTTGAAACTTTTTGTCTTGTAGCCTTTGAAACAGCAAGTTAGTGGCAGCTGCTGCTCATGGGGACTATTAGGGAGGGAGAAGGCAAGGAGACCAACAGGAGGTGGAGCCAGAGTCAGTAAATAGAACCACCGCATGATTTGCTGAGGTCCTGCAGGTAGCTTGGGGGAGGAAATATGGGAATTTTCAGAATAGTGCCCCAATTACCCTACTACTCTCCACTGCACCTAGTACCTGTGACTATAAGTGCACGCTTTGTAAACTGGATCTGTGAATAGCCCAGAGACATCCTGTGATGGTCTGAGGAGGATGGCCTGCCTTGAATTACAGGCTCTCAAGATTCTCCTCCCCAGTGCAGAATTCGCCATCTTTCTTCTCTGAAGCAGAATCATTAAAACCACAATTAAATGCCTCTTCCCAGAAAACCCTGAGAAAGCCATCTTCTTTTTCCAAGGTAGGGTTTCTCATCTGAATAAATTTCTGGAATCCTGGAAGATCCTTAGAGTGAACTGCAAAGGATAGAGCCCCATGGAGGAATGTGATGTCCCAACCTCTTTGAAAGGGAAATGAGGTGAAATCCATCTGGGCTGTCATAAACCAGATTTTTGTATTTTCTTGCATAAGCACATCATTCGTTTCTGCAAGTCTGGGTATCATTCTCATTACCATAATTGTATGAATTTCACCATGCACAACTACAACATTGGCAGTGCTTCGCACAATAATGTTCATTGTTTTCGAACCTTCTTCCACCATTTCTTCAAACTCTCCAGAAGAGGTAACCTCAGGGAAACTTTCTATGAAATCAAAGCAGATGCCCTTCTGGGCAAACATGGGGAGAACATTTAGTACAAATCTCTCTCCAGTGTCACCAAGGAGAAAAAGCACACCAATCCACACCCAACGGAAATGCAGCAGTAACTGGAGGATTCCCTCGTATTGCTGCGTCCCATCTGGGAATATCCAGTGGGTGAAAAGGGCTTGCATGTCATCATTCGTCACAGGAGAAGAGCCATAGATGAGCTGAAGAGGGTCATTGTTAAACTCAAGGGAGGAAAGGTGATAACAAATGGTGATATCAAAACACCAATTAGACTCAAAACCAAGTTTCTATATAATAACCAGGGGGATTCAGCTTTTTGTTTATTTCTGTTAGTTCAGAATTTGCCTTGGGTTGTATTGGTGCATCATCTGCTTCTGCAATATTGGGCATCCTTCTCATTATCATAATGTTGTGATTTCCAACATTCACACCACTCCTAGGGGCTGGGGCAGTTTCGTCCACACCAATGTATTTTTTGTGGGGGCTGAGCCCCCTCAATATTCAAGGGGCATCCAGCTCCTCATGGCATCACATGCATGACGGGTGTTGTGTGGCATCACGTGCATGATGTCATGCTGCACTGCACATGGGCCCCCTCAATCCTCTGCAGGATCCCGTCTGCTTGGATCTCCTTCCAGTCAGGAAGGGAGAGATCTCCTAGAAAGAGAAGACACCCAAACCCTTAAGAGGGCTGGGTGATCCCCTGAGGCTGTTGTGCTATTTGGAGAAGCTCAGGAGTGGGACTGATAGAAGGTGGGGAAACGGACAGAAATACTACCCTGTATAAGAACCAAAGTCTGAAACTGTAACACCTATGCAAGTAGGTTTAAGAAACTGAAGTAATGAAACTGGAAATGAGCTGATTGTTTACCAGTTGTAAATGATCGTGATTTCTTTGATAATTACAGGAGACTTAATCAGCTTCTCAGTGATTTTTTTTGGGGGGGAAGGGGGAGCATGTTTATCACATCACAGCCAAAGTCTCAGATGGTCCTCCTTAGTAGGGGGAGCAATAAGAGTTTATGGAGAGTCAGCAAAAATGAGAAAGAAGGTTACCCAGAAAACTACTTAAGATGAAAATATAGAACTAAAAAAAAACCTGCTTTGCAGTTAATTGTTCAAAGAGGTAGGACAAACTTTTGTCATGGTCTGGATTAGGGACAGTCAGAGTCCCAACTTGCTACGTTGGGACTGGGGTAGAGGTTGGGAAGCAGGAATCAGAAGTCCAGGGTTAGCAGTCCAGGGGTCAGGAAGCCAAGAGTCGAAGGGTCAGGAAGCCAAGAGTCAGGAAGCACAGCTAGATGGGTAGCGTGTTGCTGTGGCAAAGAGCCAGAGGGAACTGCTGGTCTTATATACCCCTCCCGGCCCTTGCCACCAGGTGCTACCGAGTCTTCCCTCAAGCCTCACCTGTGTGGCCACACCTTGCCCATCCAGGCCAAACTCAGGAAAGCCCCAGTCCTGTGAGGCCCTACCAGTCACAGGGCCTGGCTCCTGCACACACTCCTGACAACTTTGCACAACCTTAAAATCAAGCCCATTATTAAAATCAAGTCCAAAATTCTTATTACATTAAATAACACCATATGGACAACACTACCATAGCAAACAATTTTGAACAATTTATGTCCAAAGGGGAAATGCTATAGTATTCTTTGTATCACGAATGTTCTTAATTCTACAATTCTAAAAATTGTAGGTTGTGGTTATTTAACTAAATCAACCTCCACCAACTTTTGAGGCCTAAAGCCAGGCATAGGCAAACTCAGCCCTCCAGATGTTTTGGGACTACAACTCCCATCATCCCTGACCACTGGTCCTGTTAGCAAGGGATGATAGGAGTTGTAGTCCCAAAACATCTGGAGGGCCAAGTTTGCCGATGCCTGGCTAAAACTTTATTGTAAACAACATGGTTGATCTTGTGATCTTATGGGGCACTTGATCTGAGAGGTGACCTGGATCCTCATCTCCCACTTCCCCCGTGGGCCACAGGTGACCTGGGGATGGGGGAGCAAACCTCTCCACCATCTGATATCACAGAGACATCAGAGAACCTATATTCCCCACATGAATGATCAGCTGGTCCTTGGGGCTGAAACTCAGCAAACATAAAGCTCTGCAAGCCCCTGCAATCAGCTGATCTTTGGGGCCTCACAGTGCTACATATGGAGCTATGCAAGGCCCCCAAGAGCTGGTTGTTGGGGTTTCCATGGCTTCATGAACACAGCTTTGTGAGCCTGAACTATCAGAACTTCATCAGCACTTGTAAAGCCCTTTGCACGGGGTTCTGTAGGTGCTCCTGACAGTTGAAATGTTCTTCAGTCCAGCCATTCTGTATCTGTTCTACATGGAGAAGATAAACTCAGAGAATCTTGGTCTCATTTGTAGGCAGATGAGGACCAGTGGGTAACAAATGTCATTCAATTGTTTTGAAGCCCCACTTGGAAATGTGACAACTTGTGAAGCCAGGTGGACGTGTATCTACAGGTGGATGATGACGGAAAGGATTAAAAATGCCACCTCTTAATTGTCCATGATGTTCTGCCATGTTATACAGGCTTTTGCAGCTACAGTACACTGTGAGATCAGCAACCTTTCCTGATTACATATAAATAAATACAATATAGCTTTTACCTAAATATATAAAGTATAGTCTCTGCAGAAGTTACGTGTTTCACACTGATGATCTCTCCCCATGAAGGGATATACCTTTAGCACCCAATGAATGGAAGATCAGTGTATTGGCAGGATAACAAATTGGCAGAACAACTTTATGGGGTTAAAAATTGGTCTCAGCTTTATTGATGACAGATGTAGGTTGGAGGCTATTTCTAGGAATGAAAAGGATGAGTGTTGAGAAATCCAAGAAATGGCTTTTTCTGCTTTTCATTCAATAAATGCCAGCAAACAATGCAAAAATTAAAAGCATCAAGACAAGGTGATTCCTATTTGCTCCTCAGAATTAAGTGGTCTTTGCTGTTCAAGTCGGGCCTCAGAAGAATGATGTACAATTTGGGGGAAAAGATACAACCCAGCAAACCTGCACTGGAGGCCAAGATGCAAAAGACTTCCACAGCCACCATCTGCTTTCCTTTGGTGCTCAGATAAGAGGGAACAAAGGACAGCCAAACGCTGCAGAACACCAACATGCTGAAGGTGATGAACTTGGCTTCGTTGAAACTGTCCGGCAACCTCTTGGCCAGGAAAGCCATAGTGAAGCTGACCATGGCCAGGAGTCCCAGATAACCCAGGACAGAATAAAACATCGCGACAGAACCTTCGTTGCATTCCACAATGATTTCCTCCACCAGAGAGTTCATGTCCACATCTGGGAATGGAGGAGCCGTACAGAGCCAAGCAGCACAAATGCTGGTTTGAACGGAGCAGCAGCCAAGAAGCACCGAGTTTGTGAGAGATTTCCCCACCCATTTCCTCATCCTGGATCCTGGTTTGGTGGCCATGAAAGCCAGAACCACCGTGATGGTTTTGGCCAAGACACAAGACACAGCAATGGAGAAGATGATGCCAAAAGCAGCTTGTCGTAAAGAGCAGCTCACTGGGTGAGGCTGGCCAATGAACAGCAAGGAGCAGAGGAAGCAGAGCAAAAGGGCAAGGAGCAGAGTGTAGGTGAGGTCCCGGTTGTTGGCTTTGACAATGGGAGTGTCCCCATTCCTAGAGAAGACACCAAGTATCCAAGCTGTGAGCAGAAAAAAGCCCAGAGCTAAGGAAGCTAAAACGAGCCCTAAAGGTTCTGCGTAGGAAAGAAAATGTTGGCGTTTGGGGAGGCATTTATCTCTGTCCTTGTTTGGAAATTGATCATCTTGGCATTGGAAACAATAATCCATATCTGGGGGAAAAATCAAATGAGTGATATATGAGTTCCATCAAATAAGACATCAATTAGTTGGAATAAGGGTCAGAGATAAGTGAATATTAAAAACTCTTTGTACAATCTCCTGCCATTATGCATAATCCACAATAGGCTCTACTCTGTCTTTCATCTGCAGTTAATTATCAGAAACATGGCCTTTGGTTGTGCCTTTAGCTAAGTTGGTCACACCCAGAGAGATCTTCATGGTGATGGAGGATTCTTGAGAACAGCCACTTTGGACTCAGAGGCTGGGCTGAGGACTGTTCTCCATAAGGAGACAGTTTTATGCTTTTTTCTGGCTCACACAACTAAAACTATCCACTCCTAACAATGTAGCATGTGGGAAGCAGGCAGAGAACACTAGACATATCCCACACCTCTTTCCAGAGATCTCCTTTGTAAAAGTTCTGGATCTAGTTTCCCCAACTGTCTCTTTTTTCTTCCAGATATCAGTGCAGCTGCTTTTCTCTTTAGGAGTACTGAACTGCTAATAGAGGGGGAAAGTTGAAATAGATACAGTGGTGCCCCGCAAGACGAATGCCTCGCAAGACGGAAAACTCGCTAGACGAAAGAGTCTTCCGTTTTGGAGGTGCTTCGCAAAACGAATTTCCTATGGGCTTGCTTCGCAAGACGACAATGTCTTGCGAGTTCCTGCTGGTTTTTTTTCCTTTCCCCCGCCCCTTTTTCTAAACCGCTAAGCTGATTATCAGCTGATCCGATCAGCAGATAAGCCACTAAAAGCCGTTAATAGCGCTAATAGTTCTAATCCTCTTATCAATCAATGGTCTTGCTTCGCAAGACGAAAAAACCGCTAGATGAAGAGAATCACAGAACGGATTCTTTTTGTCTTGTGAGGCACCACTGTATTAGGAAGCATTATACAAAATAGCAGGGACGCGGGTGGCGCTGTGGGTAAAAGCCTCAGCGCCTAGGGCTTGCCGATCGAAAGGTCGGCGGTTCGAATCCCCGCGGCGGGGTGCGCTCCCGCTGCTCGGTCCCAGCGCCTGCCAACCTAGCAGTTCGAAAGCACCCCCGGGGGCAAGTAGATAAATAGGTACCGCTTACCAGCGGGAAGGTAAACGGCGTTCCGTGTGCTGCGCTGGCTCGCCAGATGCAGCTTTGTCACGCTGGCCACGTGACCCGGAAGTGTCTCCGGACAGCGCTGGCCCCCGGCCTATAGATGTGAGATGGGCGCACAAACCCCAGAGTCTGTCAAGACTGGCCCGTTCGGGCAGGGGTACCTTTACCTTTACCTTATACAAAATAGCAGATGATGTCTCCTACCCGTCTGATTCGAAATCATCCCATGTGGACACAAAGCACAATCATAGCAACAAAATGGCAACCCCTCCTTCTTTTTTCTGCTGTAGCCTGGCTGGCAGTGATCATTACACAAGGCAAGGGGCAGCACCTATCCATAAAAAGAGGCGAAAATGTAGCTCTCTTGTGCCTTATGAACAACACAGTTCTAACCAAAGAGAAGAGATCAGCTGACTGATTAACATTATTCCAGAAAGGTGTGTTGCGTGGGAAGTACCCTCCCCCTTGTGAAATGAAGACACAGGACACATTATTTAAGGTTAATGGGCGTAAAAGGCCACAACTTTATTGATTACAGGAATTGAGAGGTATTGGCCTTAGGCATTGGTTCCTATCGACTACCCGGCATGGAGACCGGGAAGGGTTAACCACCAGCCGGGGGAGTCCTGCTGAAGTACGCCAACTAGGATCCCCCGGGTGTCACTGCTCGGGGGCATGCCTTAGGCCCACACCTCCATAGGATTCAGACAGGGCAACGCCCCCCAGAGTCCTCTACCAGACTACCCTTCGCCTTGGGGGAAGGTGATGGCACTTCCTTCCCCCCTTCATTTGCATAACAATTACCCCTGCCAATGCCTAACTGCCAATACCGGGAAAGTTGTGATGTTTGCTACGAGGTAGGCGAAAAAACCAAATGGCTGGAAATTTGCCACATGGGAAAATTCCTACCAGGCCCCTTGCGGCGACCAACCGGAGTCCATAGCAAGGTCAACGCTGGCTAAACCTAAGGGTGGGTGCACCAGCCTTAAATGTGCTAGGCCACGCCTCCCCAGCCTGACGATTGGCTGGCTGGGTCAGTGACACGCCCGAGGATTCCCCTGCTCTCGCGGGGGCTGTGAGCCAGCCTCCGCGTGCGTGGGAGGGGGGGCGCAACCCCACCTCCTCTCGAGCTCGGAAGTGGCTTTGTGTACATAAATAAATAGTACAAAAGAAAATATTGCAGTGTAAATATTGGGAGTGAATGAGAAGGAATATTGAATTTTTCATTTGCATAAAGATGGAGGATGGAGAGAGGACAGGGAAGACAACAGAATTTGAAATAGGTAAATGTAAAGGGACCCCTGACCATTAGGTCCAGGGAAGTGGAAACTTTGCTCCACCAGATGGTATTGGATTGTAACTCTCCTCAGTCTAAAAACCAGCCTGGCCATTGATCAGGGAGGAGGAGAGTTGGGAGCCAACAATATTTCATTTGCAATATAGTGGAATATATTACCATTATATACTTTCAAACCAGAACTCTAAAGAAGAAAATATCTACTTCTCACCTCATGTGTGATGGTAAAATAACATGGGTCATACTTAAACAATTTGCTAATTAATGATAAAGAATATCTGCATTAACCTTATTATTTTTATTCTTAATAAAAATATCTCATTTTTTAAAAAGCAATAGTCCCACCTGATTAAAAGATCTGTGCCATGTGATGGCTTCCTCATCCATGCTGAAGTCTACATTTTCTGAATCTTGTGGAACTATCTTTCCTACTTTCACACGGGAGAAGGTTTGGTTTGGAAAAGTAACCCAGTTAATAATATCAAATCCACCTGCTAACTCCCCATTCTCATCAAAGGACACTAAGTCACCAGCACTGTTGTTGAAGGAGATACTCCTCAAGAACGAGTGCAGCTAGGCAGAAGAAAACAAAGGCAAAGTTTAAAAAAGGAGAGCTTTTATGGATTATAGAAAGGAGAAATATCTATCAATATATTTCACACATTGGAAAGTAGTAAAAACCGTGCAGCCTACAACATTTGAAGTATTTCTAGCAAGTACAGCTGGCCTGCCCCTTGCCTGAGGGTTCAGCTCTGGGGTCCGTGTGCAAAGGCAAAATGGTGCCATGTCAGGAAGCCCTGGAACTGCCCCTCCTGCAAGGTGGGCGTGCAGGGAGAAGGGGACAAAGAAATGGAGAGAAGCTCATGGTGGGTTTAGCCTTCTCTCTCTCTCTCTCTCACTCTGTTTCTGTCTCTGTGTTTATTTACTTTTCCCCACCAAGCGATGCATCCACGTGTCTTGACAGCCCATGTTCCTAGAGAGGCAGGGAAAGGGTACAGAGTGCCATAACTCCTTCAACTACTCCTGCAAATGGAAGGGAAGTACAGGTCCTATCTTGATTGTGGCTCCTTCAGCTTGAAGGAAAAGGAAAACAGTTAAGGACTGAAAAGAATGTGGGGATTGTTGTAGAGGAAAGGTAAAAGCTGTAAGAGGTTGTGTGTGGGTATCTATGTCTCTGTGTTTGTGTGTATTCATTCTATGGACCGTGTGACATCCCCCATTAGATTAGCCCCAAGCAATCTTTGTTCTGAACAGGAAATCTTACCTGCCAAGGTTGCAATTTTGGAGGATCGAGCCCACCTCTGCCTGCCATCATTCTGCATTTTGACCTGGATGAGTGGATCTGATGTAAAGAATGTGCAATGGCATAAACTGCATTATAGATACTGTAACTTTGGCCAGTCATGGTCATTTCAAAAATATGCCCAGGAAGGCTCTGCAGACTCTCACGGCCAGTGCAGGTCTTTGTGTTTTCCTTGTGCCCATTAGAAGGAGAAAATAAGCAGTTGAATGCCTGTTGCCAAAAAGCCCGGAGGAACCCATCTCCATTTGGAGAGTTGGGGTTCAGGGTCTGAAGGAATTCTTTAAATCCCTGGACTTTCTCTGTGTGAATTGCAAAAGACAAGGCACCATCAAAGACTTGTATATCGTAATACCTTTGTGTTGTTTCTGAAGAGAAAGCCCACTGGGCTGTCAAAATCCACACGGTGCCTGCAACATCTTCTGCTGATGAATAGAAATATTGCAACCATTTCACAACTGTAATGGTCTGAAGTTCTGCAAACATAACCAATATGTTGACTTCTGAGGCCACCAGGAAAGAGGACTTGGCCTGAAGGAGTTCCAGGGAACTATAATGATCTATACCCTGAGATATGGCTGGTAGTTTTTCATTGAAAGCTGTACAGACTCCATGCCGGGAAAGCATTGGCACTAAGCTTTGCATAAAGGTCTCTCCATTTTCATCATCGGATGCCACAATTCCTACCCATGTCCATTGGAAATGTCGAAGTAGCATGACAATCCCTGCATATTGATATTTCTCATTGGGCACCGTTCGGTAGAATGTCTGGAGCTGCAACTCTGGGCTTCTCACTGGAGCTAATACACAGTAAGCAATCTGGAGGAAGAAATCAATCCCATAAGAATTGGAGAGTTAGATCAAACGGTTATGGTTCATCCCAAGTATCTGCTTGAAGAACAAACCCATGAGAATTTCTCGACTCCATTTATGAATGCATGTTGATCTCACAAGAATGTTCTGCATCTAAAGCCCCTCCGCTTCCACCAATACTGCATAGCTCCCCCAGGTGCTTTTGTATCAGTTTTTAAAAAATTCACCTTATCATAAAAATGAACCAAACAAAAGGCAGTATTGAGAAACCAGAAGATAATTAATGAATCAGATGCAGAAGAGCTTCACAGCCCCCACACTTACAATACAAATACCTGTGGAATCTTGTAGATGCTTAAGACAGTAGCCATGTAGAGAGAGATGTCAGAGTCAAGTCCCCCAATAAAAGTTATCTTATTTTTCTTCTTCTCACATATGAAGTTGGGGACGATCCTTTCTGTGATGGACAGAAGTTTCAGGGTGTTCTGATAAGTCATCCTTGCATTTAAGTAGCTATCGTAGACGTGGAACCCAAAGGTCATATTCGGTACAATATTAGGGTTCTTGTTTATTTCTTTCACAGCAAACACCAGGGAGAGGGTATCCTGGTAGTACTTTGGTGTGTCACTAATAAAAGAGTTATACTGTGTGTCAGAGGTATTCTCCTCCTCTCCCTCTTAAGCACATTGGTAACTTTCTGGCTCAATCTGGCAAATCCCAAAAGATTAAATAAAACAAATAAGCCGACAAACAAACTATATATCCATTTTCTGTGTCAACAGTTGATAGTTGACCCCATGGACAATATTCAGTCAGCTTTAAGAATATTACATCTAGAAAGTGTATAATTTTGTGCAGAGCATTCATATCCTGAAACTCACATATGTAAATTAATCTCTTATTTGCAGGTGTACCACTGGTGCCTAAAATTGTGGTTCCTCACAGGTGGCTAAAGCAAACAGCTATTTCGCTACTGCTGGGAGGGGGTACCCAGTTGCCACATCCTTCTCTTACCACTTCATTTCCTTTCAGCAACCAATGGACACTTACTAGATGATATCAGAGCACATCAGGTTGAATAGGATCTATTATTTCACGGTACCTGAGTCTCCATCCTTCCCTCCTTCAAATAAAATTCTGTCTGTACAAAAAATACTGCTGCCAATGTTAGTCATACTCAGAGAAGGCCCATTAGGAATTAATAGGTCAGACTAACTCAGGTTTATTAATACTTGCATATAACTCAGTTTGGATACTTGGTTTTTTTACCCAATATGGTTTACATTGCAAAGCAGAGAATATAAGCCAAATTCTATGTTATTCATATGTCAAATTCATCTGTGACTATCAGATTAAAGGATAGTGATTGTGAATGTGAGGATCAAGCTTTGCTGCAAAGGAAAACAGACGTTAATGTTGTGAAAGGAAACACAGAGGGAGGATGAAGATGAAGTTGGGAGAAAGTGGTGAGAGCCATGGGATCAGGTGATGAGGAAGAAGAACAGGCAGAAGACAGAAACACCAAGAAGCGGAATAAAGCAACAAAGAAGAAAGATGACCAGATCACAATGTAAAAAGAAGAAAATATATGTTCAACATCCTACTTGATAAAAGTGACAGGGAAACATGTTCTGAGCATGCCATCATATGTTTGGAGTGATTGTCGCATACATGAGCTCACCAAGGGTACACTATGAAGGATAGAGTTTTTTCCTTACAGAAGTTCATCTATAAGCTTTGTGTTTGGGTGCTCATGGAAATCCATTTCTTCAAATACAAAGCCGAAATAGGTAACAATTCCTCCAATGACTAGGTCCCCTCCCTGATAATTCTGGTATGGAAGCTGGAAAGGCTCCATCATGGTGCATCTAGCAGAGTCTTCCTTGCTCTCAGTTGGAGGCAACTGCAGCCACAGGAAGAGAAGGATCAGCAGCAGGAATGTTCTGACCATCTTGGGGCTGACGGGGGGTGCTGAAAGTCAGATTTCTATCTCATCTACCATAAACTTCTTTCCAAGAACATTTGTTTAAAGACTCTAGATTATTCTGATAAAGGGAAAATGCCAGTGATCTGATCCATGAAAACCTTCATGTTCAGAATTTCTCATCTGGGTTCTAAATGACTCAGGATTTATTTTATATAGACTTTCACACTTTGATATTGATTGTGTTCATGGCCTGATAAAATGTACATGGGATTTTGCAAGATAGATGGTGAAACTCAGCAATTTGGCATAATTACTAAGTTATCACCTTAGAGCATTGAGCTCTGTGACTTATAGTAAGATCAAAATAATAATGCATACTTGTTATTGAGTAGTTCTCTTGCAGTTGTGAGTGCCCCAGGCAGTCCAGCTGCAAACTGTGCCCTGAAGGGAGCTTCCTAGTTTCCCCAACACTCTTCCTCAAACACACCTGCATCATTTTCCCCCAGCTGCACATGTGTCACCAATGAAGACATGATTTTCAGGGATGTTTCCTTGTACAATAGTTAAGGGAAGGGAGAAAATAGTTAAAATAACACAGGCTCCAGTTGCAGGTGCAATACAGAGTCTTACATTTCCTTACAGAAATGGTTGGTGTATGCAGACATCAGTTTTTCTAAACACTTCAGAAATCCCACACTGCCTGGGCTAACAGCTGAAACTGACTAGTTACTGTATATTAACAAATATAGATCGATGCCTATGGTAGTGGGGAATTTCCTTTTGTTATCTTAGAGTTGGAGAGCAATGTGAGGGACTCATGAAGATGACAATGGAGGCTTAAATGCAGTGGTACAACTGGGTGACACCTGGCTTGAGAGCAGTACATGTGAAAAGGATCTAGGAGTCTTGGTTGACCACAAACTTGACATGAGCCAACAGTGTGACGCGGCAGCTAAAAAAGCCAATGCAATTCTGGGCTGCATCAATAGGAGTATAGCATCTAGATCAAGGGAAGTAATAGTGCCACTGTATTCTGCTCTGGTCAGACCACACCTGGAGTACTGTGTCCAGTTCTGGGCACCACAGTTCAAGAAGGACACTGACAAACTGGAACGTGTCCAGAGGTGGGCAACCAAAATGGTCAAAGGCCTGGAAACGATGCCTTATGAGGAACGGCTAAGGGAGCTGGGCATGTTTAGCCTGGAGAAGAGGAGGTTAAGGGGTGATATGATAGCCATGTTCAAATATAGAAAAGGATGTCACATAGAGGAGGGAGAAAGGTTGTTTTCTGCTGCTCCAGAGAAGCGGACACGGAGCAATGGATCCAAACGACAAGAAAGAAGATTCCACCTAAACATTAGGAAGAACTTCCTGACAGTAAGAGCTGTTTGACAGTGGAATTTGCTGCCAAGGAGTGTGGTGGCGTCTCCTACTTTGGAGGTCTTTAAGCAGAGGCTTGACAACCATATGTCAGGAGTGCTCTGATGGTGTTTCCTGCTTGGCAGGGGGTTGGACTCGATGGCCCTTGTGGTCTCTTCCAACTCTATGATTCTATGATTCTATGATTCTATGATTCTATGATTCTACAAAAACTCAAAATACCTAAATACATAAATACACGTTAATTGCTGCGAGGACAAGGGAGTAATGTTGCCATTCGCGATGCAGAGATCATTTTCCATGGCCAATTGGGCCATCAGTCTCCCCGACGCATTTGTTATAGGATCAAGAGAGCATCTGTTTCCCCAGGGGGGCTGCAGGGGGGTTGTCCAGGAGTACTGCGGAAGATACTATATCATCGTCGTTGGGACCTATTCTTGCATTAAAGTCGCCTAAGAGGATTTGGGGAAGTCCTGGGTTAGTTGTTTGAAGATCATGGAGCCAAGACGAAAGTTCAGACCACCTTTCATTGCGGTCGGAATCGTTAATTACTGGGGGCAGATATACTGTAGTTAACAACCAAGGGCTTTTGGTCTTTGAGAGCTGGATCTTTATAGTGAGAAAGTAAGGGGAAGATTTAATTTCCTCGCAAATAGTGAGAGATAAGCTGGTTGAAATAAGACAGGCGAGGCCAACTTGGGGGCGACCCCTGTTGGTAAGTTTGCGAGCACAGGAGCTAAAGGAGCAATTATTTGGGAGAGCGATACTTTGTTGGGACCAGGTCTCTTGGAGGCACACAATGTCGAAAGAAGAGATGAAATTCATTGCTTCAGAATCCATTTGCTTTGTCGCCCAGCCGTTAACATTCCAGGAGACAATTTTAAGGCTCTGGGATGGGTTGGGTGCGTCTTTCAAGGAAAGAACTGCTTTTGCTTGCTTTGTGAGTGAGGGTTGAATCTGGTCATATCCAATGATGTCGGATTTCCGCGGAGATAGGGAGCCGGCTGGAGTTTGTCTCTGGTCTGATCTTTGTCAATTATTTCCCAAGGTGCTTTTAGGGATTACTTTTTTATGAGCCGGCCCATTGCTCTCCATACATGGCAAAGTAGCCAAGTGTTCTATGGTTTCGGCTGTTAACTGTTGAATACTGACATTAGTGGTCACCGGGCCTTTGAAGTGTGTTATCTCTTTCCGTAGGTATTTTTCCGGTACCTGATTGAGGCCCAATTCTGCCTCATCTAGGTACCTCAGCTTATCCCAAGAGCCTGGTGAGTTCACCTTCGGGATGGTTCTCCTTATTGGAGGTGGTGTAGTGTTCTCTTCAGTGTGCCGGGCTTCCTTAATTGAGGGCAGGTTAATCTCAGCCATTGTCTGGAGGCAACATGGCCGACAGGCCGCTGGGTTTTGTTCTTGTATTGGGTTCAAATTATAGGAAGTCTGGTCCTTTTTATGGACGTCCACATTGATTTCCTTGATTATATCTCTCCCAGCCAGCTTAGCTCTCAGCATATCCAATCTTTCCAATATTTCAGTCCGTATTGGAGATGGAAAATGGCAAAATTGCTTAATTAAGGTATTTTCCTCCACGGAGAAAAGATCCTCATCTTCATTCTCTTGAAGTTGCAGGTCTTGCAGGTGGGCATCTTTCCATTTTAGTTTTTGAAGCTCTCGTTTCTGGAGACCAGGCCGGGTTTTGGGAGGTTGTTTCTCCTTACTAGGGTTTGCATGCTTGGCTTCCAGAAGGGGATTCAGTGGTGCCCTGTTTTCAAAGAATCTGAGAATTTTTATCTGGGCCTTTAGGAATATATGTCTTGATCTGTAGATGAACTTGGCCAGGTTCTGGTCTCTAAATGTAATCATTGCTCTCATTGAACGACCATCATGATGCAGATAGTCTACAGAAATAATGTCATATGGCTTTACTGCTCCTGGCAATATACCATTCAGCATGTTCAAGGAGCTCATTCTTCGATCTTTCCCAGTAAGGAAGCCCTTTGGTTTTGGGAAGTTTGTAAATACCAATTTTAGGGGATTTAAAATCAGGTTCCAACATCTTGCCTGAGTAAGGGTTTGCCCATCTTGTATAGTGTTGTCATCGCGATTGGGCATTGCATCGTCCCCATTTCCCGATTTGCCGAGCAGTTTGCTGCCTTCATTGTCAGCGACCACTTCTCCCCCAGAATCTGGCTCACTGAGTGAACTGTTACCAGGAGTCAGGGGCGTTGCTTCTGTCCTCCCATTTGGTTCTAAACTCTGGTTCAGAAATGCCACCTTAGCCGTTAGCTTTGGCGATGGCTTCTTTTTCCCCTTCCTGCCTTTTTCTTTTTTATCAACTCAAAATACCTAAATACATAAATACATAAAAGGTGCCATTTCCAGAAAACGACTGCAACTGACTGAATTTATGCAAGGCACCCTACTCTGAAGAAGTTGGGCTAAGACTGGCCTGAACTGCTGCTCTTGGAAAAGGTGGAGAGCAAGGGCTGCATTCAACTAAATCCTGAATTATTTAACCTAAGTTAGTCATGCTCATTAAATTCAATGGATCTACTCTGAGTAGGACGAATACTGAATACCAACCCAAGCCTCTTCTAATTTGACATATAACCTTGCCCACCTCCATCACATATGGAGGAAAGGTTTTTCCATCTCCATGGGGGAGGGATTACAAATCTTCTATTTTCCCCTCTCTCCTGTGATTCTCTATAACTTTGAGCAGGATCAAAGAAGACATTTGCTCTGGGAGGAAAACATGATTTCTTTAACAATGATGAGTGAGTCATAAACAACAGCTGCCATAAGTTATATCTCCTGTAATTATCAAATTAATCATAATCACAGCTATATTTCCCCAACCCAGGAGAGCTCAAGTGGGCACATTCAAAATGTAACAAAGGCTATAGAAATGCAAGGCTCTTTCATCTGGTTACTGATTCTTCAGTTCTGCGTTCTTCAACTCAGCTGCTGGAGTACTAATTTAAGGCAGGGACTCTTGCATTACAAAGAGATGAAGAGTCCTTTGCAGTAAAGAGTTTTCCTGCAAGATGGTAGCATTCGTGATCTTACTATTAATACGGCTGCCTCTAACTACATGCAAGATTCCTTTGTTTCAGTGCCCCACCAGTGACCCTCTTCCCATTCTTCTCAAATATTATCAGCCAGGAGACCTCATGATTGCTGGCGTCATGTCTCAGGTCTATACATTCGTAAACGAGATAACATTCAAAGAACATCCCTCTACTAAACTATTTGATGACCAGATGTAAGGAACTGTGTTTATTTAACAATATAATGCATCCATATTAAATGTATTCATATTTTGCTGTTGATGCAATCATCTTTCCTAATAGGTAATTATTGTGCCTATGCATCTGATCTGATGTGCTTTTATCTAGGGCAGGTAAGTGGAGACCTGATATCTCAAGCCCATTTCTGCTAAGACTGCCAACCATTGTCTGAAATTAATGTTTGTGAAGCAAGTCCAGTTTACCACATTTCCAACTTTAATAGTAGCAATGGCAGATGTATTTATTTTCTCTTGTGCTTCAGAAAATTTGTCCAACCTGCTATAATTTGGATGCAATTTGTAGGCGTGCTCACCTCCTCTAAGGAACAAGTTCTGTCATATTTCAGAATGATTCCTGCAGTGGTTCTCCTGCCTGAGCGGACTTGAGGTGGACACAGTAGGAATTGTGGGGACAGGAGGGTGGCTGAAAACAGATTGTGCACTCTCAGGAAAGACTAAAGTGGGGAAAATCTCAGCCTGCCAGAAATGGCCTTGGTATCCCAAAGGTTGTGGTGGGGTGGGCAGATCACTCCACTGACTTGCAAAGGAGGAGGTGAGTGATGGAAATAGTAACCTAGATCCCCAGGATAAATGATGTGAATTAACTATTACCCTTCCAATGAGGACCCATTATCAGGGGAAGGAGGGCTGGGCTTTTCTTCCTCTCCATCCAGTTTTGTGGAATATAGCCTCTTTTCCCCAGGAGAATGAACTCTCCATTAACTGGCACAGGGAAAGGCAGCGTGGAAAGAGGATTATGTGATCCAAGGAAAGAGGGGTGTGGGGAAAATATCACCCTTGCAGCCAGGACATTGTTGTGGGGTGTTTCTGCCCCCTGCTGATGGGGATTCAACTGTTTCCCCTTGGAAAAGAGAGATTTTTTCATAATGTGCATATGGTAAGAGGTAGTGGTTGAAGAGCAACAAATATTCACTTTAAGAAATAAAACAAGCATAGTTTTAAAAATAATAATGAACTGTGATTAATACCAGACCTGGCTGTCAAAACGGAAGAACAAATCCCCTCTTCAACTCAATCTCAGGCTGCTTCCCTTCTGATAAAAGTTGTTGCTTTAAGTTTCCAGGCACCTGAGTTCACTGAGAAACTATCAGATCCAATTCAAGATGCCATGCTAATATCATGCAAATTCAAGCATGTGAACACCTGAATCGCCTGTGCTGATTTATCAGCATTTGCAGGGGTAGTAGTAATCAAGCTTAGATTGTTCAAACAGAGATGCTCCTACTTGCAGGCCATAGGGCTCTGGGGGCAGGAAATCAAGGGAGTAACGCATGGAATTTCAAAACCCCAACTTAGCATCTTATTGGGTGTGCTATATCTATTGTAGATCACCCTGAATTTGGAGGGATAGATGGTGTGAAGTATAATTGAAGCCTATTCTATGCATTTGAAGTATTGCATAGGACTTGAATCAGAGTCCTATGCAAGACAAGAATCAGAAGAAGCTTCTCTGGATTGAAATGATTGAAGTATTTCATCATTATTTCAATAAATAATATGGGATTCTTATCTATATGTCCAGTTTTGTTTGTCAAGGGTACTCAAACCCTAGTCTGTTCTCATATGATGTATTTGTCTCTCATTAAAGAGATAAGTAGATATGTAGACAATGTCCTTTTCTGTAGAAGATGCAAAACGAACCCCTCATTGCAGGCTCATGACACAACTCTACCAGCACATTGTGGCTTTGGTATTTGCTGTAAAGGAGATCAATGGCAGCCCACAAATCTTGCCCAATGTCACCCTGGGATTCCACATCTTGAACAGCCATTTTGTTGCAAGCTGGACCTATCATGGCTCCATGGAGCTGCTGTCTGGATGGGGAAGACTCATCCCTAACTATAAGTGTGGTGTTGAGAACAGTCCAGTAGCCGTCATCGGGGGACCGAATTCTGACATCTGTCTCCCCATGGCAACGGTCCTGAGTATCTACAAGATGCCACAGGTAAGAGAGCCATTTGAGAAGCCATTCACGTTTCTCCTGCACTGCATCCCTTCATGCTACAGGTTGAGGGATTCACAGAGATGTGTGCATTGCGTGTGGCCATTTAGGAATCTATTCACACTTCTATTGGATTCTGTCCCTTGAGGCCCCAGGTTGATATTACAAAGTGTGAATGACCCACAATGAGCAAAACTCATCCCTGCCCATAATACACCAGAATATGAGGAACAACCATTCTGTCTTGAATTCTGCATGACATGTTTGATTTCTCAGTGCAGGGAAGGCTAATTCTCTCCTCTCCAATATTTAAGCATCCCAGCACAGACTCCATGATTGAGGTTCACATGCAGTCCAGTCATCAAAAATAATCATTGCTTGATTGGGCTCAATGGCCTTTACAAATCCATTTTAATTTTATTTTTTCCCAATTTATGGTTCAAAGAGCTGTCCTATGGATTCTTCAACAGAAACTAGTTATATTTGCTCTTTATTCTGTGTTCACATGTCTGATACTGTTTGCTTATATGTTCTGATGGTGACATACACATTAGACATTTAAGGGAGAACTGACCCTTGCAGTGCCTTTCCCTTGATTGAAAATATAAGGGCAGCAAAGACCTTATACTCTATGGGTGTCTGAGCGGGGGGAAATGTATAAATTGAAGTATTTCAAGAAATCTAGCCACTCCATATAGGGCCCCAATATTCAACTTTTGTGTGTTTGTGTGTGGGTTTTTTTAAGTTTTACATTTTCTCTGTGCAGTCTCAACTGTGTTCATTCACCATAAGAGGGTATATAAAAACACAAAAGTGGATGGAATTTGCAAGCATAATTTTTACAATCATTTTCAGTTCATCTATGGCTCTTCTCCTATGCTGAGTAACCACATCCAAGAAGAGTTCTTTCACCGGATGTTCCCTGATGTGGCTCATCAGTATAATGGGATTCTCCAGCTACTGCTGCATTTCAGCTGGATGTGGATTGGAGTGATGACTCTGAGTGATGACAATGGAGAGAGATTTGTACAAAACGTCCTTCCCATATTTGCCAGAAGAGGTATTTGCTGTGATTATACAGAAACATTTCCCAAACTAACCTTTTCAGGTGAGTCTATGGAAATTTTGAAGGACGGTTCTAAACTAATGAGTGTTGTTATGGGCAGCACCGCCAATGTCGTGGTTGTGATTGGTGAAATTCAGACCATGGTGGCACTGAAATTAATGCCCTTCTTGGCAGAAACAATGACTATGCCAGTGGAAATCAAGGCAAAAGTCTGGATTATGACTGCCCAGATGGATTTTGCATCGTTTTCCTTTCAAAGAAATTGGGACATACATTTTCTCCATGGTGCCATTTCCTTTGCAGTTCATTCAGCTAATCTTCTAGGATTCCAGAAATTTCTTCAGGAGAGAAGCCCTGTCACAGAAAGGGAGGATGGCTTCATCAGAACTTTCTGGGAAGAGGCATTTCTCTGTTCTTTTGAAAAGAAAGACAATGAACTCTGCAATGGGACGGAGAAGCTTGAGACTCTTCCTGGGTCTGTCTTTGAAAGGAGCATGACTGCCCACAGCTACAGCATCTACAATGCAGTCTTGGCAGTGGCACACGCTTTACAAAACATGCATTTCTCCAGATTCAAACACAGTGTGGTGGTGGATGAACTAAGAGGGAACAGGTTGGATCCACAGCCATGGCAGGTAATGTCCCTCTACTGCTAATATAGAATAGTTCGCCATCTTTCAGGATGCAAAAAGAGTTCCTTGACTGTTTAGAAAGCTGTTTTTCTTCTTGTTGTTTAGTTGTTTAATCATGTCCGACTTTTCGTGACCCCCTGGACCAGAGACGCCAGGCACTCCTGTCTTCCACTGCCTCCCGCAGTTTGGTCAAACTCCTACTGGTAGCTTCGAGAACACTGTCCCACCATTTCGTTCTCTGTCGTCCCCTTCTCCTTGTACCCTCCATCTTTCCCAACATCAGGGTCTTTTCCAGAGAGTCTTCTCTTCTCATGAGGTGGCCCAAATATTGGAGCCTCAGCTTCAGGATCTGTCCTTCCAGTGAGCACTCAGGGCTGATTTCCTTCAGAATGGATAGGTTGGATCTTCTTGCAGTCCATGGGACTCTCAAGAGTCTCCTCCAGCACCATATTTTGTTCTTTTTCTTCTTACCCTCTTTCAGCATAGATAGGACTGCTATCTGATAGGACTGCTATATCTTTCATTTTAAAACACTAGGGGCACATCTGCAACATTAAAGCACTCTTGTTTCACTTTAAGAGCCATGGCTTCCACCAAGGAACCTTGCAAACGGTAGTTTCTTAATGGTCTCCTAACAACTCTCAACTCCTTTAAGCAACTTCCCTTTCCATAATTCTTTGGGGGAAACCATGACTGTAACAAGAGTTCTTTAAATGTACGCTGTAAATGAGCTGTTAGAATTACTGCGAACAGAATCCTTGATCTCGACCTTGTGCAGAGTAGAAATGCATGTTCTCCACCTCTGCTACCTTCTGGGATATCTTCCAGAGAATAAAAGGCTAAAAAGGAAGCCCTACACAGATCCCGAGTGGAGTCTCTTAGGCGGATGGTTGTTATTTTCTACGCTTCCTTCTGCCAACCCCTGAAACCAAGCTGGTGCCAAACGTCCTGCTCTGCTTTCCTATCGACCACATCAGCAAGACTGAGAGGGGAGCCTTGTCCTCTGGGCAGCCCAGGACTGTCCTGGCTTGCACCCTGGGGAGGTCACTTCAGTCTGCTAACACAGTGGGTTGACCTCACCCTTGGGGCCACACTCCATTGTTCTTGAGACAGACAGATGCCAACAAATGGAGGGACAGAATATCATCCTGTTATACATCTGTCTCTTTCTAATACCCTTGTGGATTTCTTCCCTCGTCTCTTCACTAATTTAGCTCCACCACTTTCTGAGAGGCGTCTCATTTAACAATAGTGCCGGGGAAGAGGTTTCATTTAGCCAGAAGGGGGATTTGGTAACTGAATTGGATATCATCAACTGGATCACATTCCCAAATGACTCCTTTTTCAGAGTTAAGGTTGGAATGATGAACCCCCAGGCTCCCCCAAGCAAGAGACTCTCCATTCATGATGACACCATCACCTGGCCCATCAGGTTCAACCAGGTAAGGTCCATTTCAGAGTGTCTCCAGACACTTCCTCAATGCTAAAAAAAGGGAGGTCCACTATTCAGACTCTGAAACAGCTATTCCAAGATGCAACTAGATTTGATTTAACTCACCTCCCGAAGAAGACGGGGAACCAACATTCAAGTGAAAACAGCACAGGGAGTGGGAAGCTTACAATGGCAAAATGTGATATAGAAAGAAGTTGGATAGGTGGGCTTATCAATAACTGATTTTTAAAAAAGAAAACAAAGTGCAGAAGAACCTCACCACTGTTCTTCATTGTTACCCCAAACATTGCTGTAGCATAACATAACAATACCATGTTTGGGCCTCTGAGATTCTCAGACAATGTTCAAAGGAGCCACAGCTAAAATACTAACATGGTTAGGAAGTGATGAAGCAAATGGCATCACCCAAAGTCTGGAACATATAATTGTGAGAAGAAAGGAAGACACACAGAATCAGGAAACACTGGCAACTTGGATGAAGAGCAGAAACACCCAAGAACCTAAGGGTGAGGTGTGAGCCAAAGTTCTGAAAGGCCCCATAAAAGTGGGTTCAGGGTGTTTGTGGCCTGCTCAGTGTCCAGCAGGGGACATTCAGTATCAGACAGTGGGAGGGCAATTGCTGTGAAGCGAACAACAGAAGGACCAAGGGCAGCCGCTCCTTGGGATGTGAATGGTCATCCTGATCTGATGGGCACTTCAGACTTCCTGCCAGTGTGGGAACCAGGGGGTAAATTTGGCTCCATCTGAGGAACAGGTATGGCATGTTTAAGTCAGAAATTACCGTCTTCTTTCCTTTTTGGACAGGCACAACCTCTTTCTCTGTGCAATGAGAATTGCCAATTGGGCTACAGTCGGACCAAGAAGGAAGGGAAGCTGCCTTGCTGCTATGATTGCATCCCGTGCCCAGAAGGGAAGATTTCAGACCAGAAGGGTGGGAGGTGTTTTCTTTGTTTTGGGTGTGTACTAGTTATAAGAATTGCCAAGAATGATCCAGTACATGAAAATTAAAATAAGTAGAGAAGGAAGAAAAAAGAATGGTGTCCAATGATACCAGTAAGATGTACCTGTTTTGGAGCATAGTCTCATATGCTCATGGAATGCAGAGGTAAGGATTTCAGCATAGCAGGAGATGATGGAAACAGGGAGAACTTATGATTGGTGATATCCAGGTGATGAACTTCTCTTCTTTCAGTTGTAGTGAAGACCTGCATTGCTCTGGAATCCTAAGTAAATACAGCCCTCTTGTATATAGAAATAATTGGGCCAAATACCTTTTACTGTTGTTAGCCTCTCTGAGCCCGGCTTCGGCTGGGGAGGGCGGGATAGAAATAAAATTATTATTATTATTATTATTATTAATTATTATTATTATTATTTACCAGTACTGATCCAGCAGCCATCATTCAAGGCTTTCTGACCATTTGCCTTGATTTCTTCTGGGCACAAAATGCTTCACAAGTATAGTATAGTATTTATCTTTTTTCTTTTTCAGACATGGACGATTGTTTTGAATGCTCTGAAGATCAGTATCCAAACAGTGACAAGGATGGATGCCTTCCAAAAGATGAAACTTTCTTGTCTTATGGAGAACCGTTGGGGATCAGTCTGGCCACTTTTGCTCTCTGCTTTTCTTCCATCACAGCTGCAGTGCTTGGAATATTCATGAAACACAAGGCGACTCCCATAGTCAAAGCCAACAACAGGAACCTCACCTACGCTCTCCTCCTCTCCCTCCTCCTCTCCTTCCTTTGTGCTTTGCTCTTCATTGGCCAACCTAACAAGCTGACATGCATCCTACGGCAAACTGCTTTTGGCATGATCTTCTCAGTTGCCATTTCATGCATATTGTCCAAAACCGCCATTGTGGTTCTGGCTTTCATGGCCACCAAGCCAGGGTCCCGAATGAGGAAGTGGGTAGGGAAGCCATTGGGCACCCCAATTGTTCTTTCCTGCTCCCTTATTCAAGCCACAATCTGTACCATATGGCTGGCAACTTCTCCTCCTTTCCCAGACGTTGACATGGACTCAATGACTGAAGAAATAATACTAGAATGTAATGAAGGCTCCACTGTCATGTTTTATTGTGTCCTGGGATTCATGGGTTGGCTGGCCATTGTGAGCTTCACGGTGGCTTTCCTAGCTAGAAAGTTGCCTGACAGTTTCAATGAAGCCAAATTCATCACCTTCAGCATGTTGGTCTTTTGCAGTGTGTGGCTCTCCTTTGTTCCAACCTACTTGAGCACCAAGGGCAAATACATGGTGGCTGTGGAGATCTTCTCCATCTTGGCCTCCAGTTGTGGGTTACTGGGCTGCATCTTTACCCCCAAATGCTATGTTATTTTACTGAGGCCTAAGCTGAACAGCAGGGAGCAGTTAATTAGAATAAAGAATTAAGAACTGAGAAGAGTGACTCACTGGTCCAGGCAATTCTTTGTCACTGGAAATTAGAGATACTTCTTTCCAGATCATTGTCAGTTGGATATGTATTAATTGAAAACATGAAGTTAATATAAACTGAGTCCCATATTTTCTGAAGTTTGGTCCTGGTTCATCATATCTCAATCGACCATGATTTATTCACACACGTGGCACCTCATTCGTTTCCACTACTCTCCATGGTCTTGACACCAATGTAATCATGTGAAACTGTGAAACCAGAAGGGGCATTTTGTGAGGTTATTAAATGGCATATAATTTCACAGTGCACCCTCAATTATCTACACACCCAATATTCCACATCACGATATAAAATCCCCTTTGCCTGCTGATAATAGTTGTTCAATAGTCCTGTTAGATTTACTTGAGTGGATTGGGAAGAGTGATAAGGGATGAAACTCATCCATTGTATACAAACATTTTGACGCTGCCTTAACATATTAAAATTTATTCAGAAATTTTGCCAATATGCACAGGAACACATATATTTGACTCATAATAAATACCTTGCCATCCCGCTCAGGATAATCTTGCTGAGATCTGAACAAAAAGCCACTTGTTTTCTTTTGTAGAGTTCCAGAAGAACTACAGTTTATGAGTGACCCATGAACTACACCAGAATTACCCAATTTACCATAATTGCATCTCTTAATTCTTCTAGTTCTGTGGTTCCCAACGTGGGGCACAGGGGGGCAATTTGATTTGGGGGGGGCAGTTTGAGAATGAATTATGAACAGTTAATGGTCTTTTAGGCTTCCTCCAAGCAAACAGGAATTCACTTTTTGAATAGTAAAAATTATATGTCACACGGAGGGGGGCCTCAAGATGTTAGAGATGCTTATATGGAGCATGGCGGGGGGAAAGGTTAGGAACCACTTATTATATAACCACTGCTCTAGTTAGTAGCGAATTCAGGGGTCAGGTGTGAAACTAAGAACCAAGACTAGAGGAAGCTTTTAATATACTATCTACTGTGCCATTTGAAAATGGGGCCATAGACACACGAGTCTCTGGACTCAGCTATACAGTTGCAAATAAAACGTTTTGTGTTGCAAAGTGCATTGGCAATGATGGACTATGGCAAATTCAATCTATTTTTGCAATGCTTTATCTACTTAGAAGCAGCTGTTCTACCAGCAAATTTCAATCATTTGTGACGAAAAGATAACAATCATGGTTTCTTATTTTAAAAATGCCATAAGAGTGAATGCATAGGCAAAAACCTATTTAATTGTTGGATTTGGTTATTGTTTTGTACCTGAGTGTAATATACTCAGAGTCGAGCCATCAGTTTTAAGGAGTTTATTCAAGCTGTAATAAGATGAGTCCTCATGTGTTTGTTGCTGGGGCCCCACCCAGATCCCAGGCTATATATCCTGCATTCACACCTAGGTCATACCTGATAGGCCAATTCAAACTTCCCATCTGGAGCTGGATTGGATGGCTCCTATGGCCAATCAAACCTATCCATTCTGAAGGAAATCAGCCCTGAGTGCTCACTGGAAGGACAGATCCTGAAGCTGAGGCTCCAAGACTCTGGCCACCTCATGAGAAGAGAAGACTCCCTTGGAAAAGACCCTGATGTTGGGAAAGATGGAGGGCACAAGGAGAAGGGGGTGACAGAGGATGAGATGGATGGACAGTGTTCTTGAAGCTACCAGCATGAGTTTGACTAAACTGTGGGAGGCAGTGGAAGACAGGAGTGCCTGGTGTGCTCTGGTCCAGGGGGTCACAAAGGGTTGGACACGACTAAATGACTAAACAACAACAACAAAATCCTACCTGCCTATTATTCTGAGATCCCCACTCCAGACATAACACTGAGACAAACCAGGCAGCCTCTGAAAACTGAGCTCTTTTGCTGAATCAGGGCCTTTCACCTAGTGCATTTTTTTCGCCTAGTGCAACCCCCTCTTGTATCTATGCTGTCCCTAGTCTCCCCGTTAAGGAGAACCAAGAGAGAGCTCTGTTGAAATGTGATTGATATGTTTTCATCTTAGAGAATCCAGAATTCTGAGCAAGTTATTATCTCCCCTACAGTTATGGAATTATCTATAATTACTACTTCACCAATTCCTTAGACAGTTCAGCTGGCCGCTAGCAAAACACCACAGATGGAAGAAGGCATTTAAGATCTTCTGTGTCGTTCAGAACTGGAAAAATAAATAGATAAAGAGAGTTCCATTCTGTTTCTGGGGCTAGAGACACACAAGGCTCTGATAAATGAAATTTCGCTCCATACAGCTCTGGCTTCAATCATCCAAGTGAGTGGTCATTTAAGCCAGACTGTACAATTCAGTATCATGGCAATGTCAGTGTAGGAAGAGATTGATCGGTTCCTATCAAGAAGATTTTGTGCAGGATGGAGGTATTATTGGTACTGCTAGCAGTGGTACTTCCTCAGGCAGTGTGCATGGTTCCTGTTTCTAGATGCAATGTTAGTGACCCTCTTCTTATCCATCACAAATATTATCAGCCAGGAGACCTTATAATTGGTGGCATTATTTCACACATCTTCCGCTTTTTAAGTGTGCTAAACTTCAAACAACGTCTCTCTTCTGAGCTCTTTGATGACCTTGTGTAAGGAGTTGGGTTTTCTTAAACATATCGTGTATCTGACCTGATACTCTTTTTCACAGCTTCGTTTTATATGCATTTCCAGCTTATATGGAAAACCTTCTGCATGACAGCATTCTGCTCTGTATATGACTGAAAGCATTAATTAAATGGTACATTTATTCTCTCTCAGTTTTGCCTCAGTGTATTAGAACAGCTCCTGTGGGTGATCATAAAAGGCACTATCTGAATTGTCTTGTTACAGCTGAGTTGAATTGTCATAAGCTAGAATTTTCTGAAACGTTTTCAGATTTTTATTATTATTTTTATTTTGAAATTTCCACAACATTGCAGAATTACAACCCTCTCTTGGGGAAAAAGAAAGTGGGGGGAAGACCTCCATGGTTTAGTCATCTGTGAATACGGTAGAGAACATTGGATGCAACTGTTGATCTAGTTTCAGAATTTTTTAGTATTATTTAATACAGTCAAGGGTTGCAGGTGGCGCTGTGGGTTAAACCACAAAGCCTAGGATTTGCCAATCAGAAGATCGGCGGTTCAAATCCCTGCGACTGGGTGAGCTCCCGTTGCTCTGTCCCTGCTCCTGCCAACCTTGCAGTTCAAAAGCACACCAGTGCAAGTAGATAAATGGGTACCACTCCGGCAGAAAGGTAAACGGCATTTCCATGCACTGCTCTGGTTCACCAGAAGTGGCTTAGTTATGCTGGCCACGTGACCCGGAAGCTGTACGCCGGCTCCCTCGGCCAGTAAAGCAAGATGAGCACCGCAACCCCAGAGTCGGCCACGACTGGACCTAATGGTCAGGGGTCCCTTTACCTTAACTTACTAATACAGTCAAACATCTTCTTACATCTGCCTCCGCTTGCGTCCATTTTGCCCAACATCCCCAGCAAACCCGGAAGTAACCAGCGGGTTTGTGGCCAGTTGTACAGGCACAAGAGTGGTGATCGCCACCCGCACCTGTGCACAATGGCGCCTCTCCCAGAAACCCGTTTCGACCTCCGGACGGACCTCCGGAATGGATTAGGGTCACAGGCAGAGGTTCCACAGTATCTAATATTTTGATATTTTACAATAAAGTCTCTTATTCCATCCAATTATCTTAGCCCACCGTTCCTTTCGTTCTTCACTGTTGCTTAATTTGATAGTTTCATTCCGCATTAACTCAGCTGAAATTTCAGTGAATTTCAAAAAAACTCTAACTTTTGGAGAAAGCCACTTTCTTCCCAGAGAGTATTTATATAAATCACTCTCACAAATGTTGCCATCCATAAATGCCTCTGCATTTTCAAAGCTATGAACTGGTACGTAATTGATCAGCTGTGTAATGTGCAAGTGCATCAAAGAAACAGTTAGGGATGGACAGATCAGTATATATTTTGTCAATTTCATGTGTGCTCACTCATAAATCATTTGTGTTTCCATTTCCATACTAATCTGTGATTTTAAAAAACACACCCTGTAAACTTATATTTTAATATGTGTTTTATTACATTCTACACAGTTCTAAATGTGTTTTAGAACAAAACACAAAAAATGATTTCTTCCCATATTTTAGTACTTTGGAGAACTGTGAAATTTAAAGGATTATTACATGGATTAGTTTGGGCAGGGCCGGATGTAGGTTCGATGAGGAGTGTCTTACCAGTTAGAATTTTTAATAATTACAGTGAGAGAACAAAGAGCACGTCTCCTAGAAATGGCGGTGCTCCCATTTAAGGCTTACCCCCCCTTCCCTATTAGTCTACGTCACTCCTACGTCTTGTAATCTGAGCTTGTACCCTCTGTGCTTTCTGTTCTGAGATTTTCTGAGCTCTTTGCAACCTTGGGGGGAGAGGAATGCTGTCCAACGACTGTGACTCTGTTAACCCTCTCTCTTCCAGTCAGAGCTGGATTTAGGTTTGAAGAGGCCCTAAGCTACTGAAGGTAATTTCCAGCTATCCTTTGTCAACAACAGATTGTCGCTGGTTTTTTTGTCGTTGAATATATGCTATATGGTAATTTATGGACCTAAAAGGTATCTAAAGCCATTTGCACATAACAAAATACATATTTTATCAAAGTAATTGTTGAACTGAAATACAATTAATACATTTTTTTCCTTTTTTGGGGGGGGGCAAGAGAGTGGGGCCCTAAGCTATAGCTTGTTTAGCTTATACATAAATCCGGCACTGAGTCTGGGTAATTCAAATTGGGTCACTTATCTTAAAAAGTTGGGCTGAAGAAAAGACCTCTCCCTTGCTAGGAAAAGTTTTGTTCATTAGCATTATGTCTGACATACTGCAATCTATTTGCTTTATTGTTTATACTTTCCCTCTAATATTAAATAATCTCATTATCCTTAAGAGCTGGTATATTTTTGCTGTTATTATTGTTGTTATATTGTTATTATGATGTGCATCTGAACTATGTTAGCAACCTGCGCTCCTTTGGCAAACAATATTCATCGCAACCTGATTTTATGTCAAGTATTCTGTATTGCATTTCCATGCGCTCCTCTGGTTCGCCAGAAGCGGCTTACTCATGCTGGCCACATGACCTGGAAAAACTGTCTGCGGACAAATGCCGGCTCCCTCGGCCAGTAAAGCGAGATGAGTGCCGCAACCCCAGAGTTGGCCACGACTGGACTTAATGGTCAGGGGTCCCTTTACCTTTACCTTTATTCTGTATTACACCAATCTACCAAGATTGGGACTCGGGTGGCGCTGTGGGTTAAACCACAGAGCCTAGGACCTGCCGATCAGAAGGTCGCGGTTCGAATCCCCGCGATGGGGTGAGCTCCCGTTGCTCGGCCCCTGCTCCTGCCAACCTAGCAGTTTGAAAGGATGTCAAAGTGCAAGTAGATAAATAGGTACCACTCTGGTGGGAAGGTAAACGGCGTTTCTGTGCGCTGCTCTGGTTCGCCAGAAGCGGCTTTGTCATGCTGACCACATAACCCGGAAGCTGTACGCCGGCTCCCTCGGCCAATAAAACGAGATGAGCGCTGCAACTCCAGAATTGGCCACGACTGGACTTAACTGTCAGGGGTCCTTTACCTTTAGCTTGTGTATCTGAAGAAGTGTGCATGCACACAAAAGCTCATACCAATAACAAACTTAGTTGGTCTCTAACGTGCTACTGGATGGAATTTTTTTATTTTGTTTTGACTACGGCAGACCAACACAGCTACCTACCTGTAACTTTACCTTTACCTAACCAAGAGATCACCCTAATAGCTGCAGGTACTATGTTCTGGAGAACATTTGAAATGTTTGGGGAACCTAAAGGGTTTACTGAATGTAGTAGAATGGCATCTGATTCTGTGTTGCTAGATTTCCCCATGAAAAACGCCAGGAACAGGCTATAATAAAGTGAACTTCTTCTTAAATTTGTTGCTGAATTGTATAAAATATAAATGCTGGTTAACTAAGGCAGCTATTTGGATTAGAAGTTATTTTTGAAATTAAGAGAAGAGGGGTTGCCACTTCAAGGTCGTATTTTCTCTCATTTTAGGCTACTGACTCACCACTACCAGCACATCCTGGCTTTGGTATTTGCTCTGAAAGAGATAAATGAAAATCCCCGGATCTTACCCAACATCAGCCTTGGCTCCCACCTCTATAACAGTGGTTTCAGTTCCAGTGCAACATATCTTGCCTCCATGGAACTCCTCTCCACAAAGGGCAAATTCTTCCCTAACTACAAGTGTGATGTCCAGGACAATCTTATAGCAGTCATTGGGGGACCTAATTTTGATGTTGATCTCAATATGGCAATTATGCTGTGGAACTACAAGATTCCACAGGTAAGTTGTGCTCATAACAAAAAAATAAGGAATAATCTATCCTACCATTTTAGATTTAGTAAACATTAGAAAACTGTATGTATAATAGGGATGGACTGAGCAGTTAATTACATGCCATTTCCTAGCACTGAAAGATAGGTTCACTTCCATCCTGTTCTATCCCATTGTATGCCTTTGTGTGCCATTTCACCCCATATTTCCTTCCCCTTCACTTTTCTGCTCACTTTTTACACAAAATGGACACTTTTCAGTGTGTTTAAATACCGTATTTTTTGCTCTATAAGACTCACTTTTTCCCTCCCAAAAAGTAAGGGAAAATGTGTGTGCATTTATGGAGCGCATATTATGGAGCGAATACTGGCTGCACAGCTATTCCAGAAGCCAGAACAGCGAGAGGGATCACTGCGCAGCGATCCCTCTTGCTGTTCTGGCTTCTGAGATTCAGAATATTATTTTTTCTTGTTTTCCTCCTCCAAAAACTAGGTGCGTCTTATGGTCTTTACAAGAAACACAGAATTCTGTGCATGGAAATGCATTGCAAAACCAGGAAATGTGCACACCCCCAATGGGAATTGTGTTTCAATCCACAACCAAATTCAAGAATATCAGATCACGGTGGATCAAGCAAATTCTTCCCCAATTTATGTCCAAATACAAAGGCTAGGATACAAAGGATGGGGCCATTGATGCCCCGAAGGGGGATTTCACATCTGAGGGGATTCTGAGGAGAGGTTTTAGAAATAGTATCTCTGTTGGATATGTGAAGTCTATGCCTTAAAAATTAATAATATATGGAACCCTTCTGGTTCTTGAAAGAAACAAAATGAAATCTAGATTGGAACACTGTATTTAGGCATATGTGTTTTCTTTTGACAGTACAGTTAAACCTTGGTTCCCGAATGGCTCCATTTTCGAGCGTTTCGGCTCCTGAACGCAAAAAAACCCGTAAGTCAATGGTCCAGTTTTCGAACGTTTTTCGGAAGCTGAATATCCGACATGGCTTCCGCTTGAATGCAAGAAGCTCTTGCAACCAATCGGAAGCCACGCCTCGGTTGTCAAACATCTTGGAAATGAAGAATGGGCTTTCAGAACGGATTACGTTCAACAACCAAGGTTTGACTGTACACACAAAACATATATATATATATATACATACATACATACATACCATTTTCCATCTGCTCTTTACTTAGCTCCCATATGGTTCTGCTCTTGTAGTAGATTGCAAAGATCAAGGAGTCTTCTTTCACCAGATGTTCCCAGATGTGGACCATCAGTATAAAGGGATTCTCCAGTTACTTCTTCATTTCAGGTGGACATGGATTGGGGTGTTTTATCTGGATGATGACACTGGAGAGAGGTTTTCCCAGATTGTGCTTCCCATGTTTTCCCAGAGTGGCATCTGCTTTGACTTCATAGAAAAATTCCCAAAACTCTCTTTTTCCGATGACATTCCTCAAATGGTGGAAAATGGAATTGAAAAATCTAAGATGGTCATGAATAGCACTGCTAGCGTCTTGATTGCACACGGTGAAATTCAGACCATGATTGTTGTGAGAATGTTGCTATTCATCCCAACATTTATGGACATGCCACTTAAAACAAAAGTCTGGATTATGACAGCCCAGATGGACTTCGCATCTCTTCCCTTTCAGAGTAATTGGGACATAGATTTCCTCCAGGGTGCTATATCGTTTGCAGTAAGTTCAACGGAGCTGCAGACATTCCATAAATTTCTTCATGCAATAAATCCTACCTTGGAAAAGGAATATGACTTTATCAGAGTCTTCTGGGAACGTGCATTTAGCTGCTTATTTCCAGGTCCTCTGGTAGACAACATGGGTGGGAGAATTTGTACTGGAAGGGAAAAGCTGGAGACTCTCCCTGCGTCAGTTTTTGAAATGACCATGACCGGCCACAGTTACAGTGTCTACAATGCTGTCTATGCTGTGGCGCATGCTCTGCATGAAATTTATCTGTTCGACTCCAAGCACAGAGGAAGGGCAAATAAAGGAAGGTGGACATTTTCATATCAACAGAGATGGCAGGTAATATCCTGAGCAGACTCCTTCAGGAGAGCTTTCTACACTGTTGTAAGTCGTCAAGTCTTTTTTTAGCCTACCATTAAACTTTTGTATCCCTTTTTAAATACACACGTGTATTTAACAAAAAGGACGTGGGTGGCGCTGTGGGTAAAACCTCAGTGCCTAGGACTTGTCAATTGTATGGTCGGCGGTTCGAATCCCCGCGGCGGGGTGAGCTCCCGTCTTTCGGTCCCAGCTCCTGCCCACCTAGCAGTTCGAAAGCACCCCTAAGTGCAAGTAGATAAATAGGTACCGCTTTATAGCGGGAAGGTAAACGGCGTTTCCGTGTGCTGTGCTGGCTCGCCAGAGCAGTTTCGTCACGCTGGCCACGTGACCCGGAAGTGTCTCTGGACAGCGCTGGCCCCCGGCCTCTTAAGTGAGATGGGCGCACAACCCTAGAGTCGGACACGACTGGCCCGTACGGGCAGGGGTACCTCTACCTTATTTAACAAAAAACATACTGTGTTTTTAAGTATCTTAAACCTTCATCTTTTTTCTTTTTTCTTTTTATTTTTACTTACCTCTTTCAGCTGCACCATTATCTGAGAAGTGTTTCCTTTAACAATACTGCTGGGGAAACCATTTCCTTTGATGAAAACGGGTCATTAGCGGCTGGATTTGATATTATCAACTGGGTCACATTCCCAAACCAATCCTTTCTCAGAGTGAGAGTTGGAAGCGCAGGCCCACAGGCCCCCAAGGAAAATGTGCTCACTATTTATGAAGATATCATTGTATGGCCAGACAAATTCAACCAGGTAGGATCCATACTTATCTTGGAATGCATTGACTCATTTTACAAATGTTGAGAAAGTGGGACTCAGGAGAAGCAAACTCCCCAAATGTATTTCCTGAGAGTATTTCCAAATTAGTGTCTTCTTTCATTTATGGACAGATGCCGCCTCTTTCTGTGTGTAATGACAATTGCCATTTGGGGTCCAGTAAGACTAAGAAGGAAGGGGCGCCATTCTGCTGCTATGATTGCCTTCCATGCCCAGAAGGAAAGATCTCAAACAAAACAGGTAAGAGATATTAGTGTTGGGATGCTTCCAAGGAGACGGGGGCAACTTTGTTTCTGACCCAGCCATAACTTATTACAAACACAGTTACATGGTACATCAGGCATCCCCAAACTCGGCCCTCCAGATGTTTTGGGACTACAATGCCCATCATCCCTGACCACTGGTCCTGTTAGCTAGGGATGATGGGAGTTGTAGTCCCCAAAACATCTGGAGGGCCGAGTTTGGGGGTGCCTGTGGTACGTCAAAGGATCAGCCTCCTTCTAGGACTTTAAAAAATGTTAAGAATCACAATTGTTCACACGAATCAAACATAAATACCAATTACCAAAAAATATTCAGGACCAAAGAAAAGGTCCAATGACTTCAATAACATGACATTTGAAGGAGCCTGATGTTCTCTGTAGTTTCTTCCCTGTATATTTCTCCCCTAGCACCCTATGCTCTGATAGGGTTTTGAATGCTAAGGGTTGTTTAATGTATATATCAAAAGCCATGTTTTCTTTTCCAGACATGGACGTCTGTATTCAATGTCAAGAAGATCAATATCCAAACCGTGGCCAGGATTTATGCATTCCAAAAAAGATAAGCTTCTTGTCTTATGACGAACCTTTGGGGACCAGTCTGGCCATTTTTGCTCTTTCCTTCTCTTTCCTCACAGCTCTGGTACTTGGAATCTTCATTAAGCACAAAGACACTCCCATAGTCAAAGCCAACAACCGGAGCCTCACCTGCGGTCTTCTCATCTCCCTACTGCTCTGCTTCCTTTGTGTATTCCTATTCATTGGTCAGCCTGAGAAGATACCATGCCTCTTTCGACAACCTGCCTTTGGCATTATCTTCTCAATGGCAGTTTCTTGTGTGTTGGCCAAAACCGTCACTGTGATCATGGCTTTTGCGGCGACCAAGCCTGGGTCCAGGATGAGGAAATGGATCGGGAAAAGACTGGCCTTTTCCATTGTTCTGTCGTGCTCCCTTATTCAAACCACTATTTGTGCTGTGTGGCTGGCAACCTCTCCCCCATTCTTGTATTTTGACATGCACTCAATGACCAAAGAAATTGTTCTGGAATGTAATGAAGGTTCAGTTATTATGTTCTACTGCGTCTTGGGCTTTATGGGCTTCCTAGCCATTGTCAGCTTCACTGTGGCTTTCCTAGCCAGGAAGTTGCCTGACAGTTTTAATGAAGCCAAGTTTATCACCTTCAGTATGCTTCTGTTTTGCAGTGTTTGGTTGTCCTTTGTTCCCACCTACCAGAGCACCAAGGGAAAATACATGGTGGCCGTGGAGATCTTCTCCATCTTAGCTTCCAGTGCAGGGTTACTGATTTGTATATTTTTACCCAAATGTTTTATCATTGTGGTTAGGCCTGAGTTGAACACTAGGGGACAGCTAATTCAAAGAATAAATTAAAGGTGCTAAACAGTAGGTGCCTGTGCCTCACATTCTGCTAAAATCGGTTATTTATTTTAAGGCACTGGAGATCGCCATGAACAACTTATTCAACTCATATAAACATTTGTTAACCAGAACTAATCCTTTCTGGAAGTTTATTGTCTGATTTCATATTCCCACCACCACCACATTAGAGTGGATGTGCCGTGAGGAAAGGGGTTTAGTCAAGCACAGCTTACAAACTCTACTCTTCATGCCTTCAATCATCAAATAAGAATTGTATGACAAAGGCAGGAGATATTTTAGTTTGGCTCATTTCTGAAGTGGTTTATTCGTGCTGTTTTCAGAAATTTAGTCCATAATTATGACAGAATGATATACTTCTCATCTATAAATTTAGAAGATAAGCCATCACTGGGATTTGAAAACTCTAGATTTTATAGTGTACCTGTCAGGGAACTGCCGTCGGCTCAGAGGCGAGAGATAGAGGGGGAATTCTGTTACCGGGAGCCTCCGAAAATCTTGCAAAGCAGTTCCTCTTCCAGCGAGGAGGAAAGCCCCACCTCCAGTGGAGAAGAGGTGCAAGGACCAGAGGGTGCTAGTGAGAGCCTTAACACCGCACCTGAGCAAGCCGGAGAGGAGGGAAGCACACCCCTGCCATCGCCAATCATGCGCAGTAGTTTGAGGCACAGAGAGGGGCGGAAAAGGCTGGGGGTGACAAAACTTTTATGTTGAGGGAGGTACAAGAACAGACCACTCCCGGATTCTGCTAGCTATTGAGTCAGACATGAACTTACGATGCTCTTCACTGTAAATAGTTTGCACCAAGAATAAAGCCTGGAAAAGACAGGTCGGAGTCTTGCCTGTTTACTCTTGAGCAACCGCAACAGCATTTGACAGTACCCTCTCCCCAGGAGATCCTCCCTGGTCTATAAGGTTTGTGATAACCATTGCCCAATTATTAATATTTCCACTTGGGCAAAGTTCTCAAGAGAGTTGTCGCTTTTGGAGGCTAATTTATCAAGGCAAATGGAACCATGTTCCACCAATCTCAGGCCACCTTCAGCCAGCCCTTACCTGCCGACCTTCTTAATTACAATATATCTATTGCATGGCACTGCCTGCCAGCTTTTCATCCTTCATCTCAGTTTTGCCCTTGAAGGACTCAAAAGAGAAGATGATGGGGACAAAATTAGTTGGCTCTGCGTATTATTGGGTCTGACTCAACTGTTGGTCTCACTGCCTTTTGCCTTACCAATGGGCGCCAACAGATGGAAACAGCGTTAGTGGCTGGGTCTTTTGAACAGGAATTGGGTCTTTAGCCTGTTTCAGATGGAATGTAATCATACTTGTTCTCCCATAACTTTAGTAAAATTAATTTAGGGTGCACATGGCCCCATGTTTCCTCTGTTGTTCTATTTCATTGCTGATTTATTTTATTAATTATTGCAATTTGGTTGGTATTTTGTGCTGTATGCTTTATATTATGTCTCAAATCACCCTGTGATTCCCATGTCTGGTGATGGATGGTCCAGGAATCCTAAAATGAAACAAACAGAATAAACGTATTTTAGAAGACACCTGAAGGCAGCCCTATATCAGGAGGTTTTTTAATGCTTGATGTTACAGATATGCTGTAAGCCGCCCAGAGTGGCAGGGGAAACCCAGCCAGATAGATGGGTGCAGTATAAATAAAATTGTTATTATTTTTAGGAGGAGGAGGAATTGTGGGGTGATTTACTTCTTTTTATAAATTGCTATAATTGCCAACAAAGGTCCGTATAGTTCAAGCTCTGGTTTTCCCAGTCGTGATGTATGGAAGTGAGAGCTGGACCATAAAGAAGGCTGATCGCCGAAGAATGGATGCTTTTGAATTCTGGTGCTGGAGGAGACTCTTGAGAGTCCCATGGACTGCAGGAAGATCCAACCTCTCCATTCTGAAGGAAATCAGCCCTGAGTGCTCACTGGAAGGATAGATCTTCTCTGGCCATTTTTCCACACCTCTGAGGATGTCAACCGCAGAGACTGCTCTTCCATTGTAACAGCCTTGTCTTCTCTTCTCTGCTTTTCTGGAGTGGTAGGGACAGCTTCTGGGTATTTAAAGATAGACTAACTTCCATAAATATTAGGATATTTGGGGGAGTCTCATTCCTAACACCCCTCGCCTCTTCTGATGTTACAATACTAGCCATTCACTAAGCTTTCAATTGTATCTGATGTACTTCATACAGCACCTGATTAATTCGATGAATTCTCAAGATGCAGGTGTATTGCGATCACTTAGCAGCCCAGCCCCTTATTTTTCCCATAACTAAAAAAAAAAGCTATAAATGTCACAAATCACCTGTTTCTTGGAAGCCAGAGGAAAAAAATAACATTTAGAAGCATGGGAAATTGTGTTATGCTGAGTTAGGCTATTAGTATGCTCAACACTGACAGTCAGTGACTAAGAAACACAGGTAGCGCTGTGGTGTAAACCACCAAGCGTCTGGGGCTTGCCAGTTGTAAGGTTAGCAGTTCAAATTTGCACAATGGTGTGAGTTCCTGTTGCTCTGTCCCAGCTCCTGCCAACCTAGCAGTTTGAAAGCACACCAGTGCACGTAGATAAATAGGTATTGCTGTGGCGGGAAGGTAAACGGCGTTTCCGTGCACTCTGGTTTCCATCACAGTGTTCCATTGTGCCAGAAGCGGTTAAGTCATGCTGGCCACATGACCCGGAAAGCTGTCTGTGGACAAACGCCAGCTCCCTTGGTCTGAAAACAGAGATGAGTGCTGCACCCCAAAGTTGAATTCGACTGGACTTAACCACCCAGGGGTCCTTTATGTTCACCATTCATAGTGCATGAACATAATCACAGTAGCATATCCAAGAAGCTCTGGTAGATATGGGTGACCAGGGGCAGCTACGTCAACTCTGATAACATGATGAGTTATCCTTTGTACTCCTCTCCTAAAAGTTCCATCTGAAGCCTCACAGATTTGATTAGGTGCATGTGTGTAAGGATTTAGTTTGACCAAACTGCAGGAGGCAGTGGAAGACAGGAGTGCCTGGCATGCTCTGGTCCATGGAGTCACAAAGAGTCAGACACGACTAAACAACAACATTGTATGAATTGGCATTAGCAGCTATTTAGAAAGGGGTGTTGGAGGCCAAGTTCTGTGAGGAAGAGAAACAGAAGGGGTTGCTATCTCCACCTCTCTTTCTGGCTGGGTTTCTACGTTTGCCATGCAGAAACTCAGTAAGTGGAGAGGATGTGATTCATTGAAATGAATGTGCTTCGCTAACTTAGATCCATAAATTTTATTGGGTCTGCTCCATGAGTATGACCAGCACTGGATCAACCCATTGCAATCGATTGCTTTGAAGTCATTTTTGCAACAGGTACAGCCATTTTTAATCCCCACCCCCATCCCTGTCCCTTATTTTGCCTGACCAGATGTGGCAACCCTGCTCTGAACACCTCTGAACACTGGCTGCCAGGAATTGCAGGAGGGGAGAGTTGCATTCCAGTCCTGGTTCATCCCATATATTCTGTGGGTTTTCCACAATGGGCACCTTGTCGGCCACGGTGAGAAAAGGGTGCTGGACTAGACCATAGCTGTCAACTTTTCCCTTTTCTTGTGAGGAATCCTATTCGGAATAAGGGAATTTCCCTTTGAAAAAAGGGAAACGTTGACAGCTATGGACTAGATGGGCCATTGTCCCAGTCCATCATGTTCTGATGTGTATCACATTTGAATCATAGAATCATAGAATCATAGAGTTGGAAGAGACCACAAGGGCCCTCGAGTCCAACCCCCTGCCAAGCAGGAAACACCATCAGAGCACTCCTGACATATGGTTGTCAAGCCTCTGCTTAAAGACCTCCAAAGGAGGAGACTCCACCACACTCCTTGGCAGCAAATTCCACTGTCAAACAGCTCTTACTGTCAGGAAGTTCTTCCTAATGTTTAGGTGGAATCTTCTTTCTTGTAGTTTGGATCCATTGCTCCGTGTCCGCTTCTCTGGAGCAGCAGAAAACAACCTTTCTCCCTCCTCTATGTGACATCCTTTTATATATTTGAACATGGCTATCATATCATCCCTTGACCTCCTCTTCTCCATTTGCAGCTATGTAAGAGAACCTTTTGGTCATCCTTTCCACTGTGGTAAACATCTCTCTGCCTTTTGTCGCATTAGACCCGAGGTGTGAAATATGTAAGCCAGAAACCAACTGGGCGGGGGGAATTATCTAGTGAAAATTGATCTGACAGCATCTTCTCCACTTCCGCTATTGTCTGCTAACATGCATGGTGATCGCTCAGAAAGTTGCTGCTGCTCTATTATTCATTATTTTTGAAGGGGTGGTAAATATTCTCTCCTTGCTCTCAAGAATGAAGAATCGGAGGAGTCTCAAACCTTTGCCATGGTTTATTTACCTGTTGCATTTATGTTTCACCTTTTCCTCCAAGTTCCCTCCAGGTGTTGTTGGACTCCAGTTGCCACCACCACCACCACCAGCTCCCACCTATTGGACCAACCAATTGGCTTAAACCACTAAACATTGCAAAACGTCACCATCTCATACAGTAACAAACGTGAGTAAGTTTTCGATCCAATGTGGTATTCCTTTTCAGTAGGCATGGTTTTAAAGGGCAATCTGGAGGTTCCCAACAGGGGAAGCTTTGTTGTTCCTTGCCATGGGGGGGGGAAGAGTCTCTCTTTAATGTCAGCAGGCAGTGGCTACTTTGTAAACCGGACAGGGTGTCTTTTCCAACCAACCACACCGGGGTCGGCAAACATTTTTGGGCGTTGGGTGGATTTGAAATTTTGTGGCTGCCAGTTCCAAAATGGCTACTGTGGGGTGCGGGGTATAGCACAAAATGGCTACCGTGGGATATGGGACGTGGCACAAAATGGTTGTCACAGCTAATAAGGTGCACCAGCCCACCTCCTCCAATGGAAAGAAAAGCACGGACTTCAGCCGCCACCACGATGCTCTTAGAGGAAAGCTCTTGGCGCCTCTCCTCTGTCTGGAATGGAAGGGGGTAGCTGGGGGGGGGGTCCGATCTCAAACGTGGCAGAGTTGTGGTAAGAGAGTCTGAGCCACTGCAAGCAGGAAGATCAAACAGTCCCTCACATCCCGTGGCTTTTCAAAAAGGAGATCTTTACCAAAACCTATTGCAGAGGTCACCATAGTAATTACTGGTGGGCACCCATGGGCTCCATATTAGCGCTTCGTGGTTCTACGCCGACTCAACACTGGTCTCCAACTTTCCTTTCCAGAACGTTTAACGAGATGATGGTGGCAACCTGGAGGCCCAGCCCCACGACCATGGCGGTCCTCACCCAGGAGAAGCAGCTACATCCATCTGTGGGGGGGGGGGAGAGGAGGAGATGAATGGAAGAGGTCTTTCAAAATGGTGGTCTTTCAGACCCTTGCCCCTCACCACAACTGTTACCCATAGTCTCTCACCCAATTGCTGCTTCATTCTGTTAACTTACATTTAATTGTCACAATCTGACATACTGATGTGACGGCAGGGGGAAAATGAACTCTCACTGAAACGATCCTGTTTGCCCAAGCATTTAAAACAGTGCCCATTGCTAAGACTACTCAGAGTAGATCCATTGAAGTTAACATCCATGACTGATTTGGACTTACTCCTTTCAGTGAAGCTACTCTGTCTATAACTTAGTTAGAGACAGCCCTGGCTATTTTTACTGTTATTATTGTTTTAGCAATCATCTTGTAAACCACTGTTTCAATGAAATTTACAGCTAAGATAATTAATAACAGAACAAATACAAGATATCAGGCAAGCGTATTCAACTGCACTCTTTTTAGGGCCAGGGAAAAACATTTTTCTTTAGATAAGTTTGCCCAGAAAGTTGATGCAAGTTTTAGTCTGCTGTTATCTTAACTTTTCAAAAGTCTTAAATTATTGTTATTTTTTCTTATTGATAATTTGTTTTATCCTTTTTGTAAACCACTTTGAGAGGGTTTTTTTCTTACAATCAAGCATTATATACATTTTATAAAATAAATTAATGTGTTTTATTTTTCTTATTGCTTTCTATTTTTTATCCATTGCTTTCTAATCCACTGTCTCAATGAGACTTATACATCAGATGATTAAAAAGCGTTAAAAACACATAATCAGCAAATGCATTAAAAACAAGACTAAAGCCCTAACAAATATTGTATTTTTCTGTGTATAAGACTATATTTGCCCCCCAAAAAAATTAAGTTTAAAATTGGGGGTCATCTTATACACGGAATGTTGCAATTATTTATTTCTTAATCTTGGACTCCAAAAATAGGGGGCACCTTATGCATGGGGGCGTCTTATACACAGAAAAATACAGTAAATGCTAGGAGCAAAGGTTCATATATTCAGCTGGGAAAGCCTTCAGCTCCCAAAATAATGAACTTTATAGAGCTTGCTCCCTCTTTGTGAAACCTCACATTTCTCCTCTTTCACTTCTCCCTTTAGAGTTCATCTTTTAGTTTTCACTTTTCAGCACAGCAATAAATTCCTCTCCCAGGCACACCATTTTTAAAAAATAAAAAGGCTTATTAATATCACTTCACAATTCAAACCAATTTTGAGAGGCTCCCTCTTTTCGTCTTGGCTCCTAAAAGCTTGTCCCCAGTCCCTCCACACACACACACACACACCATTTTCAAGTTAATACCCTCCCCTCCCTTTCCTAAGAAAGAGTTTGCTGACCATTTGGGGTGCAAGGGGAGTCAAAGAATCAGAAATGGGAAGCTGGAATAATGATAGGACTCAGTACCCCGGCTGGATGTCTGATCTGAAGCAAGAGGTTATCCTTACGGACACAGGCCCAGCTGGTGGGAGAGTCAGCTTAGCATCAAAAAAGGAGGCTTAGTTTAGCAAAGATTTTATTTATTTATTTATTTATTTATTTATTTATTTATTTATTTATTGGCTAAAAGAATTCAGTTATTTTAAATGGAAAGAGGCAATTGATAACCTTGAGTGTAACTTTCGGCTTTCAGCTCAGCTTAAAACCAGGTTTAAAAATCTGTCGCTTACGTTCTTGTAAAATTGTGGTTATAGACCAGGACAGTGAAGCATGGTCTTCAAAACCTGAAATATATATATTTCAGGACACACCCTATTTTTAAAAATATAATCTTTTTTATTCAGTTTTAAACTACACATTTAAATTCAAACATCGGACGTAATATCAACATTTAGGATTCCCTGAATCTTTAGATTTCCTTCCACCCTTCCATGGTTTCCATTTTCAATCTTTTTCAACTGCATCATACATTTTCTCTATTTTTCTGAAAATAATCCATTTTTACCTTCGTTTTTAGTACATTGCAAGCGTTACTCAAATCCCGCCCAAGTTTTTAGTTGTTTACAGTGTTCTGTTAAGTAATCTGTCAATTTAGGACGCACCCTATTCTCCTGATTTTAATAGTGCACTTTAATCTGTCCTCGGACTTCATGGTGAAAGATGGATAAGAAATCTAAGCAATGTTAATGCTGCTGCTGCTGCTACTAAAACAAAAATGCAGTCCCATGGCCCTCAGAAGAAGCCCTATAAGGCCCAGGGAATGAATTACATTGTACGATATGCTGAATGTTTTCCAGTAAGATGCAGTTCTGCAGCTAAAAGGGTGGGTCTTGAGGCCACCCACTAGACTGGTTTGCGAAGGTGTCTTGGGGTGCCAGGCTATGGAGAAATATCTGGGATACCTTAATTTTGGTGGGTGTCTGACCCACTCGGATAAAAAACCAACAGAAGATTATATTTAACCCAGTCAATTGAACACATTGTACTCCTAACTTTAAGGTATTCATATTTAGCTGTATTCAGCAAAGTTCTACTCAGAGTATACCCATTGAAATGATAGAGCCTAATATGGAGCAAGCTTATTTCCTGCTTCTCCAGAGGGGAAGACCGGAATCAGACTCAAATTACAAGAAAGGCGATTCTGATTAAGCATTACGAAGAACTTTCCGATGGTAAGAGCCATTCAACAGTGGAACAGGCTCCCTCCTTCATTGGAGGTTTTGAAACAGAGGTTGGAAGACCATCTGTCAGGGGTTTGTTAGCTGTTATTCTTACAGTGCAGGAGGCCAGACTAGATAGCTCTTGGTGCCCCTTCCAACTCTGCGGTTCTGTGATTCTGTGATGAACAAGGGGTACAACCAGAAGATAGGGAGTCCTTGGGGGTCCCTTCCAACTTTATTATTCTGTTAGTCATGTCCATTGACTTCAGTGGGTTTACTCTGAGTAGGACCATTCTTGAACGACACCCAGAATCATTATTGCATTTCATAGAATCATGGAATTGTAGAATTGGGATGTACCACAAGGGTCAACTAATCCAAATAAATGCTATTGATTAGCTGTTTGCTCCATAAAGTGTCTCTAAGCAACTTACAGGAAAAAATATTAAAGCATAACATAAAGTTTTTTTAAAAAATTACAATAACAATCCAGAGAATAGACCCTGTAAAACAGTGACAAGATCATGCTAGAATTTCACTGACCTTGAGCTTCATCCTGACAGATGTTGAACACATCAAACGAGATATTCTTCTGATCAACTGGGTTGCTGACCAGGCAGGTGAAAGTGGAATCGGAGGTGTTTGGCCGCCATGACAGGTGAAGATCCTTGTCGTCATTGGTGAGGCGATACCACTCTAAAGCTTCTGAGGCCCTGAGTGGGTTTCTGTTTTCCCAGGAAAAATGCAAATCTGACTTTCCAGACGTCCGACAATGCAGCGTCACATTACATCGGTTGGCAGTGCTGGAAATGATCTGGTGATTTATTTGTGGCGACGGCACCGGCTCTGTCGGATAAAAACAATAGATGTTTGCACTCTGTGGCACACCAAAAGTTTGATGGCCAACTCCTCACTTGGTTGTGAGATAGGCAAAGAAGATAGAGTCCCTTACCATGGACTATGAGGTTGAAGAAGGACTCCACAATCACTGAGGAAGCAAACCTGATGCGGACATCCATCACTCCAGAGTCCGCCATCGTCAGGTCTTTCATCTTCAGCGTGGTCTCATCAACCATTTCTATCCGTGGTCCAAAACTGTTGCTTGGGTGTGGTTTCCTCAGCTTCCCCTCAGCGAATTCGGCAACCAGGAGTGGCTGACCCCCTGTGGGGGTGAATTTCCATTCAACCTCGTCCACTCTTTTCCAGGGGGGTACATTTAGGCGAAACAAGACTGACCCACCAAGAATCCCGTGCAGCTGGTTGGGGGGATCTTGCGCAGGAAATTGAGCAGCACCTGAAGTTAATAAGAAATGGAAGCAAACTACTCCAGAAGCATTTTTACTTGGAAAAGAAAGGACTGTGAATTATTTCTATATGCAATGATGGCAGCGAGAATATTATTGGCACAAAATTGGAAGCAAGAAGAATTACCGGCAAAAGAAGAATGGAGGGTGAAACTGATGGACTATGCAGAATTAGGTAAATTATCAGGAAGAATTCGAAATCTGCGGGACCAGAGATTCACAGAAGACTGACATAAATTTACGGACTATTTGGAAAGTAATTGTGATGATCAGATTACGCTTGTAGGTTTGTGAGAAGTTTTGTAAGGTGGACTATCTGAAATATTGCACACACAAAAAGGTAACGAGGGGGACTGTTAGTTAAGATAATTAAAGGCAATAGGAATTTAAGAAATGCAGAATAAGTTATAAGAATGGAAGACCATCAGAGGGGCTGATGGAAGTCCAAAAAGATTGTATAAGAAATGAAGTTTTATTGTATGAATGATAATTTATATGTAAAAATTAATAAAAATTATTATTAAAAAAGGAAGCAAACTATTCCTACAATAGTAATAATAATTATTAGTAACAGTAATTACTAGTAATAATTACTATTAATAGTAATAATTACTAGTAGTAGTAATAATTAATAGCAGTAATGGATGCCAACAGTAATTAATAATAGTAATAATAAATATAGGGAGAGAAACTGTAATAACAACAATGATAATTTTATTATTTATAATAATTATTTATTATTTATATGCTGCCCATCTGGCCGGACAGCCCCAGCCACTCTGGGCGGCTCCCAACAAAATATTTAAAGCACAATAAAACATCAGACATTAAAAGCTATAGATACTATACACTGTTTTTTGTGTTGTTTTAAAAGGAAACAGCTTTAAATATTGATGTGCTGTTTTTACTATCTGTGTTTTAATAAACCCTTTTGTATATTGTTTTAATTCTATTAGAGTTTAATTCTCTTTTCTATCCCTTTAGCTTTTCCCATCTTATCTGTGTCCTTTCGATTTGCGTAAGCCCTGCAGTTTTGCTTCCCTACAATGGAAAGCGAAAATCCTTCTCTTAAAGTCTTAAAATCTGAAGGTGTCAAAACCTTCTTGGAACTTACGGCTGTTCACTTTCCTTGGAACAACAGAACGGTTCCCATTTCACAAAGTTCCTGCTGCTGCTGCTGTTGTTTGGGGGTGGGGGGAATCTTGAATTTCAGGAGAATGGCTGCCAGATGGGCAAGCAGAGCTACCACAATTTCCTTGGTCTCAGTGGTGGACATGGATTCCCTCCTCCCCGTTTTAACTTCACAACTACCTTCTGAGGTAGGCCAGGCTGAAAGATGGTGACTGACCCCAATGTCAGAACCAGGGAGCTTCATGGCCAAGTGGGGGTCCGAACCCTGGTCTCTCTCAGGTTCTAGTCCAACAGTCTAACCACCCCTGACTCTTTCCATTGATATGCGTCACTCCACTAAGGACTTGCGCTGGAGATGAGGAGCACCTTTGACTGTTTTGGGTCCTGAGAACATCAGACGGGTCTTTCAGCAGCAGCTGGATACGGCCAAAGGGGGTCCAACTAGCCCAGTCAACCAGATGACCCAAAGGAAACCTGCAAGCAAGCAGGACCTGCGTGCAACAAACAGGATTCTCTCCCCACTTGGGATCCAGAAACCAGCCTCTGTCAAGGGAGGTAGGTCTTGCTAGGCTGGCCATGAGATTCCTGTCTCCCTTTTCTCCACTGCTCACCTGGGAATTGGAGAATGGCGAGCAGAAGCATGAGCTGGGCGCTGTGGGCTTCCATCCTTGCCTCTGTTCTCTGCCACCTTCCTCCCCCAGTGCTGAAACAGGTTCTTGTGTGTGGTCTTCCCTCTCTGCACGAGTCTTCAGCCCCTCCTGCGTTGCCTTCAGGCCTCCCAACCAACCACAAGTTTCCTCTTCAGCCCCCATGCTTGACACTTTAAGTCTCACTTCCCTGCCAGAAGCAGCAGTTGAGCGAGGCTCTCTCACCCCAGCCGTCAGAAGTGGTGGCCCTGGGTTTCTTGGTAGCAGATCAAAGAAGATAAGAGCTGACATGTTGGCTGCACGACCCAGCAGAAGGGATGACAACAGGTGAACCGAAACTCATCTGTCCTCCAAAATTCACACTTCTGAGAATTTCTGCACCAGTGTGTGTGTGTGTGTGTGTGTGTGTGTGTGTGTGTGTGTGTCTATTGGGGGAAAGGGTGCAGAAAAATGCATATATCCAGGGAATAAATATACCAAAGCACATGCTCTTCGGGGAAATTTGCTTGCAAAAAAGGGGAAATTGGGCAAAATGGAACCATGGGATAAATGCACACTGAAATGAGCCAGTGTGGTGTAGTGGTTAGAGTGTTGGACTAGGACCTGGGAGATCAGGGTTTGAATCCCACTCAGCCACGATGGTCACTGGGTGACCTTGGGCCAGTCACTACCCCTCAGTTCTGACCTACCTCACAGAGTTGTTGTAGAGATTAAAGGAGCTGGGAGAGATCCATGTACACCACCTTGAGCTCCTGGAAGAGAAAGGAGCAGTGAGGCAGCAAACGGAACCGTACGAAACTGAGAGAGCTCAAAACTCTGGCAGATTGCTCCATCAGAAGGGACCTGTGTGTTGATCACTTTATTGGAAATGTTTTTAGCTCCTGCTCTAAGGTTTTGGATACGTTCATGGAAGTATTTTTCTGGCCAGTTGTGTATTTTAATTATATATATATATATATATGCTTTCGTAGATTTATATATGTCTCTTGTATTTACCAGAAAATGTCATAACCCTCCTCCTGTTTGCAGGAACAGGTCTTGACGAAGACAATGAAAATCTCTTTTGAGATAAGTTTGTTATTCAGGAACTAGAGAGATGTGGATATGGGCTTCCAAAAATTAAGGCCAGGCACTCTTTGCTTCAAACTCATCTTACAAAACAACAGTGCACTGGAAGGAAGAATCAACAGTTCTCAGGACTACAGGGTTACATTATTCACTCACTGAGGAAGCTCCATAAAAGTTAGAAGAACCAAAGATTTTCAGCACAGCTTCAGGTTTTGGCTGCTCTCATAGACAAAAAACCATGGAGTCAAGTGCTAAGAATAAATCCTTTTTTGCAACCCACAGCTGATCAGTATTGGCTGTGTTACTAATAAAAAGGAACATGACTTGTTAGTCCCAGGAATACTGTACTCTTAGCATAGGACAACTTGAGTTTTCCTCATACCCCATAAAAGCTTTTTATCTCAAAGAGGCCACAGGCAATTAGAGGATACAGTGGGGTGGTAATTCTTGTCAACCAGTTTCTGTAGTAATTAAATTATTGTGTTGGGCACTATTTTGAATATTCGTAGGAAAGTTTGTGAAATAAATCCATTTCTAAGACTGTATTCCCAATTATTGTTTTCAGGGGGGGAAATAAAAAATATAAAAGAAGAACCAAAGTTTTGTTTGTTTGTTGCACTTATATCTCACGTTTTCCTTCAAGGAGCCCAAGGTGGTCTATGAGGGTCTGCCCTCCAGTTTATCTTCACAACCCTGTGAGGTGGCCCAAGGTCACCCAGTAAGTTTCAGGACTGAGTGGGGATTTGAACCTCCCAGTAGGTCTGGAAGATGTATTGATACACTGTCCAGAACAAGTCTGAGAGCCAGAGTGTAGTGACGATTACCTGATTTTTGACCAAGGCAGTATACTGCAGGTGGGGCTTACTAGCTGGCCGGCCAGCACCTTGTGATATTTCACTGGTGATAAAGCACGATGTTGAAAACCTGATATCACCCAGCCCTGTCTCCCATGTCCTAGTCCAACACTCTAACCGCTACACCACACTGGCTTTCTATAGGTATATGTTTAAGTATTCTTAAACCTCAGATTTTCAATGGTTAGTTAGCTCACAGCTGCAATGGGACCCCCTCTTTGCTCCTCAAGCACCTTATGGACCAACCCAACCCTTTGCTGAACCAAGGAATGGGTGAGAGACTGTTACCTCGCTGGCACAGGAATTTGAAGTAGGAAGCTTCACTCTCAGAAGGCACAGATCTTAACACCCTGACTTTGTGCTCCTCTTGCTCCAAGATTGGGTATATCCCTTCCCTTCCCTAGTGGTTACTATGGCACATTGCTGCAATCACTTTATCTAAGACTTCTGGGTACTTAGGGATCCTTAACTGTTGGCAGTGCCAAAGAATGCTCCAACTACCGCACAATTGCACTCATTTCATACGCTAGCAAGGTTATGCTTAAAATTCTACAAGGCAGGCTTAAGCAGTATGTGGACCAAGAACTCCCAGAAGTGCAAGTTGGATTTCGAATGGGCAGAGGAACCAGAGACCAAATTGCAAACATGCGCTGGGTTTTGGAGAAAGCTAGAGAGTTCCAGAAAGACATCTACTTCTGCTTCATTAACTATGCAAAAGCCTTTGACTGTGTCGACCACAGCAAACTATGGCAAGTTCTTAAAGAAATGGGAGTGCCTGATCACCTCATCTGTCTCCTGAGAAATCTCTATGTGGGACAAGAAGCTACAGTTAGAACTGGATATGGAACAACTGATTAGCATACTAGGACTCAATTTCTTGACTTTAAGAAAGCCGACTTCATAAAACTTAGGGAAGTGCTGGGTGAGATCCCATGGACAGCAATACTAAAAGGAAAGGGAGTTCATGATGGCTGGGAGTTTGTTAAGACGGAGATAGTAAAAGCACAACGTCAGGCAATACCAATGAGACGAAAACATGGAAGGTGCCTAAAGAAACCAGGGTGGCTATCTAAAGAACTTTTAACTGAATTAAGATTAAAAAAGGATGTGTACAAAAAATGGAAAAGGGGGAAACCACCAAAGAGGAATTCAAACAAATAGCCAGCACGTGTAGACACAAAGTCAGAAAAGCTAAAGCACAGAATGAACTCAGGCTTGCTAGAGAGGTTAAAAGCAACAAAAAAGGCTTTTATGGGTATGTTCGTAGCAAAAGGAAGAACAAAGAAACAGTGGGGTCACTCAGAGGAGAAGATGGTGAAATGCAAACAGGGGACACAGAAAGGGCTGAACTACTCAATGCCTTCTTTGCCTCAGTCTTCTCCGATAAAGAAGACAATGCCCGACCTGAAGAATTTGAAGCAAATGATTCAGCAAAGGAAACACAGCCCAGAATAACTAAGGAGATAGTACAAGAATATTTGGCTAGATTAGATGTATTCAAGTCTCCAGGGCCAGATGAACTGCATCCAAGAGTATTAAAAGAACTGGCAGATGTGATCTCAGAACCACTGGCAGTCATCTTTGAGAATTCCTGGAGAACAGGCGAAGTCCCGGCAGACTGGAGGAGGGCAAATGTTGTTCCTATTTTCAAAAAGGGGAAAAGAGAGGACCCAAATAATTACCGCCCAGTCAGTCTGACATCAATAGCAGGGAAGATTCTGGAGCAGATCATTAAGCAAACAGTCTGTGAGCACCTAGAAAGGAATGCTGTGATCACCAATAGTCAGCATGGATTTCTGAAAAATAAGTCATGTCAGACTAACCTGATCTCGTTTTTTGACAGAATTACAAGCCTGGTAGATGAAGGGAACGCAGTGGATGTAGCCTACCTTGATTTCAGCAAAGCATTTGACAAGGTGCCCCATGATATTATTGTAAAGAAGCTGGTAAAATGCGGTCTTGACTATGCTACCACTCAGTGGATTTGTAACTGGCTGACTGACCGAACCCAAAGGGTGCTCGTCAATGGTTCCTCTTCATCCTGGAGAAGAGTGACTAGTGGGGTGCCACAGGGTTCTGTCTTGGGCCCGGTCTTATTCAACATCTTTATCAACGACTTGGATGATGGACTCAAGGGCATCCTGATCAAATTTGCAGATGACACCAAACTGGGAGGGGTGGCTAACACCCCAGAGGACAGGATCACACTTCAAAACGACCTTGACAGATTAGAGAACTGGGCAAAAACAAACAAGATGAATTTTAACAGGGAGAAATGTAAAGTATTGCACTTGGGCAAAAAAAATAAGAGGCACAAATACAAGATGGGTGACACCTGGCTTGAGAGCAGTACATGTGAAAAGGATCTAGGAGTCTTGGTTGACCACAAACTTGACATGAGCCAACAGTGTGACGCGGCAGCTAAAAAAGCCAATGCAATTCTGGGCTGCATCAATAGGAGTATAGCATCTAGATCAAGGGAAGTAATAGTGCCACTGTATTCTGCTCTGGTCAGACCACACCTGGAGTACTGTGTCCAGTTCTGGGCACCACAATTCAAGAAGGACACTGACAAACTGGAACGTGTCCAGAAGAGGGCAACCAAAATGGTCAAAGGCCTGGAAACGATGCCTTATGAGGAACGGCTAAGGGAGCTGGGCATGTTTAGCCTGGAGAAGAGGAGGTTAAGGGGTGATATGATAGCCATGTTCAAATATATAAAAGGATGTCACATAGAGGAGGGAGAAAGGTTGTTTTCTACTGCTCCAGAGAAGCGGACACGGAGCAATGGATCCAAACTACAAGAAAGAAGATTCCACCTAAACATTAGGAAGAACTTCCTGACAGTAAGAGCGGTTCGACAGTGGAATTTGCTGCCAAGGAGTGTGGTGGAGTCTCCTACTTTGGAGGCCTTTAAGCAGAGGCTTGACAACCATATGTCAGGAGTGCTCTGATGGTGTTTCCTGCTTGGCAGGGGGTTGGACTCGATGGCCCTTGTGGTCTCTTCCAACTCTATGATTCTATGATTCTATGATTCTATGATTCTATGATTGGTTCAAAATTGGGAAAGGAGTACGGCAAGGCTGTATATTGTCTCCCTGCTTATTTAACTTATATGCAGAATTCATCATGCGAAAGGCTGGGCTGGATGAATCCCAAGCCGGAATTAAGATTTCCGGAAGAAATATCAACAACCTCAGATATGCAGATGACACAACCTTGATGGCAGACAGTGAGGAGGAATTAAAGAACCTTTTAATGAGGGTGAAAGAGGAGAGCGCAAAATATGGTCTGAAGCTCAACATCAAAAAAACGATGTTGCAAATAGAAGGGGAAGAAATGGAGGCAGTGAGAGATTTTACTTTCTTGGGCTGCATGATCACTGCAGAGTCACAAAATTAAAGTCACAAAATTAAAAGACACCTGCTTCTTGGGAGAAAAGTAATGACAAACCTAGACAGCATCTTAAAAAGCAGAGACATCACCTTGCCAACAAAGGTCCGTCTAGTTCAAGCTATGGTATTCCCAGTAGTGATGTATGGAAGTGAGAGCTGGACCATAAAGAAGGCTGATCTCCGAAGAACTGATGCTTTTGAATTCTGGTGCTGGAGGGGACTCTTGAGAATCCCATGGACTGCAAGAAGATCAAACCTCTCCATTCTGAAGGAAATGAGCCCTGAGTGCTCCCTGGAAGGACAGATCCTGAAGCTGAGGCTCCAAGACTTTGGCCACCTCATGAGAAGAGAAGACTCCCTGGAAAAGACCCTGATGTTGGGAAAGATGGAGGGCACAAGGAGAAGGGAACGACAGAGGACAAGATGGTGGGACAGTGTTCTCGAAGCTACCAGCATGAGTTTGACCACGCTGTGGGAGGCAGTGGAAGACAGGAGGGCCTGGTGTGCTCTGGTCCAGGGGGTCACGAAGAGGCGGACACGACTAAACAACAAAAAACTTTGGAATTAAGCTGTGTGGATGTTAATGATAATGCCTGCTACCTCGCTGTCTGGAGTAGCACTCGTACACTCCACCTCTTTCATTTCCGTGTAGTAAACAACTCTTTTTGTAGAAAAGCTCTTTATTGGGTGTATGGATTAAAAGCACGCACACATTTTAAATAAACACACACCCTGACTCCACACAAAAGGTTCCATTCCCCTCTGACATGTTATGATGAGTTCATATACATGCCGGACACCCATGTAGGTTCAAGCATACGTACACCTTGTAACAAATTCCTATACAGTTCTGAGATCTCCCTTATTGGCTGTTAGGTTGGCTTCCGATCGACTGACTTCCGCTCTTGCATTGCTTGCTTGTATTAAGAGCATGCAAAGAGCCCTACAAGTGGATCAGGCCAAGGGGGGCCTGATAACTCTCCCCATTTCTGCTCCCCATCAGTCAGCGGTAATGTTTGGTGGCATGGTGTCTCTGAAACTGGAGCCATTATGTAGCCATCGTGACTTGATGGAATTGTCTTCAGAGAAGCTGTTGCATTCTCACCATAACTGCACTGCGCATTTAATCATGCCGGTCTTCCCTCTCACCCATTGGGATCATAGCTGTCAACTTACAGATTTGAAAATAAGGGACCAGCAGCCTCGAAAATAAGGGATCAGCAGCCAATATAAGGGATTTTAGTCAACCAGCTGAAATGCAAAGTTAAAAGGGACCAGATAATTTTGGTTTCAGTTTTTAGCCCTTCGTTTCCAGAGGTTGCTGCTCAAGACACCAGCTGATGAAACACTGCAATTAAATAACTACAAGCAGCAACCACTTTTCATGCAAAACGAAGCCCAAGCTACGAAGATGCTGCTGCAGTTCTGTATCTTTTCTTTCGTGCTTCATCTGCAGCTCTCAGTTCCATCAGGTGGGGCGGGAGGAAGGGGGGGATAGCGCCCAAAGTAAACCCGCAGATCAGACCATCTATGCTAGTCTACCACTACAAATCTATGGGAGAAGCACTTGCGGTCCTTTCTCCGCTTTCCCCCAACATGGTTAGCCCTTGGAACACCTGCCCGCGCCTCCGCCTCCTCGTCCTCTCTCTGAACTGCTTTCTCTATGGTTGCCCTCGCTCTCCTCTCAAGGCTCCTCAGCAATACATAGGCCGCGCCAGGCTGCCCATCTCATTCGGGTCCTTCGGCAGTGCAGCCGCAGTACAGTCTAGCGGCAGCAGTGGGCGAAGGGGAGGCCCCAGGCAGAGACGTTCAGTTCGGCGGCCACAAGGAGGATGGTAGCAGAAGGACCTGAGGCTCCCGGCAGTCCCGGCGGGGAGGGGCTCCCGGGGGCCGAGGCTGGTGAGAGGAGGCCAGAGGGGGGTGGGCAGGGCAGCCAAGCAACACAGTTGGAGCCTCCCTCCTCCCTGGCTGGCAGGGAGGGAGGGAGAGGAGCTGCTTCCTTTGAAACCCGGGAAATTTAAGGGACATCATCAATAAGGGACAGCAGAGGGACACAGCGCTGGGATAAGGGAGTTTTCCCGGCAAATAAGGGATGGTTGACAGCTATGATTGGGATAATGTTCTGCATGGTTGTTTTCTGAAGAGAGCCCCCATGTGGAGGCTCTCTTGTTGACACAAGTCATTCATCATTATAAGACAGGAAGTATCTTGTTGGATGTTAAAAATTCCCCAGCTCACTTGGATTATCAAACAAAGACTTCAGCCAAGATTATAGAAGCAAAACAGCAGCCAATAGGCCTGATCTTTATCATTGCAACAAGACTTCAAACTACAACATGGAAGAAGTAGAAAGAAGCCCTGAACAAAGGATGGCTCCCCTTTTTATAGGTTGGCCAGGCTCCCCAGGGTATCCAATCAAGTAAGCATTAACAGGTAACCTGTCAGACGAGATAAACAACGCACTCAGATTTCTGTTGTAGACTGCCCTTTCTGTGATGTAGGTATGATGTATCTGGGGGGGTGGTCTTGAGCTACACCCCTTGATGTAGGTATGATTTTTCTGGTGGTGGTTTTGGACTCCAAGGCGGGCAATTTAAAATGTCTATATAAGGGCTGACACACCTTTGTTCGTTTTTTAAAAAATATTTTTTATTAAGTTTTCCATTTAACAATCCAATCATATCACATTAATTATTCCAAATTATACCAATACATATAATAAAGTCCAAATATTTTGCCAAATTACAAATTTTTGTTGGGGGTTCCCATGCTTCAAGTTCAGTAAGGGTCCAGTCATCTCATATTTCTGCTGCTTTTAGTGTTCACCAATCCCATCTTTCAATCTTCTTGTTGATATCCTTTTTCTTCTTAATAGCCTCTGAGTGTTTCCACAGGCGAGTTAAAGTAAACATTATTATGCTTCTGTGTGAACTTTGTAAGGCTCTCCCCTTTTTAAAAAAAGCTGGTAAGTCTTTTGTTTGCAATAAATCTTCATGTGCTGATCCAGAAGTCCTGCTCGGGCGGCAAGCGCCATCTTTCTCAGTTCTGATGAAATAAAATCTAAGCATCTGCTCATTAATTTTCCCAGACAAGTTGCACCATAAATCAGTCTTTCCAGAGAAGATTTGCTATCGAACTTAGAATACAAACATGATAACAGAACAACGGCTCGCCTCCCCCGCTGACTATTAATCTCGCAACATAGTCTGTCTCGTAATGGCGGATCCCGATTAAAAATTGCGTCACAAGAGAGCCTTTTATTTTCTTTCCAAATCTTTCACAAAACAAAGGCTTTAGTTGATATTTTTATTTCCACACAGTTTATTTTCCAATCTCACTTGCTATAAGTTGTATGATAATATCGTAGTAAAAAAAAAAGGAAAAGGTCCCCCCCTCCTTTCCGTTCCGTTTCAACATACCGGGATAGATGTTATTCTTTAATGTTATCTTCTGTCCAGTCCATTCCATCACTCTTAACTTCTTAGTGGCACGCTTAATTAGCAGCTAACATACCCTTTTCTTCACTCAAAGCATGTGCAATAATTCTTATTTCCAATTTTTCATCTTAAGAAATGCAACTAGAGTTGCTCTCAGAGACAGCGTCAGGGAGATCCAAACTCACTCGAGGGCTTTCCGTCTCCTCTTTGGGGGGGGGGACTGGGGGTTGATGTAGCTCAGTCATTGTCTGAGAGTGAGAGGTGTTCTGTGTTCTAGTCACTCTGCAGAGAGAGGCAGAAAGAGAAATGTAAGAGGCTTCATAATGCAGGGCCAAGCACACACTAAGGAAACAGATCCTGAAGATTTGAGGCTGCTGGACCAAACCAGGAATAAATCAAATCCTGTACACTACTGGATTGACACACATCCTACTTCCACTTTGGGCTCATCCACACTTCTGCTTGTGCATTAAGAACATAATACAGTGGTACCTTAGTTCTTGAACTCAATCCATTCTGGAAATCTGTTCGACTTCCAAAACATTCACAAACCAAGAGGCAGCTTCTGATTGGCTGATTGGCCCCAGAAACAGTGCCGACACCTGAAATGGAAGTTTGGCTTCCAAAGAACGTCTGCAAACCGGAACGCTTACTTCCGGGTTTGCGGCATTCGGGAGCCAATTTGTTTGGGAGCCAAGCCATCCAGGAAGCAAGGTACCACTGTAATGTAAGAAGAGCCTGGCTGCTGGATCAGGCCAAAGGGGGCCCACCTAGTCCAGCACCTTGGTCTTACAGGGGCCCCTGAGATGCTTGTGGGAAACCAGCAAGCAGGAACTGAGCACAAGAGCAGCTCTCTCCTCCTGCGGTTTCCTGCAGCTGACATTTGTGGGATGTGAAACACAAGAGCAGTCAAGTACAACCTTCCTAGAGTGAACATGTTTACACCTGGGGAGGAATGTTTGTCCAGCCAGCAGGTCAACTTCCTGTTTCCTTCTGGGCTGGGACAGACTTCCTCTGCATGTGACTAGAGGTGGGCGTGGCCTCACCTGTGCAGGTAACGACAAAAGCACAGGGCAGGGCAGCCATCTCTCTCTCTTTGACTACATGCATCAAAGAAGCAACATCTGCTTAGCCAAAGACGCTCTCTTGGTCTCCAGCCAAGAGAGGACAAAGGGACTGTCTCCTTATGAGATAGTTTCCAGGTGTATGTTACTTTTCTAAGCTAAGTCTGCCTTCTGGCATCCAATTGTGAACAGAATGTGAGAGAGTAAACCTTTTTATACTTTTATAGAAGACTGTGTCGTGTCTTATCTTTTATGAGGGAATAAGGGGGAAATACCAGAACAGTTATTCTAGAGGCTTTAGCAAGCCTGAGTAAATGCATCCGCTGTGAGTTTAAAAAGGGGAATGTTACTCTGCTAAATTGTGAACTTGTTAACACAAGTTGGAAAGGCTATTATCAGACAATATATCCTCTCCTGCATCCCTGAACATTCCCACAACATTCAGAAGCATCACTGGCCCCAACAGCAGAAATGTGTTATTCCATAAGATTAACAAGCGCTGTTCTCTCAGGAAAGAAGAATGCATAATTTGCCAACCCAACTCCAGTTGACATGTACTAAAGGTAAAGGTAAAGGTACCCCTGCCCGAACGGGCCAGTCTTGCCAGACTCTGGGGTTTGTGCGCCCATCTCACATCTATTGGCCAGGGGCCAGCGCTGTCTGGAGACACTTCCGGGTCACGTGGCCAGCGTGACAACGCTGCTCTGGCGAGCCAGAGCCGCACACGGAACGCCGTTTACCTTCCCGCTGGTAAGCGGTACCTATTTATCTACTTGCCCCCGGAGGTGCTTTCGAACTGCTAGGTTGGCAGGCGCTGGGACCGAGCAGCGGGAGCGCACCCCGCCGCGGGGATTCGAACCGCCGACCTTTCGATCGGCAAGCCCTAGGCGCTGAGGCTTTAGCCCACAGCGCCACCCGCGTCCCCGGGTGTACTAGAGAGTAACAAAAGAGGCTTCCTACCTTTGCGGTCTGACATTTCTTGATTTTCCTATACAGGAAGACCCCCAAGAACACAAACAAGATGATTGATATGACTGGAACTGAGATGGGGGGATTCTGAAAAGGCCAGAGAATCAACCAGAATGCCCGGTTGCCTGAAAAAAGCAATTATTGTCTTTTCAGGGTGATTGTAACAAGACACCCACCAATACATGACCCCATGGGTGCTTGCTTCATCCCTCCCTGTGAGAAAGAGAAGAGGAAGGCTGGTTTTGACCTGCGGCTCCTGCACTGGCTCTGTTAGAAATGAATTTTAAAAAATATTTTATCGTTTGTATGCCCGACTGCGTTACCCCAGCCACTCTGGGAGGCTTCCAACAGAATATAAAAACACAATAAAACACCAAACATTAAAATCTTCCCAATACAAGGCAGCCTTCAGATGTCTTCTAAAAGTTGTGTAGTACTTTACCCCCTTGACATCTGATGGGAGGGCGTTCCACAGGGAGGGTGCCACCACCAATTAGCTAATTAGGCCCTACTAGCTAAAGTCGTGCTTCAGGTTAAGAACAGTTTCAGGTTAAGAACAGACCTCCGGAACGAATTAAGTACTTAACCCGAGGTACCACTGTAAATAAACAAAAGTTTATGTTCCAATTTAACTCTGACTGGATTCAGTATTGTACCAGGTAGGGCCTGGGTGGGGGCAGCGAGAAATAAAGTGGTGGCACAGGAATCAGTAGACAGTGAAACGTCCGGGGACCCTGTGTGTTCACCACACACCCGCCAACACGTGCCCCCATGGTGCTTGCTTCATCCCTCCCTGTGAGAAAGAGAAGAGGAAGGCTGGTTTTGACTTCTAAAGACCTACGTGGTTAGATCCAGGTTACCCAAAATATTGTATCTCCCTTTACGGAGCTGGCCGGGTGCCAAGGCCCTCAGATGAGCACCTCCTCTTGGTCCCAACACCATCAGTGTGCTGGTCCGAGAGGCGAGGTCCAAGTCCAGTCCGAGGTCGAAGGTGCAATATGGAGGCAGTCCATAAAACCTGGAGCTGGGTGCAAGGCGGGGTTTTGACTTCTAAAGACCTACGTGGCTTAGATCCAGGTTACCCAAAATATTGTATTGGAATGAAAATATTAAATTTACTGCATGTACTACGTTAAAGGAAAATGTCATGAAAATGGTTTATAGATGGTATATTACAGCTGTAAAACTTGCAAAAATGTATAAAACATGTAAGAAGTGTTGGAAATGTAAAGAAAAGGATGGTACATTTTATATAATAATAATAATAATAATAATAATAATAATAATAATAATAATAATAATAATAAATTTTATTTATATCCCGCCCTCCCCAGCTGAAGCTGGGCTCGGGGGGGCTAACAACAATCAAAATAGTCCAACATTCTAAAACATTCATTATAAAATTAATTAAATCAAATTAAAATCAAATTAATGGCAACCATCAAGCAAAATTCTGTGCAGGTTGCCAGAGGAGGGGGTCAGGCTGCGCCCTGACAAAAGGCCTGGTGGAACAGCTCTGTCTTGCAGGCCCTGCGGAAGGATGTCAGGTCCTGACATGTGGTGGGAATGTAAGAAAGTGAAGAGCTTCTGGGAGCTGATATATAATGAATTGAAAAAGATGTTGATATATACATTTGTTAAGAAACCAGAGGCCTTTCTCTTAGGAATTATAGGAAATGGAATAAATAGAAAGGATTGTAAACTTTTCCAATATGCAGTAACAGCGGCAAGAATATTACTGGCCCAAAAATGGAAACAGGAACAATTACCAACATTGGAGGAAGGGAGACTGAAGTTGATGGACTATGCAGAACTTGATAAATTAAGTGGGAAGATCAGATATCTACGAGATCAAAAGTTCATCGAGGACTGGGGAAAGTTTGTAGATTATTTGGAATGTATAAGTGAGGAGAGAATAATGCTAGTGGCATTTCAAGACGCTCTGTAAAAGTTTCAGAAGTATTGTAAAAAAGAAAAGCAAATTTGGAAGGATATGCTAAAAGGCAATAGCAAATTTAGGAAATGTGTAATTAAAAAAGTTAAATTTGGACGATTGTCAGAGAGGCTGAAGGAAGTCCAAAAGGGAAAATCTGTGAAAGTTTCAATGTGGTGTTATATGCATTTTTTTTCTTGTTTTTTGATGGAAAATTAATAAAAATACAGAGCTAATTAATTAATCCAGAGAGTTAACTGATGTCTCTTTTAAACTTTTCTTATACTGTTATATGGTTTTGTTGCTGTAAATCGCTTTGATATGCTTTTTATCGCCCAGCAGTATACAAATATTTTGACAAATAAAACAAACTTGGAGAAAGGCAGGATACAAACACATTAAATAAAGAAAGGCTAATGGGGAAATGGGCCAGGGGTTCCTTACCTTCAGCTGGGCAGAGGCTGAGGAGGTTGATGGAAATGTTCTTCTGATCCACCGGATTGCTCACCAGGCAGGTGATGTTGGCATCCGAGGCGTTGCGATGCCAGAACAGATGGAGATCTTCCCCGTTGTCAGAGAGTTGGTGCCAGTCCGGGCTCTCGCCTAGGGCTCTGAGGGGATTCCCTCTTTTCCAGGAGACACGGAAGTCTCCCGTTCCTGATGCCTGGCACCGCAGGGTTACATTGCAGCCATCAGGCGTCTTGGCGATCAGTTTATGGGTGACCTGCGGCTCCCGCACTGGCTCTGTTAGAAATGAATTTTTTAAAATACTTTATTCTTTGTATGCCTGACTGCGTTACCCCAGCCACTCGGGGAGGCTTCCAACAGAATATAAAAACACAGTAAAACACCAAACGTTAAAATCTTCCCAATACAAGGCAGCCTTCAGATGTCTCCTAAAAGTTGTGTAGTACTTTACCCCCTTGACATCTGATGGGAGGGCGTTCCACAGGGAGGGTGCCACCACCCAGAAGGCCCTCTGCCTGGTTCCCTGTAACCTCATCTCTCGCAGGGGGGGAACCGCCAGAAGGCCCTCGGAGCTGGACCTCAGTGTCCAGGCTGGACAATGGGGATGGAGACGCTCCTTCAGGTATACTGGACCAAGGCCGTTTAGGGATTTAAAGGTAAGCAGCAACATTTGGAATTGTGTTTTACTTTGATGCCTCTGGGGTTTCACTGACTGGGGTTTTTTTTGGGGGGGTGCTGGCTGCTTCCTCATCACCACTTCCACATCCATCAGATGGGCTTGATGAAAGCAGAGTGTCAGTTGCTGGAAACCACAGGAAGGAAGAGTTGTTCCCGGGTTCTGCTTGTGGGCTTCCCATGATGGGCATCTGGTCGGCCACAGTAGAGACAGGAGGCTGGACTAGACAGGTCCCCTTTGGCCTGGTTCAGCACATCCTTCCTATGTTCTTATGCATGTACAGCGACGCATTCTGCAGCCTAGGGGCCACCACCAAGAAGGCCCTCTCTCCATCCCCCTGCCTAGGCCACCCTCCCCAAACTTTTGAGGATGCAGGACTACCAAGAGGGTCCTGACTGCCGATCTCAACACCTGGAAGAGTCTGTAAGGAAGGAGGTGGACTTTACCCTAGGCAGTACATACCATAGACAGTGAGGCTGAATGTGTGTGATTCTGTCACTCCTGTGGAAAACGTCACATGAGCTGTGTAGTTCCCACTGTCCTTCACCACCAAGTTGCTTATCTTCAGCATGGTGCCATCAGCCATTTCCAGACGCTGCCCCAAACTGTCGCTCGTATTCCACCGCACCCATTTCCCATCGCTGAATCGCCCAAGGTCGTTTGCCTCGCCTTGTCGAGGGTGGAATATCCATTTAACGATGGACACGGTATTGGCCGAGGTTATATGTACAGGAAGCAAGGCAGATTCTCCCAAGATCCTGTTCAGCTGAATCGTAGGAGTCTTCGGTTCCCGACTGCTTACAAGGCCTAAGTGTTTTTCAGGAAGGGGAAAATAAGTAAAAGGAGAAAGGGAGAAAGTGAAGGGGGGAGCGCCAAATATTGATGCTTCTTTTATATCAGGTAGAGCAGGATATCATAATATTGTTGCGTGTTTGCCAGATGGTGTGAATGACTCCTTGAGTCCGTTCCAATTCTTGGGTCCTGTACACGGTGAGGGTTAGAATGCAATAGACGTTGGGACACAACATACAGATGGCAGATTGGGAGAGGCTATGGAAAATAGATTTGAAATTTAAGGCATGTTGTACGCTGAAAGAAAATGATATGAAAATGATGTATCGGTGGTATTCGACTCCTACTAAGTTAGCAAAAATGTATAGAACAAGAACCAATATCTGCTGGAAGTATAAAGAAAAGGAAGGTACATTTTATCATATGTGGTGGAAGTGCAAGATAACAGAAACTTTCTGGGAGATGATATGTAATGAAATGAAAACAATGTTTAAAGTAACTTTTGCTTAAAAAAAAAACCCAGAAGCTTTTCTAGGAATTACATGTACTGAGATCACAAAGGACCAGAAAAGGCTTTTTATGTATGCGACAACAGCCGCACGGACTTTACTAGCCCAGAGATGGAAGGAAGAAACAATGTCAACAGGGAAGAATGGCAAACCAAGTTGATGGACTATGCTGAAATGGCAAAATTAACTGGGAAGCTCAGAAACCAAAAGGACAAGAACTTTAATAAAAGAATGGGGGAAATTATAATATATCTACGAGACCATTGTAAACAGACGAAAACATTAGCAGGATTTTAACCACACTTGTAAAGTAACAAAAATTATGGATAATTTAGAGGGACAAAATATTTGGATAATGAATTGATATGCAGGTATAAATATTAGCATTAGGGCCCATGGAGGGGGGGAAGTTGCGAGATTCAGAGTAATCTCTGTACAGTGGTATCTCGGTTTATGAACTTAATCCGTTCCAGAAGTCCGTTCTTAAGCCAAAACCATTCTTAAACCAAGGTGCACTTTCCCTAATGAGGCCTCCTGCTGCCGGTGCCCTTCCACTGTTCGGATTCTGTTCTTGGACCGAGGTAAAGTTCTCAAACCGGGACACTACTTCCAGTTTTGCAGAGTTCTTAAACCAAATCGTTCTTAAACCGGACTGTTCTTAAACTGAGGTACCACTGTACAGTCATACCTCATGTTACATCCACTTCATGTTACGTTCTTTCAGGTTACGTCCCAAGGTGACCCGGAAGTACTAGAAAGGGTTACTTCCGGGTTTCACCGCTTGCACATGCGCAGAAGCACAAAATGACGTCACACGAAGTGATGAATCACAAGCCGCGTGTGCGCAGACGCGCCGCTGCAGGTTGCATTCTTTTCATGTTGCGAACGGGCCTCCGCCACAGATCCCGTTCACAACCAGAGGTACCACTGTATATGGATTTAGAAATGATTTTGTTACATGTTGTTTATTTTTAAAAATTATTTCCTAACAAAAACAAAGAATGCAATAGAGGTTTCACTTGCTAAATTAGTTGGACAAGTTTCTTTGTACGAGAATGACCTAAGCTGGCCCCTTAAGTGTCCCCCTCAGTATCGCCAAAGAGCGGGCCAGGTTGCGAGAGCTACAACTAAGTGATGGGGACCTCCAGGCTAATGGACAGCCATCGAACCTCTGTTTCAAAACCTTCAAGGTCCACCACCTTCTGAGGCTCTTACCATCAGAAAGTTCTCCCTAATGTTTAATTCAAATCTCCTTTCTTGAATCTGTTGGTTGAATCTGCCCTCCAGAGCAGTGGAAGAAAAGCTTTCTCCACTTTCCATGTTGTTCCCTTTTGTGGAATGCTAATGGTTTAATTACTCTGGAGCTGCCCTGAGTTACATCAAAGCACTGGAAGTGCAAGACAGAAATCTTTGCATAGTTCTTTCTGATTTGTTTGCACATGGTTAAAATTTATGGGCAGAAGCTCCTTCCTGTTAACTGAGCGAGCCCTTTCTCTCAGCCGCCTCATTCAGCTGTAATTTAGCCATCCCCGCTTCCTCTTTCATGACAAACCTCACTCCCTGACTCTCTTCAACAACCTCACCCCCCTTCAACAAGTGAGCAAGATTTGCAGAACTTACCAAGGAAGGAGCAGATGAAAGTGCCCAAGAGAAGACAGGCCATTGAGATTTTGCCGGCACATTTTGCAGCCATGGCTGTGTATGTGCTGCAAAGCAAAGCCCAAAACTTTGAGCTCAGGGCTGTGTTTAAACAAATCACGACAGAAAGTCAGCAAGAAAGCAGGCAAAGTGAAAACAGGGCTCAGATTGGTCACCTGGGATCTGCTGATTAGTCAGTAAAAGTAAGTCAGTTTCCTCGCTGAACTTCTGGCAGTCTGCATTACTCATAGACCAAAGCAGAGAAGAGTCCTTATGAGCCATTGGTGTGTGTGTGTGTGTGTGTGTGTGTGTGTGTGTGTGTGTGTAGCTCAAGGGGGGGGGAGTTGAGCAGTTTGTTTATATCTTCTTTCTAGCAGAGACATCACCTTGCCAACAAAGGTCCATATAGTAAAAGCTCTGGTTTTCCCAGTAGTGATGTATGGAAGTGAGAGCTGGACCATCAAGAAGGCTGATTGCCGAAGAATGGATGCTTTTGAATTCTGGTGCTGGAGGAGACTCTGGAGAGTCCCATGGACTGCAAGAAGATCCAACCTCTCCATTCTGAAGGGAATTAGCCCTGAGTGCTCACTGGAAGGACAGATCCTGAAGCTGAGGCTCCAAGACTTTGGCCACCTCAGGAGAAGAGAAGAATCCCTGGAAAAGACCCTGATGTCGGGAAAGATGGAGGGCACAAGGAGAAGGGGACGACAGAGGACGAGATGGTGGGACAGTGTTCTCGAAGCTACGAACATGAGTTTGACCAAACTGTGGGAGGCAGTGGAAGACAGGAGGGCCTGGCCTGCTCTGGTCTAGGGGGTCACGAAGAGGCGGACACAACTAAACAACAAAAGGAGCCTTAGATGCAACCTGAAACCTGCATTCAATCTTAACTGCTCTTTCGGAAACTGCCATCGCTCAGTTAGCAGAGCATTTGCTGGAGAGCTGCTGCCAGTCCGTGAGGGCAATACCGAGCGAGGCAGACCAATCACTGAAGAACATAAGCAGGCCTGGGAAGGTGGCGGGACCAAGAGAAGGGCCTCCCCTGAAGACTTGCAGAGTTTCCCCGGCATGAAGCTTCCTTCCCACACATGCGCAGGCCGAGCTCAGCAAGATGGGAGTTTCACAGCAGTCTTGCTCCCCAGCAGATTCCAAAGGGAAACTGCAACACCAGATCACTGAATAGTCACAGAGAGCAAACCAGGCCTTGGCGTTGTTACGGAAGGGGGGGGCATGTCTTCTTCACTACAATATATTTGCTCAATTTCTCTAGGACTCCATCACCCCTCCCCTGTCCTCCATAATCTCTCAAGTAATCCTGTCAAAATCACTCTGCCAAACCTTTCCTCGGGCAATGCCAGGCGACAGACTATGCGTACATGGACCATTGTCTTCTCAGGATGTGCTTATCTGCGCATATCTCCAGCTCTGCATATCCCCCCTCCCTCCTCCATATGTTAATCCAGTGTAACCCAACCTCTCCTTAATGTATTCATGATGTAATCTGTGTAACCCAACCTTTCCTTAATGTATTCGTGATGTAACTGGGAGGTATTTTGCACTGTATTCTGGGACATGGAGGGAAATTTCAAAAGTTCATGTCACCCCCTTTCTCGCTGTTCAATCTCGCCTTGAACCTGTTGCGCAATAAACTTGGACCTTCTGCAGTTGCTCCTGTGTCCGGCTGAGCTCATTTTCTTCCGCAGGGACCCACGGACTTAGTCCGATGAGCTGGGTGGCAGAGTAACCCCGCACCCAGATTTTAGCCGTAACAGTTGGCGCCCAACGTGGGGCTTGTGGTTCTCCCGAGCTGCTGACTGGGGGCCCCGAAATCTTCAGCCGGCTCCGGGCCATTTTGCCTGGGAAGATCCTTTTGGACCCCCAGCCATCTTCTGGGCGGTAATCAAAAGCCCTAGGAGTTCAGCCGGGGAGCAAAAGAGGGATCCAGCCGGCTTATTCATCGATCCCGGGATCATCATAGAAGACGCGTGAGTATAAGGAAAAAGGAAAATCCAGTGCACTGGTGGGAAGGGGGTGGAAGTCTCCTGGCAACTGAATTCTCTGCCCTCCTCTCTATCGCTCCTTCTTGCCTTTCTCTTGGTCCGGTTAGTGAGAGAGACCGTGGACCGCTGCTCAACCCGAAAAGGGGGTTCTGAGCTCTATCCCTTTTCCTTAAAATCTCCAGCCAGCTGCACCAATTGGGAGCCCGAAAGTAAGACGGAGAGACCCGACTTGAAAGATAGCCGACTCTCTGCAACGGGCATCCCAGTTGAAAGCAAGGGGTTGGAGCTCTCTTTCCGAACTTCCCGAGCGTCCTTGCTAGGGGGCAGGAAGTGGTCTTGCTTTCTATCCCAATCCCAGCCGCACCGGTCGAGCTACATACCACGTGTACTGTAAGCTCGCTTCCGAAAGCAAGGGGGATTTTCGACCCGAAATTCTATCCAGGGACCACCCGATCTGGCACCGCATGGCGCGGGCGTCCAGTAGGGCCCCTTTTCCTGAGATGTGACGATAGGTAGGAGGTTGCCAGGAGGGATAGCCCATGAGGAATTGGGCAGGACCGGCAGAGTGGAAAGAGACCCCAGGTTACAGGAAATAAGGAAATAAGGAAATAGGAAATGGAACGCAAGGAACCGGATAGCTAGAGCTCTCTAAAACCCACTAAGGAAGTTGCCAGGCAACTAGAAGCCCCTTCTCCTCTTTACTATACGTCCCTGTACTAAGCATACCAAACCCCTAGACATACCAATCCTAATCAACCCCTCTTTTTCCCCTTCTCTATCCCAGACACCCCCCCCAAAAAAGAAAAAAGCAAAAAAGCAACAACAGCAACGCATGCATCTATAAAGGGGTACCCAGTCAACCAAGCGTTGTGAGCCCTACCAGTCTGATTACCTGGTGGTGTGTTTGAAGAGGCAAGGAGGCTCATAAAACCATGTGGGACCTTCCTACTAATTTCACTTAATGAAGCCAAAGGTAGTGGCCCATCTCCTTGCAATAACCAACTAAAGGATGAGAATATATATGTTTACATGTTGTCCGTTATGTGTGTTGTCTGTTAATACATATATGAGAAGATGTATGTTTACATGTTGTCTGTTATGTGTGTTGTCTGTTCCTTCTGTCTCTGGCAGACTGCCTTTCTTAAGTGTGCATAGTTTAAACTGCAAGCTTGCTTCAAAATTTAAATCTAAGGAAGCCATGCTGGATCTTAGCAGTCCTAAATAAGACAAAAATTGAGAATGAAGTGTGCAAATGTTTACCCCACCTCTTGCTTTGCCCCAACTTTTGAGATTGTGAGTCTACAGTCTTATTTTGGAAGGTGCTGATAACCTAATGTTTCTGCTGCAAAAGCCTAGTTGAGCCAACTGCTCTCTCAAGCTAAAATGCAGTGTATGTACTTCATTAAGCATATGCCTATAAAAGTATGGTGTTCATTCAAAGAAAAATATTTGAATCCAGTTTTAACTTTGATTTGGTTGGACAGAAGAGTTATTGTAAGGCTCCTGATATCAGTCTCTATAAGACTTCATGGCCGCTTTTGTTAGAAAATGCCCCCCCCCCCTTGTTTCACTCTGCCTCTTTCAGTTGTTTTCCCCCTTCTTACTTCTGTGCCAGGTAAATTTACTCCCGAGTAAGCTTCCTTTAAAGGAAACTGCAAAGAGGGGAAGGGGGCAACACTCGTGTATTCCCTTTAAAAAAAATCAAATCTAGGGCTGCTTTAACTGTGCTTTATAAGACATCCTCTCCCTATCTTATGAAAACTGTTCACTTCAATCTTCCTTAAATATCATTTCAAACTCACTCAAACTATCTCAAGATCTGCAAAAAGGGTTCTGTGTAAAGTTATGTACTTTTATTTTCCTCTTCCTTAGTACATGATAGGAGCATAGATGTTTCCTTTCCCAGCTGTAAATCTGTACTTAAATGTGTATGCCTCTTTGGTAGTACAAATCTTGCTGCAAAATCTTGCTGTGAACCCTATATTTTGGAGGGTTGGACTAGATGACCCCAGGGTCCCCTTTCAACTCTCCCGATTTGTGGCTGTGTGGAAGGACATGTGTCTGCAAGCATTGGAGGGTACTTCTTAAATTCTGGTGACATGATGGAGTTGAAATTCAACCTAGCTATGCTCTTTAGTTTTAAAAGGTGAGAGGTGAAGCCCAACTGGTAATATCAAGCATTTAAGTGATTACAGTGTTCATCATTTTGTCTATTATTTTAAAAAAAATCAAACTTAAAAGTCCATTAAAAGTTTAAGCACATAAAAATTCATATAATCAAGTAGAATTAGCCTTGACCATCCATCCTGTAAATAAAGGGCAGTAAAATTTGTCTGCAGATGGTAAGGCTGAGAATGTTAAAAAAAAAAAAATCATATGAATTCTAACTCTCTGGCCATTTTACTCATAAATAAGAGAGCGGTTGATTGTTCCGCGAATGACCAGATAAAATGACCAATAATGATAGTCCTTTCCTGTACATAAAGGAAGCACTCCTGTTGCTTGGGCTGAAATTGCTAGCTTTGGTGAATACTTAAATTGCTGAGTTTCTCTTTTTTGTTGTTTTAAAATCTAACCCTATTTTTAAAATCTACTCCTTACCTTTCCCTTCCTTATTCTAATTGAGCCAAAGGATGCAACATTTTCAATGGTATAAAAGGTTTGCTGAGACATGAACTCTGCACATGCACAGAGGCTAGATCAGCTTTAAAAAAAAGAGAGAGAGAGCGAGAGAAAGGAGGGGGGAGAGAGAAGGTTTGGAGAGCGTGAAACCTATACAAATTTCCTTATGTAAAACTTGGAACCATTGAGCGAAATCATCCTTAATGTGTTTTGCTCCAGGGCTACTTAAGACAATAGAGTTAAGTACTGGACATGCCAAATTCTTTTCACAGGTAAATATCAAAGCAATCCCACTGTGAGTTCCTCTCTTGAGTAGTTTCCCCCCCCCATGGGATTTAAATTTTATAACAGTTTTCTTGTGTGTGTGTGTATGTGTATATGCCTATGCATTTTAGGAACAGCATTTCCTGACAGACCTCTCACATGAAATAATTTTCCCTTTTAACAGAGTGTCCTTTCTGAGGGGATGCAAACAGTGATTTAAATACTCTATAAAAAGTAATTGCATTTGTTTTCCTTTTGTCTTACTTCCCTTAAAGCCAAACAGTCACTTTCTTTCTGTTCAGCAAAACAAGTCTGAATCCCTGCTATATTAGTTGATTTCCTTCTATCTCTTTGTGGCTTTGACATTATTTTTTAGGTTACAAATAATCTGTTTTCCTTTATTAAGTTCGTTTTATCAGTTCTTCCATTATATATATGAAATTAATCGAAGCACAACCAAACATTGTTTGTGGAATGGTATTTGTTTACCTTTTGCCTGAGCATTTCTTAATTCTGTCATTTTGGCTAGTGCAAGGTACTTGCACAACTTTAAATTGCCATTCATTTTCTTGGTATTAACTCATTTCCCAGTATTCCACTATTAACATTACAGCTGATGTCACATCAAGAAACACTTTTATTTTCATTTGGGATGTTAGAATGCCAAAACAGATTACTTCAGGTTACTTATTAATTGTGTGTCTTAGCATTTATTTATTTTTGGTTCCTCATAGCTCATTTTGTGTGTTTGTGTTTTACTTTGGGGACATGTTCATCACATGTTGAAAGTCAGTTTCATGAAGTTCTTTTATCAGATAGCACATGGTGAATTTTAAGTTTTTCCCCATTGTTTTCCCATCTTTTCAGTCTAGTGGTTTTGATAATATATTTAATAATAATTCTTTTCTAAATCTGATGTCCTTGTGTCAAGTTTGTTTTCATCTGACTGGTAATCTAATTTTTTGCTTTCTTTTGTATTTTTTTAACCTTTGTATTTTTTCAGTTCTCTTTCTATACATGTGGAGTAATTTTTATTTTATAATATGAAAAGAACAACAACAACAAAAACTAAGTGAAGGAAAGCAAACAAACTTAGCAGATAATAACAGTAATTATATGGAAATGTGATAATAAATAATACTAAATAGTAAATTTTATTTCTATCCTGCCCTCCCCAGCCGAAGCTGGGCTCAGGGCGGCTAACAACAATCAAAATAGTCCAATAATGATAATGAATAAAATGTTTAATCCACTAAGATTGTTATTATTTGCAGCTTCCCATGGAAACTGGAGGACATCCTTTTTGCCTTTTGCCCCTTCCTTGTCTAACTGTTTTTAAGTCACCCCAAAACCCTGCCCCTTACAGGATATCACTTCTACAGATGTGCAATGATGAAAAGCAGCAACAACCCCTCAACTCAGTTCTTCGCTATCACAAGACCTGCAACACCAGAGTTTTCAAAGTGGCCACAGCTATCTCTTTAAAATGATATAGACTGACGGGGGGGGGCTGACAAAGGGGGGAGGAGTTGAATTGCAAGGACATTTTTTCACTTGAACCTCAAGCCTCTGCTCCAAGATTCAAAAGATACATACGTAAAAGATCACAATGGTGTCAAGATATGCAACAGATATTTAATTATTTTGTTTTGTATTATGTGTTATTATGTAAGAATGTTGAAATGTGTCTGACAGTGTGATTTCCACAAAGGGGGGCAATTTATTGTGTGTAACTGTTTTTATGTTTAATGTCTTATTCCTTACACACCAGTGGAGAATTCTCATGCATTTTATACTTTCTAATAGCTCACACTATTGTGTAGTCCAATGTTTAGATAACCACAATTCGTTGTCCCACCTGGCACTATGCCAACCTTCCCTACCCATTTTAAAAATGTGCTAAAACTTGCTTTACCAAGGAGAAGCTTCTAAGAAACATGAAGGTGGATATGCTTTGGTTTAGCAGGAATGATTCCTTATAGACTTAAATTGACTTATTTGGACAACTGCCCTTGTTAAGAATGGTTTTCTTTTAACAGATTGGTTTGAAGAGTTGAGAACCATGGGGCAAGATAAATTCAAATTGGACTCAGTTTGAATTGGGCACGTGTATCCAGGCTGCAATTAGCCTTTTGGTCCTTTAAGTGCAAGTGAGCAACCCCCATGCGTGCAAAACCACAGCCTATAATAAAATCCCATAGCTAAAGGCCAAGGCGAAGACATCTCCCTCAGAGATGCCCAAACCTGTGCCAGCTATGGTGAATGCCAGGCGACATGGTTAAATGAAAGCCCTGAGGGGATTCAACAGACAGGATGTGTTGCTGTAGCACTATGTCAGTGTGAGACCACAGAAGAGCTACCTTGACACCTGAGAACACAAAATGGCGGGGGGGGGAGCAAACTGCACTTTGCAGTCATTAGTGGACCTTCCTGCCTAAATGTAAAGCATAGATCACTATTGAGAAAATATTTCTTCCAAGGTGCTAGAATACCACAAGTAACTGAGCAACAAAATATTAATTTACGTGATATCCTATGTCTAGCTATGTGTACTGTTACACCATTATATTTCTGTGCAAATATCCTTAAAGCAGCATGATATGCAAGTCCCTTTCAGGTTTGCATAAACCCACACATCTGGTACGGTAGATACCAAGTTATTATTTAGCGCATATATATAACACGCGTGTACATTGTATTCGTCCGTGTTGCTCCCTCTTTTGCTGCCCTGCTCAACCCACCTCCTTTCCATTAGAGCGTATTCCCACTCACAGGGAAAACCTACATTCACCAAGATTTAGGGTGCGGAGAAAAGATTTGCAAGTTCTTACAGAACTTTAATGCAAATCTATCTCCGAATGGGGGACTGTTACGGAAGGGGGGGGCATGTCTTCTTCACTACAATATATTTGCTCAATTTCTCTAGGACTCCATCACCCCTCCCCTGTCCTCCATAATCTCTCAAGTAATCCTGTCAAAATCACTCTGCCAAACCTTTCCTCGGGCAATGCCAGGTGACAGACTATGCGTACATGGACCATTGTCTTCTCAGGATGTGCTTATCTGCGCATATCTCCAGCTCTGCATATCCCCCCTCCCTCCTCCATATGTTAATCCAGTGTAACCCAACCTCTCCTTAATGTATTCATGATGTAATCTGTGTAACCCAACCTCTCCTTAATGTATTCGTGATGTAACTGGGAGGTATTTTGCACTGTATTCTGGGACATGGAGGGAAATTTCAAAAGTTCATGTCACCCCCTTTCTCGCTGTTCAATCTCGCCTTGAACCTGTTGCGCAATAAACTTGGACCTTCTGCAGTTGCTCCTGTGTCCGGCTGAGCTCATTTTCTTCCGCAGGGACCCACGGACTTAGTCCGATGAGCTGGGTGGCAGAGTAACCCCGCACCCAGATTTTAGCCGTAACAGTTGGCGCCCAACGTGGGGCTTGTGGTTCTCCCGAGCTGCTGACTGGGGGCCCCGAAATCTTCAGCCGGCTCCGGGCCATTTTGCCTGGGAAGATCCTTTTGGACCCCCAGCCATCTTCTGGGCGGTAATCAAAAGCCCTAGGAGTTCAGCCGGGGAGCAAAAGAGGGATCCAGCCGGCTTATTCATCGATCCCGGGATCATCATAGAAGACGCGTGAGTATAAGGAAAAAGGAAAATCCAGTGCACTGGTGGGAAGGGGGTGGAAGTCTCCTGGCAACTGAATTCTCTGCCCTCCTCTCTATCGCTCCTTCTTGCCTTTCTCTTGGTCCGGTTAGTGAGAGAGACCGTGGACCGCTGCTCAACCCGCACCCAGATTTTAGCCGTAACAGCGTGTTTCTCAGACGTGGTTCCAGGGACACCCAGTGATTGCCCACTTTTTCACATACACAGGGAAAGCTCTTTTTTCTTTTTCCAAAAAAAAATATTTTTTCAAAAAGTTTTTTTATTGATTTTCCATATTTATCACAAAATGACATAACAAAACACACAACAAAGGGAAACACACTACGCTACAATAAAATTAAACACAAAGAAAAATTATTTCTTCAAATACCTAATTCTCCTTACATTGACAACTGACTTCCTCGAATCCCCTCTGACTGAATTTCATTATATCACCTATATAACAGTTCTCCAAATTCATATTTCTAATTATGTTGATTCCTTTCATTAACTAACCTCTTCTTCTTTATTAATATTCTAATCCTTAATATTTACTACCACATGTTCTTATTCTACCCCAAGCCTATTTATTACTTCCAAGAATTTTCTATTTATCTTATATCTATTTATATCTATTTATCTTAAAGAAATGGGAGTGCCTGATCACCTCATCTGTCTCCTGCGAAATCTCTATGTGGGACAAGAAGCTACAGTTAGAACTGGATATGGAACAACTGATTGGTTCCAAATTGGGAAAGGAGTACGGCAAGGCTGTATATTGTCTCCCTGCTTATTTAACTTATATGCAGAATTCATCATGCGAAAGGCTGGGCTGGATGAATCCCAAGCCGGAATTAAGATTGCCGGAAGAAATATCAACAACCTCAGATATGCAGATGACACAACCTTGATGGCAGAAAGTGAAGAGGAATTAAAGAACCTTTTAATGAGGGTGAAAGAGGAGAGCGCAAAATATGGTCTGAAGCTCAACATCAAAAAAACGAAGATCATGGCCACTGGGCCCATCACCTCCTGGCAAATAGATGGGGAAGAAATGGAGGCAGTGAGAGATTTTACTTTCTTGGGCTCCATGATCAGTGCAGATGGTGACAGCAGTCACGAAATTAAAAGACGCCTGCTCCTTGGGAGAAAGGCGATGGCAAACCTAGACAACATCTTAAAAAGCAGAGACATCACCTTGCCAACAAAGGTCCGTATAGTAAAAGCCATGGTTTTCCCAGTAGTGATGTATGGAAGTGAGAGCTGGACCATAAAGAAGGCTGATCGCCGAAGAATTGATGCTTTTGAATTATGGTGCTGGAGGAGACTCTTGAGAGTCCCATGGACTGCAAGAAGATCAAACCTCTCCATTCTGAAGGAAATCAGCCCTGAGTGCTCACTGGAAGGACAGATCGTGAAGCTGAGGCTCCAATACTTTGGCCACCTCATGAGAAGAGAGGACTCCCTGGAAAAGACCCTGATGTTGGGAAAGATGGAGGGCACAAGGAGAAGGGGACGACAGAGAATGAGATGGTTGGATGGTGTTCTTGAAGCTACTAGCATGAGTTTGATCAAACTGCGGGAGGCAGTGGAGGACAGAAGTGCCTGGCGTGCTCTGGTCCATGGGGTCACGAAGAGTCGGACACGACTAAACGACTAAACAACAATCCTTAATATTTACTACCACATGTTCTTATTCTACCCCAAGCCTATTTATTACTTCCAAGAATTTTCTATTTATCTTATATCACAATATTTAGCTAAATATTCTTTAAATTTCTTCCTATCCTCTTGTGTCTCCTCTTCTTTCTGGTCGCGGATTCTTCCACTCAGGTTGGCCAGCTCCAAGAAGTCCAGTGGCGTAGCGTGGGGGCTGCAGGGGGGCCGGCCGCACCGGGTGCAACATCTGGGGGGGCGCGCTCGCACTTGAGTGCTAAAATCCATGGGTTAGGGGGCGCAAATTACTTGCCTTGCCCCGGGTGCTGACAACCCACGCTACGCCACTGAAGAAGTCCAACATCTTCATCTGCCATGAAGATGGTATTTCTTGCTGTCAGAGCTGCTACCAGGTCCCAGCTCACATAGGACCACGCCACACAGCGTCCACTTTAAAAGAGTCTTTATTGAGTTACAGGTTTCATTTCCGAACTGCAGCGTGCAGCTCTACACCTTCTGCTCTAGGTCGGCGAAGACCCGTCTGAGTCCCCGCCTCTTGCACACCAGCTTAATACCCTAGCCTTGCTCCACCTCCTTCGCCTCTCCCTACGTCTCTGGGTCCTTCTGCCCCCCTGGGCCTCCTCCCTTCTACTCTCCTCTGACGCTGACCCCCCTGATCCTTCTGCCTCCTTGCGGCGGGCTTTAGGACCTGGCTCACTCTCCGGGCTGCTTACTGCTCCAGCTTCCGCTGCATTTGAACTTGGCGCGCGCGCCCAACTCTCTACTTTCCTCTTAACCGTTGCCTCGCTCTCTGAGGAGGGCGTGACCACCCCTGACTCGTGCCCTCCCTCCTGCTGACAGCCTCCGGAACCCGATGCCTGGCTACCTTCCTCCCTGCTGCTCTCAGTCTTGAGCGTGGGTCCCGACTTCCAGCTGCTGCCGCCCTCAGTTATGAGCGTGGGTCCCGACTTCCAGCTGCTGCTCTCTGAATCTCCTCTGTTCCCTTCCTCCTGGGGTGTCCCCCCGGATCCCCCCCTTGCTCTGCTCACTGGGGCTCCCTTTTGGGAGTCCTCTGACTCACTGCTTAGGCTTGGAGATCTCGGGTCGTCATCATCACTCATTCTCCCTTCGGCTTCCTCCCCCTCGCTCTCTGTTTCCACCCTTCTCTGCGTCTCTGCTTCTGAACCCCTGACATCCATCCCCCCCTCGAAGCCCCCCCTTCCCCCCTCCCCGCTGTCAGGTGTGGGTGCTGGGCGCTCCATCATCATGGGAGGGAATGCTGGATACAGGTCGCTCCCCGTGGGTGGCCGCCAACTGAAGACCTCCGAGTCTTCCCCCTCGCGGTCGTCGACGTTGACTTGTTGCTCTTCCATCTCTGTACCGCCGTGCTCGAACCCGAGGTCCTCCCCGAACACGTCCATGTCAGTCTCTGCGTCGGTCGCTCGACCTGGCATCTCCAGCCACTTCCTGCGCCATCGCTCCTCTGGTCGATCGTCCCACCAATACGAGTTGCCTGATGCCGAACCTGCCGGTGAACCTTCTGGGGAACGGGTGCTCCGTGCGGGTTCCCCTTCTGAGTCGAATCCATGGAACGTGCTGGAAGAAAGTGTGGGTGTGAACAACCAGTCGTCGAAGAAGCTCGCTGGCATGGGTTTGTGTGGGAAGAGGGCATGAAACTCGTCCTTGAGCAGGGGTTCCTCCAAAGCGTAGTCTGGTACCCAGCTATTGGCGCTGGCCCGGGTGCCCTCTCTGGCTAAGAGGTATTCGACTCCCTCTTCCCCCCATCTGGAGTCCAAAATCTCCGTGACCTCGTTGATGTGGTCCTGGTGCTTCACCTCCCGCGTCTCCGTCCGTTCCCGGAGCGGACTTGGCGCCGTCCCTGGCTCCTGGAACCTGTGAGGTGCCTTGTAGGGAGTGAGCACCGACCTGTGGAACACCGGATGCATTCTGGAACCCTCCGGCAGCGCCAGTCGGAAGGCTACCGGGTTGATCTGCGCTTCGACTTGGTACGGACCGATCTGCTTGTGCCCCAACTTCTTCTTGGCAAGCGACCTGGTCGGCACTGCGTGGGCTGCCAACCAGACCCAGTCTCCCACTTGGATCACTTCGCCAACCCGCCTGTGCTTGTCAGCTTGCACCTTGTAGGCGTGCTTAGCTAGCTCCAGCTGCCGTCTGAGTTGATCGTGGACCGCCTGCAGCTCTGACGCGAACGCGTCCGCCGTCTGTGGTTCTCCTTCCCCCACTCTCTCCAGTCCCGGGAAGGTTCTGGGATTCCTCCCATTGTTGGCAAAGAACGGCGTCACTCCTGTGGACACGTGCTTCGTGTTGTTGTAAGCGAACTCGGCTAGCGGCAGGTAATCCACCCACGTCGCAGGCTGTTGATTGGCATAGCATCTCAGGTACTGCTGCATGATGGCATTGACCCTCTCTGCTTGCCCGTTGGTCTGCGGGTGTCTTGCTGATGCCAGATTGACCTTGACATTTAGAAAACCCATCAGCTTCTGCCCGAAAGACGAGATGAACTGGCGTCCGCGGTCGGACAGGATAGACCGTGGCAGGCCATGCACTTTGAACACGTGATCTATGAACAGTTTGGCGGTTTGTTCCGCCGTGGCCACCTTCGCACACGGAATGAAATGTGCCATCTTGGTGAACAAGTCCACCACCACTAGCACAGCTGTCTTGCCTCTCGAGTTGGGTAAATCCGTCACAAAGTCCAGGGCCACCCTCTCCCACGGTTCAAACGGTGTTTGCAGCGGTTCTAACAGTCCCGCCGGTGGTCTGTGTACCGGCTTGGCCCTCTGGCAGGTGTCGCACCTCGCGACGTAGTCCGCGACCTCTCCTCTCAGCCTGGGCCACCAGAAGTCTCTCGCGACTAATTCCATCGTTTTCTCTGTGCCAAAGTGACCGGCCGTGGGTGCGTCGTGCAACTGTTGCAGTACCTTGGCGCGAAGGTCGTCTCCTGGTACATAGACAGCCCCTTTGCGTAGGAGCAAGCCGTCCCGCACCTGGAACTCGTCCGTGGTAGCCGTGCCTCTGAGCAGTTCCGCCATCTTGTCTTGCGCGAATGAGTCGTCCCGCAATGCACGTCGCACCGCATCCAGGTCTACTGTAGCTGAGGCACACGCCCACGCCGTCGGTGCGAAGATGTGCATGGCCGCCGCTGGCGTCACCTCTTCTAGGTATTGCGGTTTTCGGGACAGTGCATCCGCCATGATGTTGGTGTCGCCTGGGACGTACTCTATTCGGAAATTGAAGTCAGCAAAGAACTCCGCCCAACGTATCTGCCTCTGGTTCAGGAACTGAGCCGTGCGCCAGTGCTCCAGATTCTTGTGGTCCGTGCAGACCTGCACCGTGTGCTTGGCGCCGATTAGGAAGTGCCTCCACGCCTTGAAAGCTGCATGAATGGCCAGCAACTCCCTGTCCCAGATGGTGTAGTTCTGCTCCGACTTGCTGAGCTTTCTGGAGTAGAACGCTCCCGGCCGCCACACCCCCTGCGGGTCTCGCTGCAGCAGGACAGCTCCCACGGCTCTGTCTGACGCGTCTGTCTCTACCCTCAACGGTTTACTGGGGTCGATATGCAGCAGTTGCTTCTCCGATGCGAAGAGATGCTTGAGCGCTTGAAAGGACTGTTCCGCCTGCTCCGTCCAGATGAATTTCTTTTTTTTGGAGCTGAGCGTGTCCGTAATTGCTGCCGTCTGCATCGCGAACCCCTTGATAAACTTGCGATAGAAGTTGGCGAAGCCGACAAACCGCTGGACCTCCTTCCGGTTGCGCGGGCTTTTCCAATCCAATACCGCACGAACCTTGGTGCTGTCCATGGCTATCCCCTTGTCCGACAACTTGTATCCCAGGAAATCCACCTCCGTCGTGTCGAACTGGCACTTCTCCAGCTTGGCGTACAGTCTATGTTGTTGCAACCTGCTGAGCACCTCCCTCACGTCTCGGTCGTGAGCTTGCTGCGAGTCAGAGAAAATCAGGATGTCATCCAGGAAGCAGACGCATGTCTTGTAGAGGAGTCCCTCCAACACGTGATGCATAAAAGCTTGAAAACAGTGAGAGCCATTTTGTAATCCAAAGGGCATAACTCTGTATTCGTAGGTGCCCAGCGGTGTGAACATGGCCGTCTTCCACTCATCGCCCTCCCGCATGCGGATGAGATTGTACGCCCCTCGCAGGTCCAACTTGGTGAACACGCGTCCCTTGCGCACCGTCGCGAGGAGGTCGTCAATCCTGGGCATGGGGTAATCAGACGGTTTGGTCATCTGGTTCAAAAGGCGGTAGTCCACAACTAGTCTTTTTTGGGGCGTGTCTTTCTTTTTCACGAAGAAAACGGGACTGCCCCCCACTGCCTTGGACTCTCTGATGAAGCCACGCTCCAGATTATGCTCGATGAACTGTTTGAGTTCCTGCATTTCATCTTCAGACATGGAGTATAGCCGCCCCTTCGGCAGCGTCGCCCCCGGTAGGAGGTCAATCTTGCAGTCATATGGCCGGTGAGGGGGTAGCTTGTCCGCCTCCTTCTCGCAGAAGACCTCCAAAAAGCTCGCGTATTTGTGGGGGACCGCTTGCAACGTTCCCAACTGCAGTTGTGATTCCTCCTCCTCTCCCTCCCGTCGGGGCAGGATGCAGTGTTCTGCGCAATAAGAGGAGCCGAAGATCAGTTGTCTCTGGTACCAAGCCAGTGTCGGACTGTGCCTGTCCAGCCAACTCATGCCCAACACAATGGGCGTGTCCGACAGTTGGGTGACATTAAAACTGATGACTTCCCTGTGGTTGCCAAGGCGCATCACCATCGGTGGCGTCTGCTTCACCACCTGCCCCCCTAGCAACTCTCTGCCATCCACTGTGACGACTTGCAGGGGCAGAGTGGCAGGCAATAGCTGTATAGCGTGCTGCTCCACAAAGCTCTGCGCTATAAAGTCTGCGTTGCTTCCAGAATCCACAGAAAGCGGCACTTCGATAGTGACGCCGTCGGGTAGCTGGAGAGATGCTGTGAGCTGCACTACTGGTTTGGGTGGGAGGGGATCCGTGGGTTGCAAGATTGCTGGGGACTGCTTCACAGATGCGTCTGGCTGGGCCCCAGTGCCTCCGTCTCCAGCCAGACATCGTCGTTTCCCTGCTGTGGTTCTCCTTGCTGCGTTGCTGCAGTCACCATTGCTGAGGCTGCAGTGTGCTTGTGGAGCCTCCGGGGACACTCCTTCGCCAAATGGCCTGGATCCTCGCAGATGTAACACTTCCTGTTCCCTCTAGGAGGCTTCGCTTTCACTGCTGCCGGTGCTAGGGCTCTGGCTGCTGACTGAGCCCTTGCACCTCCAACCTCCATCGGTTCCCCTCCCCCTCCTGGCGGAGGTGTGGATTGCGCACGCGCTGCTTCCCTCGGAACGAAAGAGAAACTTCTCGCTGCTTCGCGCCCTCCACGTCCTTCATCTCTGCACCATGGACGTTCTTCCAGCCTCACCCCCACAGTCAGCGCCCTTTGGACCACCTCCTGCGTGCTTCGGGGCCTCTCCCCCCTTGTAATTTCATCCTTAACCGCTGAACTTAGACCCTCCCAGAAGAGGTCTCTGACAGGGGGCGAATCCCGATCCCATTCTAAAGCACTGACCAGCGCAAAAAATCGGGCGTGATACTGCCGGACGCTCGCCCTCCCTTGTTTTAGTCCATGAATCTCCCGTCTGGCAAGATCCACATCAATAGTAGACAAAAAACACGCATCCATCGCTTTGATAAAGGCATCTGCATTCTGAAGCGCCGGATCTTTATCCCTCCACAAATTGCGCAGCCAGGCTTTGGCATCCCCATGCAAATGGGACAATATGAACCCCACCTTCTCTTCCTCATCTCTAAAGTCTTTTGCCAGCAGTTGCAGTGCGCACATTACGTCTGCTCTAAAATTAGGGTACTGTTGCAAAGTCCCATCGAAGTGAGCCACAAGCCCTCCTGCTCTCCGTGCCAATCCCACGCCCTCCGGTCTGGGTCCCGGTTGCCCTTGCTTAACAAGCATTTCAAACCTGGCGTGTAGGTCTCTGTAGGCGGCTGTAGTCTCCTCCTCCCGTTTCTTGGAAGCCAATACCTCTGAGGACAACTGGGTCACTGCCTCTTGCAGCGCGGAGATCCTCTGTTCTTCCGTCATCTTGCTAACCTTTGTGAGCTCGCTTACAGACACCCCTCTTCCTCCCCTAGCGGCTTCTGCTCCCGCTGCGAGGTTTCAGGTTTCTGAAGCTTTGATGAGACGGGTCTTACTGTCAGAGCTGCTACCAGGTCCCAGCTCACATAGGACCACGCCACACAGCGTCCACTTTAAAAGAGTCTTTATTGAGTTACAGGTTTCATTTCCGAACTGCAGCGTGCAGCTCTACACCTTCTGCTCTAGGTCGGCGAAGACCCGTCTGAGTCCCCGCCTCTTGCACACCAGCTTAATACCCTAGCCTTGCTCCACCTCCTTCGCCTCTCCCTACGTCTCTGGGTCCTTCTGCCCCCCTGGGCCTCCTCCCTTCTACTCTCCTCTGACGCTGACCCCCCTGATCCTTCTGCCTCCTTGCGGCGGGCTTTAGGACCTGGCTCACTCTCCGGGCTGCTTACTGCTCCAGCTTCCGCCGCATTTGAACTTGGCGCGCGCGCCCAACTCTCTACTTTCCTCTTAACCGTTGCCTCGCTCTCTGAGGAGGGCGTGACCACCCCTGACTCGTGCCCTCCCTCCTGCTGACAGCCTCCGGAACCCGATGCCTGGCTACCTTCCTCCCTGCTGCTCTCAGTCTTGAGCGTGGGTCCCGACTTCCAGCTGCTGCCGCCCTCAGTTATGAGCGTGGGTCCCGACTTCCAGCTGCTGCTCTCTGAATCTCCTCTGTTCCCTTCCTCCTGGGGTGTCCCCCCGGATCCCCCCCTTGCTCTGCTCACTGGGGCTCCCTTTTGGGAGTCCTCTGACTCACTGCTTAGGCTTGGAGATCTCGGGTCGTCATCATCACTCATTCTCCCTTCGGCTTCCTCCCCCTCGCTCTCTGTTTCCACCCTTCTCTGCGTCTCTGCTTCTGAACCCCTGACACTTGCGATTTCCAATTTTTAGCTAATAAAAGTCTTGCCACTGTAGTGGCATACGAAAACAGTCTAGCATTTTTGGGGGGGCAATTCCATACACAGGGAAAGCTCTTAATGAAATCACCTCTAGCACATTTCAAAGGACAACTGTGCTTCAGTTTGCATACTGATTCAGGTAGACTTTTCTTTAAAAAGAAAAATAGAAAAGCCATCAGCCGGCTGGATGTAAACAATAGTGGCTCCTGAGATTCACACCTGAATCAACTCCAAACTATGTGGAGAGAAGCAGTCCATTGGCAGGGAGAAAGCAACTGCTGTTCTCCATTCTGGGATGCGGGTGGCGCTGTGGTGTAAACTACTGAGCCTCTTGAGCTTGCCGATCAGAAGGTCGGTGGTTCGAGTTCCTGTGACGGGGTGAGCTCCCGTTGCTCTGTCCCTGCTCCTGCCAACGTAGCAGTTTGAAAGCACGCCAGTGAAAGTAGATAAAGAGGTACCACTCTGGCGGGAAAGTAAACGGTGTTTCCATGTGCTCTGGTTTCCGTCACAGTGTTCCCTTGCGCCAGAAGCTGTTTACTCCTGCTGGCCACGTGACCTGGAAAGCTGTCTGTGGACAAACGCTGGCTCCCTTGGCCTGAAAGCAAGATGAGCGCCACAACCCCATAGTCGCCTTTGACCGGATTCAACCGTCCAGGGGTCCTTTACCTTTTACCATCTCCATTCTGATCCACCTGCAAGGACAGAGAGAAACGGAACAAGCTGTGCCACTCCAGTAGGCAGAACCAGCTATGCATGAACTGAGCAGCTGAAGAACGAAGGACCAGCTATGCAGGTCCTGACCGGATCCAGACGCAGGCCCAGGCAGCAGCTTAGAAAAGATCCAGGTGACCCAAGTCCACCTGAACAAGCCAAGCATTAATCGAACCCTGGACAGTGTGCTCTGCTACTGGATCAATGAACATCTTCCTTCCACTTTATCTGTTCTACATTTCTTTTTAAAACATTTCTGGAAACCATGTCCCACTCATCCAAAAATAGTAAAGTCTGGCCTGTAGGGAAAAAACCCAAAGGGCAATAACTTTATTAGGTAAAGGTAAAGGGACCCCTGACCATTAGGTCCAGTCATGACTGACTCTGGGGTTGCGGCACTCATCTCGCTTTATTGGCCGAGGGAGCCGGCGTACAGCTTCCGGGTCATGTGGCCAGCATGACTAAGCCACTTCTGGAGAACCAGAGCAGCGCACGGAAACACCGTTTACCTTCCCGCCAGAGTGGTACCTATTTATCTACTTGCACTTTGACGTGCTTTTGAACTGCTAGGTTGGCAGGAGCTGGGACCGAAAGACGGGAGCTCACCCTGTTGCAGGGATTTGAACCGCCAACCTTCTGATCGTCAACTCCTAGGCTCTGTGGTTTAACCCACAGCACCACCCACGTTCCATAATAACTTTATTAGGCCAACCAAATAAACCACCTCTCTGTCTGTGTCTCTTTCCTGACCTCTGAGGCAGGTGGTGCATATTTATACACACAGATTTGTGATGAGAAGTTTGTTTTGTGTTTCTTTTTGGGGGCTCAGTCCATGTGACTAGTTAAGGCTGAGACAGTTCTGGGCAGCATTGGCAAGAGTTACTGGAATGTGTGGGAAGTGGCAGTTGGGGGGGGGATTTGGTCTGAAATGACCATCATGGTTGCTGGACTCCCCACTCCCTCTCAGCCCCAGCAGCCAGCAGGACCATTGGTCGGGGAGCAGGATGGGAACTGGGGCCCATCAATATCTGGAGGGCCCCAGCCTGGTTCCCTCTTCCCCTGCTAGGAAACCTAATTCTGGGCTTCATTTGCCCCCTTCACTTTTAATGTCTTCTTCAGCAAACTTTGAGGTTCTACCAAACATTTGGAGACTCTGTTCCTATCAGTGCTTGCACCACCTGATGGAGGGAGTGAATGAAAAGCACCCCAGTGTTCCGCCTGAAATAAATAAGTTAAGGTCTTATGTATATAATAAAGGTTCATAAATGTACCAAGCAAACACGTACATAGATACATAGGCCACATGTTGAAGCTGCACAGGAGAGCAGCTATGGAGCCATTTTGACTCCCAGGCTGACCAGGTGTTTTCTCTGCAAGGTCAAATGGAGGAGCCTCCCCGTTGTCTTTTCCTTCACAATTCCTGTCTTAAGGGTATATCTGTGTATGAATAGGGTGAGCCTGTGACCCTGGCTCAGGAACTAAGTATTTATCATTACAAAAGACTGGCCAGGCTCCCCAGGGTATCCAATCAAGTGAGCATTAACAGGTAACCTGCCAGACAGGAGGTAAACAACACATTCAGATTTCTGCTTTAGCCCGCCCTTTCTGTGATGTAGGTATGATGTTTCTGGAGGTGGTCTTTGACTCCAGGGCAGGCAATTTAAAATGTCTATATAAGGCCTTGCACGCCATTGTTCTGGTTTCCTCCTCCTTTCCTGCGTGTGAGGGGAGCACCCTGTTGCAACAGATCAATAAAGATCAGGCTTACGAGCTGCTTTCCTTCTCAATATTCTCTGCTTGGCCTCTGTCATTTTCTCTGACTGATGGAGAACCTGCAAAGGACTCTATAAGGGCTTTTGTGTCCCCCATAAGGGAATAAGGGCAGATTTTCATTTATTACACGCCGCTCTGCAAGATCACCTCACCTGGTCACAATTCTTGTCTGTGGAGGATCTTCTCTTCTTCCTCCACTTCTTCCCCATAATGAAGCTCCGGGGAGTTCTGTTATTCGGCACTGTGGGGTGTAATGAAATACATACAGGTCATGTCACTGCATTGACCAGTCCGCCTCCCTATATCCTCAAGAGAGTTCCCAAATTGTGGAACTCCCCCCCCCGGCAGAGGTGTACCAGATGCCTTCATGGTAGGACAGAGGAAGCTGCCTTGTCCTTCCTCAGGCCTGGTCCATCCAGCTCAATATCGCCTCCTTGAACCAGGAAGAGCTCTTGAGGGTTTCAGGCAGGGAGTCATAAGTGCATAAGAATACAAGAGCTTGCTGGATCAGGCCAGCAGGCCCATCTAGACCAGCATCCTCTTCTCACAGTGGCTGAAACCCACAGTCAGGATCTGACCTCTCCTGTGGCCTTCAGCAACTGGTCTTCAGAAGCACTGTTGCCTCCAGCTGTGGAGACAAGAGTGTAGCCGTTGTGGCTGGTAGCCATCAATAGCCCTCTCCATCTCCTCTTAAAGGAATCCATGCTGGTGGGTGCTGTGCCAGGGGGTTCCATAGTTTGTGGGAAGGAGGGCTGCCTTCTGTCTGTCCAGAATCTTCCGATGTCCAGCTTTGTCGGAGGCCAAAAAATTCCAGTGTGATGGAGAGGGAGAAAACCCTTTCTCTAACCACTTTTTCCATGCCATGTACATTTTTAATGAACTTCTATTGTGTTGCCTCTGTCAGTTTGCATTTGGTGTGGTGTTCTGTTTATAGTATGCTTAGTGTTAAGATTTTAGTCTTACTATAAGTTATTGGAAGAAGAAGAAGAAGAAGAAGAAGAAGAAGAAGAAGAAGAAGAAGAAGAGGAGGAGGAGGAGGAGGAGGAGGAGGAGGAGGAGGAGGAGGAGGAGGAGTTTGGATTTGATATCCCGCTTTATCACTACCCAAAGGAGTCTCAAAGCGGCGAACATTCTCCTTTCCCTTCCTTCCCCACAACAAACACTCTGTGAGGTGAGTGGGGCTGAGAGACTTCAAGAAGTGTGACTAGCCCCAGGTCACCCAGCAGCTGCATGTGGAGGAGCGGAGATGCAAACCCGGTTCACCAGATTACGAATATACCGCTCTTAACCACTACACCACACTGGCTCTCTCAAAGTTTTAAGTTAAGTGTGCTGCAACTGGGTTTCTTATGGACCATTCTGAATGTATATGGATTTGTGACCATTATGCTCTTTTGCCTTCAGTAGCTTTGCTGAATGAAATACGAATTGCTCTGGTCTATTTTGGGGGGGAATCCTGCAACATGTTTTAAGTTTTTACTCTGCTAACTATACATTGGGATCTGCTCTGGATCCATATGAGCAGAATTCTTGACAGCCTCTTCCTCGCCTCACTAATGCTGCAACCGTTCTTCATCAGGGAGTTGTTCCATCCCCATCATCATCATTTTGGTTGGGTCCTTTCTAATCTGTCCTTACAATGGCCTAGGCCTGGGACCTTATGGCGAAGGGCAGGTGAGAAGTCTTACAGATAAACAAACACACGCATCTTCCCTACCTCTTTCACGCCTTCTGAAAACTATTTGCATGAAGCGAAAACCTGCAACCATCATGGCAACAATGAACCACACCAGGGTCTTCCTCCATTCCCCTGCAATGAACAAACGTTATTCCTTAGGGGCTTCTGCAATCGAAATGCCAGTTTGCGCATCCCAAGGTAAAATGAGGGTATTAAATGATGAAAATAAGCCAATGGGTTCAATGTGCAATCCAAAACTATTAAGTTCTCCATAGCTTTAAACTGAAGGATTTTGTTCTATTAAAATGTTTATAGATTGCTGGACAGGACAAAGCCATCGAAGTGATAAAAACTCAGGCATTTGGTGCACCTTAATGGTGTGAATTAATAACTGTCCCTGCATGGTATGTACGCATTTGGAAATAGCTTTAACTCAGTAGTTCCCAGAGTGGGTGGCAGCACCCCTGGCAGGCCGTGGAATAAAAGGCAAGGGGGGACAAGGGGGGGCACTGAGGCAGAGCTGCTCTGTGTGCTCCAAAGCTAAGCATGTAGGAACACTGAAAACACAAGGGGCTTCAGTTTCGAGAGAACAGGGTGCAAATTCTGTTACACACAACAGAATTTCCAGCAAAACACAGCTTAAGGTAAAGATAAAGGGACCCCTGACCATTAGGTCCAGTCGTGACCGACTCTGGGCTTGCGGCGCTCATCTCGCTTTACTGGCCGAGGGAGCCGGTGTACAGCTTCCTTCCGGGTCATGTGGCCAGCATGACTAAGCCACTTCTGGCAAACCAGAGCAGCACACGGAAACGCCGTTTACCTTCCCACCAGAGCGGTACCTATTTATCTACTTGCACTTAGGGGTGCTTTCGAACTGCTAGGTTGGCAGGAGCAGGGACCGAAAGACGGGAGCTCATACCGTTGCGGGGATTCAAACCACCGACCTTCTGATCAGCAAGTCCTAGGCTCTGTTGTTTAACCCACAGTGCCACCTGTGTCCCTATGAATTATATATGAATGCTTAAATTTCCCAGGTAGAAAATGTGGAGAATGGGGTAGGGGAGCAATGAATTGCTTACCTTCACTGTGGGAAACACTGGGCACATCAGGTGGGTCACTCTCTGGTGCAGGAACTGTCAAGGGAAAAGTTGCAGCCATCTTATTAATTGCTCAGAAGGATGGACAAAAATGGACGGATTCATCGTGACTTACCAGAGACAGTGAGATTGAATGAGAATATTTCCATCTTGGAGGTGGTGTATGTCACTCGACAGTTCAAAACCCCAGTCTCGTTTTCCTGCAAGGCCTTGATCCGCAGCGTGGTCTCATTAAGCACGTCTAGTCTGTCCATGTCTTTCAGGTTAGAAGTCCTCAGTTGTCCGTTCCTGAGCACAGCAAGCTCAAAGGGGGTGCCATTTCGGGGGTATAAGTCCCATTTGATCATCAGCACAGTTTCCCCAGAGGTTATGTTTAAAGGGAAAAGGACTGGTTTTCCAGCCATCCCAGTAACCTGATGAAGAGCGGCTTTTTGGGGTTAGCAACAGCACCTAATGAAGAAGAGGAAGAAGAAAGAGTTGAGGAGAAGACGAAGATCCAGAGAATGAGAACAAGAAAATGAAGGAGGAAAAGGAGGAGGAGGAAAAAATCAAGAAGGTCAAGAAAGAAGAGGAAAATCAAGGAGGAGAAGGAGAGGAAGAGGAAGAGGAAGAGGAGGAGGAGGAGGAGGAGGAGGAGGAGGAGGAAGAAATTGGTCTTCTGAGACATAGAATCATAGAATCCTAGAGTTGGAAGAGACCACAAGGGCCATCGAGTCCAACCCCCTGCCAAGCAGGAAACACCATCAGAGCACTCCTGACATATGGTTGTCAAGCCTCTGCTTAAAGACCTCCAAAGTAGGAGACTCCACCACACTCCTTGGCAGCAAATTCCACTGTCGAACAGCTCTTACTGTCAGGAAGTTCTTCCTAATGTTTAGGTGGAATCTTCTTTCTTGTAGTTTGGATCCATTGCTCTGTGTCTGCTTCTCTGGAGCAGCGGAAAACAACCTTTCTCCCTCCTCTATGTGACATCCTTTTATATATTTGAACATGGCTATCATATCACCCCTTAACCTCCTCTTCTCCAGGCTAAACATGCCCAGCTCCCTTAGCCGTTCCTCATAAGGCATCGTTTCCAGGCCTTGGACCATTTTGGTTGCCCTCCTCTGGACACGTTCCAGTTTGTCAGTGTCCTTCTTGAACTGTGGTGCCCAGAACTGGACACAGTACTCCAGGTGAGGTCTGACCAGAGCAGAATACAGTGGCACTATTACTTCCCTTGATCTAGATGCTATACTCCTCTTGATGCAGCCCAGAATTGCATTGGCTTTTTTAGCTGCCGCGTCACACTGTTGGCTCATGTCAAGTTTGATCTAAAGCTTGGAGAGAGTTGTATTTGGGGCTATTGGTTTGGGCAATATGCTGCTCCATAAGAACATGAGAAGAGCGTAATGGATGAGGCCAATGGGGTCCATCTAGTGCAGTATCCTGGTAGCCAACCAGGTACCCCAAAGGCAAGCTCACAAGCAAGACCTGAGCACAGCTGCTCTTCTCCCCTTCTGGGGCTTCAGCAACTGGTCTTCAGAAGCACTGCTGCGTCCAACAGTGGGAGGGAAACATATCCATTGAGGCTGACAACCATCTCCTCCTTCCATCTCTTCCTCTTTGAAAGCTGTGCAAGTTGGTGGCTGCATCTTGGATCATAGGAACATAGGAACATAGCTGTCAACTTACAGATTTGAAAATAAGGGACCAGCAGCCTCGAAAATAAGGGATCAGCAGCCAAAATAAGGGATTTTAGTCATCCAGCAGCCAAACAAAGCCTCAAGTGGTGGTTCCCATAGCGCAGCAACCCGGCAAAGGGGACACAGCAAGGAAAACACCAGCGTCACCTCTCCGTTGGGAAGCGTTGAGCAAAGGTGAGTCCCCAGCAACGCGGCCGATTTGATTGGCACAAGGCATGCAAGCTCCACCCCCCCAGTCGTTCTTAGACTCCTTATTGGGTGAGCAACGCAGCTAAGCAACACAGTTGGAGCCTCCCTCCTCCCTGGCTGGCAGGGAGGGAGGGAGGGAGAGGAGCTGCTTCCTTTGAAACCCAGGAAATTTAAGGGACATCATCAATAAGGGACAGCAGCAGGACATGGCGCTGGGATAAGGGACTGTCCCGCCAAATAAGGGACAGTTGACAGCTATGCATAGGAACATAGGAAGCTGCCTTCTACAGTCAGACCATTATACTCAGCAGTGTCTGCACTGACTGGCATTGTTAACATATTAAAATGATAACAAGATTAGGATAAATTCAGCAGTATGAAGTATATGTAGAATGCTTATTTTGAAGCTGTTTTATTGTCACATTTTTGTATTGCATTAGATTGTTATAAGGTGTACATTCTTTGTTTCTTCAGCTTGGAAACCACCTTGAGATAGAAAGACGGGATACAAATTAAAAGTGATGATGATGATACTGAAATAAAACTAGGAAAGAGAGAATGCAGAAAAATCAAAATATGCAGTGGCAAATGTTTAATAAAACGAACCGGGGACGGGGGAGACGGGGGCGAGGGAAGTCAATGATAAATGTATGGTTTGCATTTTCTTAAATATTATTGTGTAAATATAAAAATGATTTTTTAAAAAAATGTAGAATAACTCCCACCCAGTCAAAGCTCTGTCTGGCCCATCACTTTGCCTTCCACTTCAGACAACCAGGTGTCTCTGGAAACCAAACAGCGGGGCGTAAAAGCATAAGGTGTTCCTTGCTCTCTTCTGCCTCTCTCTGCCTCTCCCCCCCCCCCCCGGCAGTGAATGATATTCCAAGGTAGAGTGCCTCTGAACATGAAGGATCTATTCAGCCACTGCAACCTAATAGCTCCTGAGGCTTTTGAAGAGAGGGCCCCTGGCACACAGAGTCTAACAGCGGCTGTTTTTAGGGAGGATTTTGACTGGGAAAATGGCATATGACAGAGTTAAACTGTTATGTACTGAGTTGAATAGGACCCACAATGCAGCAGTCTGATTGGTCCTAGAACAATAGGAACCAGAATGCAGCAGTCTGATTGGTCCACAGGAGCCACCCAATCCAGCTCCAGGTGGAAGTGAATCCGCAACCTGATTGGCCTACAGGTTAATCCCAGAATTAGCCAATCACATGGGGCCCATTGTGTAAATAATGTATATAAAGCAGACATTCTGGGGGAACTTCCATTCCTCCTCACCACTATGAGCTGAATAAAGAGCATGAAATCCACTCTCGACTCCGCGTATATTTCATAAACATATTCCCAATCTGTTTAAGCAGCCCCGTGTGATTGCTCATACATTTTAAAGAAAACCTATCCAGGGAAACCTCTGAGGTGAACCTCTGGTAACTCACCAAAGAACAAGCCGATGAGGACCCCCAAGAGGGTGAGGGAGCCTTCGCTTGAACCTCCCGCAGTCATCTTGGCCTGCGGTGGACAGATAGATGCATCAACAACTTTATTGCGGAAGCAATTTGAAGTGGTGGTTCAAGAAGCAAGACTTCCGCTTTCCTTCTCCTGCAAAGGCACAAACGGTGGCGTGTGGTGCAAGTCCAGGAGAGCCACTGAGGAGTGGAGGGGGTGAGATTTCCTTCATCACGCTCATGTCAGGCTCCATCCCTCCAAACACACTTCCTGTCCCCTTATCACCGCTATACAGTACATCCTGCTCTTCCTTTTTTGATGTTACATATTCGCCTGCATTAGGGATGCGGGTGGCGCTGTGGGTTAAACCACAGAGCCTAGGACTTGCCGATCAGAAGGTCAGCGGTTCGAATCCCCGCGATGACGGGGTGAGCTCCCGTTGTTCGGTCCCTGCTCCTGCCCACCTAGCAGTTCGAAAGCACGTCAAAGTGCAAGTAGATAAATAGGTACCACTCCAGCGGGAAGGTAAACGTCGTTTCCGTGCGCTGCTCTGGTTTGCCAGAAGCGGCTTAGTCCTGCTGGCCACATGACCTGGAAGCTGTATGCCGGCTCCCTCAGCCAATAAAGTGAGATGAGCACCGCAACCCCAGTCAGTCACGACTGGACCTAATGGTCAGGGGTCCCTTTACCTTTACCTTATTCGCCTGCATTAGTGACCTACCCAGTCTTTCCTCCCAGCCGGAGGGCACCAGAGCGCATTTCTGGCACCTCTCAGGTGGGCACCATTGCAGGCCAGCACTCCCCTCGCCCTCTTCTTGCCTTTATGTACTTCTGAGAAGCCCCAAAACAGAAGCTGGCCAGTGCATGCGAGTCTACACTTCTTTTAGACCTATGACTCCATCTGGCTCCCAGCTGCGCTTGGTCAAGCTTTGGAGCGAAGCCAATTCTTTTTTCTTTTTTTTAATGTATTTTTATTAAAGATTTTCTTGATTTATAGAAGTATGTGTAATGTCTCTCTCTCGTATTTTTTCCATGTAACATTCGTACAAATCAGTTTCATTTGTTGAAACATTAGGAAGAGAAAAAGAGGTAGAGGGGGGGAAGGTGAGTGGGGTCAGGTGGCAATGTTTCTATTTTACCTAATATATGTGGGGTTTGGTGTCAGTATTGCTTGTGCAGGTTCTCTGCTGTTCACTTGTGTTCCTTTGGTGGTGAGAGAGGTTGGGGTTGGCCGAGGGTGTGGTTGTTCATTTGTGGTTGGCTGTGGTGGTCTTTGTTTTTGTGTGTGAGTGGGGTAGGTGGGTGGGTGTTTTGGATCAAGTTAGCCATATTGATTTGTATGCTGTTGGCGGATTATTGTCGTTGTCTTGTTGGGCTGTGTATGTGATAAAGGGGAGCCATACTGGGATGAAGGCGTCTTCTTCTATTTGTCCCTGTGTCAGTTTCAGCTTATTGGTTAATTTTTCTAGTAGGGCTGTTTCCCATACTATTTGGTACCATTGGTCCAGGCTTACTCCTGACAGGTCTCTCCAGTGGAGCCAATTCTTATTTCCTTTTCTTCAATCCAACTCCCCTGTAGCAACAGCCAGCTTTAAGTCCTCTAGCCAGGCCTCTCCCATTGCATGCATGCGCTTTTGCAAAAGGGCTCTCTTCCAAGCTGGCCTAGAGCAGAAGGGAGTCAGGGCACATTTAACTGACCTGCACCAGAACCAGGAGCAACTCCCAAAGTAGTGAGGGAGACAGCTTGCCATACTTGATAGCACCTCTACTAGTGGAGTACCCAACTTTAGTCAAACCAGTTACAGATAGGTAGCCGTGTTGGTCTGCCATAGTCAAAATAAAAAAATTCCTTCCAGTAGCACCTTAAAGACCAACTAAGTTAGTTCTTGGTATGAGTTTTCGTGTGCATGCACACTTCTTCAGATACATCTGAAGAAGATACATCTGTGTATCTGAAGAAGTGTGCATGCACACGAAAGCTCATACCAAGAACTAACTTAGTTGGTCTTTAAGGTGCTACTGGAAGGAATTTTTTTATGTAGTCAAGCCAGCATGTGTTCAGGGCTGCCCCAGGTCAACTTACTCTAACCACTTCACGGCAAGTTCCAGCATTTACAGCAGAACCTCAGTTTTCAAATGTGATCCATTCAGGAAGACCGTTTGACTTCCGAAACGTTTGGAAACCAAGGCGAGTCAGCAAATTCATCTGAGAAAATTGAAAAACATGCAGCAGAAGCCATTCAAGCTCCGAGGTGCGTTTGAAAATGGAAGCATTTACTTCTGGGTTTTTGGCATTCAGGTTCCAAAACGCTGGTCAACGGAGATGTTCGAGAACTGAGGTTCCGCTGTATTTGTCTTGGGGGGGAAGCACTGGACCTCTCCATATTACAGCCTTTCCCTAATCTCTGCACTGAGTGCAACAATAGTTGTTTAGGGAAGTTTGATTACCATATTACTGTATTTCAATATTGTGTTGGAAGCCGCCCAGAGTGGCTGGGGAAACCCAGCCAGATGGGCGGGGTATAAATAATAAATTATTATTATTGTTGTTATTAGCTCATTTAAAACAACAACAGCACTGGGTTAGATGCTCATGGGCTCTCTTCTCCCGAGTTCCATCTTACACATCTCAAGGCTTAATCTTATTCACTTTCTTATTGCCTTTCTATCTCACCTGTTCTCTTGAGGACCTCAAGGTGGCATAGATGGTTCTTGCCCTCCTCCTTTAAACCCCACATCAACTCTGTGAGGTGGGTTAGGCTGACAGGCAGTGGCATGACCTCCAGGGAGCTTCGTGATGGCCAAGTGGGGGCTTTGAACCCAGGCATTCTATTTGGGGAAATGACTTTGCGAAGTTATGTGAGTCCTAGGGGCTGGCTCTGCCCACCAACCTCCTGCCACCCCCACCACATTTCCCACTTCATGCAACTACAGTGGTACCTCAGGTCAAGTACTTAATTCGTTCTGGAGGTCCGTTCTTAACCTGAAACTGTTCTTAACCTGAAGCACCACTTTAGCTAATGGGGCCTCCTGCTGCCGTTGCGCGATTTCTGTTCTCATCCTGAAGCAAAGTTCTTTACCCGAGGTACTATTTCTGGGTTAGCAGAGTCTGCAACCTGAAGCATCTGTAACCTGAAGCGTCTGTAACCCGAGGTACCACAGTACTTGGCTCACAGGCAGCAAGGATTCCTGCTGAACCTCTTCTGCCAGCAGCGAGTTCCAGAGTAGGGCCTGCCACCCCCAAGGCCCTGTGCCAAGCAAAGCCCTGCCTGAGGAACCCCCAGATGTGTCCCATCAGATGATCTCAGTGGTCAAGATGGAGCACAAGGGATCAGTCCAGCTGCTCTGGGTTCAGAGATCAAGGTGCACAAAGCTCAGAAAGACTGGACCTTGGTGAATCAGCTATCCTTCTTCCCCAGTCCCAGAACAGAACTTACCCTTCCAAAGGACCTGGAGAGACCAGCAGCCAGGAATGCTTGCTTGAGACAAGGGTGGTTATCTGTGCGTCTTGATGTGGATAACATCACCACTTCCTGTTTTCTTTTCTTTTCTTTTTTCTCTGCAAAGGTTATTTTGCAATGCTTCTTGATTCAGGGAACTGTGTCGTGAGGCAGACAAAACTGTGTGTGCGCGCATGTGTGTGTGTGTGTGTGTGTGTGTGTGTGTGTGTGTGTTTGGCATTGTTACCGGGAAATTGTCTCACGAGCCTTGCCTCTGCACACCGCAAGGCAAAGACGAAGAGCCTCCGCTGCACATTACCAAATGCAGCAATTTGCTGATAAATGTATCCACATACAGGCTCAGTGGGAAAACTTTAGACATTCATAAGAAATCACCTGTTGTGTCAATCTTCTCAGTTCCAACAGCATTTAGGACCCAGGGAAGTGGGTGGGAGCCCACCATAATCACCAAAGTGGTGACTGGTGATATCCTGCCCCAAGACAGAAAACCATCTCAATCACAATGCCTACCTGCCCCATAGTCGGATGGTAAAGGTACCCCTGACCATTAGGTCCAGTCATGGCTGACTCTGGGGTTGCGGCGCTCATCTCGCTTTATTGGCTGAGGGAGCCGGCGTACAGCTTCCAGGTCATGTGGCCAGCAGGGCTAAGCCGCTTCTGGCAAACCAGAGCAGCACACGGAAACGCCGTTTACCTTCCCGCCGGAGTGGTACCTATTTATCTACTTGCGCTTTGAGGTGCTTTCGAACTGCTAGGTTGGCAGGAGCAGGGACTGAGCAACGGGAGCTCACCCCGTCACGGGGATTTGAACCACCGACCTTCTGACTGGCAAGCCCTAGGCTCTGTGGTTTAACCCACAGCGCCACCCGCGTCCCATAGTGGGATAAAACCTAGTCAAAAACAAAGGGGTGTATTTGACTTGACTCAGGGACCAGGGAGGGGTATTACTCAGAAGGGTGGTGGGAACGGGTGAACCCTCCCCACCCTCTCACTATATACAGTGGTACCTCGGGTTAAGTACTTAATTCGTTCTGCAGGTCCGTTCTTAACCTGAAACTGTTCTTAACCTGAAGGACCACTTTAGCTAATGGGGCCTCCCGCTGCCGCTGCACCGCCGGAGCACCATCTCTGTTCTCAACCTGAAGCAAAGTTCTTAACCTGAAGCATTATTTCTGGGTTAGCGGAGTCTGTAACCTGAAGCGTATGTAACCTGAAGCATATGTAACCCGAGGTACCACTGTATAAGGGTCTGGTGACTTCTGTTTCAGTGTATCTGAAGAAGTGTGCATGCACACGAAAGCTCACACCAAGAACAAACTTAGTTGGTCTCTAAGGTGCTACTAAGGGACGTGGGTGGCGCTGTGGGTTAAACCACAGAGCCCAGGACTTGCCGATCAGAAGGTCGGTGGTTCGAATCCCGTTGCTCGGTCCCTGCTCCTGCCAACCTAGCAGTTCGAAAGCACGTCAAAGTGCAAGTAGATAAATAGGTACTGCTCCGGCGGGAAGGTAAACGGCATTTCCGTGCGCTGTTCTGGTTCGCCAGAAGCGGCTTAGTCCTGCTGGTCACATGACTCAGAAGCCGTACGCCGGCTCCCTCGGCCAATAAAGCGAGATGAGCACCGCAACCCCAGAGTCGGCCACAACCGGACCTAATGGTCAGGGGTCCCTTTAAGGTGATACTGGAATGAATTTTTTTATTTGGTTTTGTCTGGTGTGTTGTGTAACATGCTGCCCTCTGGGTGTTCCTGGACTCCCAACGGCCACCATCCCCAGCAGCCAGTGTGGCACACAGTCAGGGAGGGTGGCTGGTGTGGGGAGTCCCGCAACACTCCCAAGCTCAGTAAGGTGATGGAGAGGACTGGGGGGCCACATATGCCCCGCTCTCTGGCCCCGATCTGCAGACTAAGGCCACTAACTAGGCACCGTTCTGCATAGCCAAAGGCAGGGGTGGCCCTGGAAGACACAGGCAGGCAACCTGAGACTTAGGGGCCTCTCTGTGGCCAAACCTCATTCCATGGCGCTCCAGCCTCCAAACCTTTGGGGAATATGCCCTCCTTCCGATATCGCTGGACTCCTGCTTCCAGCTGCCAACATGGCAAACGTATTGCGAGTGTTGAAGCAAATGGAGGGTTGTTCTTGTTTTTTAATCTCTGCTGACTTTTGTGTGGAAATAAAACTCTTCAATCCCAAATATGGTTTTCAAAGCTTTACTTAAAAAGACATTTACTTAAAAAACATTACAAAACCAACAAAAGATACATGATGTCAGCTACATAATTTTGTTCATACATTGCTGGTCGTAGTGTAAGGCACAGCTGGTAATTCTACCTCCCTTTTTGTTCTTTATTTTAATTTAATTTCTACATACATACAAATACATTTAAATAAATTATGAAAAACACAAAAATATACATGGGGAAAAGCTTACAAAACTGCAAGGTAGAAAAAGAAATTAGAAAGAACAAAGATAGACCAACAAGAGAGAGAGAAAAGGAAAATAAAACGTAGACTTCCTTCTGTCTCCTTTTTTACAGCTTGGTTCAAGCTGGTTGCCTCCAAGGAGCTAACACTAAGACAAAGAGATGAGGGTATATGTGCATTCTTCGTCTCTTAAGTCTCTAAAAGGTGGTTCATTGGCGTATTTTATTGCTACTGGCATCCTCAGTTGGCATCCATCTGTCTCGAGAGACTATGGCGTGCCCCTCGAGGAGTGAAGTCTAACCGCTGCATTGGTAGCACCAAAGCTGTCTCCCTGGGGCAGAACCATGGACAATGTTATTAGCAGCTTTTTGGCTAACAAAATATTGGCAACACACATTATTTCACAGTTCTTAAGCGGGAAATGTACAGTGGATTCACAAAGGATAACATTCAGTCGATACAACATTAGAGGAAGTAGTCAATCAACATCACAGAGGCAAAGGAGCAAACAATAGGGCAAATGTTGTCCCTATTTTCAAAAAGGGGAAAAGAGAGGACCCAAATAATTACCGCCCAGTCAGTCTGACATCAATACCAGGGAAGATTCTGGAGCAGATCATTAAGCAAACAGTCTGTGCGCACCTAGAAAGGAATGCTGTGATCACCAATAGTCAGCATGGATTTCTGAAAAATAAGTCATGTCAGACTAACCTGATCTCATTTTTTGACAGAATTACAAGCCTGGTAGATGAAGGGAACTCAGTGGATATAGCCTACCTTGATTTCAGTAAGGCATTTGACAAGGTGCCCCATGATATTCTTGTAAAGAAGCTGGTAAAATGCGGTCTTGACTATGCTACCACTCAGTGGATTTGTAACTGGCTGACTGACCGAACCCAAAGGGTGCTCATCAATGGTTCCTCTTCATCCTGGAGAAGAGTGACTAGTGGGGTGCCACAGGGTTCTGTCTTGGGCCCGGTCTTATTCAACATCTTTATCAACGACTTGGATGATGGACTCAAGGGCATCCTGATCAAATTTGCAGATGACACCAAACTGGGAGGGGTGGCTAACACCCCAGAGGACAGGATCACACTTCAAAACGACCTTGACAGATTAGAGAACTGGGCAAAAACAAACAAGATGAATTTTAACAGGGAGAAATGTAAAGTATTGCACTTGGGCAAAAAAAATGAGAGGCACCAATACAAGATGGGTGACACCTGGCTTGAGAGCAGTACATGTGAAAAGGATCTAGGAGTCTTGGTTGACCACAAACGTGACATGAGCCAACAGTGTGACGCGGCAGCTAAAAAAGCCAATGCAATTCTGGGCTGCATCAATAGGAGTATAGCATCTAGATCAAGGGAAGTAATACTGCCACTGTATTCTGCTCTGGTCAGACCACACCTGGAGTACTGTGTCCAGTTCTGGGAACCACAGTTCAAGAAGGACACTGACAAACTGGAACGTGTCCAGAGGAGGGCAACCAAAATGGTCAAAGGCCTGGAAACGATGCCTTATGAGGAACGGCTAAGGGAGCTGGGCATGTTTAGCCTGGAGAAGAGGAGGTTAAGGGGTGATATGATAGCCATGTTCAAATATATAAAAGGATGTCACACAGAGGAGGGAGAAAGGTTGTTTTCTGCTGCTCCAGAGAAGCGGACACGGAGCAATGGATCCAAACTACAAGAAAGAAGATTCCACCTAAACATTAGGAAGAACTTCCTGACAGTAAGAGCTGTTTGACAGTGGAATTTGCTGCCAAGGAGTGTGGTGGAGTCTCCTACTTTGGAGGTCTTTAAGCAGAGGCTTGACAACCATATGTCAGGAGTGCTCTGGTGGTGTTTCCTGCTTGGCAGGGGGTTGGACTCGATGGCCCTTGGGGTCTCTTCCAACTCTAGGATTCTATGATTCTATGAACTTGCCAGAACTCAGTTCTGACACCTCTCAGGTGGGTGCCATTGCCATTCTAAGAGAACGAGAGAGGTGTTCCAGCACCTTTTCCTAGAAACACAGAACTGCCTATCATGATTATAATTGTTGAGTTTTCCTTAAATTCATTAGACTTACTGTATAATGCACACACTGTATCATAAGCGTCACTCTTAAACATAACTATCAAAACTATATCCTACCCTACCCATTGGATCACCGAAGAATGGATGCTTTTGAATTCTGGCTCCAAGACTTTGGCCACCTCATGAGAAGAGAAAGCTCCCTGAAAAAAGACCCTGATGGTGGGAAAGATGGAAGGCACAAGGAGAAGGGGATGACAGAGGAGGAGATGGCTGGACAGTGTTCTCGAAGCTACCAGCATGAGGGAGGCAGTGGAAGACAGGAGGGCCTGGCATGCTCTGGTCCATGGGGTCACGAAGAGGCGGACACGACTAAATGACTAAACAACAACAACACCCACTGGAAGTCCTTCAGGAAGACCAAGAATGCTACAGTGATAAAAGCGCTATAGTTAAAAATAGAAACACATTCAAATGTCAGAGAAGAAAATGGCATTTGATCGCAGCTTATTGCACATGACATCAGGCAGGAGGTCCATTGCGTCCCACAGTGCACTCTGCATGGCAGTTGCTGAAATGCTTCTAGGAGAACCGCAGGCAGATCAGGAAGCCTTCCATATGACTGGGTGGTCCACCAACCCACGATCAGTGCTTGGATTCAGCAGCAAATCAATGTGAAAATGTGATGAACCAAATGTGAGTTTATAAAAAGGAGAAATGAAGCAATCCCAAAAATGAATTGATACGATTTGCACAGTCCCAATTAATAGAACCTCCAAGAAGAGTATTTTGGAATCTTTTGAGCAGACAGGTGCCCTGTGGGTTGTCTGTGAATTTGTGCTTGAAGGCAGGAGATGGCACCGTCCATCACATTAAATATTCACATTGAACTTCCTTGTATTGCATTGTACTGCATTGCAATTTAAATTATATCCAGTGCAAATTGTAACGCAACAAAGTGCAATATAAGAAATAAGGGAAGTAGTAAAAACCGAATTAAAAACAGCTCTTGGCACAGTACTTTGCAAAAATCAGGAAGAGGTCTGCCAAGACCCCTCAGGAGTTTTCACGTGGTCTGTGGGGTGGAGTCACTGGTTTCGTCTGGCTCCGAAGGTGGACATGCTAAATAGCCATTTTGAGAGGCACTTGGCAAAGTTACCCCTTCCTGCAATTCAGTTGTGTTGGATGTGGAATTCTTGTGGCAGAAAACCTGCAGGCAAAGGAAGAAACAGGGCTGTCGATTAAGTTGATGGTGAGGATCCTTAGGTGAGACTTAAGAGGATCTAGTGTGCTGGGGCTGGCACCAGCTCCTAAAACAGAATTGAGCCCACCTAAACCCAGGCACAACTGGCGTCCTGGGCATGGTGCTACAAAGGAGCTCCATCAACCAGACAGGAGGAATCTCAGCACACAATACAACACACACACACACACACAGTGGGTGGCAGGTGAGGCAGCACTTTTCCTCCCCCCACTGGTAGAGGGACATGCTCCTCTGCTGGAAATCCTTAAGCCTCAGACTTCCTGAAAATAACCCAGGAATATTCACTAATGGGTTTAAATCTGGAAACCTCGAAACTTGTGGGTTGTTTATCAGCCAAAAGCCTCCCATTTTGGCAGGCAGAACAAAGAACACGCCCCCTTCACACACACCCTTCTTTTTAAAAGCAGTTTTGTAAAGAGGATTCAAATCTTCGTGGAGTTCCAACCTTATTCGGAAATACTTGAGAGAAAGCGCTAGAGGAGCGTTAATATCGGGTGGCACCCAACTGTGCCTTTGGCCTTGCGGATGTAAAAACTGTGGCACGTAAAATGAAACACATCATTTGGAGGAACTGGCCAGATTCTGCCGCTCAGGATAAACAAAGAGGAAGGGAAAACAATAACTGGCAACCCAAACTCAGATGAGAGGGGCAGAAGAATAACACACACACATTCCTACCGTTTGAAATCTGGATGTTAATGCTTTCCACTTCCAACAGATGAGGAGTCCGAGAGCAACAACGATCCCAAAAATACTCCCAAAAATAATCCAAAGATTATTCTGATTTGCACCTGCAATAATAAGCAAAAATTGTCCCTTGAGGGTGACAGCAACAACAACCACAGAGGGCATCAGAAAAGATTGTGAACTGATTTCAGCTTTTCTCCAGGCAGAATGAGAGTCGGGCTGTCACAAAACCTTAATTTGCTTTTCTAGCTGAGCAAATGCAGTATATACCACACAGCTGCCTGGAATGCCGAACACTCCATCCCAATTTTGCAGTTTTGGAATACTGGAAGCCAAAGTCCAGTTTTCAGGGAACCAACTTAACGGCTCATTACTCAAACTGAATACAGTCATATCTTGGGTTAAATATGCTTCAGGTTGAGCATTTTCAAGTTACGCTCCGCGGCGACCTGGAAGTAACAGAGCACATTACTTTCAGGTTTTGCCGCTCGCGCATATGCAGACACTCAAAATGACGTCACGCACATGCGCAGAAGCGGCAAAACGCGACACGCGCAGTCGCATATTACGGTCTACTCGCATCCAGAGGTACCACTGTACAGTGCTTTAAGGGATAAGCATCATTTCATTTCAACTTAGTTAATACACTTGCAGAGGAGGTGACATGATAGAATTGCAGAACTGGAAGGGAGCCCCAGGGCTCATCTAGTCCAGCCCCCAGCAATGCAGGAATCCCAGCTCAAGAATCCATCCACATTGCCATCAAATCGCCAAATCGCAACACTCAAATATTTAAAAACCAAGGTGGAAAAATTCTCGGCCTGATGGATAGTACATTTTGCACCCACTGCTACTGCCTCAAAGGCTCAGGGAAATAAAAGTTATTGCAAGCAGTGCATAATGGGGTCAATCAGGCGCACACCTTCACACTCGAGGACGCTGTTCAAGTCATATGAGGCATTCTTCCAATCGACAGCATTGCTGGCTTGGCAGGTGATGATGGTGGAGTTTGTGGAACAGGTTTGCCAGAACAACTCTAGAACAGTGTCATTGCCAGAGAGGCAGTGCCTATCTGAGCTTTCTTCCAAGGGGCTGGTGGGGTCCCCTCTTCCCCAGGAGATGTCAATCTTTTCCTCTCCAGGTACCAGACACTGCAGGGTCACGTTGACGCCCTCTGAAGTCTTGGAGATGTCTAGCCGAGTGATCTGCGGCTTTGGCACTGGAGCTGTTAAAAATGAATTATATAGGTGAGGATATTAACAGGCAAGATGTTAAATTGTTCTTATATGCAACAACAGCGGCAAGAGTATTGTTAGCCCAGAAATGGAAGCAAGAAGAAATTCCGACAAAAGAAGAATGGCAGACGAAAATAATGGACTATGCAGAATTGGACAAAATGACAGGAAGGATTGGAAACCTGAAGGACCAGAGATTCACAGAAGATTGGAAGACGTACACAAACTATTTGAAGAGCAACTGTAATCAACAAATTACGCTAGTAGGACTACAGGAAGTTTTGTAAGGAGAAATATATGAAACATTGCAAAGTAGAGAAAGAATAGAGATATGAGTTATGAGATTTAAAAGTAATAATAAAAGTAAGAAATATATATTAAGTGAATAGATTGGAAAATTTTCAGATGTGATTGATGGAAGTCAAAAAAATGGTATAAGATATAAAAGTATGTTTAATTATTGATGAAAATGATATGTTGAGAAACTAATAAAAATTTATTTTTTAAAAAAATGAATCAGAGCTGTAGAAAGGATTTCCAAGGGTCCTGTACTCCCAGCTCCCTCCATGCAGGAATCTCAACTAGATCACCCCTGACAGGTGGCCATCTACCTCTGCTTCAAAACCCCCAAGGAAGGAGAGTCCACCACCTTCTGAAGGAGACCGTTCCACCACTGAACAGTTATTACTGTCAGAAAGCTATTCCAAAGGTTTAGTCTTTGCTCTAGTTATCTCCCGCTTGGACTACTGCCATGCGCTCTACGTGGGGCTACCTTTGAAGGTGACCCGGAAACTACAGCTAATCCAGAATGCGGCAGCTAAACTAGTGACTGGGAGTGGCTGCCAAGACCATATAACACCGGTCCTGTAAGATCTTCACTGGCTCCCAGTATGTTTCTGAGCACAATTCAAAGTGTTGGTGCTGACCTTTAAAGCCCTAAAAGGCCTCGGTCCAGTATACCTGAAGGAGCGTCTCCACCCCCATCGTTCTGCCAAGAGCCTTCTGGCGGTTCCCACCCTGCAAGAACTGAGGTTACAAGGAACCAGGCAGAGGGCCTTCTCGGTGGTGGCACCCACCCTGTGGAACGCCCTCCCATCAGATGTCAAAGAGAACAACAACTACCAGACTTTTAGAAGACATCTGAAGGCAGCCCTGTTTAGGGAAGCTTTTAATATTTAATTATTAGTGTATTTTAATATTCTATTGGATGCCACCCAGAGTGTCTGGGGAAACCAAGCCAGATGGGCGGTGTATGTATATATGTATAAATAATTAAAAATATTAACAATAAATTAATAATAATAATAATAATAATAATAAGTTCTGGAAAGCCCTGGTGCAAAAACAGCGTAGGTTTTTCATTCATTTAAGGAAGGCAAGCAAGATGACCAAGGGTCTGAAAACCAAGCTTTATGAGGAAGGTTGAGGGAGTTGGGGATGTTTTGCCTGGAGAAGAGCGGAGGGCCCGGTGACATGAGAGCCACCTTCAAATATCTGAAGTGCTGTCACAGGGAAGATGGAGCGCGCTTGTTTTCTGCTACTCTAGAGCCCTGAACCAATGGATTCAAATGGCAAGAAAGGATATTCTGACTAAATAATAATAATAATAATAATAATTTATTTGTACCCCGCCCATCTGGTTGGGTTTCCCCAGCCACTCTGGGCGGCTTCCAACAAAGTATTAAAATAAAGGCCCTCGGAGCTGGACCTCAGTGTCCGGGCAGAACGATGGGGATGGAGACGCCCCTTCAGGGATACTGGATTGAGGCCATTTAGGGCTTTAAACTTGGCTTCCCCACACACAGAGACAAAAATAGCTGCAATGTAAGAACATCAGAAGCACCCATCAGCAGGATCGGACCAAAGGGGCTCATCTAGTCCAACAGCCTTCTCTCACGGTGGCCAACCAGGTGCCCACATGCAGGACCTGACCCACCACAGCAAACTCCCTCCACCTGGGATTCCTGGCAGCGGGGACTCAGAAGCTCACTGCCCCCAACGGAGGAAGTAGACCCTAGCCATCATCGCTAGTAGCCATCGATATCCTCCATTAACTTGCCTGGCTCTATTTTAAAGCCATCTGAGTTGGTGGCGTTCACTACAGCTAGAGGCAGCTATGCTTCTGAATACCCTCTTGCTGGAAACCACTGGAGAGGAAAGGGCTCTTGTGTTCGAATCCTGCTTGCTGTTTTCGCATGGGCATCTGGCTGACCAGTGTGAGAAGATGAAGCTGGACAAGATGGGCACGCTCTTCTTGGGTTCTTAGGTTCCACGTTCGGTTCCACCAGAGGCAGAGAAGGATCTTAGAATAATTGCTTACCAGAGACGGTGACGTTGAAGAAGTACACTGGATACCATGAAGTTCCATTAAACCTCACACGAACCTTGTAGACTCCACTGTCTTCCATTTGCAGGTGGCTGATCTTCAGGGTGGTCTCATTGACCATTATGAGCCGCTGCCCCAACCGGTCACTGGTATATTCCAACCTTCCATTGCTTATTTCAGCAAGGTGGTTGATCTCGCCCGTCCGGGACTGGAAATCCAATTTGATTTTGGCTACTGTTTCTCCTGGGGGAATGTTTATAAGAAGCAAAACCGATCTTCCCTGGAGCTCATTCACATAAGTAGGGGGAGAATTCTGTGCTGTGGGTCCAGTTCCTGATAAGCAAAGAAAAGGAAGGAAGGAAATAAGGCCATATTCCTCAAACTTGGGTCGCCAGTTTTTGGACTACAAAGACTACAGTTTCCATCATCCCTGACCACTGACCCTGCTAGCTAGCGGTGATGGGAGTTGTAGTCCAAAAGTTACAAAACGTATAAGGTAAAGGCAAAGGGACCCCTGACCATTAGGTCCAGTCATGGCCGACTCTGGGGTTGCGGCGCTCATCTCGTTTTTCTGGCCGAGGGAGCCGGCGTACAGCTTCTGGGTCACGTGGCCAGCAGGACTAAGCCGCTTCTGGCAAACCAGAGCAGCGCACGGAAACGCCGTTTACCTTCCCACCGGAGCGGTACATATTTATCTACTTGCACTTGACGTGCTTTTGAATTGCTAGGTGGGCAGGAGCAGGGACCGAGCAACAGGAGCTCACCCCATCGCAGGGATTCGAACCGCCGACCTTCTGATCGGCAAGCCCTAGGCTCTGTGGTTTAGACCACAGCACCACCCGCGTCCCTACAAAACGTATACTTGCAAAAAATACAATCACCCAAAACAATATCTGTCAGGGGTTCAGGAGCAGAGGCGAGGGCAAGGGAGGAAACAGAGAGCGAGGGGGAGGAGGCAGAAGAAAGGATGAGTGACGACGACGACCCGAGATCTCCGAGTCTGTCCAGTGAATCAGAAGATTCACAAAGAGGAGCACCAGTGGCAAGGGCAAGGGGGGAGACTAGGGGGACACCCCAGGAAGAAAGAGCCAGAGGGGACTCAGAGGGGAGCAGTTGGAGATCGGGACCTACGTCACCGCCAGAGAGTAGGGAAGAGGAAGAGCGCCTGGGAACTAGCGCTGGCAGCTCACAACAGGAGGGAGGGCACGAGTCAGGAGTGGCCACACCTTCATCGGGGAGCGAAGTGACGGTTAGACGGAAAGTGGAAGGTTGGGCGCGCGCGCCAAGTTCAAATGCACAGGAAGGTGGCGCAGTAGGCAGCCCGGAAAGAGAGCCAGGTCCTAAAGCCCGGCGCAAGGAGACAGGGGAGTCAGGGGGGTCAGCGTCAGAAGAATCCCGGAAGGGAGAGACCCAGGGGGGCAGAGGGACCCAGAGGAGAACTGTCAGGCGGAAAAGGTGGAGCAGGGCTAGGATATTAAGTTGGTGCGCAAGGGGCGGAGACTCAGAAGGAGCTTCGCCGACCTAAGCATAAGGCGTAGGGTTGCACGCAGCAGCTCAAGAATGGAGACTGTAACTCAATAAAGACTTTTAATCAACAACCGCTGGCTAGCGTGATCCTCTGTGAGCTAGGATCTGGAAGTAACCCTGACAATATCGAATAAAAAAATCATAGAACCATAGAAATGAAAGGTTGGAAGGGGTCCTAAGGGTCATCTAGTCCAACCCCCGCAAGGCAAGAATCTAAACTCAAGTACCCATGACAGAAGAAGAAGAAGAGTTTGGATTTGATATCCCGCCTTTCACTCCCTTTAAGGAGTCTCCAAGCAGTTAACATTCTCCTTTCCCTTCCTCCCCCACAACAAACACTCTGTAAGGTGAGTGGGGCTGAGAGACTTCAGAGAAGTGTGACTGGCCCAAGGTCACCCAGCAGCTGCATGTGGAGGAGCAGAGACGCGAACCCGGTTCCCCAGATTGCAAGACTACTGCTCTTAACCACTACACCACACTGGCTCTCACACTGACAGATGGCCATCCAACCTATGCTTAAAAACCTCCAAGGAAGGAGAGTCCACAACCTCCCGAGGGAGACCATTCCACTGCCGAACAGCTCTTACTGTCAGAAGTTCTTCCTGATGTTTAGTCAGAATCTCCTTTCTTGTAACCTGAAGCCATGGGTTCGAGTCCTCCCCTCCAGAGCAGAAAAAACATGCTGGTTCCCTCCTCCATGTGACAGCCCTTGAGATATTTGATGATGGCTTTCATATGATACGATACGATACGATACAATACAATACAATACAATACAATACAATACAATACAATACAATACAATACAATACAATACGATTAATTTTTACTGTCATTGTCCCATACAGAACAACAAAATTGAAAAAATCTACATCAGACATTCAAAACCCACAAGCCTGCTATCCCAGCTATCCCAACCTGGTTAGCCCCCTAAAAACTCTGATACCCCATTTTTAAATACAATATACTCCCACAGAGACTCCTTACACTGCGTTTAAAACCAAAATTGCATTTGGGTAGAAACTGTTTCTCAGGCGGCTAGTCCTGGTCTTTCTAACCCTGGACCTTCTTCCAGAAGGCAGAAGCTGAAAGAGATCATTTCCGGGGTGAGCACTATCCTGCGCTATCTCTGCAGCTTTCTTATGACACCTGGAAGCGTACATTTGATCCAAGGTGGGAAGAGTGCACCCAATTATTCTCTCCGCAGTCTTTACAACCCTGGACAGCGTTGTTTTTTCCCTGGCCGTGCAGCTCCCAAACCACACACAGAGACCATAAGTTAATACACTCTCAACAGTACAATGGTAGAATGCCATCAAGAAGTCCTTGGAGAGATTGTTTTTCCGGAGTATTCTCCTCTTTTCCAGGCTAAACACACCCAGCTCCTTCAACTGCTCCTCATAAGGCTCGGTTTCCAGACCCTTCATCCTCTTGGTCTCTCTCCTCTGCATGTGCTCCAGATTGCCAACATCCTTCTTAAACTGTGGTGCCCTTGAATTGGACAAGGTATTCCAGGTGTGCTCTGACCAAGGCAGAATAGAGTGGGACTACGACTTCCCTTAAAAAGCAGAGACATCACCTTGCCAACAAAGGTCTATATAGTTCAAGCTCTGGTTTTCCTAGTAGTGAGGTATGGAAGTGAGAGATGGACCATAAAGAAGGCTGATCGCCGAAGAATGGATGCTTTTGAATTATGGTGTTGGAGGAGACTCTTGAGAGTCCCATGACTGCAAGAAGATGCATCCATTCTGAAGGAAATCAGCCCTGAGTGCTCACTGGAAGGACAGATCCTGAAGCTGAGGCTCCAAGACTTTGGCCACCTCATGAGAAGACTCCCTGGAAAAGTCCCTGATGTTGGGAAAGATGGAGGGCACAAGGAGAAGGGGACGCCAGAGGATGAGATGGTTGGACAGTGTCCTCGAAGCTACCAGCATGAGTTTGACCAAACTGCAGGAGGCAGTGGAAGACAGGAGGGCCTGGCCTGCTCTGGTCCAGGGGGTCACGAAGAGTTGGGCACAACTAAACAACTAAACAACAACATGACTTCCCTTGATGTGGTATATTTAGCATTGTTTTGTGTACAGACTGGCAGAACTTCTCCGGGCTTTGATAGGGGTGGTCACTATCAACACTCCCTGGCAATGCCATCAGACCTGAGCAACAGACCTTCTATTGCAATTGGTCAACTTACCAAGGAGAAAGACTATTCCAAAGAGAAGTGATGCTTGGCCCATCAGAAGGCGATTGCACACGATTTTGGTCTCTGCAGATCGGAACTTGGGAGTCTGGCTCAGAGATTCACGTCTTCAGTCCCTCTAGGAGCAAGCACCTGTCTGAAAAGAGAAGAAATCCTAAATGTAGGGGGTGTAAGGGTGTAAATCTCTCTCCATTCTGGGTTCCCCCAGGAATGCCCTGGCCTAGACACCACCCTCCCCGTTCACCAAGTCTGCCTGGAATTCAGTCTGGAGAATACAGGTATTTCTTCTAATGCTAACTGTATGGAGGATGGCTAATGTAGCTCCATGACACGCACTCTGCACATGCTCAAAGGAACTGCACCTGTCCCATGGCTTAACCCCAGCACGGGGAACTTCTCCTGGCCCCACCAAAGGCTACATTCGTTCTGGTTCATGCTGTTGTTCTCCCACATACATTCCCCAGAATGAATCTCAAGGAACTACTATATAATGAATAACTTCTTATAAGCAAGTCAGGCATCATTTAGAGTCCCTATTCGGGCCGACCAGAAGGAGATTCACAAAACAGAGATTGAAATCTGGGTCTCTCGTCGTCGGAGTTCCGCTGGGATCGCACCACCACAAGTATACATAGTCATTCTCACGGACTTATTTCGGGAATACCTGGACTGTTTGGCTTCAAAATAGTGAGCTGCATCTGTCATTGTTATTGAAATTTTTGCATTGTAGATATTATTTAAGATTCCATGTATTAGAAGGAGTTGAAATGTCCTACATTATTGTGAACGAATTTTCGCAAGCCATCTATAGAGTTGTTTAGTTCGTGATTCACCTCTCCGTATTCCTTGGGTGTGATAGTTGATGTTATGTACTGAGTTGAATAGGATCCAAAAGGCAGCAGTCTGATTGGTCCTAGAACAATAGGATCCAGAATGCTGCAGTCTGATTGGTCCTAGAACAATAGGATCCAGAATGCTGCAGTCTGATTGGTCCTAGAACAATAGGATCCAGAATGCTGCAGTCTGATTGGTCCTAGAACAATAGGATCCAAAAGGCAGCAGTCTGATTGGTCCTAGAACAAGAGGATCCAGAATGCTGCAGTCTGATTGGTCCTAGAACAATAGGATCCAAAAGGCAGCAGTCTGATTGGTCCTAGAACAATAGGATCCAGAATGCTGCAGTCTGATTGGTCCTAGAACAATAGGATCCAGAATGCTGAAGTCTGATTGGTCCTAGAACAATAGGATCCAAAAGGCAGCAGTCTGATTGGTCCTAGAACAATAGGATCCAGAATGCAGCAGTCTGATTGGTCCACAGGAGCCACCCAATCCAGCTCCAGGTGGTAGGGAATCCACAACCTGATTGGCCTACAGGAGAATCCCGGAATTAGCCAATCACGTGGGGCCCATTGTGTAAATAATGTATATGAAGCAGACATCCTGGGGGAACTTCCATTCCTCCTCACCGCTAAAGAGCATGAAATCCACTCTCGACTCCGAGCATAGTTCAGCTGGGATTCCTGCATTGCGGGGGGTTGACCCACAGGACCCCTTCCAACTTTGCAGTTCTATGAGTCAATGGAGGGGGGGGGGAGTCCGGATAAGCAAGGGTGTCAATGACTTTGACCAGCTTTCCTCGTTTTGAAGTTGAAAAGTGGGGCAGGGCCAGCTCCCTGATTAGGCAGAGCCAAGAAACCTGCCTGGGTGGCCAGCTGCCCCAGGTCAGGGCTGGCAGCACAGTGCGCCCCCTGCTCACCAGCACTCCGGACGCTGCTCCTGGACTCCTCTACTTGCCCCTGGCCTGCCCCCTTGCTTCCTTGGGGTGTTCCAAGCGCGAGTAGAGAAACCCACCCATGACTTGAAATTACAAAAGGTACCTGGCAGAGTTGTCCATTACCTCCATTATTGTTCATCACGGTCTTGGAGGATCTGTGTCTGTGCATGCATGCGTTGCGATTCGGCGCTTCTGCGCTTGTGCGCCCGCCAAAACCCGGAAGTAACCCGTTCCGGTACTTCCAGGTTTTAGCAGTCCGCCACCCGAAAAAACACCCTCTCCCCTTTTTATGATTACCCGCTCTGGGATCCCACAGCTAATTCTCCCCTGGTCTCCTCACTGGCCCAAATGGGACTAATTTAGCCAGCTAGCCCTGGCAGTCATCTAATGTTTATTGGATGGATTTCCCCCAAATTGATTTTTGAATTCTGAATTTATTGTTATTCACGTTTTATACTGTATTTTATGCTGTTTTTTGTTGCATCAATTAAGTGTTTTAAATTTGTTGTTAGCCGCCCTGAGCCCGGTTTTCTGAACCGGAAGGGCGTGGTATAAATAAAAAATTATTTATTATTTATAAAATGCATATTAAGAGATTAAGTTGGAAAACCATTAGTCAAGGATGAGGGAAGTTCCAGCTAATATAGCCAACTGTTTTTTATTTTATTTGTAAAATTGACGTTATGATGGAAATATTTGTAAAAACCAATAAAAATATTATGAGAGAGAGAGAGAGAGAGAAACCCACCCACCCCTGCTGCCCTCCATGAGCAGCTGTTGGGAGTGCTGGTTGTTAAGTTGTGGGTGAACATATCAGACGACACAGTGATTCTTCAAACAGCTCTTGTTCATTCAGAGGCCAGGGCAGAACTGAACTGAAGGGCTCAGTCAGCCTGCTTATATAGAGCTCCAGTACAACGTTACTGTAGCAACTTTCTAAAACTATCCAATCACTGAATGTCACTTTCGATCCTTCATTTGCATAACTATCTACAGTATCCCCCTGCTGGCCCAGGGTGAGAACTTCAGTACATAACACTGGTGGTGCCTACAATTGGGGGGGGGGGGGCTTGGAGGTGGTGGCAAATGTAAAAGCTGCCACACAGCACCACAAAAAGAAGCTAGCCTTATACCAGAAGCTCCGCTCTTGTCAAAAGCTGCACAGAAGGCTGGTGTTTTCCCATTTCAATGAGCTGAGCTACCGGATGATGAAACTGGGGGGGGGGGGGAGACCAGCTGGGAATAGGAGAAGAAACGTCACGCACTGATGTTGGGTGGAAAAATATAAAAACTAAAAAATTGTCCAGTAGCACTTTAGAGACCAACTAAGTTTGTTCTTGGTGTAAGTTTTTATGTGCATGCACACTTCTTGAGAGACGTCACTGTTTCACTGACGTTGGGTGGTGTGATATAAATGGTCCTGCAAACTGCCAAGAATGGACTGGAGCTGTTGCAATGAGAGGGAAACCCCCGAGTGGAAAGACAATACCACTCTGCTGCCACTCTGCCCTCCGGCACTCTGCCTTCCACAAGTTTCCTGCAACTCTCATTCAGAGGCGCTGCTGGCTGCAGCCTCAGACTGAAAAAGGAGATAGCACAAAGCTCTCTTGCCTAGTTGCCATCCACAGCCCTCTCCTCCTCCATGAATTTGCCTAAACCTCTTTTAGTAATAATAATAATAATAATGTTTTATTTATACCCCACCCTCCCCAGCCAAGACAGGTCTCAGGGCGGCAAACACCGAATATTAATCCAGTAAAAAACATTCCAAACAAAACAGCAAACAAACAGTTGATTAAGTTTTAGCACCATCACAGCCACATGTAAGAGGGAGCTCCCTAGTTTTAACTCTGCGCTGCATCAAGAAGGATCGGTTTTTTTAAATATATCTTGTCTTTTTTTTTCATGTTCGACTTCACTGGCTGTGTCGTTCCCCCCTCCCGTCCCCCCAGTTCTAGTATCAGGAGAGAGGTAGGGAGGAAAACTTCTCTGCCCATAAAACCTCACCAACGCCCCAAGGTGGCTAAATCGGGAGAGCGAGACTCAAGGCAAAACGATTTCCTGCATTGCAGAGAGTTGCATGAGCCTTTTCTCCGAACTGCAAAAAATAAAATTCCTTCCAGTAGCACCTTAGAGACCAGCTAAGTTTGTTCTTGGTATGAGCTTTCGTGTGCATGCACACTTCTCCACATACACTGAGGGTGTTCCCGACCCCCCTCCCCACTTCGGAAGAGCTTTCCGAAGTGGGGCGGCGGGGCCAGGCGTTCCCGACCCCCCTCCCCACTTCGGAAGAGCTTTCCGAAGTGGGGCGGCGGGGCCAGGCGTTCCCGACCCCCCTCCCCACTTCGGAAGAGCTTTCCGAAGTGGGGCGGCGGGGCCAGGCGTCCCCGACCCCCCTCCCCACTTCGGAAGAGCTTTCCGAAGTGGGGCGGCGGGGCCAGGCGTCCCCGACCCCCCCCCCCTCCACTTCGGAAGAGCTTTCCGAAGTGGGGCGGCGGGGCCAGGCGTCCCCGACCCCCCCCTCCCCACTTCGGAAGAGCTTTCCGAAGTGGGGCGGCGGGGCCAGGCGTCCCCGACCCCCCCTCCCCACTTCGGAAGAGCTTTCCGAAGTGGGGCGGCGGGGCCAGGCGTCCCCGACCCCCCCTCCCCACTTCGGAAGAGCTTTCCGAAGTGGGGCGGCGGGGCCAGGCGTCCCCGACCCCCCTCCCCACTTCGGAAGAGCTTTCCGAAGTGGGGCGGCGGGGCCAGGCGTCCCCGACCCCCCTCCCCACTTCGGAAGAGCTTTCCGAAGTGGGGCGGCGGGGCCAGGCGTCCCCGACCCCCCTCCCCACTTCGGAAGAGCTTTCCGAAGTGGGGCGGCGGGGCCAGGCGTCCCCGACCCCCCTCCCCACTTCGGAAGAGCTTTCCGAAGTGGGGCGGCGGGGCCAGGCGTCCCTGACCCCCCTCCCCACTTCGGAAGAGCTTTCCGAAGTGGGGCGGCGGGGCCAGGCGTTCCCGACCCCCCTCCCCACTTCGGAAGAGCTTTCCGAAGTGGGGCGGCGGGGCCAGGCGTCCCCGCCCCCCGCCCCACTTCGGAACAGCTTTCCGAAGTGGGGCGGCGGGGCCAGGTGTTCCCGACCCCCCTCCCCACTTCGGAAGAGCTTTCCGAAGTGGGGCGGCGGGGCCAGGTGTTCCTGACCCCCCCCCCGCCCCACTTCGGAACAGCGTTTTAAAATGCTGGGGGTGGGGAGCGAAGCGCTGCCGACCCCCAGCATTTTAAAATCTTCCCAGGACACGGGGAGATTTTAAAATGCTGGGGGTGGGGAGCGAAGCGCTGCCGACCCCCAGCATTTTAAAATCTTCCCAGGACACGGGGAGATTTTAAAATGCTGGGGGTCTGCAGCGCTTCGCTCCCGACCCCCAGCATTTTAAAATCTTCCCAGGACACGGGGAGATTTTAAAATGCTGGGGGTCGGCAGCGAACGCTTCGCTCCCGCCCGCCAGCATTTTAAGATCGCCGGGGCAGGCGGGGGGGGAGGCAGGCGGGGGGGAGCAAAGACTTTTGCCCCCCGCCGGCCTTCAGAAGAGGTCCTCTTCTGAAGGCCGGCTGTGGGCGAAAGTCTTTGCTCCTGACCGCCAGCATTTCCCTATGGGCTTTCGTCTTGCGATGCAAGCCCATAGGGAAATTCGTCTTGCGAAGCGCCTCCAAAACAGAAAACCCTTTCGTCTTGCGGGTTTTCCGTCTTGCGAGGCATTCGTCTTGCGGGGTACCACTGTATAGAGAGAGTGTATCTGAAGAAGTGTGCATCATAGCTGCCCACTTTTCTTGCGAGGAATCCTATTAGGAGTAAGGGAACTTCCCTTGAGAAAAGCGAAACGTTGACAGCTTCGCTGGTCTCTAAGGTGCTACAGGAATCTATCTATCTATCTATCTATCTATCTATCACCTATCTATCCACCCAACATCAGTGTGTGACGTTCCTTGCACACTTTCTTTGCGGCCGAGGCGCTACGCTCTTACCTTTGCGGATCGGAGACCCCCGCTCTCGCCTCTGCACGGGGAAGAAGGGAGGGAGAGAGAGAGAGAGAGAGAGAGAGAGGAAAAAAAGCGCAAGTGCAAGAATGGAAAACCCGGCATGGTGTGCCGGAGCGAAAGTTTGCTTTTCCAAGGCACATGACTCATGTGCAGAGAGAAAAGGGACGGGCAAGAAAGGGAAGGCGGCGGCCAATGAGCCGCGCGCTTCTGCGGCTCCGGATCCGCCAAACCATTGGGAGGCATGTACTGGAGACTGGAGGGGCGGCGAGATGGAGGAGGAGGGCAGGACTGCAGGACAAGGAAGAGACGAATCAAGTCTGGAGCGGTGCGGACTGATCTGCTTTCTTCCAGGACCATGAGTCATGCCGGCTGGATTTGGTCCCAACGCGAGCATGTTTTGGAGACGCCTTGCGCGCTCCCAGGCAAGGCTGTCCATGGGCGGAGCTCCCCCTGCGAGGACCGGGGGGGGGGGAGAGAGTTATCTTTTGGGGGGGATGTTTCTCGCGCGCCTGCGTCACCGAGTCAGAAAGGGGATCGCCCCGCAATGTGCAAAACGACCCCCCCCATCCCTCCGGAAAAAGAGACCCCGGGCAACTCGCCCCAAAAGTTCTGCCTGGGACGAGGCTCCCCACCCGCAGTCCTTTTCCGCATCCTGCGCCCCTGAGTTCTTTGGGGCTCCCCCCCCCATTCATTGTTTTGTTGGGGGGGTTAACAGCTGCAGAGATTTCCCCCTTGGGGAATATGGCAACCCTAATCTAGTCCGAGCGCCTTGTAAAGGACTGGGGGGGGGGTGGCGAGATGATGGAGGAGGAGGAGGGGGGTGGCGGGGGGCGCCCCTTCTTCCAGAGAAGAGGAAGGCAGGATTGAGGGAGGTCACGGCTCAGAGAAGGAAGGAATGGAAAAGAACCCCAAATGCTCACCGGCTGCTCTCCAGTCCTTAGGGGGATTCCGGGACCCCCGCTAGGTCGGAGGCTTTCAAGAAAAGAGGCGAACCCTAAAGCAAAGCGGCGGAGAAGCCGGACCTGTGCTTGCAAGCAAAGCTGCACTCCTTGCAAAGAGACGAGTCCGACCCCTCCTCACTTTTATTAGGGCCCCATTTCCAGTGCCCGCCCCCCCTCCCGCCAGCATCAGAAGGGAGGGTCAGCTCGGAGAAGGAAGGAAGGAAGGGAACTTTCTTTGCCTCCGCCCTCGGCCAGACCCCCCCCCCAAGCCCAGGAAGCAGAGCTGTCCACTTTCCCCCTTTCTTGCGAGGAATCCTATACGGAATAAGGGGATTTCCCTTTTTAAAAAGGGGGAAACGTTGGCAGCTGTGCCGAGGAAGCATTTGCACAGAACTTGGCCCAACGCGATGGAATTCTCCTCCTTTCACAGCTTCAGCCTGGAGAAGGCGGCTCCTGCTTGATGCCTTAATGTATTTTAATAATGTACTTTGTTGGATGCTGCCCAGAGTGGCTGGGGAAGCCCAGCCAGGGGGGCGGGGTATAAATTATAATTATTATTATTATTATTATTATTATTCCATCGGAGAAGCCCCCCCCTAGGAACAAGCACAGGAAGGAGCCCAGCTGGGAGTAGGGCGGGGCTTGCTGGAGGAACGCGGACCATAGACGTTCCATGAGATAGAGCGTCCAACCCCCCCAAGGCCAACAGCTTCCGTTTCGGACCGGAAGTCTGTGGTGATTTCCTTTCCTCACACACAGTCCCTCCTCTCTGCGATACTGAGGCGGTTCGTTCTCGCTCCCCCTTCTCCCCCCTCCCCAGGGATATGACGTATCTCTAGGCCCGCTTCTCCGAGAAGGGAGGGAGGGAGCCGAAGGGGCCCCGTCTAAGCACAGCGGACCGACGGGGCAAAGTGCGCATGCTCCGCCTTCCCGTGCAGAGCCGGTTACGACTGCGCAGGTGCGGGGGTTGAGGAGGGTTGCCAACTGATCCGCCCAGCCTCGGCTCCTCTGCGCTCTCCCGGAAGCCACCTTATTTTGTTTTGCAGCCCGTCGATTCAGAATTTGCCCGTGTGGTTTCCTGAAACGTTTCCCTACAAGGCAGCTCAGTTGCAACAGAAAGAGACACGGCCATTAGAAAGAAAAACCCCAAAATAATAAATATATAGAATTTTCATAAGCAAAATCGAGAGCCACCCGGCAGACCTTCGTGGAGGCTCCACCAAGAACGCTGAGTTCCAGCTGCCATAAAACCCCCTTTCAATAAAGGAGAGCGGCTTCTGCCAGACCCTGTATTTACTCATTCATGGAGCGTAAAAGCATAGCTGTCAACTTTCAGATTTGAAAATAAGGGATCAACAGTCTACGGGATATCTAACAATGCGGGATAGCAGTGGGAAATGGTGCTGGAATAAGGGAATTTCCCGCAAAAAAGGGGAAGGTTGACAGCTTTGCGTAAAAGCCCCTGGATCCAGCCAGTGCCTCGCCTAGCCAATTCCCAAGAAGCGAGGAATCGGGATAGACTGCCTCTGCACCTGGAGGTTCCATGAGGACGGCAGAAGAGCCAGGCTGCTGGATCAGGCCAAAGGGCAAGCCCGGCCTCCAGGCGGCCAACCAGCAACTGGCATACAGAAGCACGTCTGCCTCCTGACCGTGGAGGCAAAGCAGAGCCCCTGGGACTGGCGGCCATTGCTGCCTCCTGCGGTAGAGAGATCCACAAGTCAGCTATGCCGGGCGTGAACAATGACTTCCTTGGATTTTTCCTGCAGGGATTTGTTTTTAATGTTGCTTTTAATGTGCCATTTTTATTGTGATTATCTGTGTTTTTAACAGAACATGCATTGATAGATGATGATGATGATAATTTATTATTTCTACCCTGCCCATCTGGCTGGGTGTCGCCAGCCACTCTGGGCGGCTTCCAACCGAATATTAAAAACAGAATAAAACTTCAAACATTGAAAACTTCCCTAAACAGGGCAGCCTTCAGATGTCTTCTAAAAGTTGGATAGTAGTTTATTTTCTTGACATCTGATGAGAAATAGAGAGAGACATATATACAGCGGACACTCCGGTTGCGAACGTGATCCGTGCAGGAGGCACATTTGCAACGCACGCACGGGTCACAATTTGGCACTTCTGCGCATGCACAAAGCGCAATTTAGCGCTTCTGCACATGTGCTGAAACCCGGAAGTAAGCCGTTCCAGTACTTCCGGGTATGGTGCAGTGCGCAACCTGAAGCATCTGTAACCCAAAGTATGACTGTACATACATATACATACATAGTTTTAATTCTGTTAATGCTTGTTTTATTTTTATTTTCTGCCCCATATGTTTTCAGCTGTTCTTATGTTATCTGTAAGCTGCCCAGAGTCAGGGGGAAAGTGGGGTATATATTTGTATTATTTTTTATTAATTCTTACCTTTACACACTCCCTTCCACCTCTTCCTCCAGCCACATCTGGTTTCCTCTCCTGCAGCTGCTGCCCATCCTCCTCCTCTCCCTCTCCTGGGAAGCAGCGGCTGCCCCTTGCTGAAGCCCCCAGAGGGTCCCTCCACCTGGGGGGCAGCTCCACAGGGGCCTCCCTGACTCCCGTTTCCCCCGCAGATGGTGAAACGGCTGAGTGAGCTCACGGGGTGCCACCAGGTGGTTGACGTGGGCGCTGGCCAGGTAAGTAGGGAGGGAGGAGGCCTCAGGTTCCTCTTCCTTTTCGGAATCTCGCAAAGCCTGCTTTATTCACAGTGTCTTCTTTATTTACAGTGTCTTCTCCCCCCTTTCCCCCAGGGCCACCTCTCTCGCTTCCTGGCCTTCGGCCTGGGCCTCTCCGTCACCGCCATCGAGGGAGACCCCCGGCTGGTCGCCCAGGCTGCCAAGTTCGACCAGGAGCTGGTGCAGGCGCTGAGGAAAGAGGGGGCTAAGCGAGGAGGCCAGGTGAGGAGGCGGAACGTCAGGGGTGGGGAGGGGGTGTGCTGTGTTGCAGAGGGTCCTGGCTTCCTGAGGAGGGGGCGGGGGCCAGTCCCTCTGGTCCAAGCCATGGCAGGCAGCTTCCTCAGGCACTTGGTGGATTCCCACACGGCAGGGGGTTGACTAGATGACTCTTGGGGGTCCCTTCCAGCTTCTGTGAGCCACGCGCCCTCCACCTGAAGCCCTCTCCTTCTCCTTCAACCTCCATGGATCCCCCGGCCAGAATCCCTGGAGCTGAGCCTTCTAGGCCTCTCTCTTGAACGCAAGCTCATCTGCGGTTCCTGCATTGCAGGGGGTTAGACTAGATGGCCCTTAGGGTCCCTTTCAACACTGCAGTTCTATCATTCTATGGCATGGGTATGCAAACTAAGGCCCGGAGGCCGGATCCGGCCCAATCGCCTTCTAAATCCAGCCCGCAGACGGTCCGGGAATCAGCGTGTTTTTACATGAGTAGAATGTGTCTTTTTATTTAAAATGCATCTCTGGGTTATTTGTGGGGCATAGGAATTCATTCTTTTTTCTCGGCCCCCCCCCCCAAAATATAGTCCCCCCCCAAGGTCTGAGGGACAGTGGACCGGCCCCCTGCTGAAAAAGTTTGCTGACCCTTATTCTATGGAGTGGGTTGTGGGGGGGGGGGCTGTACATGAATGTACATTTAAGCGAGGGTTGTCAATGACTTTGACCAGCTTTCCTTATTTTGAAATTGAACAGCGTGGCAGGGCCAGCTCCCTGATTAGGCAGAGTGAAGAAACTGCCACCACTGCTCACCAGCAGATGTTCATGGACAGGAGGGGGTGGGGGGAGGCACTCCTCTACTTGCCCCTGGGCTGCCCTCTTGCACCTTCTCACCGCCGAGACCATATAACACCGGTCTTGAAAGACCTACATTGGCTCCCAGTATGTTTACGAGCACAATTCAAAGTGTTGGTGCTGACCTTTAAAGCCCTAAACGGCCTCGGTCCAGTATACCTGAAGGAGCATCTCCACCCCCATCATTCTGCCCGGATGCTGAGGTCCAGCGCCGATGGCCTTCTGGAGGTTCCCTCATTGCGAGAAGGAAAGCTACAGGGAACCAGGCAGAGGGCCTTCTCAGTAGTGGCACCCGCCCTGTGGAACGCCCTTCCAGCAGATGTCAAAGCGATAAACAACTACCTGACATTCAAAAGACATCTTAAGGCAGCCCTGTTCAGGGAAGTTTTTAACGTGTGATATTTTACTGTATTTTTGGTTTCTATGGAAGCCGCCCAGAGTGGCTGGGGAGGCCCAGCCAGATGGGCGGGGTATAAATAATAAATTATTATTATGATGATGTTGGGAAAGATGGAGGGCACAAGGAGAAGGGGACGACAGAGGACAAGATGGTGGGACAGTACAGTGGTACCGCTGGTTACGTACTTAATTCGTTCTGGAGGTCGGTTCTTAACCTGAAACTGTTCTTAAACTGAAGCACAGTGGTACCTCGCAAGACGAAATTAATTCGTTCTGCGAGTTTTTTCGTCTTGCGAAGCACGGATTCCCATAGGAATGCATTGAAAATCAATTAATGCGTTCCTATGGTCAAAAAAAGTCCAAACAAAGCCAAATTTGGTACAACAAGAGTTTATTAAGTGCTCTTTAAAGTCACGCATACTGTAAAGAGCATTTCAAAAATTGAAGGAACAATAATTTCAGTTTCTAAACATGACAGAAAAGCATTTTAAAAGCACCAGAGTGTACCGTACTGTACATACATTTTCTAAGACTCTGGGGGACAACTCGAAGAAGGTTCCTCTTCCACTCTTTGCTTCTTGCTGAAGAAGCTGTCCATGGTCTGCTGCTTCACCCGCCTTTTCAGCACCTCCCTGAAATGCGACATGATCCTCATATCATAAGTGTTCCCAGCGTCACGTGTCTGGTCCTTGTCAGAGTGGTGCTGCTGTGCAAAAGCCTGCACCTCCTCCCACTTCCGGCAAATGTCCCTCAGTTTTTCGGAGGACAGCCGTTCCTCTTCCAGCAAGGCCTGCTCCTGCGCAGCCTCTGCCTGCAGTTCGACCAGCTCCTGGGTGGTCAGCTCGTTGTCGTCCTGCTTCCTCTCGCTGGCCTCTGCAGCAGCAGCAGCAGTCTTCTTGGGCCCCATGGCAGCACAGCTCCTACCTTCGCAAACCCAAAAAATAATAATCAGTGCTTCACATCCAAAAAATTCAAAAGCACCAAACCTCCTAGAAAACACACAAGCTTCCAGATTCTTGCAAACCCCTTCTCAACTATTCCCCCAGCCACCCACCACACAGAAATCCAAACCCAGAAATCCCCTGCCCTACAACAGAAGATACAGAAGCAGGATTAGTCGCACCAACAGGGTAACGAACAGCTTCTATCCGTGGGATGTTAGGCTGCTGAATGAAAAGATCACAACAGGACAACTGAGTTTCGGGTTTGGTGGGTGTGCGTTGGTAAACGAGGGGAATTAAGACTAAGAGAGCTGAGTGGGGGGTGCACTCGTGTAATCTCACTGTATACAAGTTGTGCAAGTGACAATAAAGTATTTCATTCATTCATTAGCTGCATATAATAACAACATATAATCAAATACAGGCAATCAAATACAGTTTCCCCTAACCCCCCCCCCAAAAAAAAGCAGCCCCAACTATGTCCAGGTAATTACATTAGTAATATAATCAAATCAAAAATTATTTCTAGTTGCTCGTTTAAAAACTATCATTGCACAAGTTCCCCTGTGTGTTAGGTGGTTTAAATGCTTGTTCTTTCTTTGATGCCTATGCAATAAAGGAGTTACTGCGTTGTGTAAATGCCCTGTAGTTTCTCACGTTGTTTTCTATTATTATTATTATCATCATCATTATTATTATTATTATTTGGAACTCGGGACACGGAAGCCGTGTTTTTTACAGCAGCCTTAATAAGTTGCCATGCGAAGTCGGAGGCGAAGCGCTCCAGCCAAAGACTTTGGGGCGATTGACTGATTTGAGTCAGTCAGTCAAGTCAGTCAGTGATGGGGGGGGGGGGCGCGGGGTATTTTCTGAGGCGCCTTTCGCCCCCGAGTCGGGACGAGGCTCGCCCGGGACGGAGGAGCCACTTACTTCCGCAGTCCCTTCAGGAAAGGCGCAGAAGGAGCCCCCGGGCCGCTCCGCTCCGGCCCGAGGCGACGACGAAATGGCGCCCTCAGGCCCAGGGAGCCGGATCTTGGGCGCAGGAAGCTCTTCCGGGTCAGGACACAACCACTTCCGGCGCGAGGGAAAGGCCGCGACGGTACCGGCTCCTCTCTTTGCCCCGGGGGGCAGGCTTTCGAGCGGGGGGGGGAGGAGAGCGCAGACTCCGCGGGGGGGGGGAGGGGGCGCGGCCCGCCAGGTTCACCACTCCGGAGCAGGGGGGGGGGTCCGGGGAGGCGGGTCCCGCCCCCTGGAAAGGCCCCCCTCCCGTCGCTCTGTGGGGACGCAGGACCATAGACGTGGCACGGGATAGAGCGGCCTCCTCACACCGCCTCCCTTACTCTCTGGGTGCCCCGCCTGGAGTGAAGAAGGCCTTCCTCGGATCCGGGGTCCGGAAGGGATCTGTGTTTAAGGCGGCTTTGAATGCGCCGAATTACCTGTGTGTTTCTAAACAGAACATGCGTTGATAGATGATTGTGATAATAATAATAATAATAATAATAATAATAATAATAATAATAATAATAATAATAATTTATTATTTCTCCCCCACCCACCTGGCCAGGTTTCCCCAGCCACTCTGGGCGGCTCCCAACAGAGCACTAAAAACAGAATAAAACTCCAAACATTTAAAACACCCCTAAACAGGGCTGCCTTCCGATGTCTTCTAAAAGTCTGGTGCAGTCTTCCTCGTCTTATGTCTGCTTCGTGTTACTTTCTTTCAGGTTACATCCTGCGGTGACCCAAAAGTACCAGAAAGGGCTACTTCTGGGTTTCACTGCTCGCGCATGCGCAGACGCGCCAAATGACATCATGCGCAGAAGCGGCGAATCACAACCCGTGCGTGCGCAGATGCGCCGCTGCGGGTTGTGCTCTTTTCATGTTGCGTACGGGCCTCCGGAATGGATCCCATTCACAACCAGAAGTACCACTGTAGTTGTTTATTTTCTTGACATCTGATGGGAGATAGATAGGGACATATATAATACATGTACGTTAAAGGTAAAGGGACCCCTGACCATTCGGTCCAGTCGTGGCCAACTCTGGGGTTGCGGTGCTCATCTCTCTTTATTGGCCATGGGAGCCGGTGTACAGCTTCCGGGTCACGTGGCCAGCATGACTGAGCCGCTTCTGGCAAACCAGAGCAGCGCATGGAAACACCGTTTACTTTCCCGCCGGAGCAGTTCCTATTTATCTACTTGCACTTTGACGTGCTTTTGAACTGCTAGGTTGGCAGGAGCTGGGACAGAGCAACAGGAGCTCACCCCGTCGCGGGGATTCGAACCACCGACCTTCTGATCGGCAAGCCCTAGGCTCTGTGGTTCAACCCACAGCGCCATACATGTACATACATAGTTTTCATTCGATTAACACTTATTTGTGTTTGTTTTTCTCTTCCCCATATGTTTTCTGCTGCTCTTATGTTATCTGTAAGCTGCCCTGAGTCAGGGGAAGAGGCAGAGTACACATTAATTATTATTACTATTTCCTGCTTTTCAGCACTGCAGGGCGCAACATCAATGAAGCCATAGTGAAATAACATTCCCCTCTTTTGCCTTCCCTTCTGCAGAGTCTCCTTGCGATGCTCGGCTTCTCCCTGGAAGCCCAGAAGCGCTTAGCGGCCGACATCACCCGCGTCCTCTCCCTCTACGGCTTCATTGCGGATGCCTACATCATTGTGAGTCAGCCCCCATCTCCACCGCTGTGGGGCAGAAAGGGATCTGGGGAAAGGTGGCACCCTGGCCCCCTCACCGGGATCTGCATGATGAGCAGGGTGGGGGTCCTGGGCTTTCCCCGGAAGAATCTGGGAGGGGTTGGGATGTTCCCCATCTCCCAACTCTTTGCAAGGCTGCAGGCACACCATACATTTAAAGAACCCTGGGAACTATAGTTTTGCCACATTGAACTACAGTTCCCAGCACTCTTAACAAACTGCATTTCCCAGGGGAGGGGGGGCAAGAAGCACGCAACTGTAACCCTGTTCCACCCCACCCCACCCTCTTTCTTCCCTGCTAGGAGTTTTTCACAGACAATCTGTGGGGCAGCCTCCCGCCGTCCTGGCAGGCCGCCCTGGCTGACCTCCAGCCCCCACAGCTGGCCGCCCTCCTGCTGGAAAACAGACACGCCAGAGAGGAAGAAGCCAGGTAGGGTCCTGGGTGTTGTGGGTCTCCTTGGGCAGCCTCAAGGGTGCTTCCTCGGAAATGGGTGCATTTGAACCCGCCTTGTATGAACGGAGGGCCAAAGGGATGCAGGGCTCCCAGCGAAGCACTTTTCTCACGGTTTGAAAACACAGAGGCTGTGTTGTGAATTTAATTTTCTGTCCCTCCCCTGCCATTAAAGACGAATGAGAACGTGGATGATTTGGAACCTCCACGTTACCTGCCACCGCTTGTCTCCCTCCCTCGCCCCCCCCCAGGTACAGCTCGGTCTGGCCACTCTCCCTGCTGGCCTTCAAAGCCTCTGCCCATACCCTCGCATTCCCCAGGAGGCCCAGCGGCTGGGCCGGCAAGTCCACGGAAGCCGGGAGGCCGGAAGAGTTCCGGGACAACCAGTGCCAGAGCTCCAGGCTCCCGCCGCTTTTCAGGAAACACGTCAAGCCCAAGAAGCAGCACGAGATCCGTCGGCTGGGGCAGGTACGCCTGAGCTGGGGAGGGAGGGCGGCTCGAGTCAGCGAGCCCAGCTGCGTGTCACCAAGGAGGCAAGAACTGCTACCCCCACTGCCAGGCCCAGCCCTGTTCTCACTTGTTCCTTTCACATCCAGCCCAGGGTGGCAAACGCACCACTACCGGAAAGCATTCTCAAAACAGGGCATTTGTTTTCTACCAAAAAGGGATTTGGGGGTCACCAGGATCACACGTCAGATGCCAAGCCTGGGTACAGACAAAGGTCTTTTTTAAAAAAAAAAACAATAATAATCATTTTGTCAATACAAACAACAACTGCAAAAGACACATACAACAAAAACCATATTAACAATAATAACGCAATTTGACAATTCAGATTTGAATACACTGATATACCTATGAATACACCTTTTTTAACAATATTTTCCCACCTCTCTTTGCTGTCCCCACCTCCCACCATTATCCGCCTTATCGCTTAAATATTCTTTCCAGATTTCTTCATATTTATTCATTCTTAATTTGCGTCGACATGCAATTCGTTCGTACGTAGCTAATCTGTCCATATTATCAATCCATGTTGAACTCACTCCTGAAAGCCAATTACGAGGGAGGCGGGCACAACTCCCGAAGGAGGGTCTTCCACAAACAGGAAGCCACCACTGAAAAGGCCCTGCTATGAGTCAGTGCCAACCAGGCCCAGAATAAGACCTCCACAGCCTGTCAGAGGGTCCAAGCAAGGCATCTGCTTCGGGGGGGGGGGGCTGTTGCCAGAGCTGCTGCGAGTCACTGCAGGAACTACTGCTGTGCTTCTGATGCCCCCGTGGCCCTGCCCACCAGCGTTTCCTTCCCATGCTCCCTTCCACCACCTCCTCCAGCCACACCTGGTTACCTCTCCTGCTGTTGCTGCCCATCCTCCTCCTCTCCCTCTCCTGGGAAGCAGCCGCTGCCCCTCGCAGAAGCCACCAGGGGCTCCCTCCACCTTCGCTCCCTGAGTGGGCAGCTCCACAGGGAACTCCCTGACTCCCGTTTCCCCCGCAGATGGTGAAACGGCTGAGTGAGCTCACGGGGTGCCGCCAGGTGGTTGACGTGGGCGCTGGCCAGGTAAGCAGGGATGCAAGAGGCCTCTCGGGTTCCTCTTCCTTTTCGGAGTCTCGCAAAGCCTGCTTTATTTACAGTGTCTTCTCCCCCCTTTCCCCCAGGGCCACCTCTCTCGCTTCCTGGCCTTCGGCCTGGGCCTCTCCGTCACCGCCATCGAGGGAGACCCCCGGCTGGTCGCCCAGGCTGCCAAGTTTGACCAGGAGCTGGTGCAGGCGCTGAGGAAAGAGGGGGCTAAGCGAGGAGGCCAGGTGAGGAGGCGGAACGTCAGGGGTGGGCAGGGGGTGTGGTGTGTTGCAGAGGGTCCTGGCTTCCTGAGGAGGGGGCGAGGGCGGGGGCCAGTCCCTCTGGTCCAAGCCATGGCAGGCAGCTTCCTCAGGCACTTGGTGGATTCCCACACGGCAGGGGATTGACTAGATGACTCTTGGGGGTCCCTTCCAGCTTCTGTGAGCCACACGCCCTCCACCTGAAGCCCTCTCCTTCTCCTTCAACCTCCATGGATCCCCCGGCCAGAATCCCTGGAGCTGAGCCTTCTAGGCCTCTCTCTTGAACGCAAGCTCATCTGCGGTTCCTGCATTGCAGGGGGTTAGACTAGATGGCCCTTAGGGTCCCTTCCAACTGAAAATATCTGGGGGAACTCCTGTAGCTGACGATCAGAAGCGAGGAGGAGTATTTTCAGGGGAGCAAGGAAGAGGGTGCAGGCTGTACCTAGGCATGTTGGCCTAGGACCCTCGTACCTACAGGACTGCCTCTCCTGGTCTGCCCCGTGGAGGACCTTAAGGACCACAAATGACAACACCTTGGAGGTCCCAAGTCGCAAGGTCGTTAGACTGGTCTCAACTAGGGCCAGGGCCTTTTCAGCACTGGCCCCGACTTGGTGGAATGCTCTGTCTCAAGAGACCAGGGCCCTGCGGGACTTGACATCTTTCCGCAGGGCCTGCAAGACAGAGCTGTTCCGCCTGGCCTTTGGTTTGGACTCAGTCTGACCCTTATGTTTCCCTCCTCTTATGGTTTTGATCTATGGGCTACTATTAAAATGAGGCTGCTTTTTAAATTGCATTTTAACCTGTATTTTAAATTGGGTTGTCCCCCCCCCCCCTTATGTTTCCATTATAATTTTACTGGTGTTAGCTGCCCTGAGCTCAGCTTTGGATGGGGAGGGCGGGGTATAAATAAAATTTATTATTATGTCCACCAGAGGGACCTTGAGGAGCCGGCCAAGGGACAGAGGAGCCAATCCCAGCCCTGTGTGGAGATGCTGCCAGTGGGGATGGAGCCTGTGGTCTCCCGCATGCAAAGAGGCTCCGTCCCACTGAGCCACAGCCCTTCTTTTCAAATTAAAGTAGGACACTAGTCCTCATGGTTTATGAAAAAATGGTTGAAATAGGAACACACCTTGTTCAGAGCCATATACCTTTGTTCTGGGAGCTCAGCAGGTTAGGGGGAGGCTGGCCCAAACCCATGTTAGTCCCCAGGCAGGGGTCCTGGCCTCACCCAGCCCCTCCCTGGTTCTCCTGCCGGGTGACACCTTCTCCCTCTTCTCCTCCCGGCAGGTCCCCAGCGGCATATCTCTGGAGGGGCCGCGGCACGTGGCTGGGTGGGTGGATCCTGGGGCGCCGTGGGCCGAATTCTGGCAACTGCTGCAGCACCCCGAAGTGGAGGAGCGTGGCCCTGCGGTGGATGGAGGCAGCCTTGGGACAGCAGGAGTGGATCCTGGGGGAGAGGACCTCCCAGGCCCCCCGGGATGTGGGGCCAGCAGCGCCCCCGCCTGCCACACCCCCAGGGGGCGCCAGCTGCTCCTGACGGGACTCCACGCCTGCGGCGACCTGAGCGTGGCCCTCCTGCGCCACTTCGCCCGCTGCCCCCACGTGGCGGGCATCACCTCCGTGGCCTGCTGCTACATGAAGCTCACCACGGCAGAAGCCCCCGTCCTGCCAGGGCCTGGGACCCCGCCCTGCCCCGCAGAGCCCGGCTACCCCCTGAGCGCCTGGGTCTCCGCCCTGCCCGGCCACCGGCTCTCCTACAAGGCCCGCGAGGGGGCCTGCCACGCCCTCGAGGACTACGCCCGGCGGCTCAAGGGCCGCAGCGCCGCCCTCAGGACCCACTGCTTCCGCGCGGCCTTGGAGACGGTCATCCGGGCTGCTGACCCGGCCAAGAAGCGCCTTGGGGTGCAGACCATCGCCAAGGCCCACCAGCTCACCTTTGGCGAGTGAGTGAGCCCAGGGGGTGGCGAGCGCCAGGCCAGGCAGCTCCACTGGAGAGGGTTGGGATAGATGGGGGTCCCACACCACTCTCTGGTTCCATGAGTCAGTTAAAGCTGTGGCTCCAAATGTCCCCGAGGATTTTGGGGGTGGGGGGTGGAGGACAGCCCTGTGTGGACACGGGGTGGGGTCACAGCAAAGGTTGGCCCCAGAAACCAAGGCGCTGCCAATAAGCAGCCATGAGCCTTATTAGCTGTGATTCCAGAAACGCTGGATGACCTTTGGGAGGCCCCTTGAATAATATGATGTCATAATAATTTATTATTTCTACCCCACCCATCTGACTGGGTTTCCCCAGCCACTCTGGGCAGCTTCCAAGATTTGGGGGGAAATGTGCAATTAACTGTTTTGTACAGTGGTACCTCGGGTTAAGTACTTAATTGGTTCTGGAGGTCCATTATTAACCTGAAATTGTTCTTAACCTGAAGCACCACTTTAGCTATTGGGGCCTCCTGCTGCCGTTGCGCGATTTTTGTTCTCATCCTGAAGCAAAGTTCTTAACCCGAGGTACTATTTCTGGGTTAGCAGAGTCTGTAACCTGAAGCGTATGTAACCCGAGGTACCGCTGTGTTTTTTATCCTATACAGTGGTACCTCAGGTTACATACGCTTCAGGTTACATACACTTCAGGTTACAGACTCCGCTAACCCAGAAATAGTTCCTCTTTGCTTCAGGATGAGAACAGAAATTGTGCTCCGGCGGCACGGCGGCAGCAGGAGGCCCCATTAGCTAAAGTGGTGCTTCAGGTTTAAGAACAGTTTCAGGTTAAGAACAGACCTCCAGAACGAATTGAGTTCTTAACCCGAGGTACCACTTTACAAAGTTTGCAGTTCTACAGTTCTAATGGGTGTGGAAACCCAAAGGAACCCCCAAAACGGGGCAGAGGTGGGTGGGAGGGATTTCCCCGAGACCTTTTGCACTTCAGCCCAAGTGTGGGGGCTCAGCAGGGCTCTCTCTCTCTCTCTCCCCCAGGTACGCCCGCTTGGGCCTGGAGAGGGTGGGGCTGGACCCTCACGCTACGAGGCTGGAGCCTGGCCCCCTGCAGTCGCTGCTGGCCCAGGAGGGGAAAGTGGTGGCCTTCTTCAGCCTGGCCCTCCTGCTGGCCCCCCTGGTGGAGACGCTGCTGCTTCTGGACAGGATGATCTTCCTGCAGGAGGAAGGTAAGTGGGGGGGGGGGTGTTCCCCAGCCACCATTCCTGCGCTGAAGGGGGGTGGGCCAGATGGCCTTTGGAGGTCCCTTCCAACTCTGTGATTCCACGAACGAGCACCAGAGGTGGACATCAACCCCTCAGGCCCAGTGGGAACTCCCTGCCCTACTGAGGAAGGAAGGGCCCTGCTCCAAGCAGCCTTCCCCACACCTGCCACCCCCCGAATGTTGCCCCAAGCACTGCCAGGACCCTCACCAGGCTCTCCTCCCCAAACAGGGTTCCACTGCCAGCTGCTCCCGCTCTTTGACCCCGCCTTCTCCCCCCGCAACCTGGTGCTGGTGGCAGCCAAGACCCCTCTGGGCTCTGCTCTCTTGGACGTGGCAGCGGAAGACTGAAGGGGGCCGCTTGGGGGTGTCTGGACCCACACACCCTGCCCCACACCGCAGGAAGCCAGAGAACAGGAATACCCACGAGGGAAAAAGCAGGGCGTGGGCACTCCGGACACCCGGATTCAGCCACAAAGGGGGCTCCTGCTCCCATCATCCCTGGCCAGGTAGGGGTCAGAGAGGGTGGAAGAGATCTGGAGAGGTTTTCCCCTTTCCATCTGCGCCATGGAGGCAAACAGGCTCTCAGAAGAGGCATGGAGATGTGAACAGCCTGACACCTTCCTCCTTGGCCCCCTCCTCAGCAAGGAAATGCAGAGGAAGGCAAAAGACCCTCACCCACCACCAAGTCCAGCTGAGGAATAGCCTCTCCCAGGACTTTAAGAGCCGCAGAAAGCAGCTGGGAAGGGAAGACTTCCGGAAATTCCAGTTACTCATAAATTTCACAAGTGTCTGGGCTGCTCATTTCCATCGTTTTCTGTGTTTTTCCCATGCACTGGGGCCTTTTATGCATTGTAACTTTGCCGCTGTTTTTAGTAATGTGTTGAATGTTTTTTAATTTATTAACATCACTGTTGAGAGCAGATTTCTGCTTATCTGATATTTTCAGAATGAGTTTCACCGTGTACTGTTGTGTCGCTGTTCTATTATTACCATGTACAGTGGACGCTCGGGTTGCGAACGTGATCCATGCGGGGCGCACGTCCGCAACCCACAGCATCCGCAACCCACGGGTTGCAATTCAGCACTTCTGCGCATGCGTGACCCCCGAAACCTGGAAGTAACCCATTCTGGTACTTGCTGGGTTTCGACGGTCCGTAACCCAAAAAAACGCAACCTGAAGCATCTGTAACCCGAGGTATGACTGTACTATTTTATTCTTGACTATTACCTTCGTTTGATACAATTTGTTTATCCGAAAGTCCTATCCTTTACTATGACCTTTTCCACCTTGGATCAGATTGTTCCGTAGACGTGTGACCTTTGCTTCTACGGCTTATAAACCGCCTCACGGGAGTAACGATACAGATAGATGGTATAGTCAGGTTTGCCAGAGGAGAACGGCCACCTCCACAGACACAAAGCCACACTCAGATTCCGGTTTAGGGGGGGCCTTTATCAGGAGGCAACAGCCCCCATCTCAGCCTCCTCCTCCATCTCCCCCCAAAGCTGAGAGTCTTGGGGTCCAGGCAGCGGGGCACAGATCCGCGGGGCGAAAGGCCTCAATACCAGTAGGACTTCCTGAAACGGCGTGTCTCCACGATGCCCATGAGCTCCATGATCTCCTCCTGGAACGTCTTCAAGGACGGGACGTAGGTCTTCTCCAGGGCGTCCTCAACAGACGTGTCCTTGGGGCAGTCTTCAGCAGCAAGGCAGGGGGGAAAGGAGGAGGAGAGAAAACGGGGTGCAGGAAATTAGGAGGCTGGGTGTGTTTATTAATGCTAAGGTGCAGGTTCTGTAAACCCAGAAACACGTTTCTAGTCCACATGACAGAGGACAGCTCAGAACCAAGGCAGGGCCCGCCTGAGGCAACAGGCGGTCAGGATTCCCTTTTCCCCACAGAAATCCACTCCATGCCAGCTCCACTCCCAAACGCAAGAGCCACTCACCTGTCCATTGTTCTGGGATGATGCCATCGTCTCTCTGCTCCAAGGGCTTCGGGATGATCCTGCCGGTCCGGAGGGAGACGCGGACCCTCTCTCCTTCCTCCGTGTAGCGCCATTCCACCTCGGTGGGCAGCCTGGGGGGGGGGGCAAGGGGCAAACGAGAAGGGAGAGGGGGGCCCAGGGAGAGTCCAGCGGGGATGGGGAAGTGGGGTTTGGGGGGGGGCGTGTTTGAAAGAAAGCACAAGCTGAATTTCAGCATCTGCTAAAAACATTCTTGCTTAAGCCACCCAGATGCTTCAGAAGTTGGTGTGGGTTTAAATTTTCTGTATGCTGTAATTTTTAACAATTGAGCGACATATAGTTTTACGAAATATAAATAACTAAACTTAGTCGGTGGATCAATCATCAAGCTGCTAAACAACAATAATACAAATATCATTGCTATTTTTCTGCAGTCTTTGATTATATGGCAGACGGGGAAAATAAGTCCCTAGGTGTTTGTTGTCGTAACAAAAAAGGAGAACAATCGATATTTCATTTACCTAGCAGGATTTAAATACCTCTTAATCATCCTTAATCTCACCGGTTGGTTTACAATTAATATTAAATGTTCATTTTAAAAATCCTGAGACTTTCGTTCTACAGCTTCCGGAGACAGACATCTTATCTTTGGACACTTGAGAAATATATTTTTATGCCCCAACTTATTTCTGTGAGCTAACTTGTTCAAAACTGTTTTTAAGATTGAGTTTTAATCTCTGGAAACGGCCCTGGGTCCCTGGGGTGAAAGCCAGTTTAATAATAATAATAATATACAACAAATTACGATGGAAGGCTAGAAAGGGTTTTCCTCTTCTTCCAGCGAACGAGCCTGCTGTTTAGAGGCTTCTAGAACATTCAGCAGTTTAGAAAAGCTCTTAAATAAACGAAGGGGAGCCTAACCTCTGGAAACGAATCCACGGTGCTTTCAGGGGGACGCCGTTCACCCCCCACAGATCATGGGATCACAGAATCATCGAGTTTGGAGGGACCCAAAGCGCCATCTACTCTATGGGTAGGCAAACTAAGGCCCGGGGGCCGGATCTGGCCCAATTGCTTTCTAAATCCGACCTGCAGACGGTCCAGGAATCAGCATGTTTTTACATGAGCAGAATGTGTCCTTTTATTTAAAATGCATCTCTGGGTTTTTTTGTGGGGCATAGGAATTCCTTCATTTATTTTTTCCCCCCAAAATATAGCCCGGCCCCCCACAAGGTCTGAGGGACAGTGGACCAGACCCCTGCTGCTGGAAAAGTTTGCTGGCCCCTGAAGTCCAACCCTTGGCCACGCAGGGATCCCAAGCAACGAATTCAGGAATGGTGATCAAGGGGCAAATTCTTAGTATTGCCCTGCCCCCTTACCTGTCAGTGGGGTCGACCAGGGACACCCAGTTGATCAGAAGTGGACCCTCACTGGCCATGTACATCCCACCGTAGGCGCCGGACTTGCCCGTGTATCGGTAGTGCTACCGGAAAGGGGAGGGAAGGAATAATAATAATAATTTATAATTTATACCCTGCCCATCTGGCTGGGCTTCCCCAGCCACTCTGGGCAGCTTCCAACAAAATATTAAAATACTGTAATGCATCAAACATTTAAAGCTTCCCTAAACAGGGCTGCCTTCAGATGTCTTCTTAAAGTCTGGTGGTAGTTGTTCTCTTTGACATCTGGTGGGAGGGCGTTCCACAGGGCAGGGGCCACCACCGAGAAGGCTGAGCCAAAGAGCACATAAGGGTCTCAGTGTGCCAAAGCCCCCAGAACACCCCACTTCTCTCCTGGGGGGGGGAGCCCAAGGGCACCACCATCATCATCATCCTCACTTACCACATTCAGGCCCTCCAGAACGACCCAGTTCCGCTCTCGGATCACCTGGGAGACCATCCCCTGCTTGCCCACGTCCTTCCCCTTCAGGATCTGAACCTGAAAGGAAGAGAGAAAGGGATGGGGGGTGGAAGGGAAGACCCCCGGTTGGATGGGCTGCCCCATTTGGGGGCAGGCAAGGGACCGTCCAGGATCCTGACCTCCGGCCGGGAGGAGAGACTCGCCTGCCTTGCAGGAATGGCCAGTGGGCCAAGCTCAAAGGACCGCAATAGTCTCTTCAGCCAGGCAGAGTTTTGCCACCTTATTTATTAGGATTATTGGTATCAGGCAGGTGCCCTATGGAACTCCCTGCCTGTTGACAGCAGGCAGGCAGCTTCGCTGTATCCTTTTCAGTCCCTGCTAGAAAAACATTCTCGTTCAGGCAAGGCTACCTAGGTGGCTTAGCAAGCTGGTGTGAGTTTTAATTTGTTTTAACTTTTGGGACGTCTTAAATTATCGTTGCCAATTTTTTCTCCTTGCTAATTTTATTGCCTTGCCTCTTTTTTAGTAAACCACGATGAGGTGGTTGTATTTACAACCCACCAGGGTATAAATTTTAGGAAATAAATATTCTCCATCTGTTGTCTGCTTTTCTCATAGAGTAACCCAAATCACCTCACTCTAAAAGCCCCAGGGAAGAGTTTGCTCAGTGCCTAAAATCAGGTAAATGTGTCGCCAGGGACGGGGGCGCTGCCAAAGCGAGTGAAACAGACAAAGCGGGTAGCTGAGAGCAGGTTGAGACCTCACCGTGTCGCCCTTGAAGAACTTCCAGTCCTCGTCTTTGATGGGCTCCACGGGGATCTTCTTCCGCCAGACCCACGGAGGATTCTTGGCCTTGTCGGCGATTGAGCCGGGCCGGTTCATGCCATAGCGGTAGCCGGGGTGCGGCTTGAATTTCTCCGCCGCGGCAAGGAGGACGGAGAGCCTCATGGTCCCTGCGAGGAAAGGGAGGCTCAGGGAGGTCAGTCAGTCCGTTGTGGGTTTTTAAAATACTTTTATTTTGTGTTAAACAAGTACATATAAATAGAGACAACCAAAATTACAAAAGAAAATTCCTTAATAATAGTAATGGGGAAAAACTAAAAAACTACAAAAAATATCAAAGTACATGGCATAAAACATAAGCCACTATGGGAAAGGAAAAGAAAAGGAAAAAGAAAAAAAGAGGGGGGGGGGAGAAAAGAAAAAGGGAAGATGGCTTTTTTAGCGGCAGCTAAAAAAGCCAATGCAATTCTGGGCTGCATCAATAGGAGTATAGCATCTAGATCAAGGGAAGTAATAGTGCCACTGTAATCTGCTCTGGTCAGACCTCACCTGGAGTACTGTGTCCAGTTCTGGGCACCACAGTTCAAGAAGGACACTGACAAACTGGAACGTGTCCAAAGGAGGGCAACCAAAATGGTCAAAGGCCTGGAAACAATGCCTTATGAGGAACGGCTAAGGGAGCTGGGCATGTTTAGCCTGGAGAAGAGGAGGTTAAGGGGTGATATGATAGCCATGTTCAAATATATAAAAGGATGTCCCATAGAGGAGGGAGAAAGGTTGTTTTCTGCTGCTCCAGAGAAGCGGACACGGAGCAATGGATCCAAACTACAAGAAAGAAGATTCCACCTAAACATTAGGAAGAACTTCCTGACAGTAAGAGCTGTTTGACAGTGGAATTTGCTGCCAAGGAGTGTGGTGGAGTCTCCTACTTTGGAGGTCTTTAAGCAGAGGCTTGACAACCATATGTCAGGAGTGCTCTGATGGTGTTTCCTGCTTGGCAGGGGGTTGGACTCGATGGCCCTTGGGGTCTCTTCCAACTCTAGGATTCTATGAGCCAAAACAGGAAAGCTCATCTATTGTGCACTTCCGTCAAGTTCACAACAGATCATTATTCTTATTAATTCTCTCTATCTGCATTCCAAAGGAATCCCTCATCTTGGTATCAGGGAGCATTTCTCTATGCGGTATCATTCTAAACATAGCCAGATCTTTCTGGTTGAGCCCTTGTCCACTAAATAATTATTTAAACATTCCCATTCTTCTTTCACCATTTTTTAAGGTTTATCTCGTATTGCATCTGTCCGTTTTATTGCACATAGCCAAAGGCTGCCGCAATGTACACAGAATCATTCAGCAATTAAAAGAAAATATACTGGATTAATACAAAAAAAATTATATTATCAAGACATTGCCTGCTCTAAACAGAGCTGTAAAAGTACCTTCATATACAAGTTAAGACATTAAACAATAAAATTTATAAGCTAAAATTATCACATGGCCACTAATGTATTAAGAAATAATGTTAATTAATGCAATGTGCAATTATATTCAGAGTTTGGTGATAAAGATAGAATACAGCTTGATGTAGATAGGGTCAAATAAATTCATCTCCTTTACAGTTGGTGGCTACCTTGGCTATATAATTTGCTCTAATTTTCATTGCAGCAGTTGCAAAGAGTGCTGCACGCCAGGTCACATACTTATCTGTGTCTGCGAGGAGATATAAAATCATGTCAGAGGAGTTCTGGCCAGGGGACTTTGTCATTATAGGTACTAAAAGTCTCTCTTGCATCACTATATAAGGGACAGCGCAAGATATAATGCATAAGGTCCTCAGGACACCCCCTAATGCAAACACGTTCGTTTGTTGGTCTGCCTCTGCGTCTCCCATCTCTATAAGAAGAGTTTATTGTATTTAATCGTAACTCTGTAAAAGCTTTCCGAAGTTGCACAAAAGTCAGTTCATTGAAATAAGATGTATGTTCATAGGACTCTCTAAGTTTAAAATATAATGGGGTGCAGCGACAAAGGGGTCATTCCACATCAAATCAATGCAAAAAAACAAGGGTTACGTCACCCCAAAATCATCTCAGATTTTGATGAAACTTGGCCTGTACCCGTCCCTTATGGCTGAAAGAAACCCCCTTAATTTTTTTCCCCTCTATCTCAAACAGTTTAAATTTTATAGCACTTCGAAGTTTCGTTAAATCTGCATTGCATGCCCCTCTTGACACAAGACCCTCGGCACAAGATACCCTTGTGTACATTTTATTTTATTTTTCTCCATAACCAATAACCAGATCTCTTTGAAATTTTACACAGAGCTCAATAAAATGATGAGAATTTCTGGGGGGAAATACACCAGCACTCAAAAGATTTTATAAGTGCCTTTTAAAAATTATTAATGTACTTGTTTTTTGACCTAACGGGTATGTATCTAAGACCATTTGCACATCACAAAATAGGTATTTTATCAAAGTAATTGTTGAAAAGTCCATGCAGAATGCAAAGTCCATGCCGAATATCAGCACCCTATATATAGAAATGAGCAAACCGGTGATATTTTAGGGAGCAGGTGGGGCCCATGACTTACATCATGTGAGCCTACAAAACACAAAACACTGATGCTGGATGTAGGTTTTATTTTGTTTTTTATCCTGTATTTTGGAAATGTGTGTCCAGATTACTATTTTTTCCTTTAATTTTTTTTTGGGGGGGGGGGGCCAAGAGAGTGAGCCCCTAAGCTATAGCTTGCTTAGCTTATACTATGGGCTGCATTTTAAATTGCATTTTAACTTGTACGTTAAAAGGGGGGGGTTCCCCCTATTATGTTTTTTACTGTAATTTTACTGGTGTTAGCTGCCCTGAGACCGGCTCTGGCCGGGGAGAGCAGGGTATAAATAAATTATTATTATTATTATTATTATTATTATTATTATTATTATTATTATTATACCTAAATCCGGCCCTGCACGGTGGGGGGGCAGAGCACAGCCCCTCTCCTCCTCCTCCTCCTCCCTGAATTTCCCCGCTCCTCCTTGAGGACTAGAACCTTGAAAGCCAACTCCCGAGGAGGGCAGCCCCCTCCCGACCCCTGCTACCCACTTGCACCCCGGACCCTGGCCTCAGGGCCCCCTCTGCTGCTCCCCCCCCCCGTTTTGCAGGGAAGAAGAAGGTGCCCCCCCAAAAAAAATCCCTCCATGCACACGCGCTCCATCCCTTTGCTCACCTTCTGCCTCGCAGCCTCGCCGGGAAGACTGCGCACGCGCAAAGGGAGGCGGAATGGGGGCGGGGCCGGCGCGGTGCATTCTGGGACTTGTAGTAACCCGGGAGGGAGGAAAACAGCTGTTTGCAGAGGGAAGTGGAAGGAGAGAGATGCGCTTTGCATCTGGGAGGTTTCTTTTATGGATGGCGTTTTGTGAGCTTTCTTTCTTTCTTTCTTTCTTTCTTTCTTTCTTTCTTTTTAATAAGATTTATTAACTGGACAATCAAATACAATCACATGTCAATAATGAACCCGAAAAGAAGAGGGGGGAAAAGGCAGATGAAATTAATGGAACTGTGCAGAATTAGATAAAATGACAGGGAGGATGCGAAACCTGCGGGACCACAGAATCTCAGAGGACTGGAGTAAATAGCTGAACTATTTGAGAAGCAATTGTAATAAACAGATCACGCTAGTAGGACTATGCTAAATATTGCAGAGAGGATTATGAAAAGAATTGTTAGTTAAGGGAAATTAAAAGTTATAGAGAAATTAAGAAATGTAGATTAAGTGATAAAGACTGAAAAATCTTCAGGTACCAAAAAGAATGGAGCAAATTTATGGTCTGTGTAAGTGAGAACTGTAGAAATCTGAAGACGTTAGCAGGACTGAAATAAATCTTATGTCATGGTTTAGTCTTTTACTAATGAAACTGTGAATTAAAATAAAAAAAATTCCTTCCAGTAGCACCTTAAAGACCAACTAAGTTAGTTCTTGGTATAAGCTTTCGTGTGCATGCACACTTCTTCAGATACACTGAATTAAAGATTGGAATAAGAAAACCTTCGGAAGGGAAGGAGGGAAGTCAATGGCTCTATGGAGCATAAAGTAAGATAGATGTAAAAATATTTGATATATTTGTTTGTTGGTGTATCTAAAATGAAACTTAATAAAAAGCATATTCAAAAAAAGAAAAATCTTCAGATATGAGAATCAAGGGCTGGGTGCCCTTCCAGCCGCAGAGACTCCCTCCCGCCGTTCTGGCACATGGCCCCTGGAGAGTCACCCCACGTGGCTCTGGGACTAGAGCAAGGTTAAGGCTGCTTAGAGCCGCAGGGTTGTCAGAAGGGACCCCCAAGGGCCATCTAGTCTGACCCCGCGCAATGCAGGTATCGCCGCCTGAGAAGCGGCTACCCAACCAGTGTATTGACTGATTGCTCACATGGCATTTCACCTTTTTGGGGGGTTGTCTGCAAACTGACCGTGGGAAGTTTATTCAAGGTATATATTTATTAAATGAAAAAATAAAGGCCTTTCTTTTGTTTTCAGGAAGCCCCCCCCCCCCGGCCGCTGGAAGGGTGGGCTGGGTCCTCCTGCTTCTGTCTCTGGCTTGGCATCTTCACCAGCTGCCCTCTGCCCCACCTCCAGGCTGGGGGGCCCCCGGGAGGGGCGCCCAGGCCGGGGGGCTCTCCCCGCCCTCCCCTCCTCCTTCCTTGGGGGGCTCCTTCTCGTCCTCCTCCAGCTCGTGGGGGGGCACACGGATGCCCAGCTTGGCCTCCACCTTCCAGAGCCGCCCCTGGACCTCCTGCAGGTTCTCCTTCAAGGTCTTGACGGACTTCAGGCAGTCGTGGCAGCTGCGGAGGTCCTTTTTCCCTGCGGGGAGAGGAGCGGCGTTCAGGGAGGGGCAGATCCAGCCCCCCCCCCCCCCGCTTGCTGCAAACAGAACAGGAGGGACATTGGCAGTGGGCGTGGGGGGAAGGCTTGCGTCATTTTGCAAAAAGCAAGGTGGATTTTTTAAAATAATAAATAATAATAATATATTTTTATTTATACCCCGCCCTTCCCGGTTCAAAAACCGGGCTCAGGGCGGCTAACAACATATTTAAAACAATTACTGTATAAAAGCAGCATAAAATACAGTATGAAAACGATGAATAACAATAAAAATCAAAAATCAATTAGATAATCCCCAGGGCCAGCTGGCTGAATTGGTCCTACTTGGGCCAGCGAGGAGGCCAGGGGAGAATGAGCTGTGGGATCCCAGAGCGAGGGAAGAAAGGGAAATAAAAGATCAGGCTGAATTCAGATTAAAGGCCAGGCGGAATAGCTCTGTCTTACAGGCCCTGCGGAATGAGGTTAAATCCTGCAGGGCCCTGGTCTCATGGGACAGAGCATTCCACCAGGTCGGAGCCACCACTGAAAAGGCCCTGGCCCTGGTGGAGGATACTCTGACTTCCTCAGGGCCCAGGACCTCTAAACTATGATTATTCATGGGCCTTATCGTCCTCTGTGGGGCAGACCAGGAGAGGTGGTCCCGTAAATACGAGGGCCCTAAGCCAAAAAACCCCAACATTTTGCTATTTTTATAGAATTGGAAGGGACCCCAGGAGGTCATGTAGCCCCACCCTCTGCACTGCAAGGATCACAGCCAAACAATCCCTGACACTTGGCCACCCAGCCTCTGTGTGAGTTGCTCTAGTCTCACTTGACCCCGGGAGGGGCAAGGCAGGGCAAGGATGCCCCCACAGACATTCATCCATTGCCCTTCTGTGGCTCCTGAGGTTTCGGCAGCTGTTGTCTTCCCCCCAAACTCCCCCACACACACACACACCCCAGATCTTTGCAGCTTCCTTAAGGACTAGCATCTTGCATGCTCTGGTTATCTCCCGCTTGGACTACTGCAATGCGCTCTACATGGGGCTACCTTTGAAGGTGACCCGGAAACTGCAATTAATCCGGAATGTGGCAGCCAGACTGGTGACTGGGAGCGGCCGCCGAGACCACATAACACCGGTCCTGAAAGACCTACATTGGCTCCCAGTACGTTTCCAAGCACAATTCAAAGTGTTGGTGCTGACCTTTAAAGCCCTAAACGGCCTTGGTCCAGTATCCCTGAAGGAGCGTCTCCACCCCCATCGTCCAGCCCGGACACTGAGGTCCAGCGCTGAGGGCCTTCTGGCGGTTCCCTCATTGCGAGAAGCAAAGCTACAGGGAACCAGACAGAGGGCCTTCTTGGTGGTGGCACCCGCCCTGTGTAACGCCCTCCCATCAGATGTCAAGGAAATGAGCAACTATCCTACTTTTAGAAGACATCTGCCTTTAATGTTTATGTTTTTTATGTTTTTAATATTCTGTTGGGAGCCGCCCAGAGTGGCTGAGGAAACCCAGACAGATGGGCAGGGTACAAATAATATATTATTATTATTATTATTATTATTATTATTATTATTATTATTATTGAAACGGAAGCAGAGATGCTCAGGAAGCTGGAGCAGACCCTTCTCCCGGGGGAGGAGGAGGAGGAGGAAGGCACAGGGATCCTGTTGGGGGGACGGAGGGGAAGCGCCCCACCCTCCCCGACTTACGCTCCCGGCGGTGGCGAGACTGACGCTCCTGTGCTGCCCCCAGCTCTTGAATGAAGCCCAAAATCTCATGATGGGGAATCGGGAAAGCAGGTTGGGGAGAGGGTGGGTGGGCTTCTGCGGGTATTTCCTTGGAGGGGAGGGTCCCCAGGGGCTGGGGGGCCTTGGCAGGGCTTTCCGGATCGTCACCTAAAAGAGAAACCCGGCAGGCCAGGAAGCGAAGGGTGACCGGCTGCCCCCGACCCCCCTCTGTCCCCCCCCACACACCCTCTCTCTGGGCTTACCATCCTCAACTGCCCCGTCTGGCTGGGGCTCAGCTCTGGGCGCCCCTCGAGGGGGACAGCCTGGAAAAGAAAACAACAGACCCTCCAAGTCTCCCTATTTTCTAGGGACAGCCCCGGATTTACAGAAACCGCCCCAGTTTCTCATTTGATCCTGGAACGTCTCGCTTTTCCTGAGGACGTCCCTATTTTCATCGGAGAAGTGCTGGGGGGGTATGCAGTGAAATAAAAAATTTAAGGTCTTTTATATATATAATAAATGTCCATAAATGTACCAACCAAGCACGTACATAGATATGGGGACCACATGTCTGAGGCAGCACAGGAAGGCAGCCCTGAAACCATTTTGGCCCCCAAACTGACCAAATGTTTTCTCTGCAAGGTCAAAGGAAAATGGAAAAGTCTCCCCATTGTCTTTTCCTTCACAAATCCTGTCTTAAGGGTATGTCTGTCTGTGTATGAATAGGGTGAGCCTGTGACCTGGCTCAGGAACTAAGTACAGTGGTGCCTCGCAAGACGAAATTAATTCGTTCTGAAAGTCTCTTCATCTTGCGAGTTTTTCGTCTTGCGATGCACGGTTTCCCATAGGAATGCATTGAAAATCAATTAATGCGTTCCTAGGGAAACCGCCTTCAGACCAGGTCCAGGGACATTCTGTCCCCGGACCTCTTCTGAAGGCTGGGGGGGAGGGCTTTTCTTCCCACCCCCAGCATTTTAAAAAACCCTGGGACAGCGGAGGACTTCTCCGCTGTGCGGGGCGATCTTAAAATGCTGGCGGGCGGCATTTTAAAATCGCCCCGGGACAGCGGAGGACTTCTCCGCTGTCCGGGGCGATGTAAAAGCCCCTGGGAAGGCAGGCAGGGGGGACAAAGACTTTTGCCCCCCGCCAGCCTTCAGAAGAGGTCCAGGACCTCTTCTGAAGGCGGGCGGGGGGGCGAAAGTCTTTGCTTCCCCCCCCCCCCGCCTTCAAAAGCTGTCCTGGACAGGCTTCGCGGACCTCTCCCGCTGCTTGCGGAGAGTTGCCAGCATGCCGAAGCCTACGCGCGCTGAGATCAGCGTGCCCAGGCTTCACGGCCCCGCCGCCCGGCTTCAGAGCATGGTTCCGAAGCCGGGCAGCGACGGGAGGTGTTCCCTCCCCGCCGCCCGGCTTCGGAGGAGCCTTCCAAAGCCCGGCGGCGGCGGGAGGAGGTGTCCCTGCCCCGCCGCCAGGCTTCGGAGGAGGTCCGAGGACAGTGGGGAAGACACGCTGCGCTTCCCCGCTGTCCCGGAGATTTCCCTATGGGCTGTCGTCTTGCGAAGCAAGCCCAGAGGGAAATTCGTTTTGCGAAGCGCCTCCAAAACGGAAAACCCTTTCGTCTAGCGGGTTTTCCGTCTTGCGAGGCAATCGTCTTGCTGGGTACCACTGTAGTTATCATTACAAAAGACTGGCCAGGCTCCCCAGGGTATCCAATCAAGTGAGCATTAACAGGTAACCTGCCAGACAGGAGGTAAACAATGCACTCAGATTTCTGTTGTAGCCCGCCCTTTCTGTGATGTAGGTATGATGTTTCTGGGGGTGGTCTTGGACTCCAAGGCGGGCAATTTAAAATGTCTATATAAGGGCGGACACACTTTGGTTCTGGGTCCCTCCCTCCTCCTGTGGGGGCAGGGAGAACCCTGTTGCAACAGATCAATCAAGATCAGGCTTACGAGCTGCTTTGCTTCTCAGTATTCTCTGGTTGGCCTCTATTCTTTTCTCCGACCAATGGAGAACCTGCAAGGGACTCTATATGGGCTCTTGCGTCCCCCATAAGGGAATAAGGGCAGATTTTGGTTTATTACAGCAGTAAGGGAGAAGGAGGTTCTCCTGGGCCATCACCCCCAAGGGAGATCCAAGGAAATAAAGCACCACCTGTGTTTGCAGGTGAGCCTCCATCCCACCCACCTGTCTTCGGCCACCTCGTCCCCCAGGCTCCTCTCTCCTGGGGTCTGTGCCAGCGCCCAGCCTGACTCCCACAGGAAGCCTTGCCCAGGTGCCCCGATCCAGGGCAGGCAGTTCTCCGGAGAGCAAACCCTTGGGGGGCTTTTGAGCCCCCACCCACCCCAGACCCACTCCTCACCTTCTCCGACAGCCGCCTCCTTTGGCCCACCTTCCTGCTTCCCCTTCTCTTGCTTCCCCTCCTCCCTGATTTCCGACAGCCTGGGAGGAAGAGCGGGGGTCTTCATGGCAGCGAATATTCGCAGCGCAATTTTGTTTCATTCGTTCGTTTCTTTATTGCCTTGATGTGGGGGTCCCCGAGAGAGCCACTGAATCCCGGGGAAGGGGGCCAAGGGCTTTTCAGAGCCCCAACTGCAGCCCCAACTGCACGGTCTCTCTCTCGCCTTCCCCCTCCCATCCTTGGCCCAACAGAGCCAAAGGGTCCTGAGTCGAGGGTCCCAGAGACGCCCGCCTCCTCACCTGTGGTCTTCCTCGTAGCGGGATCTGGAAGAGGAAAAGGAGGCGGATCAGACAGGCCCTTCAGAAAGGATCCCAGTCAACTAGCCGACCCACAGTTGGGTCATGTGGGGGGCTGCCAAGGCAGGCTCAGAAGCAGGGGCCTCCCCTGCAGGGTTAGGGTTAGAACCCGAGTGGGAACAGGGCTATTATTATTATTCTTATTATTATTATTATTATTGGTATTATTATATTTATTCATATCCTGCCTTCTTCCCAGACTGGAACTCCAAACAGACAAAATACAACAAGCTGAAAATGTATAAAATGCAATTGTTAAAAAGAAAATTCCCAACAGAATTAAAACTGTGTTAGAATTTCCCTCATCGGAGAATTCTAGCAGCATTCTTTAATCTGCAAAGCTTCAGCAAAACATATGTGCCTACCTGGTTATGATTCCTGTATCAGGGATGGGGGAAGTTGTGGTCCCAATTGGCATGGTCAGTAGTCAGGAATTATGGGCGTTGTAATCCAACAATACCTGGAGGGCTGCAGGTTCCCTCATCCCTGCACTAAACTGTAGTAAAGTGGGTTGTAGCAGATGTTTCTATTAACCCCAAGCCTGTTTCATAAAGTCACAGGGAGGCAGCATGTTTGTGCACCCATATTTTCCACCTATGTGTGACCTGTTGTAGCCTGAAGCAGCCATTCCCGTGTGCACTGTCTTGATTCTGTAATTTAGGGCTCTGTGAATATGCCCTCTAATTTCCTCCCTGATAAAACATTACAACTATTCAGAGAATGGACATATGGGGGGGGGACCTGTGTTAGAATAGACTTATTGGAGGCTAGTGGACTCTCCTCAATGGAGGCTTTTAAGCAGAGGTTGGGACTCCTGTGCTTCCCACCTTGCAGCGGGTTGGACTAGATGACCGCTGGAGGTCTCTTCCGACTTTACACTTTTGAGACACAATAATGAATTGCAGGGAGCTTCATCCAGCCTGAGGGCTGCATTCGTTTCTGGACTCCCTTCTGAGGGCCGCATGCTGGTGGTGGGCCAGGGGTGGGCATTCACTTTTACCTTTGTGCATTAGGCGGGTTTCTACACACACAAAAACCTCTTTTCCATCCAGGCAAGCAAAAGGCAGGATCAGGCGCATTCCCAGACAGGGTGCAAAGCAGGGCTGGCGAGGCGTGTAGCTCAGGGAGAGGTCTGGAGGGCCACACTGATCCCCCCACCCCCAAAGCCAGAGGTTTGCACTGGTGTAATAATAATAATAATAATAATAATAATAATAATAATAATAATAATAATTTATTTTTTATACCCCGCCCATCTGGCTGGGCTTCCCCAGCCACTATGGGTGGCTTCCAATGCAATATTAAAATACAATAGTCTATTAAACATTAAAAGCTTCCCTAAACGGGGCTGTCTTCAGATATCTTCTAAAAGTCAGATAATTGTTTATGCCTTTGACATCTGATGGGAAGGCATTCCACAGGGTGGGTGCCACCACCGAGAAGGCCCTCTGCCTGGTTCCCTGTAGCTTGGCTTCTCGCAGGGAGGCAACCGCCAGAAGGCCCTCGGAGCTGGACCTCAGTGTCTGGGCAGAACGATGCGGGTGGAGACGCTCCTTCAGGTACATTGGACCTGAAGCAAAGGTGTGCAAATCACACAAGCTGAGCTGGGAACCAGAATGAACCCCGAGAACGAACCACAGCAACACCTCGGCTTGAGGACCCTTCCTGATGCTTCTCGTGGGCTTTACCTGCGGCAGCGGTGGTTGCAGGAGAACCAGCACTTCATCGCGCAACGGAGGAGGAGAGCTGAGGAAATCACCCTGGAATCCTCGTGGATCTCCGGGGAACCGAGAGTGCCAGAATCTGTGGCCAGTTGTGAGGTCACCGCCTGGTCAATCGTGGGCCACAGAAACTGCGGCTTGAACCCACCCCACAGTGCCATATGGGGTGGGACTGTAGCAAAATTTAAAAATTCTGGGAAATGATATACAATGAGTTGAAGAAAATGTTCCAATTAACATTTGTAAAAAAAAAGCCTGAAGCTTTCTTGTTAGGGTTTGCGGGAAAAGACCTGCCAAGGAAACTAAAAAACATTTTCATGTATGCGACAACGGCGGCAAGAGTCTTAATAGCACAAGGATGGAAGAATGAGGAAATCCCGACTAAAGGACTGTGGCAAGAGAAACTGGTGGACTATGCGGAACTGGCGGAATTGACACACAAACTGCGTGACAAGGAGATAACTGTGATTTTAAAGAAGAATGGGAACCTTTTACAAAGTAATTTAAGAAACAACAAAATGAGCTGGACTCCTTGGCAGGGTTTGAATAAGCATACACAAACTTTTTATTGGTAATATAGATAAATTAAGGATCCTTACAATTTTATAACATGCAGAGAATAATATGCGCTGAAAAACCAGAGAGAGGAGCTGAGGGAAGTCTGTTATGTTGAAATTCTTAATAAAAAATATTCAAAAAAGCTGGTTCCTCAAGTAAGGAGGACTTGTCACAAGATGTTCACTCACATCTATTTTATGGTCCTCATCAAGATCTCATACCCAAATATCCAAAAGTCAAGGTAGGGTGTTTTAAGGGTTTTCCCGCCCCCAGCCAGAATTCGCCAGAACTCAGCTCCAGGACCTCTCAGGTGGGCGCCATTGCCATTATGAGAGACCAAGGGGGACGTTTATGGTGAGTTCTGGCACCTCTTTTTCTAGAAAAATAGCACTGGATGTTTTCAAGGCAGACGGAAAAGTTTCTCTTGATTACAAAGGTTCCTGAACATCACAGCCTGCCGTTTCCTCTCTTCGCCACAGTGAGGCGCTGCCACCTCAAGCACAAATTGCCATCCAACCCTAATTGCTCCATCCCAGGCATGCTTTTAGTCGGAAGCGACTCCCACTGGCCTCAAGAGAACTTACTCTCAATCGGCCCGCCGGTTGGTTGAATCTGGCCCCTGTGGCAGGTTATTTCCTGGAGTAAAATCCTAAAAAAAAAAACCTCAACAACTTAAGCTCAACTAAAGGTAAAGGGACCCCTGACCCTTAGGTCCAGTCATGTCCGACTCTGGGGTTGCCACGCTCATCTCGCTTTACTGGCCAAGGGAGCCGGCGTACAGCTTCTGGGTCATGTGGCCAGCAGGACTAAGCCGCTTCTGGCGAACCAGAGCAGCGCACGGAAATGCCGTTTACCTTCCTGCCGGAGTGGTACCTATTTATCTACTTGCACTTTGAGGTGCTTTTGAACTGCTAGGTTGGCAGGAGCAGGGACCGAGCAACGGGAGCTCACCCCGTCACAGGGATTCAAACTACCGTCCTTCTGATTGGCAAGTCCTAGGCTCTGTGGTTTAACCCACAGCACCACCCGCGTCCCTTTTTAAGCTCAAGTACTTTGGGGTAAAGTCATAAGAAAGCTCAACAAACTTCAAAAAAGGTAAACAATTTTGGTCGGCCCTCACGGCCCTTCACTTCATCAACGCTGGCCCTCTTTGAAAAGAGTTTGGACACCACTCCTGCAGGAACTGTGTGTTTGTCTGTGTGCAGCTGAGAATACGTGCAGCCCTTGGGCAAAGCCTTCTCCACCTCCATGCATTTGTTTAATCCTCTTTTAAAGCCACTCCAGATCGTTGGCCATCCCTGCCTCATCTGGGAGGGGTTTCCCACTGGCAATAGGGTGCTCCCCCTCCCCACAGAAGTCAGTTGAGCCTTCAGGGACACAGGTGAATCTAGGAGCACCCCTTTAAACTACACAACTGTCCCTTCATCCCCTTTTCCCATCTCCACCGCATCAAGCAGTTGGTCCCTTGCCTTTCTCACCCTGACCTAGCCACTGTGATCCACGCGACGGTCACCTCCAGACTTGATTATTGTAACTCGCTGTATGCGGGGCTGCCCCTGAGACTGACCCAGAAACTCCAGCGGGTGCAGAATGCTGCAGCGAGACTCCTTACGGGGTCCTCACTGCGGGATCACATTCACCCGGTGCTATACCAGCTGCACTGGCTCCCGGTGGAGCACAGGGTCAGGTTTAAGGTGCTGGTTTTAACCTTTAAAGCCCTATATGGCCTAGGACCCTCGTACCTACGGGACCGCCTCTCCTGGGATGTCCCACAGAGGACCTTGCAGTCTTCAAACAAAAACATCTTGGAGGTCCTGGGCCACAGGGAGGTTAGGCTGGCCTCAACCAGAGCCAGGGTTTTTTCGGCTGTGGCTCCGATCTGGTGGAACACTCTGTCCCAAGAGACTAGGGCCCTGCGGGACTTGACATCTTTCCAGCAAGACAGAGCTGTTCCACCAGGTCTTTGGCCAAGGCACAGTCTGACCCCCTCCTTCGTTAATCCTCACAGAACTCTAGCCGAATGGTTGCCATTAATTTGATTTTGAATTGATTTTAGAATGAATTGATTTTAGAATGCTGTGTTACTTTTATTGTTGTTAGCCGCTCTGAGCCTGGCTTTGGCTGGGGAGGGTGGGATATAAATAAAAATTTCTTCTTATGCAAGGTTTTCTATCGGTAGGAGAAAAGAACAGAGGCCAACCAGAGAATATTGAGAAGCAAAGCAGCTAGCAAGTCTGATCTTTATTAAACTGTTGCAACAGGGTTCCCCGCTCACCCCATGAAGGAGAGGAACCTAGAACTATAGTGTGCAAGCTCTTATATAGACATTTGAAAATTGCCTCCCCTGTAGCTCAAGACCACCCCTCAAAACATCATACATACATTGCTGAAGGGGTGGTCTACATCAGAAAACCTGTCTGCCAGCATACCTGATAATGGTCACTGCTTGCTTTTACCTGGGCATCCGGGCCATTCTTTTGTGATGGTAAATACGCAGTTCCTGAATCCAGGTCACAGGCTCACCCTATTCACACACAGATACGCCCTCAAGACAGGATTTGTGAGCAAAGAGACAATGGGGAGGTTTTTCCCATTTCCTCCCTCCTTGCAGAGAAACATTTGAGGTCAATTTGGGAGGGTCAAAATAGTTTCAGGATTGCTCTCCTGTACTATTTCAGACACACAGTTTATATACTTACGTTATGTGTTTGCCTTGTAAATTCATGAACATATGATTTATATATATGAGACCTTAAAGGTAAAGGGACCCCTGACCATTAGGTCCAGTCGTGGCCGACTCTGGGGTTGCGGCGATCATCTCGCTTTACTGGCCGAGGGAGCCGGCGTACAGATTCCGGGTCATGTGGCCAGCAGGACTAAGCCGCTTCTGGTGAACCAGAGCAGCGCACGGAAACGCCATTTACCTTCCCGCCGGAGTGGTACCTATTTATCTACTTGCACTTTGAGGTGCTTTCGAACTGCTAGGTTGGCAGGAGCAGGGACCGAGCAACAGGAGCTCACCCTGTCGTGGGGATTCGAACCGCCGACCTTCGGATTGGCAAGCCGTAGGCTCTGTGGTTTAACCCACAGCACCACCCGCACCCCATATGAGACCTTAGAATTCCTATAACACCAGGATTCAGGGTCAAGCATGCTGGCCTTTCTCCAGTGCACCAGAGGACTCAGGCACCTGTTTAAAACAGTCACCGCCTCTCCTGAATGATTCAGATGTCACAGAGAAACAGAACAGGGTGTCAGCAGCGTACTGACAACACCCGGCCCCAAACCTCACAATGACCGCTCCCAGGATGTTTCCTGTAGTCATTCAACAGCCCTGGGCAGGGCTGACCCACTCATGAGGCAAGGTGAAGTGACCGCCTCGCGCAGCAGGATCCACGGGGCAGCAGGTCTGGCCTCCAAGGGGCGCATCACCCGCTGCCACGGTGGTAAAAGCTCCGGCACACTCCTTGGACTGTCTTGCCAGAGTGGTGCATGCTCTGGTTATCTCCCGCTTGGACCACTGCAATGCGCTCTACGTGGGGCTACCTTTGAAGGTGACCCAGAAATTACAACTAATCCAGAATGCGGCAGCTAGACTGGGGACTGGGAGAGGCCGCCGAGACCACATAACACCGGTCTTGAAAGACCTACATTGGCTCCCACTACGTTTCTGAGCACAATTCAAAGTGTTGGTGCTGACCTTGAAAGCCCTAAACGGCCTCGGTCCAGTATGCCTGAAGGAGCGTCTCCACCTCCATCATTCAGCCCAGACACTGAGGTCCAGATCCTTCTGGCGGTTCCCTCCCTGCGAGAAGCCAAGTTACAGGGAACCTGGCAGAGGGCCTTCTCGGTGGTGGCACCCGCCCTGTGGAACACCCTCCCACCAGATGTCAAAGAGAACAACAACTACCAGACCTTTAGAAGACATCTGAAGGCAGCCCTGTTTAGCACTTGACTCTGAGCTATCCCGAACAGATATTCACTCACCCCTCCCCTTTCCTGATGGGGGCACCATTTTGTGGTTCGCCTTGGGGGTCAAAATGTATCACAGCCCTGGGGGGGGGCATTATGGGAAACCAGCAAGCAGGATTTGAACACAAGAGCCCTCTCCCTCCCTGTGGTTTCCAGAAACTGGGATTCGGAAGCATGTCTGCCACTTCACGATGGAGGCTACTAGCCCTCGGTAGCCCTCTCCTCCTCCATAAATTTGTCCCAACTGGTGGGCATCACAGCCTCCTGCGGGAGAGGGGCGTAGTTGGCTGTGATGGGTGCTAGGTGGGCCTCCTTTGGCCGGATCCAGCAGGGCTCTTCATCATATAATTCATTACAAATTATAAATTCATTATAAATTATATAAATATAATTTATATTTACACAGGCAACTGCGTCCTTAAAGACAGCGGCGACCAGACATCAGACACAATTCAGCTACAAGGCAAAGCCAACATAGAAGCACATTTTGACGACCAGAACGGGATCAGCGCTGAGCCAAAGCACAAAACCTGGACAAAACTCCTGCCACCCCCCAGTCTGGAGCCTCAAAGGGAGAGGCAGGCGCAAGGGGATGCTGCTCTTATGGGGGTCAGTTCTGGGGGGGGGCAGCAGAATTGCTGCACTCTCAGCCTGACACAGGAGAAATTCAGGAGGGCAGGAACAGCAGCAATATTAAATAATGACACGGCCATAATAGAGATTAGCAAAGGAAGAATCAGCATCATCATAGGACCAGTCATAACAACAGCAAGATGAAAGCAGCAGCAACAACAACAACAACACCCTAAATCTTAGCTTATTAACAGCAGTGATAATAGAGATAATTATTATAAAAATAATAATATAATATAATATAATAATAATATAATTATTATAAGAGATAATTAATATAAAAATAATAATATAATACAACATAATATAATAATAATATAATATAATTGTTATAAGAGATAATTAATATAAAATAATTATTATAATGACAATTATGTTCCCATCCGTTTCTCTTTAAGGGGCTCGTTCTCTCTCTCTCTCTCTCTCCCCTTTTTCTCCTTCCGGCCCCGGAAGTGACGCAAAACAACCCGCCTCCTCCCGCTGGGCTTCCCGGAGGAAGTGACGTCCTCCTCCTGCCCGCCGGCCATCCTCCCTCCGCCGGAAGTGACGCGCGGGTGGAGTGAGTCCGGGCCCAGTGGGCGGCCGACGAGGCGTTTCCGTTTCCGGTGTGTGTGTCGGCTGGGGGCGGGCGAGGGACTTTGGAGGGGGGGAAGCGAGAGAGAGAGAGAGAGAGAAAGAAGGAAGGAAGGAAGGGAAGAAGGGAGACGGGGGGGGAGGGCGGAGAGGAGAGAGGAAAGCGGGGCGCGGAGGGAGGAGGAGGAAGAGGAGCAGCAGCAGCAGCCCAGGCGGAAGGAGGGAGCCCCGAGGCGGCTCAGGTGAGAGGCGGGGGGCGGGGGCGGCGGCCCGGGATTTGGGGAGGGGGTGGGTGGGGGAGGGGAGGGGGTCCCGGGCTCCCCCCGGGGCGAGAGGGGCTTCCGGGGGTCTCTCTCGGCGGGGAAGGGGTCGAGGCCGCCGTCTCTCGGGGCCTTCCAGCCAGGCCTACCTGGGGGGAGGAGGGGTCCCCCGGGGGCTGGAGGGGGGGGGAGGTCGGGGGCTCAGAGAGGCCTGCTCAGCAAATATAATACTGATATTCCTCTTTGCTCAACGTGGAAAATCAGCATGTAATTTAAAACACAGTGGTACCTCGGGTTACAGACTCTGCTAACCCAGAAATAGTGCTTCAGGTTAAGAACTTTGCTTCAGGATGAGGACAGAAATCTTGCAGCAGCGAGAGGCCCCATTAGCTAAAGTGGCGCTTCAGGTTAAGAACAGTTTCAGGTTAAGAACGGACCTCCAGAATGAATTAAGGACTTAACCCGAGGTACCACTGTAAGACTTTTGAGATTACAGAGGGAGGTGTCATTCAGAGGGGGGGAGGGGGGTGTGAAGAGGGAGAAATGTTCCCTTTCACGTTACACACACACACATATTTATAACACATGTATGGGGCGTCTGGTATTACTTCAGCCTCGTGTGGCACCGCCAAGGGTTCAGAGGGCTTTGCGTAATACCTGCTTGCAATCCTTACAGTGGCCCTGCAAGGTAAATCTGCATTCTTGCTTCCCACCCCCCAAAAAAATTGCAGATGGGGAGGTGGGTAGCGGTTTGTGTGCGAGTCGCTTTCCTGGTAGGCCACCTAGTTTGCTCGTGGCCGAGGCGACGAGATCTGAACCAGGGGCTGCCTCGTTTACACTGCACCAGGTCTCAATATATAGTTTAGGTGTGTAAACTTGTGCCTGAGGAGCAAAAAGTGAAGGTGCAAGAGGGATGCTCTATAGTGAGGGGTTGGAGAGAGAACTACGGTTGTTGCTGCTGCTGTTGTTCTTGATTGACCCCAAACAGTTACAGTGAGGAAATCCCTGTCCCCAAAATGTAGGGAAAGGGTTTGGGGAGGAGCTTAGGCAGGTTCAGGGAGGAGGAGGAAGAGGAGATCTAAAGCTTCCAAGTTCAGGAGCAGCCTGCTTCCGAATGCCAGTTTCTGACACTGGAAATCCAGCCACAGGGTGGAGGAGGAGGAGAAGAAGAAGGTGCTTTATTCTCACAGCCACCCTCGCAGTCAAGTAACAAAACAGCACCCAGCCGAAGCCGCCGCCTTGGAATTTGAACCCGGGCGTCAATCTTAACTCTGGGCTGCGTCTTGGGAGAGAGGGTTGCCTTTAGGTGGAACTGGGCTCTGGAGGCAGCTGCCTGCCTTCCTCTGCCCTGGAAATCTTCGGAGCCAAGGCTGTCTTTTTCCTTCCAGTGCTGGGAGGCGAAGGGTGTTCCTCCGCAGGGAGTGGGGCCCGTCCCCCCCCCCCTTGTAGGGAGTGCCAGGTGCTCTGCGGGAAGGCTTTGGAGCATTGTTAGAGCGCAGGGAGCAGGTAATCCCTTTATGACTCCCCCCTTATCGTTTTTTGCCCGCTCAGTCAGAAGAAGGAAGGAGAAATCTTCCCCTCTCAAATCCCAGTTGTTGGGCTGTAGGGAGGGATGTTCTCTTGGCTTAAAATAGTCTCTCGGTGACTTCACTGTTCAAACACGGGTGTGGTGGAGGGAGAGGAAGCCAGGAAGAAAAGGTCTCTGGGGGAGGACCGGCTGGAGAGGCTCGTGGGCCCCCACCAGCCATCCTGCGAAGGCTGCCAGACAGAGCAGCTTCCCTGCAACCGGGCAGGCGTGTGTGTGTGTGCAGTGCGTGTCTGCTGATGAGGGTTCAGCCTCTGCGTTCACAGCCTTTCCCGTGGGGTCGTCAAGGCTTTTCCTAACACGGGGTCGGGCTCCTGGGATGCCCTCCCCGCTTCCCCCTGTGGCTTTGCCCTACTTCCAACCGGAGCCCCCGCTCTCGACCCCGTGCTGGTGAAACTTTGGCAGGCACAAACTTGCACAGCAAACTCCCCTCCCTGCTCAGGAGCCCCCTCTGGCCTGACTTGCCCCTTTGGCAGTCGCTGGGTTTGGGAGGCGGTTTTTCCGGGAGCAGGGATGGAGCAGCCCTCCTGCCTGCTGTGGGTGCACCCAAGTGATGGATTTTTGGGAAACAGCTTGCTTGGGGAGAGCCGTTCAGAGTCTGGCCTGAGTATTGCTTCCAGGGCAGGGAGCCCGCAGGGACACGGAAGGCCACCCATCAGTGGATTGAGCTTGATGGGGGTTTCATCAATATGGAATAATCTGAATCAGACGTGGATATTTCTCCTTCTTCCAGTGGGACTTGGGGTTGTTCCACACACACCCCTGGCCTGCCCCATAGTTGCTGGTCCAGGGTGGGAGGCTGGCACCCTAACTGAGCTCCCTCCCAACTCAGGAGAATTCCCCCCCCCTTTTTTTGGCTCTAAAACTTTGCTGGTCGCTAGCTTGCCATTTTCTTGGGGGTAAAGGGCAAGATCAAAAAGTAGAATTTGGCGACAATGAGGATTATTTGTGGTTAGGAGTTGGCGATGAGGGAACCCTCTTGTGATGGCTGCTTGTGACAAAGCCATGGAATTCCGCCTGGTGGTTCTCCTGGGCTGAGAAAGTTCAGCAGCTAATAAGTCCAAGAAAGTAATCATGGTCTCTCTCTCTCTCTCTCTCTCTCTCTCTCTCTCTCTCCTCCCCCTCTACCCTTGGAACATCCAGCAGGAGCAGAAAAATGAAGGCAGGCTGCCCCATTGTGGAGAAGCCAGAGGGCGGAGGAGGTAAGAATCCCACCCATCAAACCCTTGGGCTCTGTGCATTCAGAGGCCGGACCTCTTCTCAGAAGCTTGACGCCTTCTTTGTCTGTGAAGAAACTGTCCTGTTTTCTCCTTCCTTGAGATGTTATCTTGGCAGATGCCATTGCTTCAGGACTGATCAGGCTGTTGGCCTTGGAGCTAGACTTAGGGGGCTCCCTAGACAGGACAGTAAAGTGATAAGGTAGTTGTGGGGGCATGGAAAGACACTGCAGAGGCGCTCTGGCTGCATAGTGGTGACCATATTAGTCCACGAGTCTTGAGGCCGCTTGGAACTATTGATGATGTGAAGCAGGATGGAGGAACTGGACTTCCAACTGCCACCGTCCTCCTCGCCATTGGTTGCTAGGAGGTGGAGCCCTGCAGGGTCTAGAGGACCACACAAGTCCCTGATCCCTCATGTCAAAGAAGCCAAAACGGTGTGAGGGCCAGGGACTGCACAATGCTTCCTCCTGGGATCTTGCACCTCATAATAATAACAATAATAATAATAAAGGAAGCAGCAGCAATAGTTTTAATAGCCAGGTGACCACCGCAGAGGCTCTCTCCGTGGAGAGAAAGTGGCTCTTTGGCAGGTGGGGCCCTCATTCCTCTTCTGCCCCTGAAGCTCCCTCTGTCTTTGGCCTTCTCTGCAGGCTACCACTTCCCGGACTGGGCCTACAAGACGGAGTCCAGCCCGGGCTCCCGCCAGATCCAGCTCTGGCACTTCATCCTGGAGCTTCTGCAGAAGGAGGAGTTCCGGCACGTCATCGCCTGGCAGCAGGGGGAGTACGGGGAGTTCGTCATCAAGGACCCCGACGAGGTGGCGCGGCTGTGGGGCCGGAGGAAGTGCAAGCCCCAGATGAACTACGACAAGCTCAGCCGGGCCCTCAGGTGAGGGGTAGCAGGGTGCGGGCCCAGGGAATGTGGGAGTTGAGGGCCTGAGTAAGAGGAGCTTGGCCCTTGTCTTGTCAGCAAAGTCCTCCCTGTTTGAAATGGGCCCTGGTGGAGATTTCTGCAGGGGCAGAAGGCTGGGCTCTTCTCTGGCTCCTAACTTGGGCAACATGGGATACTTGCTCTCTGTGGTTTGCAGGGTTCTGCAATCTGAAGTGCTTCGGGTGCAATCCCAGGCCTGTGTTCCAAGCGATAAGGAGTCCTTTCAAAGGCAGAGAATTGTGCCGTCAGCCTTCCAGGAAGTTTCCCAATCCCGTTCTGTGTCTGCTCTTGAAAGTCCAGAGGGCGGGGGGTACAAAATGGATCCCTAGATCAGCCACAGCTGGCTTCCTGGGATTCAGTTCCCTCATTGTGGAAGCGAGGCTTGAACGTTGGCGTGCAGTTTGGGGTGGCACACAAAGTTTCAGGCTTGCAGGTTTGGAAGGCATCCCAAAGGTCATCTGGCCGAACCCCCTGCAAAGCAGAAACTGCAGTGAAGTCATAAGAACGTCGGAAGAGCCTGATGGTTGGCTCAGGTACTGGGGGGTCATTTAGTCCAGCATCGTGCCCCCACGGTGGTCAGTCAGACGCCTTGATGGGAAGCTCACAAGCCCTGAAGTTTCCAGCAGCTGTCACTCAGAGGCAGGAGAACAGAGCCATCAGCGTTCGCAGCAACCATTCAGGGGTCTCTCTAAGCGGAAAGGTTCAGGGTCTTACAATCTTGGCTGTTTGGGGAGGGGGCAGTCCTTGACTGAGAAGCCCCTCTGGACTCTCTCTGTTCTTGAGAGGGCTAACTGGGTAACAGGCTTGTTCAGACCGCAGAAGAAATGGCACGAGAGCCATGCTCAAAATATCTGAAGGGCTGTCACATGAAAGATGGAACCAGCTTCTTTTCTGCTGACCCAGGAGATAGGACCCAATTCATAGATTCAAATGACAAGAGAGAACATTCTGACTAAACGTCAGGAGGAACTTTCTGAAAGTGAGAGCTGTTCCGCTGTGGAACGGAAGGTGGTGGACTCTCCTCCTCTGGAGGTTTTTAAGCAGAGGTTGGCTGGCCACCTGCCAGGGATCCTTTAGTTGCGATTCCTGCATTCCAGTTAGGCTAGGTGACCCCTTCCAGCCCTACAATTCTGTGTTTCTGTGATTCTAGGAGGGGGGTGGTTGGGACAGGCTCCTTGCAGATCTGGGGTGCTGAATCTAGTGCAGCAGTCTGGCTGGTTCCTGCCATGGTCTCTGCTTCCACGATGCATCCTAGGCAGTCCTCTGTTAGGGCTGCTGGGGTGCCCTGTCTTGGTCCTCTGCAAGGCTCCCTGTCCTTGCCCCCCTCCTCTTCTGGCTCTCTCGCTCCCTCCTCCTCCTGACGAGGCAGCCAGAGCTGTTGAGCCAGCGCCAAGCTTTGAGGGCGCACGCCAAGTGGTGAACAGGTTGTCTCTTCCCTCTGGCTTCTGTCCCCAGGAGGTGGTGGCTGAGCAGAGGGGAGCCCACGGAGTTGGCTGCTGCTCTGCCCTCTGCTCAACTCCTCAGTAGCGGAGGCCGAGATCAGCAAACAGGGCGGCAACCTGTACCTTTTGGGAGAGGAAGGAAGTAACAGGTCGGAGGATGCAGGCCCAGCCATTGATCCCAGGGAGGAGGAGAGGCAGAGCCCAGCCCTCGCCGCCTCCAGGAGCCTCCAAATGGCACCGGGGAGACAAAGCAGCACGGCTGGCCCAACAGGTTGACAGGAGGAAACCCGTCTCCCATTGTGTTCTTCCCTTCAGGCGCCTCTTTCAGGAACAGCGGAAGCTGCCTTCTGTCTTACCCAGTATTGACAACACGGATAGGCAGAATTAGCAGCTTGCCTGGCTGTGGTCTGTGAGGACGTTCCTCTGCCCTGCCTGGAGACCCCCGTGGGGACTGGGCCCAGGAATCTTCTGCGTACAAAGCAGGTGTTCCATTAAAGAGCTCCAACCCTCCCTGTAAAAACAAAGGCGGGTTCTAGGTTTTGCAGTCTCATGCCAAGGGAGACTCTTGCTCCATCTAGCTCAGTTACTGTAGACACTGACTGGCACCAGCGGCTCTCCAGGGTTTCAGGCCAGGGACGTTCCCAGCGCTAGCTGGCCATGCCAGGGATGGAACCCTTCCGCAGCCAAAGCAGGTGTTCTCACCACTGAATTACGGCCCCTTTCTTACAGAATCTCAACTCAGATTCCAGTCCTTGTGTTTCCAAATAAAGGAATGTGGGAGGCTTCCAGGGATTGAACCCAGGGACGTCTGCAGGCAACCCCAGTGCTTCCCCCACTGAGCTGCCTGGACGTAGCCTTCCTCAGGGCTGGCTGGCGCCCTTATCTCCTTCCTTGCTTTATTTGGCAGATACTACTATAACAAGCGGATCCTCCACAAGACAAAAGGGAAGAGGTTCACCTACAAGTTCAACTTCAACAAGCTGGTGATGCCCAACTACCCCTTCATCAACATCCGGCCAACAGGTAAGAAGAAGGGCGTTGAGCCTGGGGCCACCCATTGCGGGTCCATCCCAAGAGCAGGGGAAGGTATACGGGGACCGTGGAGGTCAGGGGACAACTTCCATTCACTTCCCACGGAAAGGCAAACCAGCGCCAACTCATACTTTCCAAAATAGCTGTTGGACAGCAGAACGGACTCCCTTGGAAGAAGGTGGAGGACTCTCCTCTCTTGGTGGTTTTCAAACCCTACAATTCTGTGTTTCTGTTACCGCGGAGGAAAGAAGCTGCTGTCTTGGAACAACATTAGGGCTCCTGCAGGAACAAGTCTGGGCAGTTGCTGCCTGATGTTGCTTGTTCCAGTTCCCTTTCTTCTTCCTCTCGGGTCCGCCCTGCACTCACCTCTCTCTCTCTCCCCTTCCCTCCCTCCTGGCTGCCTGGGGCTGGCACCGAGCAGGCAAGGAAGGCGCTGGAGTCCTGGAATGCCTCCCAGTATGATTGCAGCTTGTTTTCTTTCTTCTCCCCTGTGGGGAGGTTGACGCAACAAACCTGTTTGGCCCTTGCCTCCTTTGCCCTCGCCCCAGATATTGGCGCTTCCTTTCTTGTGGGATGTGGCGGCCTAGGTGGCATGTGGGGTCTTTGTGCCTGAGGGTTTCCCCTACGCAGGGAAAAGGGAGGCCACACCAGCCATTCCTGGCCAAAGATGATTTTTATGTTGTTGTTGCTGCCGCCGCTGCTGCTGCTTTTTTTATTTCACAAGGTGGCACATATAGTTCTCCCCTCTTCTCATTTAATCCCCACAACAACCCTGTGGAGGTAGGTTAGGCCGAGAGGCAGAGACTAGCCGAGAGGCAGAGACTGGTGAGCTTTCCTGGCTTGAGTGGGAGTTCGAGCCCTGGTCTCGCCCACGCCCTAGTCCAACACAATGAGGATGAGGATGATTTATTTATTAACACCCTCCCCCCCCCCCCAATCTGGCTGGCTTTTCCCAGCCACTCTGGGTGGCTCTCAACAGAATATTAAACAGAATAAAACATCAAACATTAAAAACTTCCCAAAACAGAGCTGCCTTCAGATGTCTTCTAAAAGCCAGATAGTTACTTATTTCCTTGACATCTGATGGGAGGGTGTTCCCCAGGGCGGGGGCCACCACCAAGAAGTCCCTCTGCCTGGTTCCCTGTAACCTCACTTCTCACAGGGAGGGAAGCGCCAGAAGGCCCTCGGAGCTGGACCTCAGTGGGCTGAACGATTGGGGTGGAGATGCTCCTTCAGGTCTACTGGGCTGAGGCAGTTTAGAGCATTAAAAATCAGCACCAACATGCAAAAGGCTCCCTGCACACCCTCTTGGGCATTACAGTTGGCAGAGTGGGGGCTCTTGGCTGTGTTCAGGTGTGGGGTGTGGCTGGGTTCTCCTTGGCAGCCCCCTAGTTGTGGCACCCCCTTTCCACAGAAGTGCGTTTGGCACCTTCCTGGTCCAGTGTCTGCCATACGCTGCAGCCTCACCTTTTCACCCTGGGCCTTTGACCCTGGAGAGACCTCCGTGTGTTTCCAGGTCCCACCCTATTCCCGTAATTTGTTTTAAACTGTTTTGGAGAATTGAACCTTAAACTGTTGCCACCTGCCCTGGAACCTGATGGTGAAGGGCAGGCAAGAAGTTGAATGAATAATAATGAGGACGATAATTTCTGTGGGCTGGAGCTTTGAGAGGGAGGTTGTGAGACCTGGGGCTGCTCCCCTGCAGAAGCCCACCTGCCCCTCGTAACGCTCAGACAGGCCTCCATTCCTCACGCCCTCCGTCTCCTTCTTCCTCAGGTGTCGTCCCCCAAAGCGCCCCTCCTGTCCCATCGGCCTCGTCCCACTTCCAGTTCTCCCCACTGGACGGCCACTCGCCCACCGAGGACGCCCAGCCCAGTCGCTTCTCCGGCCGGCCCCTCGCCTCGTCCGCCCAGGAGACCTTGAACAACAGTGGCCGCGGCGAGAAGTCTTCTCCAGCTCCGGAGCTGGAGGGAGGCTCTCCGGACTGGCGCCACAGAGTGGACCTGCTGGCTTCCCGCAATTCCGCTGCTGCCGCCGCTTCCGCAGGTGGGGTCAGCCACCAGAAGCGCAAGCCGGACTTGGTGCTGCCCCTCTTTGGACGGTCAGGGATGTACCCCGACCCACATAGCCCTTTCGCCGTCTCCCCCCTGCAGACACGCGGAGGGGTCTTGAACGTGCCCATCTCGCCGGCCCTGTCGCTGACCCCCACCCTCTTCTCGTACAGCCCCTCGCCGGGCATGAGCCCCTTTGCGGTGGGCGGCAGCTGCTTCTCCTTCAACCCCGAGGAGATGAAGCACTACCTCCACTCGCAGGCCTGCTCCGTCTTCAACTACCACCTCAGCCCGCGGACTTTCCCCCGCTACCCGGGCCTTCTCATCCCGCCCTTCCCCTGCCAGCTGCCTCCGGAGGACCCGGCCCAGTTCCCCATCAAGCTGCAGCCCCCGCCTGCCGGACGCAAGAACCGCGAGCGGCCCGAGAGCGGCGGCAGGCCCGGGGCCCCTCCGCCGTCCTCCCCCCAGATCAAGGTGGAGCCCCTGCCGGACCGCCAGGAGCCCGAGGGCAGGGAGTCCCCGGGGCGAGAGGGAGGCTGCCGCTCAGCCACCCAGTCGCCCACCTGCAAGAGCGTCCAGGAGCAGCGGGAGAAGACCCTCTTTGCGCGGCCAGTGGCCCCCTCCTGGCCGGCGGCAGCAGCTACAGCGGCTCAGCCCCCAGCGCCCACCCAGGCTGACCTTCTGGCCGACGAGAAGAAGCCCAAGCAAGAGGACGTCTCCGTTGAGAAGCCCCCGCGAGAGACGATGGGGGAGCCGCCGGGGGCCCCGGAGAAGAGGGAGGACTCCGCTGCTGTGATGCCCCCCAAACTGCGCCTGAAGAGGCGCTGGAACGACGACCGGCAGGCGGAGGGTCTGAAAGAGGAGCAGGGGGGCAGGAAGCCCTACTGGGGAGCCCTGGACACCCCACACATCTTCCTGGCCCCCAAAGCTGCCGTGGATACTTAGGACTGTAGAAGCCCCATGGCCGTGGCGGTGTTTGTGTGTGTCTGCTTTGTACTGTAGCAAGATTTGCCTAGCCAGGAGGGAAGGGGACCGAGGGGAAAGGCTAGAATGGTTTTATGAATTCTAGGGGTTGTGTGTGTGTGTGTGTGTGTGTGTGTTGCAGGCAAGAGGCTGTCTGTGTCAAGGCCTGCCTTGTCCGCAGCCGTGTGGCCCCGTCTAGGGCCACTGCCCTGCCTCCTGGTGGGCTTCCACTGACGTGAAAAGACTCTTTTCTCTTGAATTCTGCCCCCCTCTCCCCTTACGGTCTTTTACAAGAATCTGTCTGAATGTACATAGTTCTTTTCTCTGGAGGTGGGGGGCGGTGGGGGGCGGGTGGACCAGGCGGAGGACTTCCTAGCCATTCAGAACTGGAAATGTGTCTCGTTATCAAGCTAGGAAAATGCTTTATTTAGCCACCAGGACGTTGCACTGTCTTTGATCCTTTTTCAAAAGCGGGGATAGCAGGAAGAGGAGAGGGAAATGAGACTTGGCCGAGCTGGCGGCTGCCCCCTGGGGCAGGGGAGGGCCTGGGCCGGCTGGAATGAGGGCTTGGCAACCATAAGTGTTACTTTTAGGACTTTGCTGGGGGGGGAGGGAGGGGGACACACCGAATGCTCACGTTTTTTAGAAAACTTTTTTTGAAAAATTATCGAAGAAGCCATGACGAGCAATTGTAAAACCTTTTCAGGGATGTGCAAGGAATGTGGTTGTAAACGAAAACCTTGAATGCCTTTTACAAGACCCCCTCCCCTCTTTAATTTCCCTTGGTGGTTGTGGGCGAGGGGCGTTGGGGGGCGATGGAGCTGAGAAGCGGCTGGGAGCTCCCACAAAATGACTTATCTGGGGCATCCTTTTCTTCCTCCCTCTTTTTGGGGAGCGCTGGGAGGGGAAAGCTCCCCCGACCTTTTCCGTCTTGCCTTAACTGCCTGCTTTGGAGACAAGTGCTGGGAAACGGCTTATGCTGGGGGGGGGCAGGGGGTGTTGTTTTCTGCGGAGAGGGGGCACGTAGCTCAGGGTGTGAAGACGGGCCTGGGTCCTCCTTGCGGTTGCAGCATGGCGGCAGTGCTGGAGAGTTAGCAGCAGAGTTGGGCCAGCTGGGTCGGGTTGCCCGTCTTCTGGTGCCCGTGGGCACTGTCCTAAAACCCAGGGGCGTGTGGTGGGCAGGGCGGCCCAAGGAAAGGGAGAAAGTTTGTGCATGCAGCCACACTTCTTTGACTCCCCGAGGGTGACCCCACAGAGATGGGGAGCTCATGACGAGTTCCCTGCAAGAGCGGCGTCTCCCAGTGCCCATTCTTTTTCCTGCCACTGCGAAGGCGAGGATCCCCTTCCTTGATTGCACGCTTGTTGGGGTTTGTGGGCAGTCGTGGCCCCAACGCAAAGCTCACCCCTGTGCAAACTCTCGCTTTGCCTCTTTGAATGTCCCCTTGCCAGTGTCTGCCCCCCTACAACGGATCAGGTTCGGGGAATTTCTGGTGCGGTCCGGTCCCCCAATGAGCAATCTCAAGCTGCTGCCTCTTCTCTTTGGGCTGGAGGGCATCAGGGAAGCTGTTGGCTACCAGTTTTACTTCAAGACTGGCAAGGATGACCAAGTCAAATACTGTTTTGGGGATGGAAGTTTTGGGAACGGGGAGGCTCTCACCCCAGTGTCATGGGCTGTGCCCCCCCTCAAGAGCTGTGTGGCTCTTGCTGGGCTTCACGCAAGCCCACCCCTCCCTCTGGTGTTGCCCAGCATCCTGCGCACGAACAGCCTTATGAACGTTGCGCGGGGTGGGGGGGGGCTGCAGCGCTTTCCCCCAGACAGGCAGGGTTTGGCGGAGGTGGGCTCAAAACTCAGGGACTGAAACATGACGGCCTTTTCTTCCTCCTCCTCCTCTTCTTCTTCAGATGAGTACATGCAAACCTTCAGTCTATTGTACCCAAGTGCCAGGCGCCACGTCAGGCAGGGCTGGGGGCTTGATGGGGGGGGGGGGTTGCTCGTGAGAAATCCCATTTGCACTTCTTCAGTGAGAATTCGTGTCTTAAAAACAAACACCCTAACCTTTGCTGTCCTTTTTCTTCTCTGCCTCCTTCCCGCCGATAGCCATGGCAGTGCAGAGCGGACATGCCCTGTTCAGGGATGGTGGCGAAAGGGCTCAGGGTACCGGAAGGGCACCGGGGGGGGGGGGCAAAGCGATGTGATCTGCTGTGTGTGTTGGGAGGGCGGATACCTTCCACCTTCGGCTGGCTCAGGGAGCCATCGCTGTGGCTTTGCAGGGGCCACAGCCACATGCTTTGAAGCGTCTCTCCCATAGTGCCAAATACTCAAGCCGGTGGGCGGCTGAACTCCTGTATTGCGACTAATCGAGAGTGTGTTGACCTTTCTTTAACAAGAATTAAAATACCATTTATTTATTTTTGGACAGCGTTTAGATTTTGCTGGCCTTGGGAACGTCAGGAAGCAAGGAAGCTGCGAAGCTTGCAACCTGGCTGCCCAAAAGCCTTGCAGAAGGAGGAGGAGAGTGGTTCTTTCTCGGGTGGGGGGGGCGGAGAGGGTGAATGAGGGCACCTCCACTTCTCCCCACCCCATACACACAGACACACACTGACCTCGGGCAAAGGGCCTGACTCGGCCTCTCCTAACGTCCGGGTCCATTTCCTGGCTCGCCCCGAAAGAGAGCAGCGGGCGTGTTGAGTCTTGCCGCTCCTGGGTCATGGGGCGGCGTGCGTGGCTCATCGCCCGGGACTCCTGCGTCAGGGGATGCCTAATCCCCAGGAACACCTCGCCCTGGGACGGAGCCGGACTTTGAGGCCCAGATCCACCCTGGGTTCCCTTCCTTCCCGCAGGTGGCGAAGGTGGCGCCCGCTGCTGCTGCCACCTCTCTCGCTTTGGCCACCTGAGAAGCCATTTCCTGTTACCCACCCATGCTGGGGAGTGGGGGACCCCAACCTCTGCCCCCCCCAGACACTGTGGGGCGCTGTTGCCGAACTGCTATTTTTAGGGCAAGCCGCCCCGTCCCAAACTTTGGGTTCCCCTCCACGCACACAAAAACCTACATACACACATGCAGACAGTCAGGTCATGGGTGATGCATAAAGTCTGCACTTGTCCCATGAAGACAGGTAGAAAGGGGTTTTATCTAACCTTCAAGGGAGGTTTCTATTTGCTTGGTTGCCCATTTAATTCCATAACTGTTTTCGCTTTTTAAAGAAATGTAACTTTTCTCTCATTTTTTCCCCTGTCTTACGGATCCTGATGGGTTTTTAAGAGAGCTATGTCTTTGGTTTGGAATATTTTTGATTAGATTTATTTTAAAAGAAACGAAACAACTTTGATTTTTTTTTTAGTGTTAAAGTGACAAAGTATTTACCGACGACTTTTTAAAATTTATTATTATTGTTAAATCATTTTTCATGAGACATGGTCCTGTCTTTATGATGCTTTGAGAGTCAGCAGGGAGTAAAACACATCCGAACGGCAACTCTAACGCTTGAGGTATTTTTATTTTGTCTGTGTAAAGCAGGATTAAAATTGTGTGTAAAAAAAAATAATTTTTTTTAAGGAAAAAAAATGTAAGTAGTCCTCATGCTTTCGTGCAGTGCCTTTTAGACGTTCCACTTTCTATAAAGTCTTCAAAAAAAAAGTTTGCATATATATTATATATATGATGTAATGTTATAGAAATATATGTATAATATACATATTTTTTCCAGGGGTATCTGATAGCTCTGTATTTTGTTATGGAAGTTGATATGAAAAGTATTTTACCTCAAATTTAAAAAAGTTAAATAAACCTTTTAAATAAGCCTCCCAGAGTCCTTTTGAGTCTCTTGCTTTCTTGCAGCCTTGTAGGGACAGAGGCGAGATCCAGGGAAGAGGAGAAAGAGATGGAAGTTGAGCTGCATGGAGAACCAGCCTGTGCAACTGGGTTTAGTTATTCTGTCATCAACTCTGCCCATTGCTCACCACAGCCATGGCTCAGTGTATGGAAGGCCTGGTGCCTGGGTCTGAATCCCCGCAGAACCACTGCTAGGCAGTGTAGATGCCGCTGACCCATAAGGCACCTTGCTAATTTCCTCCTAAATCGTCCCTTAATTCGGAAGCTTGAGGACTAGAATCTTGGGTTTTTAGTTTAGTGTTAGAACACCTGCTTTGAATGCAGAAGGCTCCGGCTTCAATCACCATTGGCATCTGTCCCCTGCCTGAACCCCTGGAGTGTTGCTGCTGGTCAGTCCAGACCAGGCTTCCCCAACCTCGGCCCTCCAGATGTTTGGAGACTACAATTCCCATCATCCCTGTCCGCTGGTCCTGCTCGCTAGTGATCATGGGAGTTGTAGGCCAAAAGCATCTGGAGGGCCGGGGTTGAGGAAGCCTGGTCTAGACGAGAGAGGAGGAAGGATTGGCATGAGGCTGACTCTGTAGGGGGAAACCTCCTTTGTTCTGCAAGGACTGTGCTTTGAAGGCCCAGGATGCAACAAGAGGAGTGAGGCGCTCTGAGTCTGTCCTACCTTGAATTTACAGGATGGAAGAGAAGGGGAGGCTGTAGAAATGCAATCAAGTCCAGTGCACTACATTGTCATTTTTGTCAGGTTTTGTCTTGGGAATGCTTTGATCCGGGTTCAAGGTGCTCCTAGAAGAAGGTTGAGCTCAGCTGTGCGTGTATCAAACATCATTCCTATGTTACCCTTAATCGTAGACAGATCAGGGAGGGGCAAGTCGGTGCCACACAGCTTGCAACTTTCAAATTTGTAAAGCATGAAAACAAACTGGTAAAAGCGCACAAAGCTTAAAATGAGCCCAAAACCCCTTAAAACACAAAGTGGGCCCGTGTTGGGGCATTCACAAGACCTCTTGCACATTGTCAAAAAAGTGTGCGGCCAGGAGGCAATATCCAGCCTGATTTGGCTTGGAAGGTGCCCAGAATCTCCCCACAGACTCTTACTGACATAGTGCTGCCGTTCCAGAGCCATAAGCAAGAAGTCTCTGCCCCTGAGGAGCTTACAGTCCGCATACTTGGTGGTGTGTGGAACTGGAGAACAAAGGGTGTGTTAACCAGATGTTCTGGGGAGGAGGAAAGGTTTGCGGACTGAAGTTCAGGCAGGTAAAGCTTTGTGGCACTTCCATGGTGAATCTGCTGCGGACGTTCCCCCCCCCCCCCCCGCGTGCTTGCTCTTCAGTCCCCGTCTCCCCCCCCCAAAAAAAAACCCCTGCTAGAGCTGTCATGTTCTTTGAAGCAGCCCTTTGCAAGAGCAACCCTCTCATCTGGCAGCGGAGGGTGTGGAGAGGAGAAAGGAGGAGAGGAGGATGGCACTATTGATCTGTTAGATTACTCAATTTCGCTCGTATCGATCAGGTAATTGCTTTATCTAGGTTCTCATTTGGACACTGCATTACTTTTTCTCTTCTTCCCTAACCACCAGCACCCCCCCATGGGTGGCTAAATGCCTTCTCCTTAAAGTAAAGTGTGGGGCAAGGAGGAGGACAGGCTCAAAGAGCGTTGGCTCCATCCGGGGGATGCGGCGGAATCAGGGAGGGGGTGGCAGGCAAACCCCCCGGGAGCATCCAGACCAGACCCTCTGCTCCAGAACAAGAGCCTGGCTTTTTGGAAGGAGACGGATGGGCTTCTAATACAGGAATGTGGACCAATGCCTTATCAGCACAATCTCTTCCTTGCCACCCCATCTCCACAGCCAACCCCCCCCAAAAAAACTATTGCATTTTGCCTCCTGAACCCAAGAACGGAATCCCTTGATTGTGGAACAACCTGTCATTCACAAAAGGTCACGACGACATCGGGTGCAGGGGCTTTGACGTCCCAAAGTTGGTACAAAGTTGCATTTTGCCTCCTGAACCCAAGAACAGAATCCCTCCGTTGTCGACCAACCTGTCATTCACAAGATGTCACAATGCCATCGGGAGTGAGGGGCTTTGACGTCCCCAAGTTGGTACTTCAAAGCACTTTTCCAGACGCCGCTGGAACGAAAGGGTTTAGCAGGAGATTCCTGAATCAGGAAGGGATTTGCATGGAACCCTGCGGGACTGAACAGGATTTCACCCATACTCATCCGCTGACAAATGGAAGAGAGGGGTGTAGGAACTTAAATCCTGCTTCCCCCCTGGGGAAAAGGGCCTTGCTGGATCCCCCTGGTGGGCTGAGGCTCACCACTTGTGTCCTTGGTCAGCACTCTGACCGCTACACCACGCGGGCTCCAAACTCCATCACTTGCCCCCCCCCCAGCAGCAGAGGGCATGGGAGAACCACCAAGGAACAGCGGGAGGGGCTCAGAGGAACAGTGGGGGGGCTGCTCCCCGATGCGCCTGCTTGCCTGTGCCAGCGGACTGGGCTGCCCGCGCTCCCAAGGCTGGCCGGAGTGCTGCGTCTGCCAGGAGACGCAGAAGTCTCAGCGCCAGTCGCAGCCAGCTGCATTTATTTCCAGAGGGCCTTGTAATGGGTTTTCGGGCTGGCGGCTCAGCGTCTCTGAGGTGGGGCTCCTCCTGGCTGGCACGCATCCCTACCCACTGGGCTCCTGGGTCCAGAAAGGTGGCAGCTGGCCAGCCGTTCTGTCTCTGCCCCCACCCACTTCCACAAATGTCTCCTGCCTCTGTTGAATCACGCCTGGCTCACCCTGGGGAACACCTTCCCTCTGACCCAAATCTTCAGGGAGGGGCAGCCTACGGCCAAAGCAACCGGCTTGTCAACCCCTGGGGCCCCACAGAGGGTGGTTCCCCAGCTTCTTCTTCCTCTTCTTTCTTCTGGGCCAGAAAGGTGCTGGACCTCTTGATCTTCTGAGCGTTACTTGGCAGCCTAGAGATTCACCGCTTTGGCTCATGACCAAGTTCAGTGGGAAATCGCGTGCCTTGCCTTCGGAGAGTGTCAGGTTCAATCCGTGCTCATGGCAGTTCCAGGCAGGGCTGCCTGAAACCTTTGACAGCCACCTGCCGGTTAGAGTAGACAGTACTCAGCGACATGGCCCCAGTGGTCTGATTCAGTACGCAGCTGCTTCTTACGCGCCTATAACCCTAAGAGTTGCATTTAGGTGCAGGCAGAGATCCAACCTCTCCATTCTGAAGGAAATCAGCCCTGCGTGCTCCCTGGAAGGACAGATCCTGAAGCTGAGGCTCCAAGACTTTGGCCACCTCATAAGAAGAGAAGACTCCCTGGAAAAGACCCTGATGTTGGGAAAGATGGAGGGCGCAAGGAAAAGGGGACGACAGAGGACGAGATGGCGGGACAGTGTTCTCAAAGCTACAAACATGAGGGAGGAAGTGAAAGACAGGAGTGCCTGGCATGCTCTGGTCCAGGGGGTCACAAAGAGGCGGACACCGCTAAACGACTAAACAACAACACAACAGCCATTAAAAGCACCACCACTACTCTCTCACACACACATATGGAAAGTGGGAACTGTAGTTTTCTAAGGGTGCTGGGGACTGTAAGTCTGTGAAGGAGAAGCCACATTTCCCAGGATTCTTTGGAAGGGAAAATGTGCTCAAAATGTGCCATCTGTTGCTGGCCACGTTGCAGGCTGCTGAGGCATCAGTCCTGGGTTTAGGCAGCGAGGACGGGCGTAGCAGGATACGGGATTTGTAGGGCTGTCGGCTTTAAAACAACAGCAACAACAACCCACTTTTAATTGGTTGTTACTTGAGCCGGCTCTTTAATTAGGCTTTGTGCTTCGGGTTTTCCATTGCATCTCCCCAGGAAGTCTTTTCTGATGCCATCTCAATAGAAGCACCAACACCCCGTTCTGCTGCAGGTGCACTTAGGGTGGGCATCGGTGTGTGGGGGGGGCTTGTAAGTAATCCCACAGAACGGCTGTCACACACACCACCCTGCCCACTTCCCAGCCGGCTGCGTCTATAACCTCACAACACACATCAAAAGCAAGTGATTTGGCATTCCTTCGTGACATATACAGCCAAACTGTCGCTTTCAAGAGAACCCTCAACGCAAGCCTAGCAAATCTGGAAGTATATTTGATGATCTGGGAGAACTGATAAGTCTTTGCTTGGGTTTTGTTGTTTCAACTCATGGGCAACTACTCATTCGACGTGCCTGTTTTACGGTTTTGCTTTCCGTCTTTTAATTTCTGTGCACAGTTATAATTGTTCTCTCTGTTTTATATACAGTATAAAATCGAATAATAAAACATTACCAAACACAAACAAATCAAAAGCATTTCAGTGTTCAGGTGTGTGTCAAGTATACCCAGTTTATTCGCCTTAAGGGTGCATGTCTGGAATCTGCGAAGAAGTGTCTGGTGGTGGGTAGTGGTTAAAAGTATTGGACTTTGGATACCAGGGTTCAAATTGCCACTCAGACATGAAGCTGACTCACTCACAACCTAGGGTACCGCAAACGGTGGTTGTTGTTGTGAGGAGAACCACACATACACCACTTTTAGCTACTTGGAGGAAAGGTGGTATATAAATGCAATAATCATAATCATAATCATAATAATAATAACAACAACAGATAATTTGGAATGATCCAAAAGTTAGATTATATTGACCTGGCTGTTCTGTTCTTCCAGTTGACTATACAACCATATATTTATTTATTGGGAACCATCCTTGATGATCTCTGCTTTATCCTCTATAAATTGTTTTGTATTTATTTCAGTAGTCATTTTTTTATCTTTCATGGTTTTCCTTATAATTAATACTTTTTTACAGTTACAGATAGGTAGCCGTGTTGGTCTGCCATAGTCAAAATAAAAAAAATCCTTCCAAGTAGCACCTTAAAGACCAACTAAGTTAGTTCTTGGTATGAGCTTTTGTGTGCATGCACACTTCTTCAGATACGTAAGGATTTTTTTTACTTTTTTACAGTTTTTCAAAACCAAATTTAGGGGAGTAATCCATGGATATTAACAGGCATGACCTAACTTCAGTATATTAGTTTAAGTGGGTTGACTCTTTATTATAGCGTTGCATATGAAACCTGCTTCTATGTGAATTTTAAAAAATTCAGGGCAAATTTCAGGGCTCTCTCTCCCCCCGCTGCACTTCTCTGAAAGCTTCTATTGCCTAAAGATGTCCTGAGCAGGTTGGCGCAAGATCTGAAGCCGTCTCTTACTCTGCAGATTAAAAAAGGGCAGGGAGGAGGAACCACAAACTCCCCGTTGGAAATAAAAGCCTTTTATATAACTCGAGTCTCACACAGGGTAATTAAAAGCACCTCCTTTGAGGTTCCCCTAATGCCTAATTGGTTTTTTCAAAAAGCACTTCAGGTTCATAACATACACAGTTCTCTTCTGCAAAAAAAAAAAAAAAGAAAGAAACATAGCAAGCCAGTTGTTCCTGCTCAGTCGGAAGAACGACCGGAAGATCGAGTTATTTAAGAAAGGGGAAGACTTGCAACTTGGGATACCAGGGCTGCTTAGGCACCCGGCAAATAATAATGGGAACTGTAGTTTGCTCCTTCACAGGGCTACAACTCCCAGCACCCTTCATTTGTTTATTGCATTCATATCCCACCTTTCTAGGGACGCGGGTGGTGCTGTGGGTAAAACCTCAGTGCCTAGGACTTGCCAATCGCAAGGTCGGCGGTTCGAATCCCCGTGGCGGGGTGAGCTCCCGCCGTTCGGTCCCAGCTCCTGCCAACCTAGCAGTTCGAAAGCACCCCTAAGTGCAAGTAGATAAATAGGTACCGCTTTATAGCAGGAAGGTAAACGGCCTTCCGTGTGCTGCGCTGGTGCCGGTTCGCCGGAGCAGCTTCGTCACACTGGCCACGTGACCTGGAAGTGTCTTCGGACAGCGCTGGCTCCCGGCCTCTAGAGTGAGATGAGTGCACAACCCTAGAGTCGGACACGACTGGCCCGTACGGGCAGAGGTACCTTTACCTTTACCTATCCCACCTTTCTTTCCTTTTTAAAAAAATGCATTTTTATTGAGTTTTCTTTAACATAAGTCCAACAAACAAAACAAATACAGTAAGGTTCTATAATCTTATTTTTTCATCGCTCTGCCAAGCGCGGACTTCCCTCCCTTCAACAGGTTTTCATTTTCCACTTTTCTTTCCGCTTCTTCTTAATAACATCCTATCCACATCATAAGATTTATTTTAATCCTGCTACAGTCTTTAAACTTCTGCGATTATTACTTATATATTCCACAAATTTACTCCACTCTCTTCTGAACTTTGTTTCCTCTTGGTTACGAATCCTGTTTTGCTAATTCCACATATTCTACCATTTTTGCCTGCCATTCCTCCGATGTTGGTAATTCCTGTGTCTTCCATTTTGGGGGCACCAAAATTCTAGCAAGCGTCGTGGCAAACATGAATAATCTCTGGTCAACTTTTCCTATTTCTTCACCTATCAAGCCTATTATCCCACCTTCCTTTCCAAAGAGTCCAAGGTGGGACACGCAGGTCTCCTTCTCCCCATTTAATCCCCCCAAGAACCCTGTGAGGTACGATAGGCCAAGATGCAGTCACTGACCCAGCAAGCTGCATGTGGCTGAAAGCGGGATTTGAACCCGTGTCTCCCAGGTCTCGGTCGGACCCTCTAACCATGACACCGCCATTGGCTCCTAACAAATTATACTTTCCAGGAGTCTTGTGGTGGGTGGGGAGATGCGCTTCCCCACGTTCCTCTCTCTTCCCAAGCAGATGTCCTGGGATCCCAGGATGTGACGGAAGGGGGTCTTCTCCTGTCCATGCTCTGCCAGCACTTTCTTCCGTGTGATTTGTTTTGGAAAGAGGGGTTGCTTTGTTATTCTTTACTAACTGCCTGCGCTTTTGTGTGAAGGTGTTCATATGATAAAGCGTTTCAAAAATCCTTTTAAGCATGTTGCGAGTCACTTGGATACCTTTTGGGGTAACAGGCAGCTGGCACATTTAATAAAATAATAATGACAACAGCAGCAGCAACAACAACAGCACCACAACTTAATAGAAGTGTGCAACACAACAACAACAACTTAATAGAAGTGTGCAACACAACAACAACAACTTAATAGAAGTGTGCAACACAACAACAAATTAATAGAAGTGTGCAACAACAACAATTTAATAGAAGTGTGCAACCTGTCCTGTGAAGCCAACTCTCCCTCCACCATCTGCAAGAACGACACACACCAGTGTGGTGTAGTGGTTCTAGTGTCAGACTAAGACCTGGGAGTTGGGATGCGGGTGGCGCTGTGGGTTAAACCACAGAGCCTAGGACTTGCCAATCAGAAGGTCGGCGGTTCGAATCCCCGTTGCTCTGTCCCAGCTCCTGCCAACCTAGCAGTTCGAAAGCACGTCAAAGTACAAGTAGATAAATAGGTACCACTCCGGTGGGAAGGTAAATGGCGTTTCCGTGCGCTGCTCTGGTTCGCCAGAAGTGACTTAGTCCTGCTGGCCACATGACCTGGAAGCTGTACGCCGGCTCCCTCGGCCAATAAAGCGAGATGAGCGCCGTAATCCCAGAGTCGGCCACGACTGGACCTAATGGTCAGGGGTCCCTTTACCTTTACCTTCAAGACCTGGGAGACCAGGATTCAAATCCTACCACTCAGCCATGAAGATCACTGGACAGCCTTGTGGGGCATTCACTGCCTTTCTCAGCCTAACCATGTGACCACCTCGAGCTCCTTGGAATAATAATAATAATAATAATAATAATAAAGTGGAATCTAAATGCAATTAACAAACATAACAAAGAAAGAAACACCTTTGACATGGAGTTCCAAAAGAAGTTTGAGCAGGGTGTGGGCTCCCAGGCAGAGAAGACCCCGCAAGATGCATGGAAGCTATTAGCCCTAAAGCCATATATATGAGTCCACTGTTGCTCAAAACTAAATAATTATTTCATGTGTGTGGGGGGGGTGGAGTTTGCATTTTGGGAGCAAGTCTCTCTCCTGCACACCCACCAAGGTCGCTTACTGATCTACAGTACTGGCAAGGCATGTGGTGTTTTTGTAGGGGTATAGCTCCCTGCCCCAAAGAGCATACACTGCAAAAATTAACAGCCGCCTTCTGAGATCTTCCCCAGCAGACCTCCCCCCGCATTCTGTTTTTACACCAGAGCAGGGGGAGGCAACCTAAGGCCCGGGGGCTGGATCTGGCCCAATCGCCTTCTAAATCTGGCCCGCAGACGGTCTGGGAATCAGCGTGTTTTTACATGAGTAGAATGTGTGCTTTTATTTAAAATGCATCTCTGGGTTATTTGTGGGGCATAGGAATTCGTTCATTTTTTTCCTCCAAAATATAGTCCGGCCCCCCACATGGTCTGAGGGCCAGTGGACCGACCCACAGCTGAAAAAGGTTGCTGACCCCTGCACCAGAGCAACGAAAGTGGGCCTGACCCACATGACATCCGTTCAGCCTCTCCAATTTCAGGCCCCGTTTGACAAAGGCTGCAAACACCAGTCCCTGAGAATGGGGGGGGGAATGCAAGGAAAAGAAACCCCCCAAGGAGGGTTGGAAGGAAGAGCTGAAGTGTGGGGGCAAGGAGGAGCCCTCGCTCTGGTTACAGAACCCCCCTTCAGGTCCCATTAGTGGCAATGGAAGGTGACAGGAGCCGGTCGATACCAATCCTGCCAGACAGACTCCCAGTAATAAACCCATTTCACTCACATTTCTATGCGTGTGCCCCCCCCCACAGCTCCCTGCCCCACACCACTGGCTGCACATCTGTGGAGGCCGAGGGGGTGCTGGCGATGTTCACCCCACCTGCCAGGCAGGCCCCCCCAACCCACACCTTCGCACCAGGGTGGGGGTGCATTTGGCACTGGGATTCTCTCTGCACGATGGTGATGATAATTAATACCACCAGACTTTGCTCCACCGCTTAACAAACTGTCACATAACACAACAACAACAACAAAAATTCCTTCCAGTAGCACCTTTGTTGTTGTTGTTTAGTCGTTTGTCGTGTCTGACTCTTCGTGACCCCCTGGACCAGAGCACGCCACGCCCTCCTGTCTTCCACTGCCTCCCACAGTTTGGTCGCTTCCAGAACACCGTCCCACCATCTCGTCCTCCGTCATCCCCTTCTCCTTGTGCCCTCCATCTTTCCCAACATCAGGGTCTTTTCCAGGGAGTCTTCTCTTCTCATGAGGTGGCCAAAGTCTTGGAGCCTCAGCTTCAGGATCTGTCCTTCCAGGGAGCACTCAGGACTGATTTCCTTCAGAATGGAGAGGTTGGATCTTCTTGCAGTCCACGGGACTCTCAAGAGTCTCCTCCAGCACCAGAATTCAAAAGCATCCATTCTTCGGCCATCAGCCTTCTTGATGGTCCTGCTCTCACTTCCATACATCACTACCGGGAAAACCATAGCTTTAACTATACGGACCTTTGTTGGCAAGGTGATGTCTCTGCTTTTTAAGATGCTGTCTAGGTTTGTCATTGCTTTTCTCCCAAGAAGCAGGCGAGTAGCACCTTAGAGACCAACTAAGTTTGTTATCAGTACGAGCTTTCGTGTGCATGCACACTTCTTCAGATACACTGAAACAGAAGCCACATAACACAGTTGGCCCTCACTGCAAGTGGAGTGTTTAAGCACACACACATGGAATGTGGAGCAAGCTTGTTCTCTGCTGCTGCAGAGCCTGGGACCCAAGTCGAAGGGCAAGGAATTACAAGCGGGGATGGGTTAAGCAGAGGTTGGGTGACCACCTGCCAGGGATTCTTGAGTTGGGATTCCTTCAGTGCAGGGGGGCTGGACTGGATGACCCTCAGGGTCCCCTCCAAGTTGACAATTCTAGGATTCTGTGAAAAATCAGGGGAGGAAAAAGCCAGTTAAATCCTGCTGGCCACAGAGGGTGTGAGCTTTGATCCGACCCTGAGCTACTCAAAGCACCTCTTACACCTCCTCCCTCAAAATACCTCACCCTTTCTCTCTCTCTCTTAAAAAAAAAATTAATAATAAATTTTATTAGTATTTTCCACACAACAACAACAACACTAAAAATAACAATACACAAAACACAAAAACCAGCACACAAAGAAAAGAAATCCATATCTTACAAGTTAATAATATAAACACTAAAAAGAAAAACAAACATTTGTAGGGTTGCAAGAAGTTTTGTGAGGAGTATTATTGGAAGTATTGCAGAAATGGAGAAGGGGGAGGATGATTTGTTAAGAGATGTAAAGCCAATATAAAGTTAAGAAATGCATAAGAAGTGGTTAAAACGGTGGATCATCAGAGGTGCTGATGGAAGTCTAAAAAGATTGTATAAGTTTTGTGATACATTTTATAATTTGTATGTTAAAATCAGTAAAAAAATATTTAAAAAACAAACATTGACTTCCACCAATCCCACAGCACCTCCTTTATCTCTCATTGTGTCTTCCTGTTTTCCTGATCATCTCTATCCTAGCATCTAGATATAAATCCCTCTTTCTTACCCTTTCACTTCACAAGGTTATTCCAGCCTCACCCTTTCTCAACCCCAGGACCCCAGTGGAGGGTAAAGAAGGAAGCTGCCTTGTACTGATACTGAGTCTGACCACTGGGTCCCTTGAGCTCAGCAGTGCCTACACTGATTGGCAGCAGCTGTCCAGGATTGCAGATGTGGGAGTCTCAGCCCTGCCTAGCAACTGGAGGTGAGGCAGCTCCCTTTACCCTCCTCCTCCTCCTCTGCCACATCTGCCCCCTTTGCAAGGAGGGTATTCAAAGCTGTCAAACAGAGCAGGCCGTTTTCTTAATAGTTGTCCATCAACACAACTTTTCCCGTTGCAAAACACCCCACCCTCCAACCCGCATTTGTTTGCTCTCTTTCCCTCCCTAACCCTTATCTTATTATTGTTTTAATTCAGGATCTCGCTCGGCAACCGGCGGGGAAATTAAGGAACGAGAAATGACATATCGATCCCAAGAGCTGAGACAGGTGGCAAAGTCCCTGGGGATGGGAACTTCTCCAGAGCCAAGAAATGGCTGAGAAATGGGGAGCGAAGGAGAGAGACTGCTTTAGTGTATCTC